>NC_091395.1:70054270-70685770 GCF_032191515.1 Phaenicophaeus curvirostris | reverse complement strand
AGGGAAATGGAGTGGTACAGGAACATGGCTGCAGTCCCAGATCCTGATTAATCGGGTGCATTGGGTAGGAACAGTGGCTAACTACCAGTGCCTGTCCAGGACAGTTTCAGGAGGCTCCTGTAATTGCAAATGACAGGCTCAGGCAGCATGGAAGCGCTCCGTTGGCATGTCTTGGGCTGTATCTGTCAGTGCTAGCTTTCCAGGAGCTGGTCAAGGGTGGATGGTGTCTCCCTCATAACTCTGCAGGGGAATTTAGTGTAAGCAATAACTGAGGGAGTGTAAATTAATACAGAAAATTGCTAGCTAACTACTGCTACCTGTCAGGGAATTGTGCCTTGTCTAATTGCCCCTGGGGGGGGCATTTATGAGGAGCAGCTGAGAGAGCTGGGGTTGTTTAGCCTGGAGAAGAGGAGGTTGAGGGGAGACCTCATTGCTCTCTACAACTACCTGAAAGGAGGTTGTGCAGAGGAGGGAGCTGGCCTCTTCTCCCAGGGAACCATGAGTCTTCTGGAGAAGTAGGACTGGCTCTGTCTATAGACTTGGTCAGTCAGTTTAGAATCTAAGTTTCAGCTACTGTGTATATGTATATACATGCATATATGAAATACCTGCATGAAGTATCTGATTATTATGCTTCAGACAGGTCAGGTGGGAATGTAATTTTTACTGACTTGACTTTCAGGTCCTTGTGAGACAGGGTGAATCAATGGAAGAGCACCAGTAGCCAGTGACTTCCCACATCTAGCAGCTACAGAAAATAAGGCCTCTAGATGGGTTTTTAATTACAGTTTTTAGTGCTTGACTTTACTAACTACCCTTTTGCAACTCTGAGGGGAAAAAAACATAATTAAAATAGGTACAAAATAATATTTCTTGAAACTCTGTGTTTTGTCTAATTGGGACATTATGTTGTCCCCGGGAACATCCATCCTACAGCTAGTAGGAATGAGCAGCTGCCTGCACCTTGAGCAGTTCAGGGAGGATATGCAAGTCTGCAAGGGAAAAAAATGTGATGACAGAAGTCACAGCTATATTACCTGTGATTCATTCCCTGCTGGATTCATGACATCCTTACCACTCCTAACACACTCGGTTTATACTCCTTCAGCACAGAAGAGCTGATTCATTCTTTGAGTTTTCTTTTTTTTTTTTTGCTCTTTTTGTTGCACAGTTGTGTGCATGGCATTTGGTTTTGGTTGGATTTTGTTTTACTTTCTGCTATTTGTTCTCCCTGCCATGGGAAGATACCTTGGCAATCTTTAGTGCTTCTGTCTTCAAAGTCTTAATTAACACGAAGCACTACTGCAGGCAGAAGTCAGCCTGAGCCTTGTTCCAGGGACTCTGGCCAGCAGAGTCAGAGCCAGGTTTAAAAATCAGAAATTTGTAATTCCCCAGGCAGCACTTTCTCCTCTGATCCCACAGACCTTTTTCTATGCTATAGGTAGCTTTTACTACAGGTATTTTCCAGAAAATTGTTTTAAATTCTCCACCATGAGTGTTATACAGTGCCAGTTCATTAAAGGGTGAACTCCAGCACTGCAGCTCTTTGCTCAGTCAGCACCTGGGGACTGGTTACCTGATCTTGCTTTACCAGCGGCACTTAATCTGGTGTTTGGAATGATGCTAAAAGGCTAACTTTGTCAGCTGCCTTTTGATAAATGATGTGAAAAAGACTAGACCACAGGGGATTACTGCCTTGGCATTATTTGTGCTTACTTATACAACGTTAATTTTGGTTTGCTACAGTCTTGACACTACTGTTATTTTCACACAGTGCAACTTCATTCAGTGCAATAGGGGATAATGTCAAGTATAGATGTGGAAGAAATACAACACTGTTAAACCTCTAAAGCAATTGTAAAAACAGCTTTAACCCAGTAAATCAATAATTTGATAATTACTGTGAGCTAGCTGACCTCTGTTTAAAATACAGGAATAGCAGGGAACATGCTAGTAATAGCAATGAATTCAATAGTTTGCTGTAGTTTTTTTACCCTGTGTGTGATATGAATACCTCCAAACGGAATGACCAGCTGAAATATAGAACAATAGACAAAACTGAGAAGACAGTTGAAAAAAAAATATTCCTCTTCCTTTTTCTTTAGCTTGATGGTTTGTTTGTACAATAAAAATGTAAATCTCCAAACCCTCAGAATTGTACAGTATTATGGTCTTTGCTGTAATGGCAAAGGTATCTCTGACCAGGACACCACTTTGAAAAAGATAGTTCCTGTAAAACCTATGGTGCAAATACAATTGAGATTGGATTTAGTACACAAGCCTAGAAGCCACTGCCAGATCTCATAAACCTTCACCCAATAACAGTGACATTTCTGTACCTTTTATCTTTGTATATCTGCTGAAAACTTTTCTAATTTTCCCCACTGAAATCTTTGAAGCACCTTTATACCAAAAACCTCACTACTATCAACTTGTTCATTTTGATAGCAGTAAAAGTAGCAATATATTATTTAAATCCATGTCATATTGAAAATATTTTATGACCTTATGAAAAAAATAGTATTTTTTTTATCATTAATGATCTCACACAGTGTTTTTCTTTGTTATTTCTGTGCTATGACAGTGCTGAAATGTCCCACTTTCCCAGAAAGAGATTTGAGACTTACTGTGTCAGGCTTTGTATGAATACGCATCTGACTGTGTTTTCCTCAACAGCGAATGTCTCTACCAGTCCTACAAAATTAGGGAGTACAATAGAAGTGTAGAAAGACATTAATATTAAGAGAGATTATCTACAGCTCAAATTGTGAGTTGTAAATGAGCCTAGACAGTAATAATAATGAAATACATTACCTGTTTCTAAAGTCTGGTAGTCATCACCAGGCTGTTGATCTCCTGGAAATCTTAAGGCATAGACAAGTCCTAAAAGTGGTTGAAAGATTCAATGGAGGCTTTACAGATTGCTTCATTGACAGTGTTGCACTTGTAAGAGGCAGCAAAGAAGAAGGCATAGAAGTGTTTTGAAGAGAAATTTTGGAAAAGCAGTGAGGAACAGAGGTTTTTTTGGTGCAAAAAAACCTAATAGCAGAATAAGTGGGGCCTTGCTGCTAGGCAGGTCAAGAAACTTGAATTTGACCCAGTGGTAAAGGGAAATCACAAGAGATTTTGATGGTCTAAGTAACTTTTTCAATGGTTTTGGCAGACATCAGTGGTGTTATTTTTATTGTTTTCATCTTTATCTGTAACGCTACATGATTTCCTACGACATTACTGATGATCTGCAGGGAATTGTGGGCATAGTGGTCCTTCGCCATGTACCATATCAGACATCCCCCTGACTCTGCACACCCAGTTGAATGTTCCCATCACTCCTGTATTCAGCTGTTTGCAGGAGCAACACACGATTGCGCCGGGGGGAGGTTCAGATTGGACATTAGGAAAAATTTCTTCACCAAAAGTGTTATGGGGCACTGGGACATCTACCCAGAAAGATGGTTGAGTCACCATCCCTGGAGGTATTTTAAAGATGAGTAGATAAAGTGCTTAGGGATATGATTTAGTACTGGAGAGGTACAGTTTGAATTGATGATCTCAAAGGTCATTTCCAATCTAGTGATTCTATGATTCTGTAAAGGAGAGAGGGTGGCTGTTAGCATCAAATACTAAAAGTTAGGAGGCACAATTCCTTCTTTCATTTCTTTACCCTTACTTTTCTACTATAAACAGCTCTCTCACAAGAGGTATGCTGGCAGTGACACCAGTGTTGAAGGACTTGAGGCACTATGAAGATCTTGGATCCTCTTGCACCCATCTCTTGTGAGACCTATTTAAGCCTGCTTCTCCCATAAAGGTTGGCCCAGCTAGGTCAGTCCTGCATAGCAGCGCTGTGGAGTCAGACATTACTCACTTTTACTTGACTACCCTGGCAGAGTGACTTAGCAGGATTAGATTACGGTACAATTTGGGCTGAAACACTAACAAAACACCCACTGAGTTTTATGGTCTCATCATGAATTGTTGTGGGTAATCTTTCAACTAGAGGTAGTTAATGGAGGTCTGATTTTCCATTTTTCTGTGATTTGGATAGTCATTTAGAGTGAGATTTAGATGTTTGCACATAGATAGGTATACAGAGCCATTTAGGTGTTCCAGGATGTCAGTAACATGCATGTGGAGGTAATAGGACAGAGGACCCACAGAAGAGCCCTGGAATTGCATCTGGTGGCAATGTGTGATGCGTTGAGGTCTACAAAATAGTACTGAGCACCGGTACTGCTTCCTTGCAGCTTAAAATAACTACAGTGTTGTTATAAAAATATTTCTCTTCTCAAATGCCTTCATTTTTCTTTGAATTAATTTTGTATGGTTAAATGGCAATATGTAAGGCATACAGAATCACATAGATTCCTATTTGCCAGCATCTTTGTGAACCTTTGGCTATGGGTGTTATGTACTATGGAGTATTTTGGTAAATGGAAACATAGAATTTTAAGCTAAAGTCTCTGTAAGAGATGCAAAATACGTTATCTTTACCTTTTCAAGCACTCAGAACCGTTTTAAATATCCTGTGATCCACCAGAATGTTTGTTTGCAAGGCCAAATGCCAGATTTTAATGTATTAAAAAGTACAGAAAATACGTCAAACATTTGAGAAACTAGTCTTGAAAATATTCATTTCCCTTTTGTCACACTGTCTATAAATTCTGTGTGATTTTCTTTTATGCAGATGCCCAATCAATCAGAGGATCAAGCATGGAACAGTAAAGAAATACTCAAAACATATTATGAAAGAAACTCAGCGCTTTTGCCCTTACAGTCTATTTTTAAGTATGAAAAATTGCAGCAGCTTGACTTTTCTGGAATCTACTGTCTCTTCTGTATTTGATGCCTTTTCTCTGCATAGTAATGTGTCTTTAAAAAAAACCCACTGATATATGTTACAAGGAGTCTATCTCTTTCACTGAGACAGAACATTTTAATTTCCCGACACCTTTTAGTGATTGCTTCAATTTCTGAAGATTTTGATAAAATCATGTGGGTTTAGAGTATCAGGATTGAATACCCTGCTCCAGCAGCAATTTAATGAAATGCTGTAGTTTCACAGCATTTCATTTGACATAACCTAGCTCAGAGGTCTAATAAATGCTGTGTGATAAATGTTGGAGCTACGATTGTAAAAATATACTTGTAATTGGGTTAATATGCCTTAAAATACTACCCATCAGTTATCTTTCTTCTTGCCGTTATATCGCTTGCACTGTAAAGACTAAGCAATGCAGTTTACCCTTTTCCCCTGCTATCTCCTTTCCTTTCCTGCTTTTGTAAGAGTTCCTTTTTTTTTTTTTTTAAGCATTTGATTATAGCAAGCTGCACATGTTCTTGAGTGCTACAAATCCTTCTTCATACCCTGGAACCTTTTTCTAACTTACTCACATGTTTTTTCATCGCCATCTGGAAGAAATTAAGAATATCAGACAGAGTCTTCAAAACAAAAGACAAATATAAATAAGCACACAGAATACAACACAAGCTGCAAAGGTAGGTTTTGACAAGCGTTATTTTCCTGAAGTTTATCAGATGTGTTTCAGTAATAAATAATAGAGGTATCACAGTCAGGAGATTAGAACCAGCAATACATTTTGACCTAATTATCAGGAGAGAGAGAGAGTGTGTGTGTGCACACGTGTGTGTTTGTGTGTGTGTGTGTTTGTTGGGGGCGGGGGGGCACACATGCATGCATGTGTTATACCACAACAGTGCCATAAGATAGAAACTCTTCTGCTATAAACTGTTCCTTCTGCATACCGTGCTTTGGGAGAGAAAGCCAGAAATTCTTTTCAGCTAAATTGATGTTTGGTGTGTTGGAAATGTTCCTGTTAATTTTCATCACAGAAATTAGAATTTCAAGGACTACTAATGATTATTACAATGATTATGTCAGACAACAGACTAACATATATATCTCTTGCTGGAGTGTGAAGTCCCTTGTTAGGCTTTGAAAACAGCTATCTGAAGATATATAGCTGTACCTGAAATATCTCTGTGTTAAACCGCTGCCTTTGGGGATGTGTGCATGCATCATTGCTCATTGGCTCCACAGAACTGATATGAATAATACTGTACTTATAATTTTGCTATACAAACATTGCACATACATGTGTGTGCAGTGTGTTACGCCAATAGTGCACAAGACAGAGATGAGAGGGAGGAGCGTACTAACCTTTCCAAAGCATCCAGCTTGGAAGGGAGAGTTAAGATGAGAAAGCAGAGCCAGGACTGAGAGGCTTTCTGCCACAAGATTAACAGAGGCAATGGAGAGGTTTCTGAGGCCATAAGAAGAAAATGGCTCTTTGACTAACTAACCATGAGCTCTAACAAGGGCAGAAGAAAATCCTGCTGCCTACATACCCTGGGGGTAGCCAACCCATCACTTATCTAATGGCCAAAGATCAAAGAGCCATGAAATAGCTGTGAGCATGGGGCTCAGTCCCTATCTTCAAGTAGCAAAAGTTCGCACATTTCTTTTCACCATTGTCTTAAGGGAGTCTCAGTGATCAGTGCCTCTCAAGGCCTAACACTGAGTAGTAAGGATAACTTACTGTAGGGCTTGTAGTCGAATTCTCTGTTGTCATGAGAACAGTCACATAAATCCAGCTTTCCCATGATTTACGTGGCTTCCGCACAGGAAGGGCAGCAGATGGCTTTTTAAGTCCTCTGTTCTTCTACACACATGCTGAAATCTACCATCACTGAAATCACAGTCATATGAAAATAGGCAAGATTCAGTCCTGGAAGAGTTCTCAACACGTGCATAATGAGAGATAAAAACTTCAAGTGCAGGTACAGGAGAGATTTGTCATTGAGAATTTCTTCCCCAACTATCTCTCTTCATTAGTCAGAATAACCCATTTTCTTCCCTTAAAACAGATTTTTAAAGCCATATCTAGCAATACTGCCGTTCCCTCCATCAGGAGTTTGCAAGTGGACGCATGGACTGAGGTAGTTAAAGTGATGCACAGTCCAGAAAGTCCAAAACCAAACAAAGTGGTTCTTTAATCTGAAAGACCATCCCAGAGGTTACAGCAAGTAATCTCTGTGAGAGAGCTCATCTATGGCTGTGGAGTTATGCGTGATGCTTGTCTAGTAAGAATGATAGAAATGACAGTTGAGTGCTTAAAATTAATCTTATTTACACTGTGTCACAACTGTCTTCATGGAGGGTTTTTTCTCACTTAACTCCAGGTATTTGGCTGAGACTCCTCTTTTTGCTAGGCAGCCAAAAATCCTCTGTAGTCACAAGAAAGATCTGCACCTCCCAAACGCAATTCACTCTTTCCCAACCTTATTCTGAGACAGGCAGGATGAATCATAGACTCATAGAACTGTTTAGGTCGGAAAAGACCCTAAAGATCAAGTCCACTGGTAAACCTAACACTGCCAAACCCACCACCAAACCATGTTCCTAAGCACCACATCTACATGCCTTTTAAATACCTCCAGGGATGGTTATTCCGCCATTTCCCTGGGCAGCCTGTTCCGATGCTTGACAACCCTTTTGGTGAAGAGTCCTTTCCTAATACCCAGTCTAAACTTTTCCCAGCACAACTTGAGATCATTTCCTCTTCCCCCATAGCTTATTACCTGGGAGAAGAGACTGACACTCAGGGTCCAGAGATACAACTTTTAGAAAGCAAAAATTAGGTGAGATAACCTAACTGTCCTTTTTCAGAGTAGTTGGACTGAAGTAGTTTAGTAATGAAGTGCTATTTGCAAAGACATTTTTTATTATTAACTGGACCTAGCTTTGAAGACATTATGGAGATTACTTGGTCAAAGAAGGCTCTGAGAACATTCATGCAGGAGGCAGTTGTGACAGGGACTTTTTGTGCGACAGCTGTGCAGGTATTTCAAAGTCCCTGTGTGTCCCGTCATTTCATCAAGAGTGTGTAGCTTGCTCATGTGAAGCATTGGATACCTATGTGATAGGGTAAACCAGCTCTGGCTGAAAGACTCAGGTTCCAGTCCATCATAGCTACAAGCAAGAGGTGAAGTAGGAAATGGGTAGGGTTTGAAATGAAATTAAAATGATAGATTGGCCATACTCCCATCTCTTGAGGCTTTGGCAGCAGAGGCAGGGCTAGGGGAAAGCCCCACTGGCAGTTAGGCTGGAGAAGACCTAGGAAGCTTCTCATTTCCATTCCTTCTTTGAGCTTTGTAGCCAGTGCCCTTCTTTTCCGCTGCTGTCACAGAGCCTGGGAGCACATTTACATTTTCTGAATAGGGCAATTAGTGCTGACTCCTTTCCCCGTGTCACTTGCACCTGGTCTCTGACATTCGTACCTCATCAGTACTAATGGCCCAGCCATTAGTGGTGATTACTGGTCATTGTTTCTATCCCACTGACCCCCCTGATTGGCAGAAACACCCTCCAGCCTTGCCCACCCCCCAGCATAAAGCTTGAGGTTTAATAGCCCAGTTTAATACCAGAACCTCTGAGTCCATAAATAAAAACAGACAGGCCCTACCTATATTTTATATGGCTAGTGAGAGAGGGATACATGCTTTTTCTGATTATGATTAATGCTGCTGTTTATTATTTTTATTACAGTAGTGCTAGGAGGCTTAAATATCATGCCCTATCCAGGTGCACTACAAATTCATTGGGAAAAGAGCCCTGGAGAGCTGAGGATCTGGAGCAGCTTTCTCCTTGGACAAGCAGCAAAAAACCCTAAGGACTTTTAAATGGAAGTTCAGAAGCTTTATCAGATTATATAGTAAATACAGCCCATATAGATTATGGGCTTGTTTATGGTGACTTCAGAGATCGTTTTTAGCTCTATGTGCTTATCTTCTGCAGGGCAGAAACCACCCTACTTTCTGTAAATCATAGAATCACAGAATAACCAGGTTGGAAGAGACCCACCGGATCATCGAGTCCAACCATTCCGAACAAACACTAAACCATTCCCCTTACCACCTCATCCACCCGTGCCTTAAACACCTCCAGGGAAGGTGACTCAACCACCCACCTCCCTGGGCAGCCTGTTCCAGTGCCCAATGACCCTTTCTGTGAAGAATTTTTTCCTAATGTCCAGCCTAAATCTCCCCTGGCAGAGCTTGAGGCCATTCCCTCTTGTCCTGTCCCCTGCCACTTGGGAGAAGAGGCCAGCACCCTCCTCTCTACAACCTCCTTTCAGGTAGTTGTAGAGAGCAATGGGGTCTCCCCTCAGCCTCCTCTTCTCCAGGCTAAACACCCCCAGCTCTCTCAGCCGCTCCTCATAAGGCCTGTTCTCCAGCCCCTTCACCAGCTTGGTTGCTCTTCTCTGGACTCACTCCAGAGCCTCAACATCCTTGTGGTGAGGGGCCCAGAACTGAACACAGGATTCGAGGAGCGGTCTCACCAGTGCCGAGTACAGAGGGAGAATAACCTCCCTGGACCTGCTGGTCACGCCGTTTCTGATCCAAGCCAAGATGCCATTGGCCTTCTTGGCCACCTGGGCCACTGCTGGCTCATATTCAGTCGGCTGTCAACCAACACCCCCAGGTCCCTCTCCTCCAGGCAGCTTTCTAGACAGACTTCTCCTAGTCTGTAGCACTGCACAGGGTTGTTGTGCCCCAAGTGCAGGACCCGGCATTTGGCCTTGTTAAACCTCATGCCATTGGACTCTGCCCATTGGTCCAGCCTGTTCAGATCCCTTTGCAGAGCCTCCCTGCCCTCCAGCAGATCGACACTTCCACCCAGCTTAGTGTCGTCCGCAAACTTGCTAAGGGTGCACTCGATGCCTTCATCCAGGTCATTGATAAAGACATTGAACAGGGCTGGACCCAGCACTGAGCCCTGGGGAACCCCACTTGTCACTGGCCTCCAGCTGGATTTCACACCATTTCCCACCACTCTCTGGGCCCGGCCAGCCAACCAGTTTTCCACCCAGGAGGGTGTGCGCCTGTCCAGGCCAGAGGCTGCAATAATACCCTGATGTCTGCTGTATTGTAGAAGAGTGTTTTGTGTTAAAAAGAATAAAGAGTTCTAATATTATATCTTTCTCTCTGCTGTCCTGATTCAGCCAGGCAGTGTGAATTCTGGAGGTTTAAGGTCTAGGCACCTATGAGCAAGAGTAGTAGGAATTTACCTTTGTTTTCACAGTCACCTATTCTGGCACATTTAAGAATAAAAAGTCATCTGCAAATTTCCTTTCAGCCTTAGCCCAGTTGTGAAGAAAATATTTAGCTCAGTTCAGCTGAAAACAGCTTTGCTTTTCCATTTGTCTTTGGGCTGCTTTCTTCCAGCTGGGCACTAGCACCCAGAAAATTCTCTCCTTTGAGCTTGCTCCTCCTGTGATGTTCCAGCCCTCTAAGGCTATTAAAATGACGTGTATGAAGTTGGTTAAGCAGCTAATCTTCTCAAGACCTTTTGGGAGGTAACCTGTCTTTTCTGAAATTTATGCCAGTGTTAATGTAAATTATTTAATGGTGGTCCACTTAAGTCCAGCTCGCTGCTCCACCCACAGCTTCAGAGATAATTACTCCCTATGTTAAGGGATTTTTTTAAAGACTTTCCTGTAAACTGTGCCAAAGGATTTGTGCATTGCCCTGTGTTGATTTGAATTTTACCTTGAATGAGTAATGTTATCTGCATTATAGCTGTCACAGATGAAAAAACAACTTCTACAGATGAGTGAATCCATTTGTTGGTTTATGGATCCCAAATCCTCCAGGGCAACAAATCCATCTGTCATCGCTGAACGCTTGTGTTTTATTTGGTGCTGCAAGTCAGCTGACAGGTATTAAAACGCACATGGAAGTGGACAGATCTTCGCTGACTTTTCAGCAGAGGAGGCCCATGGGTGTTTTTATTCCAGCACATGCAATGAAATAACATAAAATCAGGAAATCCATTCCTAGGGGATAATACAAATTGTCTGAGCTAGAAAGACATCAATATTTGGTCCATAGGCCTTTGACCTAACCACCTGCGCAGGTCACCGTAGCCCACTGTTTGCTTCCTTTTCCATACTGCTCTTTCCTTTACAGCTGGATGCATCTCAGGAGAACATTACCCTCTGGGTCAGTCTCTTCTGTTCCCCTTCATCTCTTCTTTCTTGTTTTCTGTCTTTGTTCCTCCATTATCAATTCCTTGTTCATGATAGTTGTACCTCGGGAGGAGCCAAATAAAAAGTTACTGATTGAAAACTAACTAGTGGAAATTACTGTTGTAGCAATGTGGGAATTGCTTTGTGGTGTTTTCAGTTGAGAAGAGCCTGATTTCTAGGTATCTGTCCAACTTCCTTGTATGAACATTACATATTCAGTTTGGACTGTTAAAGATTAACCCAGTTGCCTCATCATTGGTGACTAGTGCCACCCAAGATATATTAGAGCATCCAAAATGTGTCATTGAGCAATTAAACTGTTTTCTTTGGGTGAGGAGAAGTGATCTTCCTTCCCTGGGGCCTTAGGCATCTACTTGAATTAGTTGCCCTGCCAAAACTCTTGCTAGGATCTCTTCAGAAACTGAGTAAAAGCAATTTATCTTGCCTCTTGCTCTGTATCACTCTCAGAGGAGCTTGTCTTTCTCTTAACTGAAAAAGAAAGCCCAGTTAACTAAGTGAAGTATCTAAAATTGGAATGACTAATCCCTAATTTGCCTATCCCACAGGCATAAATCATCTAATCTCGGTCGCACTGACTAATGTAGAAGTAAGCAAATGTATCATCTGACAAAATCAGGAGCCCAGCATGGACAAGGTTTGAGGGCAAAATCTGTATAATTTTAGACAAAGTTCTGCTGAATCATGTCTATTTGGGTATTTGGTATCTGTTTGACCACCCATGGTCAGCATGTGGTGTTCTACAGAACCAGATGGAAAGAAGATTGTGTTTTTACAGAAAGAAAATAATCCAGAGCCAGGCAGGGACTGTTTATACCCTTAACAAATCCACTTGTCACAAAGCCTTAACTTTTTAGACTTCCTCCTTGGGTTACTTTGTCAGTTACTGTCCTTCAGTGGCTGAACATTGAGTAGGAGAAAGGCCCAAATGACCCATTCAGGAATTTGCCCTTCTTTGCTGACCTTTGAACTCAAACAAGATGCCCCTATATTAAGAGCAAAGGTTCTCTCTCTTTCTGCAGAATCCACCTCATTCCAACAATCCCTGCATCTACCGCTTCTTTATTACTGCTGGTTATTGTTTAAATAAAGCATGCATTCTGGTAAATAGCAATTGCTCAAAACATAAGCAGCTTTAAAGGCAAGAAGCAGCTCTTCCAGTCTCTAGATGAAGGATGATTTGAAATGAATTGATGTGTTCTGACTGGTGAGTCAAAATAATTCAGGGTTTTTTTCCCCCCAGTGTTACACCAAGTCAATTTTTTCAAACCATATTCGATATCTTATTGTTTATTTTCGGTCAGCAGACAGCAATTTTCAAGAACTGCTCTTGATATACAGCTCAGATATCTTACAGGTCACATGTCATTCAAGAAAGGTCAACGATTCATTTAAAGTTTCATCATTCTTCACATAAACAGGCAAATACCATTTCATTCACAGTGTGAGCTTTTGTGGGGCTGATAGGCCTCTGTAGTAACAAAGTCTACGTAATCTTATTTGCTGCCTAAGAAAGAATGAATTGACATTATTATCATTATCTTATCATATATCTCAGATGCGTAACCAGTAAAAGCATGTGCACCTAAACAGAATTTCATTTAGAGTCAATTCTAAGAAGTTTTTTTAGATCTGTTTCTTACTCTAATTTTTTCTCATCATTCATAAAAACTGAAATAGTGTTATAAGATTATACCTTCCTGGCTTGTTCAGTCAGAACACCTACAGGCAAACATTACAATTGATCAACAGTGACATACATGTCATTGGCAACTGATTTGTTACTGTTTGCTAGAATTAAATAAAGATTTTTCACTGTTTTTGAATTCTTCAGAAACACCTTCAGAAGAAAATGGACATTTAAAAACCAGCTTTCTTATATCCAAGCAATAATCCTCAATTTAATTAAACTTGAAATACTTTTAAGAAACAAGATACAGTTTTCAGAGAGTAAGTGATCTATTTTGTATTTTCTTTCTGTGATGTCCTCAGTGTAGCATTTCAAGTCAGTAATTTCACTGAGCAGCCTTCACAAAATAAATAGTAATGCCAACTTGCCAGTCTGGATTCAAATGAACCTGTCTAACCACCATCTTAAACCATTGTCACTGGTGTTTTAGAAGCAAGTTTACTGTCAGGAATGAAAAAGTAAATCTAAAGAAATAGTAATACATTTTTTTCTATAATATTACAGGTAGTTTTAAAAAACATTGCTGACTACTGCCATCCCTCTCCAATTAAATATCTCCAGGTGCCGAACTGAAATTAGACTGTTTTATCTGTGGCTTTGGATGAGTTAGGCAACAGATGAGACTTTTGAGTGCATATCTGTGCCTAGTTCCTGTACATCAGTGTTTTGGTAGACACCTGTTGAATCTTTTAGAATCTCAATGCTTTTCAACATCTATCCCTTCTCACTCAACATCACCCACAATCTTTTCCACCAATGCAACGATTTAAAGGAAGGATGGGTCCCGAGAGTGTTTTGAAAGCTCCATCCAACATCTTCTGTCTCATTGGCTGTTAAATGTCTCTACAATCCTGGCTGTTACTCTCTATAAGTTAATGATGTGACTGCCCTCCACTGAAGAAGAGATTTGTAGTGTGTTCTGCACTGGTTATAAATGCAGAAGTGTGTACAGAAATTACAGAGGTACTCAGTTAAATCCTCATCCCTATACAATTCTCGTTGGTGGTACTGAAGAGATGTTAGCAGTAGTAGTCAAAATTTCCAGACATACTAAGCAAGTAGAGACTTGCAGTGAGAATAAAGAGTCCTACCCACTCATTCATGTTGAAACTTCCGGCTTGTGGTCCAAAACTGAGTTAATATTTTTATTCTTGCCTGTGTTTGTATTGTGAACTAGATTATTGCTTGAAGTTCCCCATATCTCAGGTTTTCAAGCAATACATTTAAGTAAATAATGTCACGTTATAAAGTTGCTATTTTAGTGTTGGGTTCTTTTATTTACTTAGAAGCCAAAAGCTTCTAATGGTATTGGCACCTTCTGATTTTTACCATCATATGTGTGCTCATGGAAAGGCAACTGTAGAAACTAATGGTTAGAGCTTGTCTCTGCAAGTATTGTGTTAGCTGCCAACATCTGAACAGGGATAGCAGGAGAGTCTTTCCCTTGACTCATTGTGATGGGATGGGTTTCATCCCTAGTCAGTGGGCTATATACAGCCCTCCCTATCATAAGCTAGGCAGGAGCTCATTTCTTTGTTGTTGGGATTCCTCAACTTGTCACTGTACCCTTATGCTCCTTTTTGTGCTTGTGGAAATGAGCTTTTTATTGCATAATGTGGCACACACAAGTTCAATGGAATTTTTGCAATGAAGGTAGTGTTTACCTCTCCGCATATACTCCACAAATCGTTTCGTTCAGGAGAAGTTGAAGATAAAGCTTACTTGCACTTTGGCAATTATTTGGCATGCAGCCCATTTGTGAACTTAATTTGTGGAGGAATGAACTTCTCCATTCATACCGGGAAGTATGACCTGTAGTGGTTCTTTGCAAGACCTCCATGTGCACCACCAGAGACCTTTCAGGCAAAATTTTCTGACTGAGGGGATACAAGAAATTTTGCAAAGTTTTATTGTTGATGATTTTCCACTATTCAGTTCTACAGCAGTGCTAAGGATGTACTACAGATAGCATTAAGGAGGTTATTATCTAGTAGATCGTAGAAATATGAGGAATTTTTGGCAGGCAGAAAACAAAAATTGCAGTTCTTCCTTTCACTAGAAAAAAAGAAATCGAAACAGACAAAAATGCCAAAATAGTCAGGCACTTCCACATAGGAAGAAGTTTTCAGAATACTGGATTACTTCAAACCTTCTGAGATCACAGTCATGTTCTTGAACGGAGTGACTTTGATCTTTCCGCTTTTGCTTTCTCCTGGATCTTGTAGTACTTTCTGTACCAAAATTGCTGCTCTAGAATTCGTGCTCTCTATCCATTGATTGGATGGAAGATCCCTGGAGGTGTTTAAAAAATGCATAGATGTAGGAATATAGTTTAGTGGTGGGCTTGGTAGTGCTAAGTTTTCAGTTGGACCCAATGATCTTAAGGATCTTTCCGAACCTAAATTATTCTATGTGGAGGTAAGGAACATGTTCATCTCCAGCTGCAACATCAGGGTGCCCAAAGGGTATGACCTATCACAGCAAACACGTCATGATGAACATAAGAAAAAAGTCAAACAGGGCATCGGCATTTGACCCTCAGTATTCAGAATGTGGATTTATCACTCCCACAAAATTTTAATAAAGCAATAAATTACAGCCCTTGTAGATTAGCACTTAAAGCCTGGATTTGAAATGACAATATAGAATTGACGGGCTTTCTGGGCCTTAATATCGATTCATGTGCTGACCAGTCAGTTAGGAATCATTTTCAGGACCCGGTTCGTTAAGCTTTGAATTTGCATCCGCACACTGAATTTGTGTGTGTGATTTTCTGTTTGTGCACAAATTGACTGACAACACAAATGGCCACATACTGTACTTAATAATCTGCTTTAATAATTTTTAAAAATAATTTGTTACTTGAATTTTTCACTATGTATTTCTTTGCACAGAACATGTGACTATCATGCACTATCGTTAGAAGGATGCTCTTAATTAGTGAGAAATTTCACTTGAATTGATGTTTCACATGGTTGATGACAATTAATGAAGCCTACAATCAACACACAAATGCATGTGTATGTATCAGGAAGCTCTTCCTAGTTTTTGTTTGCGCTATTTGGAGTGTATGCCAATATAATTTCATTTGTTCTTTATTGCCAACTTGGATTCTTTTTGCTGTTCAGAACTAATTGAAACTGAAAGAAAATGTGATCTTAAGTATCTTTTTGTTGCCATCAACATGCAGTGAAGTGGGAGAATATAGAAGGAGCTCTGCAAGCACCATTCTAATGAAAGATTTCATTAACTTTGCTTTCTCTTGTTTTCAATGTAGGGTCCAATATTAAAAGATGTATCAGCAAATATTTCCTTGACTCAATGGTGCTATTCCTCCAAGAATGGATTTTTTGCCCCACAGCAATCCACTGGATAGCAGCACGCACAATTCAAGATTGTTGCTAAAACAAATTATTCTCACACATGCAATCTCTCTCATAATTAGCAGAAATGCTTAAGATTGATGCTGATGGGAGTAGAATTTGGTCCATAATGGGTTAAATATGTGCCCTATCAGCGTAGATCAGTAAGGATGAAGTTTGAATTCCTTGTTGGGTTCATGTTTTGGGTCAGGTGGCATCTAGAGCTCTGAGCTTCTACAAACATATTTGTGGTGTGCGTAACCAGAGGCAACACGAACTCTGAATAGCACTTGTATTTCATTTTCTTGGCACTAAGATTCTCTGAAATTTCTTATTACAATACCTTGCTTTATATTGCTTATAATGTTTTTAATATGAACTGGTCTCATTGAAATTTCCCATGATAGATATTTCTCCTGGCTGCATATTTTGGGAAAATTTCAGGAAAATAGTAAAACTACTTTTGAGTGTGAAATTATAGGAGAATATACTGGCCTACATGTAGGAAAATTTTTCTTTTAGTACTTCAGTAGAGAGATGTGCCTTCATTTTGGTTTAAAGCACAGGACTGACAATTTAGAGATGGCTGCTCTGCCTTCTCCGGCAACATCTTCTTGAATATGAATATGTTGTAAGAATGTGTCTAAGCCAGTAGAAACTTCCTAGATGAGGACAGTTAGTGATTTCCTCTGTAGTACTCAGAGTTCTTTCTGAATCTGTGGGAGATGAATAGGACTTTCTCAGTAATTTATTCTAGCACTGCTGGAACAAGATCTGATGGATTTTCTCTCCAATAAGGGACATGGACCCAAGACATTTCACTTGAGCATGGGTGAAGGAGGTGGAAAGGGTAGCCTGTGAGAAAAGCTGAAAGCTGTTGAAGGAAAGTGTGTTTGGCTGGGCAAAAACTGGGAATAGAAGAAGAAGGGAGATGATGGATTGGGTAAGGTGAGGAGTGGAAAAAGACGACTAACCAGGCAAGGAGACTGGAATGAGGGCAGTGGTGCATAGCAGTAGGCGTGATCTTCCTTACCTGAGTTAAAGGGTTAGTGTGTCACCGGTAAATCCTTGAGAGTCAGAAAAGGAGATAGTTTCTCAAAAATGGAAGATGTCTACCTTTATAACACTGAAGGTAGTTTAGGATCTTATGGCAGGAAAGCTGCTAGCTCCTGCTTGAGCTTGGTGAAGGTCTCACAGATGCTCTTCTAAGCTCTATGTGCTACAATGTGCTCCTGGAAATGCCTTAGCATGCTGCCTTTACCTTCCTCTATATATAAGCAAACAGAACTAAAACCTGTGTTTCTGGGTCTACTAACAGTTGGGCTTTCAGCAAGTACCCATGAGATTATGGGGAACCTCCCAGCCAGCCCAACTGTTAAAACTTTCTGTGACTATGATTTATTATAGTTACTGCAAGAAACCAAGATTGCTCTTGAGGCCTGAAATCTTCACCTCACTTATGGCCATCCTTGCTTTGAACAAAAAGCACTGGAAATCACATTTGATGCCTAAATTGTGTATTAAAATCTATTATGGCTGGAAAGCCAAATACCAGCAAAGAAGAAAATATCAGTATTAATTCAATCCCTCCCTAGGAGGCAATCTCCTAGGGTGAACTGCTGTCTCTAGGAGTTGGTTTATTCCCATGGAAGCTGGAGGAACATGCTGAGTGTCATCAGGGCTGCAAGAAGAGAAAAGTAGTGGTAAATTGAAGCCGAATGAAGCAGTGACTCCAAAGTTTAGTCAATGAAGTCAGCAAGGACTGCTATTCTGACAAAAACAGACTCATACTAGATCCCATGAGTTCCTAGGTTATTAGTAAGAATGATCAATTACCTTAACAAGTAAACACTGTCTGCTGCTCAGTAGCATCTGTGCCTAGTAGAAAAATGTCTATCTAAAGTATGCCAGCAATCATGTCTGCTTCACAACACCTGGTGGACCTTCGCTAATGCCAGGACCCGTGTCATGCAGCTAAGAACAGGTTTTGATGACAGGTAGGAGCAGAGAGATAGGGAATGTGCTGAGAAAGTAGGTGGGAGTGTAACAGAAGCCATCAAAATGAGTCTTAGTTTAGGCAAGCAGATATGGGAAATGAGCAAGGAAAACAGTGTAGAAAGACACTTTCTTTTACATTATACTCCAGATCAAATTTTCCTTTAACATCTTCTGCAACAGGCAGAAGAGTCACAGGTCTTATATATTCAAATAACCCTAAATATGGCCAAAGCAGGGTGATATTTCTTTCCTAAGGATGGGATGAGGATAATGTGTAGTACACTAATCACAAGGTCACCCACAGAACAACGACAATAAAACACAGTATTGACCAGCTGCTCCCTTTGTGCTGAATGAGGCAGGACTGCTGGAGAAAAAAATAAACTATTACTAAAGCTTGTGTCATGATGCACTATTTACCAAGACACGTCAGCTTTCGCATTTCCTAATATTCAAGTGCAATTTTTCAGACTATTTCTTGCTGTGATATATGCATGTAGATATATGTAAGTAGACATATGTGCCCACCTGCAGTAGCACACATATTGGAGGATTAATACTAATTGTACATGTAAAGATAAAATAAGACTTTGTTCATGCTACCAGTACTACTCAGTCAAGGCCAGTTTTGTAAATAATTTCAAAGTTTGCATTTTGGTTTAAATATACAAGATGTTGTGTTACATACAGCAAAATCCCAACATTGATAATAATCACAAGCAGAAACATACAGTGCTGCAAGACATTTACCTCGGTGCTTCCATACATGGTATAAATGAATACACATTTGTATTGGAGCAGTGCCCAACTCTCTTAGTTGAGCTTTGGATCTTAATGTTACATTTTGGTTGCTTACACAGTTCCACTTGCCTAGAGTTTGTTATTTTGGGGCTGGTGGCTTAAATATAATTAGTCTATCATTATTGTTGTTCCCATCAAGAAAGGATATGTGAACCCATTTTGCTCCTGAGTCATGTATTTTAACATGATGATTATGCAAAATTGAAAAGAGTTCAGCGGAAGCAAAGAGAGACTAACCCCAAAGGCTGAATATAGTAAATATCTTAAAAAGTCATTATGTTCCAAATTTATAAAGATGTTGTTCTTAAGCTAAAATCTTACTTTAAAATGAAAAATTCATTCAGTTAAAGCAGTTATTTCCTTGATTTAGTTCTGAGTTGCTTGAGCTCTTCACCAAATACGCAGAAGCCTACATATATACCTACATATGCACTCCCAGGGAAAGTTTTCAACAGTATATTACACACAAGAGCAAGCAGCAGATTGCTTAAGATTACCCCGACATCCTGGACCAGTCTTGGAGCAGTAATATCTTCATGTTTGCTGTCAAGGCCCGTCACCCCAGCTGACCAGCAGGGACGCTGAGGCAACCCACATTACTCAATCAACTTTAAGTGTTATAAATACTGAGGTCCATAAAAAAGTACAATGTAATGATGACTTAAACAAACCCAATTCATCATCCCAGCTGCACACATATCATTTCCCTCAGGGTGACCAACCAACCAGCAGTGAACGTAACCCAGGCCAGATTCAGATTCCATTTCTCTTCATCAATTTGACTTTTGGGCTTACCTCCCTCCAAAAGAAAAAAAAAAATCCCCTTAAAAATGAATAAAAATCTCACAAATCAAATGCAGCTCAGCTACCCTAGTCCCTTTGTTGTTGTTGTTGTACTCATGTCCATGCATTTTGCCTCTAGTGATATAAAGGGAAACCCTTCAATTTAAAGGTCAAATGGGGGCCGTTTGTTTTAACCCAGTGAACCATGGCAATGGTATTCACATATATTATCTTTTGTCCTTCAACAGTTGTTAGACTTGTAGCCAGAGGGGAGGCTTTGGCAGATGTGCTTGCACTGATTTTTTAAGATATAAAAATTACTATATTTCTGCAGTTAAATGTGCTTGATTGAGTAATATTCTGAAAATCAAATCAATACCAAATCTGATTTTCAGTCAATGTTAAGGCACATTCACCAGCACTATTAAAGTTTATTGGTTTCATTCATTCAAAGAAGAGAAGTAAGGATCCACGATACAGTGGGGTCTGCTCCCTCTTCTGCCTCCATCCTCTTCAATCTCCCTCTTGATTTTGTGGTTCCCCCTTTGCTAATCGTGGAAATGTCATGTAAGAACACAGTTAATTATTATTCCACCTTTTAATTTCCATACTCTCACCCTGAATTCCCTCTCTTTTTTTCTCTAAGGGTTTGCAATGACTGAGTGGGCAACTCAGCAAAACCACATTAAAGACAACTAACATAATGTGCTAGTGAAGGCAAGATTTCAGCTACTGTTCATTTCCACACAACTGTGGAAGCAAGCCAGCTTGTTTAACTGGGATTAGTCATATTTTGTCCTGAATAGCTGTGCACGCTTTTTCTGCTGCTGAATTACTGCTGCTTTCCTCCCCAGAGATGGCTGCATTTTAAATCAGACACTTTTTGCAGCAGGTGCAAAAGCAGAGTTTGCAAAGTTTAGATCTTTTTCCATCCTGTTGAAATTAAATGAAAGGAATATGATAAACAATGGGGCTGGACATCTGCAGCTGGCATAAAAATCTGGCTTTGGCTTCTGCTTGTGTCGGCACTAACATCAAACTGTCTGGTATGCCTCAGTACAAAGCCCAGTGGCTACTTGCCCTTGAAGTTGCCGTAGCTTTTTCCTTCAAACTGGAAACTTGGCCTGAGTTGATGTTCATTTCCTATGAATTTTTTCAGTGAACTGGTACTTTCTGATGAAAAAACAGTTGGCAAAAATACTTATTTGTAAATCAACCTGGAAAAAACCCATTCTGTTGACATCCTTTCCCACAAGTATCATACAAACAAAATGTTAAAATATGACAAAATTAGAAATACAACTTGCATAAGAAACTTAGATATTTAAGTTTGCTTTCATTAGAAATTCAGGGAAAAAATGCTAATTTTCAGCCTTTCATCGCTGGTAGTACAAAACTGTTCCCTTACTTAAGACAATAAATGCGTTGTAGCCAGATGTTCCTTACTCCTTTCTGGGCCCCTCACCACAAGAAGGATGCTGAGGGTCCAGAGTGTGTCCAGAGAAGAGCAATGAAGCTGGTGAAGGGGCTGGAGAACAGGCCTTATGAGGAGCGGCTGGGGTTGTTTAGCCTGGAGAAGAGGAGCCTGAGGGGAGACCTCATTGCTCTCTACAACTACCTGAAAGGAGGTTGTGGAGAGGAGGGTGCTGGCCTCTTCTCCCAAGTGACAGGGGACAGAACAAGAGGGAATGGCCTCAAGCTCCGCCAAGGAAGGTTCAGGCTGGACATCAGAAAAAACTTTTTCACGGAAAGGGTCATTGGGCACTGGAACAGGCTGCCCAGGGAGGTGGTTGAGTCACCTTCACTGGAGGTGTTTAAAAGACAGGTGGATGAGGTGCTGAGGGACATGGTTTAGTGTTTGATGGGAATCGTTGGATTTGATGATCCTGTTGGTCTTTCCCGACTTAGTGATTCTGTGATTCTGTGACTCTGCATCTGCGCAGTCTTTAGCACAAGGCCAGATCTTGGATCTGCCATCATCCGCTCCATGGAATTAATGTAAATTTAGAGTGATGCTATAAATTACTGCACTTATTATTTTTGTCACAAGGCACAATATAGAAGATGGGTGAGATACATTTTAGGGATAAGTTTTCAAGGAACAGGAATTAAAGTAGCACTGAGATGTTCTTTCAGAGTCTGCATAATCCACCAACTTGTTTAGTTGTATTTTTCATTTCCCTCTGTTGAACAACATGGACACAAATCAAAGCACTTGCCAGAAGATTCTTGGCTATCATGTGGATTTTGAAAAATATTCATGTGGAGAACTTTTAGCTGCTTAGATGATATAAACTTAGACCTTTCTGATAGGAATTACATCAATATGTTAGAATGATGGTGGAGGCTTTAGTTGTTCCTAAGCCCGAGGGGAGCATTGAAATTATCACCTTCTGTCCTGGGGAAATAAAAAGCACAAACTTTCCTAGGAAGGGCAGAGTGACAAATCCTAATAGAAATACACAGCTGTCCAAGAGTGCAGATGTGCACTGCTGTCCTTTCACCACCAGGAGACTTGGTCAGTTTGTAAATATGTCCATCAGTCTTTTAATCTGTCCCACCAGCTGCCTCACCCCTGGCTTTGTACAACAGCGAATTTATTAAGAAAGCAAGAGCTCAGATAAAAATTAATCTAAGAGGGATGAGATATGCTTTAGACAGAGTTTGTGTCATTCATGTATGTATTTTTCTTTCGTGTCATTTTTTTTCTTTATCCAGATTTTTTGAGTCCCTGCGTAGTAGGTAACTTGGTGACTCTATTAGATCTGGGCAGTTGCAGCTGACATATTCTCCCTTCAGTTCCGCACATTGCAGTTTGTGCCAGCACAGCATTTTTGAGTGATCTAGTCTGGCAGCCTACTCACTACCTCACATTTTCAGTTCTGTTGTATGACCAAGCCCTCTGTATCATTTGCACAGTCCCATAACTGATATCTTCCTCTTCATCCTAGAGGCCTGAAGAAATTGGCTAAAATAAATGCCAAACCACTTTCCAGGATATTTGAAAAGTCATGGCAGTCAGGTGAAGTCCATGGTGACTGGAAAAGGGAAACACTGCTCTCATCTTCAAAAAGGGTAGAAAGAAGGACACTGGGAACTACTGACCTGCAATCTCATGCCTGTGCCAGGGAAGATCATGGGACAGATCTTCCTAGCAGCTCTGCTAAGGCACATGGAGGTGGTTTGAGACAGCCAGCATAACTTCACCGAGAGCAAGCTCTTCCTGACCATATGGTAGCCTTCTACAACGGAGTGACTACATCAGTGGATGAGGGAAGAGCTACGGATGTCATCTATCTGGACTTCAGTAAGGCCTTCGATATGGTCACCCACAAAATCCTTCTTTATAAATTGGAGAAATATGTATTTGATGGATGGACTGGAGATCAGTGGTAAGTGATGTCCGTGGGGGTCCACACTGGGACCAGTATTGCTTAATATCTTCATCAATGACACAGACAGTGGGATTGAGTGTATCCTCAGCAAGCCTGCAGATGACACAAAGCTGAGCAGTGTGGCTAATGTGCCTGAGGGGTGGGTGCCATTCAGAGGGACATGAACAAGCTTGAGACGTGGGCCCATTCGAACCTTATAAGTTTCAACAAAGCAAAAGGGTTCAGGGCAACCCTTTGTATCAATACAAGCTGGAGATGAAGAGATTTAGAGCAGCCGTGTGGAGAAGGACTTCGGGGTGCTGGTGGAAGAAAAGCTGGACATGAGACAGCAATGTGCTCTCACAGCTCAGAAGTCAAATCATGTCCTGGGATACATCAAAAGAAGCACGGCCAGCAGGTCAAGGGGCGTGATTCTTCCCATCTACCCTGCTTTGATGAGACCCCACCTGCAGCGCTGTGTGCAGCTCTGGAGTCATCAGCATAGGATAGATGTGGACCTGTTGGAGCAGGTCCAGAGGGGGCTCACAAAAATGATCAGAGGGATGGAAAACC
Organism: Phaenicophaeus curvirostris; assembly: GCF_032191515.1. NCBI lineage: Eukaryota > Metazoa > Chordata > Aves > Cuculiformes > Cuculidae > Phaenicophaeus > Phaenicophaeus curvirostris. The sequence continues at coordinate 70,662,120 of NC_091395.1, read as the reverse complement.
TCTGCTGTGAGGAAAGGCTGAGAAAGTAGAGTGTGCTCAGCTTCAAGAAGAGAGAACTATGGGGAGACCTTATTGCCACCTTTCAGTACTTAAAAGGGGCCTACAGGAAAGATGGGAACAGACTTTTTAGCAGGGCCTGTTGCAATAGCACAAGGAATAATGGTTTTAAACTAAAAGAGGTAGATTTAGACTAGATGTAAGGAAGAAATTTTTTATGCTGAGGGTGGTGAAACACTGGAAGAAGTTGCCCAGTGAGGTGGTGTATGCCCCATGCCTGGAAACATTCAAGGTCAGGTTGAATGAAGCTCTGATATGTAGCTGAATGTGAACCAGATGAAGTTGTCCCTGGTCATTGCAGAGGAGTTGGAGTAGATGACCTTTAAAAGTCCTTTACAATCCAAACTATTCTATGATTCTAAGATTTTGGACTCTGGCCATCCATTCCTCTTGGTTATCAATGTCTACTTCTGTGAGAAGGCTGATGATACACCGGAAAAATGCTTCATAGATCATATTTCCCAGGGCGCAGTTTCAAATGGGGCCATTATTTGTTTTACTGCTATATCTTTTACTCTTTATGTTCTAACTTCTTAGAAGAGGGAGTCTGCATGGTAAATGGTTATCTTGAAGGCCAAAAATCCTTTATGTACATATTCCTCTGTGATTTTTCATTCGCTTGAATATTAAGAAACTTTTTTTAATTCTACAGCTAGTATAGTTATTCTTTAAGAATGCTGAGCTTCCACAGACATGTGCATTACTATTTTGTCCTTCATCAGTTCTTGGACTCAAAGCCGGAGGATTTGCTTGAGCTGAGCAATACAATATTTCTGTTCAGCGGTGAAGTTGATTAATAATTTGGAAATTAGATCAATATATTCTTTGATTTTCATTACAGTAGGGTTTGCATGTAAACCTTCTGTACAAGCATTCCCAGACTGAATAGAGAAACATGGTAAAACTATGCTAATATGTTTGGTGTAATTTTCCCTGTGACATTGCAAAAATGAAATAAAACTCCAAGGATTAGCAGCCTGATGATAATTTTTTGCTGTTCAACTTCCTGAATTATTCACAATGGTCAATTGAATTCTTCCAGTTTGCAGTGCCAAGTATGAAGTAATTTATATATTACAAAATTACTGAACCCTTTTTTGTCAGTCAGTTTGAGTCTTTTAGGTAGCCACATGAAAAATAAAGGTCCAAAATTCAGTGTCCTTTGATGGAAAAGAAAGGCTAATTTTTAGAGTTAATGAGTACTCTAATTGTTCAGCAGTGCTGTAAAAAATCCAAGTTACTTTACCCAGGTAAGAAACGTCTTAAGAAGAAAGAACCAAACTTCATTGAAATCACTGGGAAGGCTGAAAATTTCAAGAGTCTTCTGGTAAAGTTCTATGTACTCAATTCTACTTAAATATGATTAAAAGCTTTACCTGAAAATTCTTGCTGGTGTAATTTACACAGGAAGATTTCAGCAGTGGGAAAGCCTTTATAACCTCATAAATATATTATGTGCTCCTAGAGGATCCTTCAGACTTTGAATCTGATGATAGTCCTCCAACACCAGACAAAGCTGGGACAGTCAAAACTGAAAATTTCTGCTGCTGCAAGGCTTTTTTTTTCCCTGTTAGCATTTTGTGTCTTCAGAACTGTGTGGTATCTGTGTACCTGTGGTATCTATGCAAAGTACCTTTTGTAGTTGACAAAAGTACCTTTTGTAGTTGACAAAAAGAATTTATTGCAGTCATTAAATCTCATATCTGAAGGAAGCAGGATTAAGATGCAAGATGTACAGCCACTCCCTGACAGGATTGACCATACTTACGTTCAACTCTGATCTTATTTGACTTCTGCTTATACGACATTCAATGTAATTTAAGGATATATTCTGGCTTTAAATGTACCATGTTGCTAGAAATCCATTAGAAACAGTAACCAGTCTCTTTATCTTTCAATTTGAACCCAAATGCATCTCTGACTTTCCCTCTCATCAGTTTTCTGAAGTAGGTCATGAGGTTCAGGAATGAAACTTCCAGCTCAGCAAATGGAGTCTATTTGGAGAGAAGAAACTAAAGCTTCCTTTTACACCATGATATTATGACCTTCTTACCACTACCTCCTGCAAAACTACTTTTAAACACTGGGATCTGACAGGTTTCCAACCTTTTGGCCTAAGAACCTGTTGCAGCTGGACTCCAGCTACACGTTGGAACAAAATCTAGGAGATTAAATGAGGCTACACTACAGTGCATCCAGAAGTCATTGATTTGGAAGAACAGGCCTCTGTACCTGCTATTTATGTAATAACATTTTATGGAACAGTATGTGAAGTGCCCCGGTAGGTCAAATGACACTTGAAAAAAGAACAAACAAAAAATTGATGGAGCTCAAAGTAATCAAGAAAATCCATCTTCAGCACGTCTCTGAACCCAGCTGAGAACATCATCATTGTCATGCAGATCAGTATCTCTCATTTATAAAAGACAAAACCTTTTATAAGACAAAATTTAAACTAAGTTTACCAGGCTTGGACTGAGGTAATTCAGTAGCATAAGAGGTGCAATTATACCTGCTTTTGCGAAATCACAACTGGCTTAAATGGATACTAGCCTATTTCCAGGCACTTCTGTGGCCAGAGCAACATACAGAATTAGCAGCATTTGCGATGTTGCTCTATCATAACAGGCTGAGATGTAGCTTAGGCAAGATCTTGTTTAATAACTCTGTTCTAGAATATTCCACCAAGTCCCTAAAATTAATCCCAAATACCTGACTGTGGTCAAATGTCTCTGTCTTGGCCAGGTTGCCCATCCATTGCCGGTTGTCCTTTTCTTTAATCCCATTGCCTCTTTTGTTTTACTAGTGACACTAGTCTCATCCACCTGACACTACCTACCTTAAAAACTGCAGGCTTATCTCAGTGCCCATTACTCATCTCTCTGGAGACCTTCTGCACTCTTCAAGTCTCTGGTCACATATGAAATCACTCAGTCAAGAGCAGGCTGACGGTTAAATCAACTTTGCTACTACCAATCACAAGTGAACTTCAACAGAAGCCCATCCAAAGAGTTCTAGGTACAGCCTTAACATTTTGGGAGAGTAACAAATGAAAGTATATGTCTCTCCCTTCTTTTTCTTAGACTCTGATCCTGCAAAATGACCTCTGACACCCTCCAGAAGGGTAGACATAACTGCACAAAGCATAAAGGTCAGCCTTACTATGGTCACTGCCATGTTAGGGTCAATTTTTTTTTTGCCTTGTCCAGAGGAGATATGAGGCTCATGAGTCTCTTAGAAGTTCTCTGGTTCAAGCCATAGCAGCTTAGACAGCTCCCTAGCCTAATCCCCACATTTATGTGAGATGATGGCTCACACCAAGATAAGCAAGGATATTCACTTTAAAGGGCAAAGGTGGTATCTTCGCATGTGTTTACGCAGAATATGACACTACAGGGCTCTAGTCCCAAATGAGATTTCAAAGTTATGTTGTAATATAAACAAACAACAATAACAGAGAATGGGTAAGTGTGAGGGGAGGAGGGGGAAGTTATGATTAATTTTTATCAGCGTTCCTTCTCCTTTCCACAGAGCAGTTCAATGTGAAGTCAAAGTTCATTGACACGTTCTCTGTAGTTGGTGGGATGATTGTTTTATATTAGCCATTGACTTGGCCTGCATTGATCCTTGAGAATGTATCGCACAAATCATTTTGCACTAAACTGCTGAATCAATGAAGAAATCTCCTGGAAAATTTATATTAAAAGTCACTGTTTGCCTAAATGAGTTCCCTGTACCCCATATTGAATATTTTGCTGATGAATTGAATGAGTTTAAATTTGAACATTGCAGACCCATTAAAGAATGAATTCTTAAATCAACTTCTGCCACTTATGATTGAAATGAGATTTCTTCTGCAATAGACTAGCTGTTATATAAATCAGTTGTGCATTTTATACTGTACCATAAACAAGATATAATTCTTTTAAATACACTACAGGTGCCTTAAATCTTTTGATGCATCTTGTATTTATCTGATGTTGATTTTAGTATATTTGCACCAGGTAACTAACATGGGTTTATAATAGAATATATTTTCTGAAGGTTAAAGAAGCCATAATCTTTGGTTTTAAGTGCAACTGAGTTTTCGGGGACTATACACTACATCACTGATCACAGCTGAGATCTAAATTTAATCATAATTTTCCCTTGCACTGTAAAAAAAGCAAAGCATCTTGACTAAGATTATGATTAGGGCCAATCTGACTTTTAGTGTGACATAGAGGAATATTTTTTCTGCAAGCTAGTTTTTAATATTGCAGTGAATAGTTGAATTTCTTTTCTTTCCACTAGGACTCTCTGCACCTTAGGTGACCTCTGTATTTACTGGCTCAGTTAAATGACTCAAGCTGGTATCAAAATTAGCCCATGCACTGGTCCAGTTTTAAAGTCATCCTAGATAAGGAGTTTTTTTGACAGCTTGCTGAGTATCTGGTGTCAGGGAATAGTTCTTCACTTCTTCTGTAAAAAACCTGCTTACATAGCCTATGTTCAGCATGAAAGATGATTGCTGCCTAATCAAGCTCCATGAGGACATCACTGCTGGAGCCAGACTTACTCTCCTGATCTCAGGGAATGTTTCCTGTGCTTCAAAGTTTGGACCGGGTAGATTTCAGAGGAACAGTAAGCTCCAAATCACTGTCCTCTTTCTCAGGGAACACATTGAAGAGGACATAGACTGAGACTATGAGGGTCAAATCAGCAGCTGAAGTAAATCAATATGTTTTATTTGATAACTAGGAATGGTGCCATTGTGGGCTTTATATATTTAATGACTTTTGAATAGATAAAGATTGCCCAGAAATAACATGGGGACCTTCAATGATGTACAAGTGAGGAGTAGCAGCTGCATTGTGGATTAGCAGACAGGCAGGTCTGGAGGTTAATTTGACATGGCTCCTTTCCTCTCCTTGATAACATGGTGTTCAGATGTGCTCACAGTAGAAAATTTTTAAGAAATGCCATCCCCAGAGAACGGGACAATAATGAATACAGAAAATTCAATAAAATGTGGAAGCCAGATGAGAAATGCATGTTTTCACCATCCATCACTTCAGGACAGTGTATTTCTCCCCTAGTGTTGCCTCAAGTATATCTTAGGAGCATGCTCTGGGCTTTGATGCACAGAGAGAGATGGGGCCTCCAGTTTAACCTTCCTCCACTGCTTGTTCTCACCTTCCTCATCTCAGAGCTGAGCAGACACTGGATTTGCCCTGTGGGCTCACCCAGACACAACCCGTTGTCCCCAACGACAAGCCAAAGTCAAACCTCAAGGGATGCTGCAGCCATTTCTCCTCATTTTGGATTTGACTCTCTTCCTGCAAGCATGACACTTTTCCAAGCATGGAGAACAGGTAGGCACAAGGTACTGTGACTGTTCTTTGCAAAAGAAAACCTACCTTATTTTTGTTCTGTTCTTGCTAGTAACAGGGTTCAGTAGCAGCTTCCAAAGTAAAGATACCTTTAAATCACAGGTGCTGCAGAAGGGCTGGAATCGCTCACTTTAACCAGGTTGTAAAATCTCACTATTGAGGGCATAGTAACTAATGTTTCATCCTGTGGCTTCTAATGTTTTCATGTCTCTGTGGGACTCTCTCATCCAAGGACAAACATCAAGGGTTTTATAACTATCAGTTGATCATTTTTGCTAAAGTAGGGGAGGTGGATTCTCAGCAAGATAACAAAGGTGTTATCTCTATCCAGGGAGGATATAAAGGAGATTGGGAAGATAACATCTAATTGAAGATTCAATTTTCCAGGTGTCAAATTGTTTTGATGACTAATTGATTTACATAGGCCAAATTCATTCACAGAACAAACATTTTTTAGATCTTTCTCCCTCTCTTCTTTCGTAGCAGCAAATATAGGAATTGCTGTTCATTTTCTTTAAAAAAAAAAAAGACTCAGATTCACACGGATGTTTTAGCTCTTTATTATCTAGACACAGACCACAGTAGGTCACTGATGTCAGTAAAGATGTGATATAAGGATCCAAGCCTAAGACTCGAGCCAGAAACAGTCAGGATCTATTATAATTGCTCTGGCTTGGTGCTGAGAGACCATGAAAAGTAACACAATGGTCTCAGACAAAATTGTTGTACAAGACCTTTTTGGCTCAGTTTAAAAGAGGGATAACAGTATTTACTTGCTTCTGTCAGAGGCATTTTGTGATAATTAATTAGTTGATGCTGGTAAAATGCTGTGGAGGTCAAAAATAATATCTAGTGGGAATGCAGGATGAAGTAGTGTGGAAGATTAACTGGGCTACATTTAGAATATCTTTAAAAGATGAGACAAAACCACCAATGAACCCTGATGTAGTGAAGATTTTTTGGACCCATCTCAACAAGTTGTTTTGGTTTTACTCACAGCATTTTTAAAGCAGTTTCAACAAAATCTTTTTAATAGGAATTCACTTTCATATCTCTCTGCTGGTAACACCAGGCCATTTCTCAAAGGCCTAGTCAGAGACAGAGGCATTTCTTCTCTCTGCATTTCTCTCATCCTTATCTTTTCATTCCTGAGGACTGATTGATACTACACTCCTCCAGAATGACTCAGTGTTGAGAGCATTATTTGCACTAGCAGGGGTAAATTTGGATCCAGTGCCCTGCTCCTCCCCCAACTCCCAAGAGGCTCCCGGTCTGTAGACAACAGGTTCATCTGGGTTGATCAGTGCAACCTCGGTCTTCTGCCCAGCAGCATAGTCTCAGATTAAAGGATTCAAAGTAGCCCCCTCTAAGCCCGGTACTGTAAATGTTTCTCTGGGATGATGGAAACAGAGACTTAAATGCTTTGGAGTGATAAAGATATGTTATTGGAGTCCACAGTCTTCAGGCTTTCAGGAAGGGCAGATTTCAGGTTCACCTTCTCTTCAACCTTTCCCTTTTGCCAGGAGAAAGGCAACTCTGCCAGGACATTGCAGGTGCCCATCTTGGGTTATGAAGAGCTTAACTATTCCCAAAGAGGATACTGCAGCCACTTAGGTATTGCCAGTAATTAACACCTTTCCTAGCTGGTGCTGTTATCTTTGATATATATAGAATCATAGAATCATAGAATCACCTGGTTGGAAGAGACCCACCGGATCATCGAGTCCAACCATTCCCATCAAACACTAAACCATGCCCCTCAGTGCCTCACCCACCCATCCCTTAAACACCTCCAGGGAATGTGACTCAACCACCTCCCTGGGCAGCCTGTTCCAGTGCTCAATGACCCTTTCCGTGAAAATTTTTTTCCTACTGTTCAGCCTAAATCTCCCCTGGCGGAGCTTGAGGCCATTCCCTCTTGTCCTGTCCCCTGTCACTTGGGAGAAGAGGCCAGCACCCTCCTCTCCACAACCTCCTTTCAGGTAGTTGTAGAGCCACCCTTGTGCACGGTACAGGTCATCTCAGCTGGGCTCAGCTGCACAGAGTGATCACCTGTTTAGTCATGGACTAGTGTTTGTTCCTTTAAAGTTCTGCTGTCTTTTTTTTGTCCAACTATTTTATATAAAACAGTCCTGTGGAGACACTTCAGTAGGAGGAAAACCTCCTTAGTCCTTGTTGGTAGTGGAACTCTTGTTTTGCTGCTCTAAAAGATACAGATGAGACTCTAGCCTAGTTCTCATACTGTACCAAAGATCTGCAATGCTGTTACTGATCTACGGTCCAAGCATTGAAACAATGGAACTTTGCAGATGCCAGAAAGGAACCCATGTGAATAATGTCTTTCATTGCATTAATGTGCAGGCATATAGTACAACAAATAGTCCTGCCTAAAAGAAAATATTCAGAATAAATATATGTATATTATGCTTTCAATAAAAGCAGATTTGAGCCTTATCTTTTAAAATGCCGAGAATGTTGTTCTAAATACCTTCAATCCTGAAATTTTGAGAGAAAAAACACTAACAAGTATTTGAATTTTTCACACAGGGAGCTCTTTGAAAACTTTTCAAATATCAAAATATTTTGATGGAATTTGATCATTTTCTGAAAATGTGGAATAACACCACTACACTTTCACAAATACGTTACATGTTATGAACTGTACATTATGAATATAGAAAGCTGTGCATGTAGGTGATCCTGCCCAATTTTATCCAAGTTCTGTCTCTATTTTGCTAACAATTGCTCATCCTCTATCATTCAATAAATTCTATAATTATGGTACTAATGACATTTTACAATACAGGTGCAAAAATAATTTTTAACTGTTGATTAATTTTTCACTGTTCACATTGTGACCATGTTAATGGTCATACAGGAAATTAATTTTCTATGTATGCACTTTAGTAGGCAGAACTAGTGTATTTTACTTTTGCATATTTCAAGTTTTATCCTAATTTTCTTGTTCTCACTACAATATTGTCATGTCTGGGTACGACCTTTGTCAGTAGAATATTCCTATTTTCATCACAGTAAAGAAAATAATGAAAATATTTGTGCTCTTTCACAAATTTCTAAATGTATTGTTTCATGTAAGGGTCATTGGGCACTGGAACAGGCTGCCCAGGGAGGTGGTTGAGTCACCTACCCTGGAGGTGTTTAAGGCACGGGTGGACGAGGTGCTAAGGGACATGGTTTAGTGTTTGATAGGAATGGTTGGACTCGATGATCCGGTGGGTCTCTTCCAACCTGGTTATTCTATGATTCTATGATTCTATATACTAGTATAAGAGATCTTTAGCATTTGTATTTTAATTTTTATTAGCAAAAAAATATTACTTTGTAATTTTTCATTTTAGCATTAAAAGAACACATTTCTCAAAAAATAATGAAAAAAATTGATTTTTTATTACAAATTAACAAAATTATTTTCCCCTGAATATGTCCAAAACCATCGAATACAACTATACCCTCTAAAAACCACATTCATGAGAACCGTTATGTTTAGTAAAATAAAAATAGAGCCTTTATTTGGAGCTGGACTTGATGCAATTGGTCATCACCATGTGTTCTTTGTGCAGCTATACATTTTCACCTAAACTATAACTTACTACAAAAAAAGTCTTGTCCAAAACATAATACCAAGCATCCCAGCAGATGGTTTGTATGGCGATGAGCTGAGATTAGCTCAAGGCCACTATACTCCTTGCATCTGTAACTAAAGAGCTACTTCAGCCTCAGGTTTCTTAGGAGAAAGCTTAGCAAATCAACAGGCTTGTCCCATTGATGTTTGGAAAATTGCTCGTCTGTTTTAGTTCAGATGATGCATTTTTTTTTTTGCTTCCATTTTTCAATGCTCTTTTATGCTGGATAAAATGGAGAGCAGGATAAGCATGTCTCAGAGTAACACTGACCCCAGTCAAATAAAAAACATGTTTTTTTGTAGGTTTGAAGAAAATTTTCAGTTACTTTTTTGCTTTCTGGGTACTAATGAAGAAATGAGATGTCTTTTCAGAAGGTGTGGCTGACAGATAATTGCTTTCACAGGATAAACCTAGTATATTTCCTTTTGCTATTTCAAATAATTGTACATATACACAACATTTGCTTCTAATTGGATGAAGGATCTTAATTCCTGTTACAAAAAAAATACTGTTAAATTGATATTACTTCATTGATTTTAATAAAACCTTTGAAGATCTGAGAACAAAGGAGCCTATTGGTTCTTTAATTAGTAAAGGATTTATTCAATAAGTTATCGGACAAGTTAATTTACAGGACTTAATTTTGCTATTGAAAGGTTTAGCTTCCTTCCCTCCAAAATTGGGACGATGGACCATTCCAATACTGTGAAGGTGATGACCTTGTGATAACCTGTGTGTTCATCAGTCAAATTACTGTCCCCAGTAATGATAATGCCAAAGCTCTGGAACACTGGGGCAGCTAATCTGTATTCAAATTACACTCAATGAAACAGCAAGCACAATTCAAGTAATAACTCACTAGCACTGAGAGGTGAAGGGAGATGTTCAGACCCCTTCATGCAGATTGGACATTATCATACATTTCTTAGGTGTTGGACAGGTCTGCATGAGAGGGCTGTTAATGAAAATATCAATCAAAAACTCTGCTGACTTAATGGTCAATTTAAATTAATTAATTGGAAAGGAAAAAGTTGAGAAGGACAGCATTGATTGTTTAGCTCAAAGCAGTTGGCAGGCTAGGAGAACAAGGTTGCCCAAATAAGACAATGTTTCCTGTATCAGCTGATGTCGTGTGTAAAATCTTAAGTCTGAAAAATGGGGATCAGTAGTAGGATGCTGGATTTGAACACTTTGATACTTCTAGTCATGGTTCACTAGGTTTGGGGATGGGGTGCTGAAAGTAATGGTATCATGTCAGCCACAGGAAAGAAATCTACAGGAGAGACAGAAATAGATAAGGATGCACCACCTGAGGATTTGACCCTCACTTTGCAGGCACACGTAGGAATTCTCTCATTCACAGATATTTTTTTTTAATCCTCACAATTTGTAATTTCTAGCTCAGAACAAGTTTAACTCTCTGAAGGTCAGTGAAGGACTCCTATTGATTTAGGGGAGTGAGGATTTCAGCCAGCATCTGCAACAGGGCTCCTCAGAGTAAACTTATGTTTTAAGAAAACGTTTAATGCCTGGAAACATTTTAAGAATCTTCTTATTAATGTTGAAGGAAAAGGATCTGATGTTTTGTGAAACTGATGTAATGTCTTTGGGATGAATAAAGCATTGAACTATATTTTAAAAATAAATACTTTAAATGAAGATACTTCTTATACATATGTGTATATTTATACCTATATTTATAATTAAATATCAGAAAAATTTTACAAGAAAAAAATTCCAAGCTATTTTAAAATACATTTTGTTCATTTTGGTGTAGGAGCAGGATGAAGCTTGAGATCAAATTAAGATCTTTCATCAGATTCCTATGTTTTGTACCCAAAACTCAACTTCAGTTTTGAGCTCAGTGTTAATTAAAATACAGCAAGATTTTCTAAATTCATAAGATTTTAACTGTCTAGAACACTACCCAAACTTCCTACTACCAGAATTGAGTTGTGATGTGGGTGTAGTTTAGTATCCAAAATGTTTTTTGAGATCCTGGGAAACTGTAAACTGTTACTCCAAAATATTTTAATCCAAATACTTTGTCTTGCCTTCAGGCAACTATTTTGTTTTGATTTTAATTTGTTTCATAATGCTGCCATTTATAAATCATACATTGTTATTTGCATCAGAGCAGAATAGAGACACCAACCTCAAGTATAATGCAGCAGGAAATAAATGGTGAGACGTAAAATGAAACGTGGATGCAGCAGCTTTACTGTGGGAAACATCTGACAGGCAGCTCTGGGGACAGTACTAGTGTTGTTATTATTGCCATTCTTTTTATTATTACAAAGAAGATGGGAACAGTAAATTGGCCTAATGAGACACAAAGGAACCAAAATAAAACAATTAGCCTCCAAACATGTTATGAGGATTATGTATTTAAGAAAATGACAACAAGTAGAGCAGTAGCTGACAGTTTCTAAGGTAAATACACACACTGGACTAACTTTATATTCCTTCTTTTGCTTTTCCATACGTCCTTTCCCCAAAGCAGTATTAAATTGATAATAAGGGAGTCAAATAAATACATTCTCGACTAACTTGGTCCTTGGTAGACTTAAGGGGCAGGTCTCCAACCAGATTTCACACCTGACTTCTAGAAAATGCTTTGCATCATGGATAGAGTGTGGATCAGGGCTGCTCTGCTACTGAATATGCTGCAAAGAAAATTTACCAAGGCTCAAAAAGCTCAAACAAACCATGTCTGTGTTAAAGCAATTTACAGTCCCCCAAACCCCCTCGCTGTCACAATGTAAATATTGTGTAACTTCAGAAGCACTGCGGCACATTTTTTAGTTCTATCTGGCAGCCAGCACTCACCTTTTCATAACTGTCTCGGAGAATATTTCACCCAGGTCCCAACAGCAAAGAGGTGAAAACAGCTCTGACACTGGAAGGACAAGCAGCAAACCAAGCAAAGCCCATGGTGGCATGGCTTCTTCGGCAGAGCAACTCAGCACAGCCCAAACATGATGACCTGATGATTCTGCAGTTTAAAGATGTGCCTGGGTGAATAGAATTCTGTCTTGCTGGAGTGTGTGAATATAGTGGCTGTACAGTTAAAATGTAATCTCAATAAATGGCATTTGCTGTTTGCAAACACCCTAGATTTGCTTTAGCATCTAATCTCCCACCAAAACCATTCAGTGTGGCTTTTACTACCCACCACCCTGGCAGCAGTTCTTGCATGATTCTTCCACCCTAATGTTTTGTTGTGGTTTGAGCTAAAATAGAGCCAAAACTGACTAACTCAGAGGCTGTAAGTAACTTCATTTATCTGAAAGCTAACTGCATGTTTTTGAGACAGTGTTCTTCTCTAAAGTGATAACACAGGGCGTTGGCATGCAAAAAGGCCAATGCTTACACTTAACCATGGCCATTCTCAAGCTGGTAAAGATGGATGCTCCTGCAAGGAGGGGCAAATACGACAGGTGACCTTAAACAGACCAGTAGAGTATTCCATCCTATATGCATCATCCTTGGTATAAAATTGAGAGATCACGAGGGTCTCTCTTTCTTCTGTGATGGCCAATGTCCACTGAGGACCTCATCTGTCTGGTTGTTCCTAAGCCCTGACCTGTGTGTTGCTGAATCCAGTTCCCTCCTAGCCGTGGACCCATTCCCTCGTGTCTGCTCTACAGTATTTGTGGTGATGTTCAGTTATTGATAGATGGGGACACAATATCATAAATTTGTATACATTTTACTACTTCGTTGTTGTTGTTATTATTATTGTTATTGTTGTCATTAGCATTTCATTAAAGCTGTAATTTTAGTTTCCAGCCAGCAAGATTTTTCCCCTCGTTTCCATCTGCCCTTTCCATGAAGGGTGGCAGGGGAAGGGTCTTTGGGAGCTCAACCGCATGCTTTTAGCTACCAAATTTTAGCTGGGTGGGGCTAAAGCATGACACGCTGAACCAATACAACGCCTCCATACAGTTGTGTTTATATCCCTACAGTATTGTATAAGAGCTATAGGAGATCTTTACTTAGAGGTGTATCAGGGGCCTTTGTAGAGTTGTAACTACATCTGCCCTTGCATATGCTATTCTGTTATACTGGCGTACTTGGAGAAGCACGTAGGGATGAAACCCACGTTGAAAAAAATACGTGAAGAGTAGGGCTGAAAGTATGTGGGAAGCTGTGGTTACTGCCTTCATCTCAGCTCTGCCTCAGTTTTCTCATTTAGGAGATGACAATAATAAGCATACACCAGCACATTTTCACTTCTGATGCCAACACTGATTCTTTCTGTCGTTTTGGACAAGCTGCTTAGACTGGCCACAGTATTTCTCCATTTCCAGAACATCCACCATTCACAGATGACCAGATCTCTTCTCTGCACTAACTTTCCTGTGTGCAGCATGAGGATTGGACAAATCTGCTCCTGCATTGCCTAAGTAGTGTCTTTCTTGGAGGAACAAATTCCCCAGCAGGTTCCAGGAGCCTTAAGTTTGGAACAAATAGGATTGTCAATGGGATCTAGTGATAGGTGCCAGACATGGCTATTGGAGTGAAGGTAATGCAAAAATATGTATGAACTATTTTTAGTTGGGCTAAAAGAGAGAATTAAGCTATCAGAGTATATAATTAGAACACAGCCACCATTCTAAATTTAGGGATTAGATACTATGCCTATGCAATTAATCAGGTTGAATGAAGTCATCCTGGAGTATAATTACAGGGACAATTTTATTATTCTTCTGGCCCAAAATAACAGATTCTGTGAGCAGTACTTGTGAAGGGCAAAATGATACTGTGGCTGGTGTTAGTCAGAAAATGACTCTGAGCACTGCTGGAGGTGCTGAGGGTCTCAGCCTGCAGGAATTCAGCCTCATAGCTCTAAGTTCAGCCACTATAGGGCTGATTCTGGCCTGTGCTTCAGCACACGACACCGAGAGCCTCTCCTTAGGCTCCATAAAATCTTCTGTCCTAGTTTTGCAGAGCCTTACAAACTCTTAACGTTACCCAGTAAAGAATGCAAAACAGACGAAAAGTTGTTTAAAAATGATGGCCTTTGCTATGCAAGTGTATCAGGACCTGGCCATGAGCAGAAAGTGTTAATACTACTCTATTTTCTTATGAATAACAATAAAATATTACACTGACTGCAAGCTTGATGTGAGAGCTAGCAATATTATTGCCCTTGTAGTATTTAGTTTGCTTGTATTTTCTCTTGACTCCAGATGGATTTTAATTTTGCGTATGGTTGCTACACTGTGTGCATGCAAAAGCTTTAATAAATCTGCTTGCTCAAACTGAAATAGGCATTTTGTATTATGAGACTGCCTTGCTCCAAAACAAATCCACATGATTAGAGTAGTGGATTTAACTAATTGTCCTCCAAGCAGCTCCTACGGGAAAACAAAATGTTGTCTTTGTTAATAGTGCCTCAAACAGGGATCAGTCAGGATCAGCAAAAGCACGGTATCACATGCTTTAGTACTGTATTGTTTACCAGCTGGCAGGAGGATAATTTACATAAAATCATTATTGCTTGCTTAGGGTAACTACCATCATAAAAGCTGGTATTTGAACTAAGTCCAAAATCCCAAAATGTAACTACTGTTGAATTTCTAGAGAGATGCAGTTTGATATTGACATCCCAGAAATCAAGCTTTGAATTTTGCTCTGGGTGAGATCCTGAAGTGTGAAGAATTTGTTTTTCAGACTAAGCCATGATGCAGTTGTTTATGTGAGATATTACACTGATAGAGTAAGCTGGGCATGAGCCCAGCCTTGAGTGTTTCAATTTTCCCTGTAAATAGACAAAAAAAATGCTGCTCTGTATGAACTTTGACTTGCAAAGACAAAGTACAAGCAAAAGTTTGTATTTTAGCTTTTCCTACCATACATTGCTATTGCAGATGATTGATCATTTGTGGGTCACTTTGCATATTCTGTACCAGAGGGGACAAAGCCAATGTGAAACACATTCTGACAATGGTTGGACTCAATGATCCGGTGGGTCTCTTCCAACCTGGTCATTCTATAATTCTATGATTCTATGCTCAAGGACCACTGAAGCAGATAGCAATTTTCTAGGAAACTTTTTCCAAATTAGCTTTTATTGAATAAGTTATCACTGTCAGAAGAGGAAGACCTAGCCTTTCTTCCTTTTGCCCTGAGTCAGTCACTACCTACATTTCTTCCCAATATGTCTTCAATGTTATGTTCATAATTTCTGTGATTAGCTATTGCTCTGTAGTATCTACTGGAAGAGTGCACTGGGTGACACTGTACCCATTTGTATTGCTTGCTGTCAAACCAGTGGCTTCAGCTAATGCCTATGTGGTGCCATAAATGAAGAGCAATGAATGCAAGATCCAGGCAACAGAAGTCTAACCAAAAAGTCCATGATACAGTAGAGCCCCTAAACACCAGAGGCAAACCCATGACAAACCTTGCCAGTATCCGGGGTCAGGTCCAGCTGACTTGATTTGTGGTTGGGATAGCTAGATCTGAAGTAGTCACTCTGGAGTCCCTTCGCAGTCAGTGTAGAAAGCGATAAAACAACAGCTGACATTTGCGCAACCTATAACGGACTTTCCTCTCCATTATCTACAAACCTGGGGTCCCTGGAGTATTCTGGAGGACCAGCTCAGCCAGAGTCTCAACTACAAACCCCTCAGACAGTGTAGCTGATTCCCTTCCAAAAGCCACCCCAGTGTCCTATTCGAGAATGGTCTGTGAACAGAGAAATAGTTCACCCAGCCAGTTTTCATCACTGGCAATTACCAAGCAGGTCATTAATATGCTATGTAATTCCAACCTAACTATTCTGATGTGCATTGATTTCATCTTATGTGGGAAAAAGAGCTCATTGGTTATTATTGGTTGTAATATATCTCCATGGAAAAGGTAAAAGCCAGCTGCTGGTCTCATAGAAATGGCTCTTAGAGGAGTTAGTGCTTGCTGGAAACAGAACACTGAGAACATATTCCAGCAGAGCACTGGGATGCTGGAGACTCCTCTGCTGTGGGAAGAGATGCTCCAGTCTCTTAATCATCTTCATGTCCCTTGATTGGACTCTCTCCAGTATGTCCACGTCTCTCTTGTACTGAAGAGCCCAGAACTGGAGACAATACGCCCAGTGTGGCTCCACTAGTGATGAATAAAGGGGTAAGATCATCTCCCTTGACCTGCTGGCAATACTGTTTCACTATCCAATATTGGGTGGAGGTGCTGGGAAGGCTTTGTTGAGGTGTCACCAGTGGCAGAAACCCTTTGACTACTTTGCCATAGTTGCTAAACAAAATTGATCTGCAGGTGGAAAACACCTCTGTGATACAAACCAAGAGTAACAAAGGCAACAGCAGAACACCACCACTGGCTTTCTTGTGAAGATCTTTTTATTTTACTTCATATAAATTTGTACTTCACATCAACAGTTGCTATAAAGAAATTTTTCTAAACCCTTCTCTGTGGAGCTCATTCCTGTCTAAACAGACCCCAGGCCTTTAAAGAAGCAATTCATATTCCTGTCTGGCAACTTAACATGGATGTCGGGAGTTCATTGAGTTTCAGTGAAAGTATGGAGACAAAAGCCAAGACTGAGGGTTCTGTGAACTTTTTAGCCACATTAAAGACAGTATGTGCGACTGTAAGCAAGTCACCTCCATTCATCCCCCCCTGCTCAGCCAGGCTGGGTAAGACCAAGGAGTCTTCACAGAGATGCTTGTTGGGTGAAGAGGTCAGTCCATGTGTGCGTGTACAACCTGGGTTCCTTGGCATCCACATCTTACCACTCTCCAGAAATGCTAAAAGAGGCTTCATGTAAAAACCCTCTTTGAATCTCCACAGAAAATCATGCAGAAATACAGACTGGCAATAATGCTTCCAGACTATATAACGTAAAGTAACCAGTGTGGCCTTTGCAGAGGTTAGGATTTTGACCTTGCAGGTCCTTCCATGAGTGTGGCCCACATCACTTCCCACCCCACGTACAGTAGCTAGCATGCCTGCGAGGCTCTTTTCAGACTAATTCCTGCTAATGTCATGCATGGCTAGTTAACCTCCATTTGGTCTGTCTTTTAGAGATTTATTCATCAATAAAGGCGTTATTACTCCTTTGATGATAGTTAGTATCATTTATATGAATTGTCTATTGACGGACACATTTAACAAAGGGTGTTTATGTGCTGAACAATCACATAGTTTATTTATCCAATAATCATATAATCGATTTGAAAAAAAATTCAAGTTGAAGGACTTCTTTGAGATTTAAAGATTTCACAGTTTCCATCTGTGTCTAAGATGTTTAATTTGTGTTAGTTCTGTATTACATTTCACTAGTATTGTTCCTGCAAGAGCATCTTATAGATCACCCTCTGGCAGCTCTCAGGTAAAGACTGAACCTGGCTAGCTTGTTTAAGATGATTGCTTAGGTATTTTTAATCATGAATGACAGTATAAAAAAATTAGAAATACTGTACAGTGAGTGTCTTGAGGCACTCACAGCGAAGGTTGCCACCAATCACACTTGCCTTCCAGACAAAGTATTTCTTCAGCACTAAGACTATCATGTCTACAGTGGTTACATATATCTACTGATGACTGAGAGAGAAGCAGCCAGAGCTTCCTCTGACTGATGCCATTATATTTTCACAAGGCATAATATTACTGGATTACAAATGGAATCAGAAAGCCTTTCTTGTCTAGCAAGACCTGCAGGGTGTCTATTCTTGCATTGAAGCACTCAGCTTTTGTGTGGAAAGCCAATGCCAGGTCTCCAGTGAAGCATAGTCGGTGCTCGTGTCCCCCTGAAACCACCAGAATTGGTACCACAACTCCTCTGGGAATCCAAGGGAATAAACGTGGTACTGAATATTAGACCACTGTTTCTAGTGACTGACATCAATCCTCCAATGTCCTCCAAGCCCTAAATATCAGGCCACCTATCATCACATTATGTTTGGCTCCTAACAGAGGCATCACAAATATTCAAGGGGTGGCTGTCAAGGTTGCTTTCCTTGATGTGGATGGGGAGAGCACTGTTTGCCTGGGTTTAAATAGCAAATGTTCTATTTTCTAAGGTCCTGACCCTGGAGGATTCTCTACATCAATCATGTGTCCACTTCTTAGAAAGAAGAAGACTGCATTGACTACCTGGTGACCTACACTTTCCCATGGGTAAGAAATGAGGCTGAGCTTTCACCCTGTGAAAACTTAACCAGTTGTGCTTACTTGGAAGCACATGATGTATTCTGGAGACTACTGCGTCCATTAGATATGAACAATTTTCATGGACCCGGGCTGCATAGTGCAAAGCCCAGCAGGTGCCTTACCAAAGAGCTGCCCACAACATTGGCACCAAGGGATGCTCAAGGGACAAAAGCTTTTGTGGAGCAATTGCCACACTGCACAACTTACTCCTTAAGGCAGGGAGCAAAGACTGCCGGAATGCAAGACAGAAATCCCAAGGATCAGGGCTGTTGAGTAATTTCAGGAAGCCTTACTTTTCACCCCTTTGTGCAACAGCAAGCAGGAGCTGAGTGATCTGAGCTCATGCTGAGATTTTACAAACAGGCATGGAGGCTCTGCTGTGATTAGAGCTCAGGTCCACAGAATCACAGTCATAGTTATCACTTCTGTGATGTCTACCTGTGGCATGGATTCCCTGTTAAAATACTCTCATGCACAGGGAGCTCTAAAGAGGATTGGTTTGCTATTATTAGTTACTGGCCAAAAGCTTTTGCACTCTGGTTTGAAGGAATTTTTGATCTTTTGATTTTACAGGAGACTGGAATTGATAAGCCAGGTGATTTCAGGAGCTGCAGTTTCAATCAGACACCCCTCCCCCCTGCCCACCCATGAGACTCTGACCACAGGGAAGGGCAAGTCCTTGGATTTAAAGGTTTAAGCTGAGGCCACCAGGTCCCATAGCGCTACCAGTTTTGTAACAGCCTGAGCTAAGCTCTAGGAGCAGTAGCTTAGCTGGCTGATGTCTGCATTAGATTCACTTGCAAGTGGTAGAGAATAAAACACTGATCCTGTGAAATCTGGTGGCTGAAGGGCAGCTGGCTCTGGTGCCGAAGCAGTATGAATGGGGTGATGAACTTGGTATTCCCGGAATTAAGGTTAGCATGTCCTGCTTTCCTGAAAATAAATGCCAGAGAAAACTTTCCTTGGGAGAGGTAGGAGATGGGGGCAGGCAAAGACAAGACAAACCCACACTTTATATTCCCTGTCCTATTTGCACAGCTGCTCCTCTGAGAGGTCTTTCTTGAAGGTGACACTGTGAGCCAGGTGTCTCAGACCTCATAATCTGAAGTGCTTTTACCTTGAAGTTACTGGGGTATGACTGAAACCTGCTTTACTATTTTAAAAATTATTTGTATGCTATTTTTGTTAATTAATTCGCTTTCCTGAGTGAAAACTGAGGCAAATGGATACTTTCTTTAAACTTCGTACTTTAGAAATATCATTCCCTAGTCTTTGCTCAGGGACTCTTCTGAAGTCTTCAAATAATTCGAAGGACAACAGCAGCAGCAGAGAGAGATGCAGTTGCTGAGACTCAAACCCGTGGCAGTCACGAGCGCATCAGAGCTGAGGCTCAGCAGATGCAGCCTGTTTCCTTCCCAGGAAATATGAAAAAACTTCACACCTCCTTGGTAAGCAGCCTGGATGGATGTGCAGGGCAGTTCTGCCACTGGAGACAAAGCCAGTGTTGTATTTTGCATGTGTATGTATTCATGTACATGTATGTGTTTTATATATACTGGAACCTACATTTCTGTACATGCATGTGTATATGTATGTCTATAAGCATGTATGTATGTTTATGAATGAATAGCCACGTATAAACATGCATAAGCATGTGCAAATGAGTAGAGCTGTGTGGGTATTTCTGCAATACTCAGCTTCATAAGGAAGCAGGGACTGTGCTTTGTATGCAGAACTGTGTAGAAAAAGCATTCTTAAGTGCAAGTGCCTTTGTTACAGGAAACAAAAATACATAATGTCCTGTTGGGGTGATAAAGATGTAACAGCAGAAAACAGAGAGCTTCTGGAAATAGCATGAACCTGTATGCCCTTTTTTCTTGGCCCTGGATCTACTTTAGCACTGGTGCCAAACTGTTTTGTCTGGCATTGCCAAGAAATCTGCCTTTTATGTCTGTGACAGTGAGAGCTGCTATTTGCAATTAATTTATCCTGCCTAATACATTGCAGAAAAAAAGGGAAGGGAAGGGAAGGGAAGGGAAGGGAAGGGAAGGGAAGGGAAGGGAAGGGAAGGGAAGGGAAGGGAAGGGAAGGGAAGGGAAGGGAAGGGAAGGGAAGGGAAGGGAAGGGAAGGGAAGGGAAGGGAAGGGAAGGGAAGGGAAGGGAAGGGAAGGGAAGGGAAGGGAAGGGAAGGGAAGGGAAGGGAAGGGAAGGGAAGGGAAGGGAAGGGAAGGGAAGGGAAGGGAAGGGAAGGGAAGGGAAGGGAAGGGAAGGGAAGGGAAGGGAAGGGAAGGGAAGGGAAGGGAAGGGAAGGGAAGGGAAGGGAAGGGAAGGGAAGGGAAGGGAAGGGAAGGGAAGGGAAGGGAAGGGAAGGGAAGGGAAGGGAAGGGAAGGGAAGGGAAGGGAAGGGAAGGGAAGGGAAGGGAAGGGAAGGGAAGGGAAGGGAAGGGAAGGGAAGGGAAGGGAAGGGAAGGGAAGGGAAGGGAAGGGAAGGGAAGGGAAGGGAAGGGAAGGGAAGGGAAGGGAAGGGAAGGGAAGGGAAGGGAAGGGAAGGGAAGCTCACCAGGTGCAATGGAATAACATAGCCTATGCTGATTACTCAAGCAAGGAAGAACAAATTCCTTAGGTTAGTTATTCTTTAAAATGTATTTGTCCAAGGCAATGATGTGTGTCTCCTATAACAAGCTCTGTGTCTAGCACAGTGGGTATCTATACTGCCCAGTGAGAGGACAAGAAGGAAACACCTCTGCACATCAGACTTCGTGGTCTCTTCGCCCTTGCTTATGGGAAAAGCTGTAGGTATGTCACCATGCCACCAAGGCAAACAGGATACCATAGCTCCAGGAGATGCATGGAATCATCCATGCCTGATGGAGGGGTGCTTGCTGGCATAAGGATCTGAAGCCCAATTTCATGGGACAGAAATGGTGAATAATCTGGCTTGTCAGAAATCCAGTGCTGTCACTGGGGTAACACATTGACCCAGGTAATTCCTTTCAGGGAAGAAAACGGAGCTGATTTTCCACTTGCAGTTCATCCTTGTACCTGTGCTCCCCCACGTAACTAAATTGTTGTTTGGGCTTTAGACCCTGGATGGCTAGATCTGTATGGTATGATGCTCAAACGCGAAGTTTCTCCTTTTCTCCCCCCCAAAAAGAGGCACGTCATAGGCACAACCCAGCTGACAGAATCTCCAGCTATGCGGTCCACACCCACAGTTAACAAGTGAGAGTGGTGATCACTACAAGTCTAATTTGAAATCATGTTTCAGGACTAAACTGTGCCTGTTTCCCTTCTGCACAGGTAAGCGGTACCCGAGAAGCACAAACCTAGTCCTTCATGCAAAGAACTATAACAAAAATTGGAAGCTTTTGATGGGTCAGAAATCCCATTACCGAATTTCACAGAATCACAGATGCACAGAATCACCAGGTTGGAAAAGACTCACTAGATCATCGAGTCCAACCATTCCCATCAATCACTAAACCATGCCCCTCAGCACCTCATCCACCCGTCTTTTAAACACCTCCAGGGAAGGTGACACCACCACATCTCACCACATTTGGTGAGATGCTTTGCGAATTAACTCAACAGTGATGCAGCTCAAGCTGAGTACTGCAGAAAAGTTGACTGAGCCGCTTGGATACCTGGTGCTAGGACACTCAAATCGCTCTTCGGGGTCCTCGGGTGCTAGAAGGATGCTGGAGGTGCCTGGCCATCACCCTGAAGGGGTGCTTCCCCTGCAGCCCAGCCCCACCTTGCAGCCCAAGACCTTTCCGTGGGCTTTGGTGCCATCAAGTGGCAGCAATACTGAAAGGAGAGACGCACAAAAAAGTCTGATTCTTGGGCGGTTCCCGGGTCCACACGATGAGCACACAAGCAGGATAATTTTTCCCGAAGTTTGCAAGCATGGGACAGTGCAAGTCCAGTGGCCAAAGCAAAACTTCTACCGATGCTTGGACCAAGTAGGACAGTCAGCGTTTGTTAAAAGAGGGAGAAGCTTGGTTTTGATAAATGATTAACACATCTGGCATCAAGAGTGTGGCTGAAAAATCACATAAATATTCTCTGGACTTTCAAGCGTTCTGGGACGTGAGCCAAATAAAATAGCTGGATCTTCAGCTTGGGTAAACTACTGAGACACAAAGTCAGAGAAGCCAAACTTATTCCACCAAAAATTAGGCTGATCCTAAAAAAAATAGCCTATTCTGAAATATGTAGTGCTTAGGGTTTAATTAATTTTACTTTCATCTTGTTTTCTTATGTATTTAAACATAGCTTCACTGAATTAAAAGCAAAAGAGATTCATGGAGTTCATGTTGTCCACATCAAACACATCAAATTCTCTGTACTGAGACCAATAACCTGCTTGACTGAAGATTAGCACAGCCTTGACTAAAACACATCACCCAGAGTATGTCCAGCTGAAATTTTAAGGAAATTAGGATCTTTTCTTCATTGGGTTGTTCCCATGGGCAGGCATTTGATCTGTTAGAGATGGGGACATCTTTCTAATTCAAGTTTGTCTGTCTAATGCTCCAGACATGGAACGTTGTTACAACTTTCACCATAGACTTCTGGTTCTTTTGTTCCCTGGAGCTACCTTCTCTCCTATTCACTGCAACATCTATTAGCTTTGTGTTTGTAGCTGAGGGAGACTGAAAATAGAACTTTACATCAAACTCATGGATTCTTTCTTTGGATCTATAAAGGGGTGGGAAAACAATGATCTTCTTTCTCCTCTCCCAATGAAAGTAGCTAGCTAGGAAAAATAGCTTAGAAAAAAAGGTTAATGACTGGGTTTTTTTCTGGGTTTTTGTAATAATAACTAATTTGCCTGCATAACTCCTATTTAAGTACAAATTTAAGAATTTGCATTTTTTTTAATAAAGAATGTATTAGGACTTTTAGAAAACATGCATAATTTGTATCCTCAGCACTTGTCATTGAGACCAAGGTAGAAAATACCTCAGCTGCTTTTGAACCTTGTGATTTTAACCTAGCCTAACACAGACTGAAAAAAAAGACCCCAAAAAGCCCAAACAATACTTAAGTTAAGTTCTCTTAAAAATCCACAGCATGTTAGTATTACCTTGCACCTGCATGTTTTGAAAGCCAACAGCCAAATCTTCAACTTACGTAAATCACTGCTGTATAAGATAAATGGAACAGAAGAAGGTTATTATCTTCCTGTTATAAATGCAAAAGTTTCCAGACAGAGGAGTCTATAATACATATTACAGTGAACATTTCCGTCTGCATTTATTTGGGATTAAGCAGCACAGGGTGCATGAGGAACAGTTGACACATCCTGCCGTCTCACAGCATATTCCTCTGTCTATCTGTAACTCTCTCTAGCTCATGTGGATACATTAGACATATTTTTTGCATTTCTGTGATTTATTTTTTAATTGATCATATAGCAGTGGAGAATCAGCCCAAACTTGGATAGATTTTTGAGCTAAATAATACATGAAAGTAACTCTCTGGCGTTAAGATAAACAAGTCTACCTTGTTTTGGACACCTCCTGCAGCGCAGTTGTGATTGCTGTACATGAGCATCCCACTCTGAACAGTGGTAAACAGAGTGTAAATAGTGTAAACTAAATTTTGGTAGTGAGTGAGAAGCAAAACCCCTGTTCTGAGTGGGACTATGTCAACAATGATTTTATAGGATATATATGTCCTGTCATTTTGCTACTTTTGTGTATTTTCATAGAATCATAGAATAACCACGTTGGAAGAGACCCACCGGATCATCGAGTCCAACCATTCCTATCAAACACTAAACCATGCCCCTTAGCACCTTGTCCACCCGTGCTTTAAACACCTCCAGGGAAGGTGACTCAACCACCTCCCTGGGCAGCCTGTTCCAGTGCCTAATGAACCTTTCTGTGAAAATTTTTTTCCTAATGTCCAGCCTAAACCTCCCCTGGCGGAGCTTGAGGCCATTCCCTCTTGTCCTGTCCCCCGTCACTTGGGAGAAGAGTCCCTGAGTTCAAGGCACCCCTGTCAAGGATTGAATGTCAGAACAAACACCCATTTGTTGATTTTGCGTTGCACTTTTGCTATCAGGCTGTAGCTCTGTGAGGTTGTTGTCTCCCTGAAATTATGACATATGACATGATGCCTTCACCTCTCTAGAAGCATAGGGAAGGCAACAGAGCCTAAGCAGTAAAGAAGGGACTTTCTGTTCTGTCTCCCCATGTGTGCTAATGGCTGCTCCTTGCTTTCACTGTCAGTGATGCTGTGTTATGCTGTTGCATCTTACAGTCACATCTTTGTGATGCAGTGGAGGGTATATCCGATGACTTTCCGGGGCCACAAGTGCTGTTTCTTTACTCTCCTTTGTGGCCTTTCATTTTTCTGGCTTATGTGCTAGCATACTGCCTTTCAAATACTGTCTCTGCTTATTTCTGCTTGTTAAAAATATTATTTTATCCTTAACATTCTACCACTGAAGTCATTAAAAGTTAGCAGGGGACTTTTGTCAGAAGGTAGATAGCTTTTGTAAAATTGAGCTGGAGAGCTGACTACATCACTTATCATCTGCTGAAACAAAGAAAAGACCCTTAGGCTTTCACAATTTTTTCATTAAAGGCAGATCTCTTTAAGCTGTCTCTCAGCGTTTTCCTTCCCTCCCTACAAGCTTAATATTTGCATTGCTGTAATTTGGAGAATCACCAGAAACACAACAAAGGTCGTGGTTTTGCAGGGACAGCTTTGGGGCCAGCAAGCACACAACAACCAGGCAGATCACTCTCTAAATCTCTTCATCTTGCATCACAGCTCCTTCCCAAATGTGCTGTAAAAAGCAGAAATGTAACTATTAAAGGCCCATTTATAGTACCTGAGCAGCATTTTCAATGCCCGAAGCTGAGATTGGTTTCTAAGAGCATCACTGACACTTGGTGGCGTGAGGGGGAACTGCACATCTCTGCTCCAGATGTGCAAGATGCTTTTCCCCATCACTGTTGCTTTGCACAGTCAGTCTCTTTTCACCTTCTTGAGATGACAAACCAAAGCACTGGAGCCAGAACGTGCTGGTAAATATTGTGGCTCTTTCTCTGCCTCCTTCCATTTCTCTCCAGTGTCCTTATCGTGAAGGCACTGTTAAATAATTAAAGATATTTACAGAAGGCTAAAGAACCTTGAACCAACTTTGTACAAAAGAGTTGGTCAGGGCCTTCCTTTCAGCTTGCTGGGTCTAAATCTTTGAAAGATAAAGGATATCCCTAGTTCAGGGAGAGTAGTATCCTAATCTCTATATGCCAATGAAGAGATGTGGGCTAGTTTAAAGTGTAGTTCAGCTTACTGGAGACCTGCTGGCTTTTCTAGAGGTGCATATTTATCTCTGTACAATAGCATGCACCAACAGCAAATAGACATCTGGTGCCTCAGTTAGATTTCTCGGGTTAGGTAGGATGACTGCATCCACAGTGGGTTAGTCTTACCTCTAATCTCATATATATGTAGATGTGTGTAAAAAGGAAAAAAAATAGAATCATAGAATCATAGAATAATAGAATAACCAGGTTGGAAGAGACCCACCGGATCATCGAGTCCAACCCTTCCTATCAAAATCATCAAGTCCAACCCTTCCTATCAAAGAGTTCCAACCCTGTGTGTGTACAGAGCACTAAGAACATTTTTCACACAGAATAGTAAGAAATGGGCAACGGCAATGACAAAGACAAAATTAAAGCCAGAGTGGAGTCCCATAGACACCAACAGTTGGACAACAGCAGCGGAAAGATGGAAGGAGGAAGAAGGTTGCCAAGCTATTTTCACAAGGCAGTGGTCATCCTCCGGCTCTCCAGACTGCATGAAAAGATCAGCCTAGATGAAGCTAGACTTTCTTAGCAGGTGCCTGTGTTATGGTATCTGCCATCTGTATTATTTTCTGTTCTTTTCACACTGCCACAGGTTTTCAGTAATGATAATTGGCCAAAGTCTGCAGGGGAAGTAAAGGATTGATTGTGTACGGCTGTCCCAAGGCCTGGACGTCCTCTGGGGAGATTCATCAGTGTCAAAGACATTATTGAGCTCAAGGCAAGGGGCAGTGGTGTGAAAATGCACAGGAGATTGGAGCAGAAGCTTGATTGTCTCTCAAAATCATTGAATTTCTGTAGATTATTTGAGAAGGACAATGTAAACCTTGTCTAGTGATGAGGAATATTAAAATTCCCCTACTCGTTTTCAGAAAGTTTATGGGTTTTCCATAGTTTGTACTCTCCACACAGCTTGTGTGGTTCTTCCTCCAGCCAGGTACAAAGCAACCTTGATATGGAACATAAATTAGTAATATAAGAAACAAAACTGTGAGTCTCTAAGATTGAATGCAGCTAAAGCCTCCCTATGTTTGCCAGGTGGAGGACTCACAAGAGGGAAGCACAACCATAACAAGAATGGAAGTGAGCAACAGTCTTTGGTTATGGCTCTGGACTGCAGCTCAATTGTGGTCCAAATTTTTCCTAACTTTCACAAATCTGGCTTGTATCCTTAATAATATGTTATATCTTACTGTCTTATGTACATCTGCATCTCCATTCCCCAGCTGCAAAATGCAACACAGCATTTATTTTATTTTATTTTATTTTATTTTATTTTATTTTATTTTATTTTATTTTATTTTATTTTATTTTATTTTATTTTATTTTATTTTATTTTATTTTATTTTATTTTATTTTATTTTATTCTTGTCTATTTTTCCCATTTGCAGCATAGCCTCTGCATGAATATGCCTTTCTTTCAAGAAGTACAAAAGGCCCTTCAGCTGGAGTCTTTCAACATGACAAAAGATAGTGTCGTTTTACTACCCATATAGCATCTGTCCAGTTTATTGCAGACCTAGCTGTCTGCAGGAACAGTTTAACATCATTCAGAAGAGTTGGCTGCACTAATTTGCTTCTAAAACAAACACAAAATGCCACCTAAGTCTGTTCTATTTCTGCCCAAGTGACATTTTTTTGTAGAGTTCACCGTTAGATTTCAAAAGGATCAGCTTTGCCTTTGTTTTCTGGCACTGTGAAAGAATTGTGTTTTTTGCATTGCCTTTTTATGCCTTGTGAGCAGCAACTTTGTTCTGTAATCTGGGTTTGCTGCAGGAAACACATGTGCTACCTAGCATGTTTTGTACCAAAACGCCAGGGAGGGTTCACTGCTCTTGCTGCAGTTGCAGAGGAGCAAAAGCAGATTTTTGCTGTTATGGCTAGTGATTGAGAAGCCAAAACTGGACTGTTATCCTTGTGGGGAAACTTCCGTGCAAATAGCAAGTATTACCAATGTGTGGGATTCTGGGTGAAAATCCCAGAAAGAAGGAGCTGCAGCCAATGTAATTCTGGACAGTGGCTATAGATGAGAGAAAGAAAAGTGCTCTCTACCACTAAAGCAAGGGGATTGTATTCTCATACTGTGCAACCAGATGCAAAGAGCTCTGCCGGCAACTGCCAACAAAATGTGGAGGGAGTTTAATGGCTACAAGTCTGTTAAACATAAATTTGAACTGTATGTTTACCCAGCATTGATAAATGTTTCAGCCACTCCAGTACTGTCTGTGTACCGTGAATCCTCTAGAGAAGTACCTTTAACGTCACATAGGAAAACAACGGCCTTTCATAGTATTGCAAAAATAGGCTATCCTCACAAGTGCTTCAGTCTGTATAAAGAAGAAAAATATTATTTTCCCTCAGCCTGAAGCTGTCTGGACAGTGTTTCTTACCTTTGGAAAAACCTTCAGGAAAAATCACGTGCTGTGGTGTGATACCGCTATAGTGTCTCACACGTTGGGGATTTTTTCCTGTCTGGCTATCCAAAAAGTGGTGGTGTAGGAGGGGGAACCTGGCCCAGGGGTATATCAGACTTCTACGATGAGATATGACTTTCACTATCAAACTAATAAGAATTTTAGAGGTGTTCTTAGCTCTATAATTAAGATCACTGTTTGAAACTCGGTTGATCTGAGTCCAAATTCTCCCCCTTGCAATAGGTTTCTTGCTATGTTTGATCAAATATTTGTAATAGTATTTCTGAAGTGCCCAGGAGAGTCCTAACATTATTGTCTTCAAAGCCCAGGGAAATTTTTCCATTTGCATTAGTGAGAGCAGAATTTACAAAAAAATGAGGTCTTTTGAAAACAGTGTGAAATTGTCCATCCTTTGTTCATTCCTCGAGAGTCTTTCCTGCCTCCACTGTTTAAATATTTTGTCTTTTTGTGATCAGTCCTCAGCAATTTTTCTGTCTCTTTGTAAGTTTATATAGTATCAAGTATGATGCGCTTTGAGACTGGTCAATGCTCAGGAGGTATTACAACAGTAAACCCAATAACAATAATAATAAATGTCCACGGTCAGGGATATTGCTCATGATTTGAGAGTCTTCCTATTATCTTCTACAGACATTGAGAGCTGCTTTTATCTCAGAATTTCTCCTGACATGAAGGAAAACAAAGCTAGAAGTTAGCCAAGCCCTGCCTGCGAAGCCGCCTGCAGAGAGTCCTGTGGCAACTAGTCCAGAAATGAATGGGATGTCCTGGATTGATGTGGAGTAGATAGACCTGGTCTGTGGATGACTGGGAAAACAGCAGGAAATTCTCCAGTTGTGCAAAGCAAAGAGCAGCTCCACCTCTTTGTGCTTCAGGCTCATGGCTATGCCTGACTGCACATGGAAGGAATTTGCATTGCCAACAGGACCTGATCAATAGGAGCTGTCTGGGAAAGCCGCTTGTTACTTTTAGACAAGCAAGGGGTGGCAATGAGAACCGAGCGGCACGTGGTCTGGGTTCGTAGGGAACTGTAATGGGTTGCTTTGTTTTGACATAACTGTAATGGTCTTTCATGTGCAGCTGTATGTAGATAAGACAATGCCAGGATAATACTGGACATTCAGATGCAAATGAATTGTATATCTAACTGTATATTTTGTTATTTTTTTCTTATGAGGATTTTTGGAAGATTTTCTTTCCCTGTGAACTACGCTACCCCCCGAACATGTAACCTAGCCTACAATTAATCTTCTTCTAAAGAATATTCTTATTTTCAGATTCTCTAACTCTGGTTACCGAAGATGAAGTGTTAGCAATGAGTCCTTTTATAAAATTAGACATTTCCAACTCCCCTTCCCCTTTGTGAAGAGCAAAGACTCTGGCTGATGGGGAACGGAGGGCTTTCTGCATGGTGGAAGTGAATTTTCATATTCACACAATCAGAAAAACTTGTTTGCTTCACTGGGAAGCTTAGGAGAGGGCATGGTGGGAAGGATGAGGAGAGAGAGTGGTGGACTGATGTCTACAGGGATATCTTAACTTTTCAGATTTGCGCAAATGAAGCCATAGACACAGAAAGAGGATGAATAGAAGAGAACAAGGTTAAGATTAGCATAGGGGATGAAATCAAATCTATGCCACAATAGCAGAAAAAAACTGAAAGTTTCTCAACATGTTACCTCAGGCTTTGTATATGTGACTTCTTTCTAGCTGCTCATCTTGCTCGCCACAATACTTATTTTACAAGACCAGATGACTAATGTGTCCTGGAGTTACAGTTTTACAATAATTGGAACAGGTAAGAGTCCCTCCTTTCTGTTTTCCCGTATAGCCATAGATGCACGTCCTGATAATCACAGGATTGTGTCATAGTCGATATTTGGTTCTTAGAGAATGACTGGAAAATATGGAGTAAACTCAGTCTTCACTTGTGGCTTATTAAACACACAATACCATAAAGGATTAACTCAGAGATTAGCTGGTTGTTCTGTGAATTATCAGTAGAATGAGTAATACTTTAGAATTAGGGTTATAAAATATAATTTTTTCTACAGTTGGGGACCGTAGAAAAAAACTGCCCCAAAGTAGCATCAAGGATGTGAAGTGAAATATTCAAAAGTAATAAAAGCTTCTTTTGCTCTATTTCCTTACATCCCTAGTGCTTGATCCAACCCCATAACTTTGCTGAGGCATCCTTGCCATAGCTGAGACAGGATGCAGAGCTTAAGTATCTCCAGCATTGTGTTATGGGTTGCCTCTCTGGTTCCTCATGTGCAATAGGAAAAGCAGCCTGTTCTAGCTGACAAAAAAATGCTTGGGTATATGGAGTTTCTGACAGTTAGATAGTTTTTATTCCATATAGGATTTTCTGTCTTAGGAGTTCTCTCAAAAACACACCTACTTATTGCGGCACAACCACAACCCTGAGAGACTTTGTAGATATTCTGTTTCCAAGACTGTTGTTCTTTCCAGAGGTGGGAGCAGTGACTGGCCACAAATTCAGTGTTTATTTCAAACAAGAAGATATGGAATAAAATAAATTCTGTTCTGTGAAAACCTTCTCATCACCATAGTCCCATGAGTGCACTGCAGGGCTCTACCTGGGAACACATCTTTTCTGAAGGAGCGCTGTAATAACATTATTTTGAAACAAGGGAAGAAAGGGTACTTCACCAGAATAAGGCTATCCATAAATTACTTCCTATCCTGCATTTTACACTTGCCTGCCTGTGCTGCTGGAGGTGCCTAACATCTTGATTCAAACCCAGTGACAACCGTTCCATTGTTTCAAGGTCACCACTGATCTGGTCAACATCTGAAATACTTACAAACCTGCACGTCATCTAATTCTGACTTTCTGCTTCAGCTGTTTTGTGTGGCTTTAGGTCTTTTCTGCCACATTGCGGTAGAGCTTGAAGAATATTGATAGAGGGAGGCTCAACAAAATTACCATTAATTCCTTTACTGTTCCCAGTTTTAACACTTTTCTTTTGTTTGATCAGATCAATTCAGGCTTTATTCTCCTCTCACCATGAGTGCTTCAAAGTAGGAACAATTACTCTGATGTCATCTGCCAGGTTTTCTCTTTGTCTTACCCCAGTTGTACTCCATTGTTTTTGAGAGGCGTGGTGTGTGTCCTCTTAAATCCAACTCCTGTATACCACTGTGATGTCCTTTATGCAAATATTAATGATGAACAACCTGGACTACATTTTTAAATGGAAAATTTTATTCAAAACTAACTTCTTCTCCAACCTCCACTTTTCACACTCCAGACAACTCTAAGTGCTGTTCACAGCATCGTGCAATTCTGTCACTTCTTGGGAATAAAGTTCTTCAGAAACTGAGGCATGATTACAGTGTTACTAAAGAAATCAGAAGGCCTCATTTTCAGCAAATAATTCACCCAGTTGATCAGACAGGACAGAGAAGCGATTTTCTGTGTCTTCTCTTACAGCCTTTGTTCCCCATGATGAAGCAAAGTTGCTGCTGACTCTGCAGCCCAGATCTCAACCTCCTCTGATGTCTAAGCATTTGAGTGTCCTGCAAACATGCATGTCAATGTGCTACATGGCCTCTGGTCTGCAATACAGACCTGCTATGGAGGGAATAACTCACAGTATGACATTTGCTCTGGGTTTTCGACCAGCTCCTTTCTGATGACAAAGAGACTGATGGCTCTTGTTTTGCATGTGTGAATCCACAGTGTGCTCCGTGTCTTGTCTCCTACAGGATACAGGCACTTGTCAGGTCTCTGAACAGAGAGAGTGTGGTGAGAATCATCTGTCTTGTGTACTGTCACCCTGGAAATTGAATCAGTCAGGTACCCCCAAAGGTTCTTTGCTTGCTATACTTGTGATGGCCCAGGGACCAGGTCCGACTGATGCAATAAGGAACACATTGTTTGGTTCTTGCAAGGGCTTTACTAGGGCAGAAGAAGGTGCAAAAGATCTTCCTTTCTTACATCCCTGTGCCAGGCAAGCATAGCGAGAGTCTTAGAAATGTGAGCTATTTGCCAGTTTCTGAGGCAACTTTCCTGATACAGTTGGGCAAAATATAAGACAGAGATACAAAGCCCTACTTTGCATTATGTTCATCTCCTGAGATGGCAGCTGGAAAATTAAATGCAGTAAATACCTTACCTAACATGAAAACAGATGTTAATTCAGGTAGTGACAGAATCTGAGGCAAAATGAAGAGTGAACAAACGTTGCTTGCGGAGTATGATAGCGTCACATATTCTGCAAGTTGGCAAGATAATATAAGCTGTAAGTAACAGCACGTTATTCTTCAGTGTGACCATCCTAGAACAGAGACCTGAACTTACTTGAGGAATAAGGAACACATAAGGAACTTTTTGCTACAGCAAAAAGGTAATTTTAGCCGCAGAACAAAAGAGTGTCTTCTTCCTCTTGAGGAGAATATCCAGAGCCCTCCTTCTCCACAGGACTCTGGGACAGTCAGGTGGTGCTGCCTGTCTCTGTAGCAATAAATGAAACAGGCTAGATCCTGCTCTGGCCCTGAGGAGAATTGGCACCACATGGCTCATGTCTGCATGCCTAGGCTTCAAAACACAATGTCCTCATCTGTAGAGCTCATTGGGAACAGCCTGTTTGGGAGCAACCTCACCCATGCTGTCCCCCCAACTGCACTGAGGCATGTCTGGGACAGCATCCTTTGAGTGAAATGGCAAGTAAACAGTGTAGGTAATTTTAAGGCACCCTCAGGCCCATGACTTGATCCTGTATAGTTCAGTGGTATGTATATTGCTGCTGTGGCCCAGCTAGTCTGAAAAGTACATAAAGCTGATCTATGAGTTCAACACTGTACCCGGTGTAATGAAAAACATGCCAGTCTTGATTATTTCTCTGGAAAACAATCAGCACTAACAGGGATCCTTCACAGTTCCTCTTTGGAGCAACCTGCCACGCGTCAAAAGTAACCCACAGACAGGCTCTAATTGTGAATAGAGTCCACATCCCCGCCAATGCTGTGTTGTATGGCTGGCTGCCAAACCAGGCTAATGTAATTAAAAGAAAATTGCATCTCTGTGGGTTTTCACTTCCTTGGCCACAGCAGGTGCCTGTACTGGGTGGTAAAATGCAACTGCAGCTGCTACAGCTGTTCCTCTGGCACCAAAGCAAGAGTTCAGTTAAAACCCAGGAAGGGTATACTATGTTCTACTTGCAAAACCTAGGCAATGGCTTGCCATCATTTCATTCCAGGGCATTTATTGAAATTAGCATGTGGTGGCTGGGGGCTTTGTTGTTTATTGTGTAGGCTTCTCCTCACCCTGTCCCCCCCCACCCCGTCCCCCTTTATTTTTTGAGAGTAGAAGGGGATTGGTTTGGAGTTTCTGTGTTAAACCACTGTCTGAGGAAACTATCTGAGCCAAAGATGCTGCCAACCATTCTCCCTGTAGAAATGGCTCTCAGGGCAGTGTGAGGTAATGAATGACACATGTGAAGAGCACCCGCTTAGAAAATACTGGGCCCACTGACAGCAGCAGGCATTTGGTGTAATTAGAAACCAGTCCGTTGAGCTAAACGGATCATCTGAGTCACCCTTAGACAACCAAGTGCCAAAGCACTGTCTACAGTGTAATTTGCTGGTCAATATTTTTCACAAAAGGTTCTCCCTCGGTGCTGCCTTCGGTGCCTTTGTTCACTGATTATAACTGCTTGCGAGTTGGAGTAACCTGGCAGCTTCTTCGGCATCCAGTGATTTGCTTTGAGAAACTTCTAAATCCATAGCAAAGCTCCTGGTTTTCTTTCAAATTGTCATTCACTGGGGTGATCAGGGGCAGACACGAAGCTCTGTAACAGAAAGAAGCTTCTAAAGACCTTTAATGTTGTAAGTAACTGAGATTATATAGAAGGAAGGGGAGAAGAGAAAACTGCTCTATCAACAGTGCTGGGATAAAGCCAGTTTTAAAGCATTAATTTCCCTTTGAATAAAGAAGCTTTTGCCCTCTATACCCTGTACTTCCATAGCCATTGAATCAACAGTTATCATTATAAGGCAGCAGCTTTTTTCTCCATAATCAGGGCAGAGATAGTTTTTAATACTTAACATTATAATAGTATCTCACCTGCATCATTCTGATGTATTGGTTCAGCTTGCCTGTGAGATGTAAATAAGTGGAATAAAAAGAGAGCAGCCAAGTTCTTGGCTGTGACATCTCAGTTTCTGTGCAAAAGCTGACCTGAAATGGAAGAAACTCGGTCAGAAGAACAGCAACAGCAAACAAGGGCTCTGCTAACCTCCCTTCTGCTCTTACATAGAGGAAGAGCCAAAATGTCCTTTCATTCAAAAGAAGAAGAAAGAGCAGTATTGTGCCTGAGCAAAGACAGGCAAGAGAGGCACCTTCAGCAGTAAAATAGCTGTGTCCATCAGGAGCTGACTGCATGGATAAGTCCTTGCTGGTAATTATATATAAAAGATGACGACCTCTGGGTTGCAAAGAAGATAATAAAACTTCTCCACAGGAAACGAGGAGCTCAGATGTTACTGAGAGCATAATACCGACTGCATTATTGGGATGGTCTTCACCAAAGGACTGGTCTGGTTGTGCTGAAGAGCATACTCTTCCACAGATTTGTGCCTCACCTATGTTTGTTAGAATAACTGTTTATTGTAGGGGCTGTCACTGATATCTCACACACTATCAATGGCTGCGTGCTTCTGCATGTCTCTTGCAGGGACAAAGCCTTCCCCTATTCCCTCCAGGGGGTTTATGGAGAACAGTCTTTACCATCCCAGAGCCTTTGCTCTCTTCATTCTTTCTCTTGAACTCGGAAAAAAAAAATATATATATATAATGCCTTTCCTAGTTTTTGAGCCCTAATCAAAACACGATATCATGCGGAATACTCAAGCAAGTAACTGCCCCCACAGTGTCTGACAGTCCTATAAGTGCCTAGTCAAAACTAGACATTAAAAACTGAATGCCAGTGCCATAATCTAACAGCAATTTAGGGCAGGAATCTATGTGAAAACCTACTCTGATTTTATTGATGCCACAGACACTGTGGGCTCAACTTAGTTGCCTAAACATGTTTCATACCATCTGAAATCTCCAAGTGAATGCAAGACCACCTTTTAAGGTTGACCCAGGACCTCTGGTAGAAACATGCATCTAGAGAGGCACCTGGAAGTCAGGTTGACTCTAGTGGGCAACTAAGCACTATGCAGCCGCTTGCTCATTCCACTGTCCACAACCAGTGGGATGAGGGAGAGAATCAGAAGGGTAAAAGTAAGGAAAGTCATGGGTTGAGATAAGAACAGTTTAAGAAACACAGTAATAAAATAAAATAATAATAATAATAATAGCAATGTAAAAGAAAATAACAAAAAGAGAGAGAGATAAAATAGAAGAAAAACAGGAAATGCAAATGAAAAGCAATTGTATACCACCTGCCACCCAACACTCAGCCAGTCCCCAAGCAGCGATTGCCCCTGGCTAACTCCCTGCAGTTTATACACTAAGCATGGCATCATATGTTATAGAATATCCTTTTGGACAGTTTCCATCAGCTGTTCTGACACTCAGCTACAAGTTGGGTACCCCTCTCAGCTTATCACACACCTCCAGCCTTCTTGCTGGTAGGGTATGAGAAGCTGAAAAGTCTTTGACTTAGTACAAGTACTGCTTAGCAACAACTAAAACATCAGTGTATTATTAACATTATTCACATACTAAATCCAAAACACAGCGCTATGCCAGCTACTAGGAAGAAAATTATCTCTATCCTAGCCCAAACTCGAACAACACTGCTTGTAGTTTGTACATATACACTATGTACTGAGCAAAATCTGTGAAAGCTGTATTCTGGCAGCAGAGAGACCAGTTGAAAATCTTCAAGAAAACAGCTGAGGCAACTGAAAACAATCCAGAAATTTATGTCAAACTTTCCTGACTTACAGTATACCGGGAAAACCTGAAAGCAATCAAAAACATGTCAAACACTTGCTTTTGATTGTCCTTCTTAAAAAAATCTTTCATATTGAAATCTACTTGTATTTATTTTTTTAAGGTTAAAAATGCTTTCCAATAAAAGATGAAATGTTTAATTTCAGAGTGTCTTTTTCCTTAGCTGCCATTTTCCCAATGTTGAAGTTCAGTAAGAAAACCAAGAAATTGCCTATTCACTCAGCTCTGTTGTGAAAGCCTCACTTGTTTTGAAAGCCTTCAAAAACCTAAATGTAAATATTTTCAGGCTTTTCATGGCAAAATCAGATGTTTTCAGGGCCTTTCTGAATTTTCATGGCTTGAGACAAATGAGAGATGAATATTAAAGATATTTTGGTTTTCTTGGTTTTGATAAAAATATATAAAGAACTCTGTACACGAAATGAAAAATTCAAAGCTTACACAGAGAATTTACTTGAATAATTAGAATATTTTTTTCCTAAATACTTTGCTGACACATAGCCTGCCTCATAAAATACTAGAGAAATTCAACTGACAATAATCACTGTTGCACAGAGGACTTCCACTGAACTAATTTAGTTTGCCCCCTTTGGACACTTTCTGGCTCATTCTTAATTCTTGGTCCAAGTAACTTTCTGAATATGTCCCTTAAATATTTCAGAAGTGGGCTATAAAGGTTTGGTTTATGTGTTCAGTACCAGTATTGCATTGCTAATTTGCAACTTCTCCAAATAAAACAAAGTTCCTTTTTCAGGTTTACCCAAGTCTACTCAAAAGAAGCATTTTCCTTCTCCTATATGCTGGTATCAATGGGACTTAACTGATATCAATTGGATTTTCCTGTTTCAGGAGCTAAGTTTTAGGCTTTGGATGGTTGGCACATAATATAATGTTACTTTATGCATGTCTTATGTGATGCAATGTTTGTGACGACACTCTTTGGACTGTTAATTTTTATCATCTTTACAAATTATATATAGATCTTTGGCATCAATATGCCATATTTCATTGGGAAATGTAAAACTAATTTTCTTTATTAACTGTACATGAAGATTTAATTTGGTGACTAAAGTAAAACACTTCAAAATATTTGTCCGTATAAACTGTTTCTAAAACAGGCAATTGAAATTTCCTTTCTTGGAATTTTTTGCTTCGGATTAACCATAGCCCTTATTTTTCTGATATGTTCCAGCCAATTGTTGTAATCACAGTGGTCTTGTTAGGATATTTCCTTGAGAAAGCGGCTGCTCTATTTTTTCCCTGTAGAATTCTTAGAATGAAAACATCATTTTACTGTCAGAAATGTGATGTGTTTCAGGGGAAGGAACTAATGACAGGTCACGACTCTCTTCAAGAAGGAAAAACAAGCCTTCTCCAAGGTATGAAAAGGCAAGTTGATTGCCTGCTCAGTGTCTGGGGATATTTTCTGAAGCCAAAGGATACATGGTGTGATTGTCAAATTCTTGCAGTCATGGAAACACAGTGTGTCTTAAAAACAGTGACCTTTGGCTCTCCATCTCCCGCTGAAACAGCCTATAAAAGAGAGCCAAACTGAAGTAAATCAGTGCAGAATTCTCCATGCCTGATCACTCTCTGTAGCACTGTAAAGCTGGCTGTTCTGTGTTTCAAAGATCAAATCTATCAGATGCGATGTTGTATTTTTTTGGCCTACTGCTAACCTTACTTTCTAAGCACAACCTTTACAGTGGCTCCTCTTCTCTACACACACACAAACTGAGATGAGCTAGGTGCCCAGCACAATTCAACACAATTGCTCGCCATCAGAATCAATGTACACTTCCAAAAATACTCAAGCTCCTGCATGGGAAAATAATTGTATTAGAGTAATATTACACTTAGGCTGGTACACATTTAGGTCTAGCTGAAATCCTGAACCTGGTCATAGAATCATAGAATCATAGAATAATAGAATCATAGAACCACAGAACCACAGAACCATAGAACCAGAGAACCATAGAACCATAGAATCACCAGGTTGGAAAAGATCCACTGGATCATCGAGTCCAACTATTCCTATCAAACACTAAACCATGCCCCTCAGTGCCTTGTCCACCCGTCTTTTAAACACCTCCACGGAAGGTGACTCAACCACCTCCCTGGGCAGCCTGTTCCAGTGCCCAATGACCCTTTCCATGAAAAATTTTTTTCTGATGTCCAGCCTGAACCTTCCCTGGTGGAGCTTGAGGACATTTGCTCTTGTCCTGTCCCCTGTCACTTGGGAGAAGAGGCCAGCTCTCTCCTCTCCACAACCTCCTTTCAGGTAGTTCTAGACAGCTTGTTGTGGGAAGAGATGGTGTGTCCTCATCTATTCCTGCATCGATGCCTGAGTGCACACCAAGCAAGCTCATGCTGCTGCCATTCCTACATCAGCTCAGCTCAGCTGCAGTAAGCATGCTGTCCATAGTTCCTTCTTAGGGCCTCCAACCTAGCACGAGGGAGCATGCTTGATCCTTGTGGAGCAAACATGAGAATTGCTCATATAAAAGGTACATTACAGACCTATCCTTGATAAATAGATTTTGGGCCAGGAACCACATTGTGATTATGGATCTTAGGAAAGAACTGCTACATTTCATGAGTGTTTCTGTTGTTCTTGGGCCGTTTTCAGAAGACAGTGCCTTGTTCAAATTGGAACAGGATTTGGGTTTATCTGTTTGACCTTATAATCTCATGAGAATATTAACTCACTGAAGGAAATAATGTATGTCCTCTACTGTTACCACAAAAAGAGAGGGAGAATGCACAGCCCAGATGCCTCAATTTCCCAGTCTCGCTGACAGTATAAGGAGTAAAATCCATTTGTAAATGGTCAGCTAAGGGGAGTGGAGGCAGCTCTCTGCCAGCATGAAGTGGTTTTGCCTTCTACCATGCCACCTGGTACCCATGTTCTTGCCATGGCAGGAATCCATCCAACTTGGTGTCATCTGCATGGCTCTTGGCCAAGATACCAAGAATGATGGAGAAAGCTTCTGCTTTCTTCCAGTTCTCACCTGCCTTCCCCAAGGGACCTACAGCCACCCACTCATGTTATCACAGCCCTGGTGCATGTCTTGCATGCCTTGCATGTCTGCAAGGACTTTCATGGTAAGCAGCTCACAGCTTGCAGGGAACTGCATCCCTTCCTAAAAATAATCTCCAGAACCCTGTCCAGAGCTAAAAGCATCATACTTGTTGGCGTTGTACTGAGTGTAGCAATTCTTTTTTTTCACAGAACTGCACAATTGATGGGAACACCTCTGACAGCTGTTTATAACTTTTTCATGCTGCTCAGTTTTCCCTGGTTTTCTACTGTGTGATAAAAAGACAATGTGGTATTTTATACTGCCCATCTTAACTTTTTTTTCTTTTTTTTTTTCCCTCCCTTCTGATTCCAAAAGTCCTGATCCCTATTACCTAGTGTCACGTAGCAGGAAATACCTCACGGCAATTTATTCATTGGCTGCTCTTGTTTAATATGTATTTGGGCTTGGCTGTTCCATTCTCAGCTGTTGCTAATTTTTTTTTTTACTGCAGGAGTGACCTATATTTTTATGAGGAAAAAATCAGAGTTTGTCAATGTGGTAAAAATGATTTAAAAAAAAATTCAAAAAAAGCTCTGTGAGACCAAGAAAGAATTGCCCTGTGTCAGCACAAATTGGTAAACTGTAGTTTCTACCTTATGTCTGTTATCTTAATATCCAGCAGCAAACAAAATTCAAAGGAAAGAAGATTCAGCTCAGATGTTTTTCTGAACCTCCCAGACTATGAAATTTTCTTGCACACTCTGTCTTGAAGTCTAACTGAGGCTCAGGTCTTATCTGATCTTAATCTGGTAATTATGCCAGATTACATACTGATTAAGTATTACCTAACAGAAAAGCAAAACATATCTTCTTGCCCACTTTGGTATGAACTCAAGATTCTAGAGAACATGAATTAGGCTGAAGCTGGTTATTTGCTATCCAAGTTATTCTTTTCCTAATTTATCTACATATAAAGCATAATTCTATATCCATGTCTTCTTAGCAATAGCAGGGTAACCTTGAGAGAAAGTAAACAATCTTCTGTCTAAAAAGCTTTTCTTGGTGCAGACATCATTTCTTCTTAATAAAACTTTTGAAGTCCCTTCTGGTGAGAGATATTCTGTACATTTGCTTTATGTCTTTTGCTAGACAAAGATCTTCAGACTCACCAGACTGATTGACGAAAAGCCTTGTTTGACGCTAAGCATTGCCTGTCTCTCAGTTAAGGTGGGGAAATGCATTGAACTGGCAAATTTGCTTTGTTGCAAGTAATGTGATGAAAACTCATACTACTCTTTCTGAAGTACTAGGAGAGGAAACAACTTATTTTCTTTTTGTTGAGGCTAAGCACTTTTGAGTAACTTAGGTAGAGCGAAACAGGAAATTTGAGATTTTCTGTCATTCTAGGTAATACTGAGCAGTTTCTTCTGAGGTAGTACTTGAGGGTCAATTCTATGTTTAATTTAACTGCAAACTCTTACCCCACATTCAAACGGTCCATTATTTAACCAACTCTGCCAAACAGGAATCACTCAGACACACACAGAGCAAGATTTCTTGACATGAGTGTCCCAGATGTCCTTTGCATACGCCCCATGCTGGGGCTGTCCATCAAGCTGAAAGTTTGCCTGGATGATTTACACAGGACAGAGATAACCAAAGGATTTCAGTTCAGTATATTGCAATGTCTCTCACTCCCAGTGAATACCCATAGCCTTGGTGCACTTTGTTTGAACAAGTGTTGCTGTCCAAAGAATTTTTAATAAGGTGCATAATGAAGTTTAATAATGTATAGCAAGCAGACATGTTTAAGCATATATTAACAGCATGTCTAAATGAGTTGTTTATATTTCTGTGTGTCTGGTACTGCTATTCCAAAAAAAAATTACATGAAGAAAAAATAGGGTGAAAAATTACCAACCATATGACTGATATTATTATTCTTCTGGAGGATCTACTTCGAAAATATGTTTCTTGTTATGACATCAGGTTTATGTTGTGCATTACAATTTTCTGTGCCTGTCCAACAAACATTTATCTCACAGGCACTTCCACAGAAGTTGTGTGGATTTCTTTCCTGTTTTTGACAGAATATCTGCTAACAGGAAGTCCTTGCCACTAAATTCAACATAAAGAAAAACAACAACTTCAGAAATATAGACATGCTTCCAAGTTTCTGTTGATAATCTTTTTTTCTAAGAATTAAGCAATTTCTAGGTCAAAGCTCATTGTGAAATTCAAAGATAAGAGTCTTGATGTCCAAAAATTATAGTGGGTTTGCTCCTGCTGTCTTTTTCCATTATCTTTATTTTGTATGACAGTCTTTTTGGGGAACACTCTGTTTTTTTCAGTGTCTTTTTATACAAATACTTGGTAGTGTCCAGAATAACAACAATTATTTTAAATAACCCTTTTTCACAAAACACCAACGGTTCCCACACAAAAAAACCAACCAAACAAACCAAACCAAAACAAAAACCTGGCCCTAACTTATATCTAGAATCAAACAGTTTAGTTTGAATAGCAGCATAGGTCTTCATCTTCCAGCATTTATTCCAAACAGAGAATTTCTTCTTGCTGTTCCTACAAGCCTGCATATTTCTCAGTCAGGCAAGCCTTGATGACTGATGTGATGGTTACATTCACTCTCTATTGCCTTTTTTGCAGCTGAAGGAAGTGTCCACTGTTTTTTCATGTCCTCATTTCTTCAGTACTCTGGTCCCTATTCTCCTGTTATAGCCAGCATTCACCAACAGAAACAAATAGACAAAGGAACAATATTGAGAGAAGCCAGAGCTTTAGTTTTGTCACCTGATGTGTGTTTCTGCCTTCAGGCTCCTCCTAGCTGCTAATGTGTTTGTGCCTGGCTCACATCACCTGGCAAGGACCTGCAGCTTCTTTGCTTGGACCATGTAGCAGCAGCAGCTTTAAGGACTCAGGTAGATTTACCTCCACTGGCAGCCTTGCATGGATGTCAAAGGAGACATCCCTGTCACCTTGACCTTCTGGTGGCTGTTGTGTGAGTGATGTTCAGTCCTACAGTCCATGACTGACTTTATCCAGCCACCAAAGAGAAGGATTCTCCAACTTTGTGTGCAGACTGGCAAATGACCCAGAAGCCTTGGCCAAGCTAGGGAAATCAAAGCAATTGCTTATGCCATCTGTAGCATAGACTTGTCCTGCTCAGTGAAAGCTTATATATAATGCCAAATAATAGGTAACCGTCTATTCAGCTGGGGTTTTGGTACCATTTTCAGAGAACCAATATCTGGAAGATCTTCATTTAAAACCACTTCAAATTGTTGGCAGAAGAAGTTCCATTATTGATATTAAACATATTGTTCTTTTCTGATTTACAGCATGTTTTATTCCTCATGAAGCTTAGAAGCCCAACAAAGCAGACACACTGAAAAACAAATGTTGCTGAAATGATTAAGCAGCATACAGATGGCTTATATGTTCCCGTGTCAAAAAGGCAGCTTTATAAACGAAGCTTGTGTGATAACCATTTATGTTTTATTAAAATAAATGTTGAGCATTTTTTTTAAGAAAACATACTTTCAAAGGAAAACATCAACCAACTTGATTAAGAGACTTAACAGCAAAAATAGCTGTCTAGCCCAGATGCTTGGTAGCAGCTGTAACCTTGTGAAAATTGACCTGTAACATAGCCACAGGGTTCTTGATTCCAAGAAGAATCTTCTCTTTAAGAAAATTGATTTGCTTTACAAACCTTGACCCCTCACTATTTTTCATCCTCCATCAACCCCTGGGGCCCAATGACCTCACTGCAAGAAGTCACACATATGAGACATCCTGCTTCAACTGAGTGGAAAGATTTCCATGCAGGCTATGTTGGGCCAAGGCTCATAGCAACAAATCTTTCTGTGTTCTGCTGCAAGATTAAGTCAAGATGACTGACATAATTGACCAAACAGTTTTCTAACTGGCTTTTTACTTTTGAGATGACCTCTGTTTCTCCCATTCATCTGCTGATTACAGGTCAATAATACTGTCAAGGAGAGATAAAATAATTTTGTCACTTAGAAATATTGTAATGGGATAAACCCCCTGGCTTGTCATATCACTAAATTTGAGAAGATAATTGAGCTGTCAATTTAAATATCGAATGAATGCTTCCGTGGTAGCAGTGTTAATAAAAGCCACGAGGCAGGCATGAGCTCAGCTGGCAGGTGGGGGTGGGGGGCTGAATTTTGGTGTCTGAGAGCCCAGTAGATGGGATAATTCTCTAAACTTACTCTGAATAAATCTGAGCTTCTTGTGTCTACAAGACTACACTGAGTGCATTTATTTTATGAACATTCTTTCATGCAATGCTTGAACCAGCCACAAGTGGGAGATGATCTTTATTGAGAATGTCATTTCAACCTGTCAGCTTCTGCACCTATTAGAAGGTGTGGAGACGTGAAAAGTAAGTTTATTGACAACTCTTTTTTACCTGTTTCTAGTGAATAATCCTTTTGAAGGTCACTTGTTTGGATGTCATGAAGGCAGGGACCAGTTTTTATTCCTTGCTGCCTACCATGATGTTAATGTAATTCAAATTTGCTCCCATTCCTATAGCAGTAATTACTATTAATGGACTGAAGTGACTGACTGCATCATTGAAGGCCTGGGGGATAATGTTTGCTCTGGGTTTCAGTTACTATTTGCTATATGTGCTCTGCTGGCTGTATTTGCCAGGCTTTTGCATTTATTAACTGAATTCCATGATGTGCTTGGCTCTTTTTTCTGCTTTTGAATTGCCCTCAGTTCTCTCTGGCAGATCCTGAGAGTTACGTTGGTATAAATGAGAAGCAATGAACTTGACTGAGGACGTCCAACTGCACCGAGATCACACAGGGAGTGCTCAGCTCTTTTTGGCATTAAATGTCCAGTCTCAACTGGGAATATGTACTGTTAGCACTAATCACAATCAACATTATCAAAAAACAGGAGCTGTAGAGTGAGAACCAGTGTATTTGAAGATTTTTGTGGCTGGCTCCCAAAGTTTCATAGAAAATAGGAGTTCGATGTTGGCCACAAAGGTAATGACATGGACTAGGAATGAGAAGCCAATGTGTTTGTCTGCGTGCAGCACAGGGAGAAGAAGAACAAATTTACATCATGGGGCAGCCAACATTTATAAAGCCAGCAACCAAGCCATGGCTCATATGAATGAGTTATAGCCCATCTGAAGAACAACATCATTGTGTAGAGGCATGAATGAAAAGCCTTTTTCTTTGTGGAAAGAAAAAAAGCATACATCAGGGTCTACAACCATGAAACAGAAGATGAAGTCTGCAGCATTTATTTAGGGCTGATGATATAGATATGACTAAACCCTATTAATTTCCACAGTACAAGATGACTGCAACCCAGAGCTATTGCCGATGAATCCTTAATCAAAAGCAAGTTCCCAGGAGTCTTTACATTTGTGAAAATAATCCAATTGGACATTTTCACTATAAATGTATCTTCTTCACTTTCATGTTCAGCTTTCGATGTCGGGGCAGACTTTAATCAGTGGTTTTACAGCTCTTTGGGACAGAGAGGCTTTTCTATC
The DNA here is from genome assembly GCF_032191515.1 of Phaenicophaeus curvirostris. Lineage (NCBI taxonomy): Eukaryota > Metazoa > Chordata > Aves > Cuculiformes > Cuculidae > Phaenicophaeus > Phaenicophaeus curvirostris. Next base: position 70,617,591 of record NC_091395.1, on the reverse strand, counting down.
AGCTCATGGATTTTGTTGCACAAAGTTTTCTTTGTATATTGCAAGGCTGGAGAATTGGCTCCATGTGAGCCTGTAGAGTTTATAAAACCTGCAAGCACTAAGCTCTGTTGGCTTCCCTTGCAAAAATAAATGTGAGTCTGGAAATTTATGATTCTGACTTGAAACAGAACCCACAGATACATAAAATCATCTTGAAACAGGAATGCTCCATCCAGTGTCCATGTAACTCAGTGGTAAATACCAAGCATTCAGAAGTCTTAAAACAGCCTGCAAAATCTTGATGTTAACCTTAAAGTAATTTTCTGCTAAATAAGTAAATAAACACATTTTGGGAATCTTTGATTTCTTCCTGTTTCTGGGCCATTCACAACCACTCTTTCAAATTCTTCTCCTGAGTGAAGAAATCTAGAAACATTCTGTTTTTTAAATCATAGCTGAGTTTTATAATCAGATGTCTCCAGAAGCTGAGGCTTGAAAGACCCATGACATGCCAATCCTTGTCAGTCATTCATATTCACTTACAGTAGGTAGTCAGGGTGCAGGAGAGAGGAAATTCGGATCCTGCCCCTCTCAGACATGTAAACAACTATGTCTTCTTCTACAGAAGTAACAGCTAGTTGAAATAGAAGAACATGCACCTCCCATACGAGGGCTACAAAGACGACCAGAGGGCTGGAGCACTTCCCCTACAAGGAGAGGCTGAGAGGGTTGGGCTTGTCGACCCTGAAGAAGGCTCCGAGGAGACCTTATAGCAACCTTTCAGTACCTGAAAGGGGCTACAGGAAAGCTGGGGAGGGACTGTTTACAAAGGCTTGTAGTGATAGGACTGGGGCCAATGGGTATAAACTGGAGAGGGGCAGATTTAGACTGGACATAAGGAAGAATTTCTTCACAATAAGGATGGTGAGGCATTGGCACAGGTTGCCCAGGGGAGTTGTGGCTGCCCCATCCCTGGAGGTGTTTAGTATATGGTTTAGTGTTTGATGGGAACGGTTGGACTCGATGATCTGGTGGGTCTCTTCCAACCTGCTTATTCTGTGATTCTGTGAAGGCCAGGTTGGATGGGCCTTGAGCAGCCTGATCCAGTGGGATGTCCCTGCCTATGCCAGGGGAGTTGGAACTGCATGATCTTTTAAGGTCTCTTCCAACCCATGCTATTCTACGATTCTATGACTGTGTGTAGGTGGACATTTTATTCTTCCTGACTTGGCTGTATAGGTGAGAAATGCAGCTCTCCAGCCCTACTTTTGTAAAACACACATGTGCCTGTTTCAGCGTGTGTATGTACAAACACCAGGTCCCTAAACCTTTGTGCAACTCCACAGCTGGACGCTTGCATGTGCATTTATACATTCTTCTCCCTCTTTTTGAATATAGATATTTTTGTAAGCAGTTTTACATACTTTTTCCCTCAAGGAGCAAAGAGAGAAAGGGTAGGAAACCACTCTAACCAAAGGAGCAATGTGGCTGCCATCTGCAAGCTTGCAGTGCTCATGCTGTTTTTTTTTTTAAAAAAAAGAGGGAATTTGACGTGAGTGAGGGCTGTTGAAGCCAGTCAGAGCAGTGGTACACAGGAACAGGATCAGGGCTCAAGCTGAAGGGGGCTGACGGGGTCCACGTGCTGCAACGCTGGGCTGTGACAGGTGTGGGGGCCCAGGGCAGTGTTGGATGTTGGGGAGCCCTGAGCTGGGCCAGCGCAAGGGGCAGCCCCATTGAGGCAGTGTGAGCTGTCACCACAGCAGTACGGGCTGTAACTACTCACTAACCCAACCACCACTGTGCAGTCACACAGCCTATTGCAGTCCTGGCACTTTCCTCACCAAAACTTACCCCTTTCTGCTGCTCCTTGTGTGTGACTTTCCTCCTGCCTTGACCACCTTTTCAATCTTTCCAGCTTATTCGAATTTATTTGAGTGTTTGAAGCTGCCAGTTGCCACCCAAATGTCTTGGTGAAGGCGTATTCACAGTAGGCATTTTGGATAACAGGTTGGAAATAACTAAAGGCATACTTATATCTAGTGGCCTGCCTCACTACCCCAGCTTGTGTATTTCCAGTCATCTTCAGACCCTTCTGATTTCAACAGGGTTTGTGTACAGTCAACACAAGTGGAAGTTCAGCCTCAGCACAGGTGGTAACCTGGTTTCAAACTCTTGGTCTCCGCCTCATGATTTTTCTCATGTCACAGCTGCCTAACCCTAGAAGAGATGCCTTTTTACCAAGCAAACCACAGAGAAAATTAATTAAATCTAAATGAAGTCACCTCTTTCTTTTCCCTCCAAGACCACTCACATCTTAAAGCTGCACAGCGAAGTAATTAAATGTTATAGGAGTTGCAGCTTCTTAAAGAAAGATTTATCGTATTAAATACAGCAGGGATAAGCATTAATAAGGTATTAGCTTGGTCTGAAAAAGCCATGAGAACCAACAACCCCTAAATAATTAGCTTGGTTCTAATGCTGGTATATTTTGTAGGTGCAGACAAATGATTTACCTTCTATGCCTTAATTTCCTTCTCTGTATTATGAATATTGCATATTCAGTATTGCAATGATGGAATCACATTTTCTTGCCTGCTGGAAAACAACAGGTCACATTGTCTTGGGAAAAGGGAAATAATGGTCTGGGAAATAATGAGAAAGATTACTCTTCTACTGCCAACTGCCTTTCTTCTGTGGGAAGGTCTTTTGTCACCCCTTCTCAATGATATTTATTTCCCATACATGATCATAAACTGGTCACACTGAGGCTGGATTCACTTCACTTAACTTTAACCGATTAAAAATGAACCCTCCATCTTAAGCAGGTCTCCCAATCTCACTTTACTCAAAGGAAAGATACAGACAACCAGAGAACCTCTGCACAGGAGGGCATTTCTTTCACCATGATATTCAAGTCCAGAATCATTCACATGCCATCACACACACACATACACAATTCATATTAAAAATGGGCATTGGATACACAAGCAGGAACCACATTTGCCTTTCTAATGGTCAAAACAAGGAAAGACTTGGGCTAGGGAAAGGCTGGAGAAACTGGTAGAGGCTCACAACCGCTCATCTTAAAGTCAGCAATTAGCACACACAGCAAGGCTGGGAGACAGTAGAAACTCCCACTATCTTACAGCTGCTTGGCAGCTTTTGAGAACTGAGTCATCAGGTCTTGACCTAGTTTCTAACAGACAGGTATGCTGGCCACAAAAACCACCATCGCAGGTGTCACTCTTGTTGGTAGGCTTGGCAGAGGGACCACAAACTGATTGGGTAACAATCAAAAAGGTCATGGATCTGAATTCTTCTACCAAGCATTCCTCTTGGGCACATTTACCTATGATTTGCTATGGCCGAGTCTGGTGATTTGCATGTTTTGCTTGGCATTAAACTTGTCGAGTTACATCCTCATTTGATGAAAGATATTCACTGAATCTTTGATGTGAAATTCCTAGAAGGAAAATTTGGACCTGGGAAGAGCCTATAAGTCTCAGGATATAGCCATCTCTACAGACCATTAGAAAGAGAGGGTTACTTTCAGCTCCAGGACCAGATGTCAACCAGTGTAGAGTTACTGCCCTGAAATGAAGATTGTTCCGTGGCAAGATTTGTATCTTTGCCTGGGTATTGGGAATTAAATTACATTTATTGAATTACTTTTACTATTAATGAAAAGCTGTCTATCATCACATATGTCTATTCCTATAGATGGTCCAGATTCAGTTGCTGTCCCAGTCAGCACAGTCCCACTGAAGTCAGCATCCCTAGTGTGACCAAAAAGCGTGACCCCAGGGTTTTAACATGTAGTAGGATTCTGGCACTGCTTTCTGAGCTTCACACGCAATTTGTTCATAAACCACCTTCTCAAAGGTAGGCTTTCTAATAAAACAGCCGCCATTGACACAAATAATCCCACATGTCTGATTTGCATAACCTCTGGGAAGCCGGAGAGCAGAGGAAATAAGCGATAATAGCAGTGTAAATGGCCTTAAGTGAAAATGTATCAGTTACAATATATCAATTGAGTCTATGAAGTTCAGTTTATGATGGTGGAAAAAATAAGGGGAGACATTATGTCTTCATAAAAGCTTGACCTGAAGTGCTTTGGAAGACAGAAGAGACTACATTCAAGGCAAAACAGACTTTCTGTGCACAGTTATCCTTCAAGGGACTTTGCTAGGGTTCATATACACATACCCATTTTGCATTTGCTTATGAAATGGGAGAGGAAAGGAGAGCCTAACAAATGAATGTGTGTAGCTCAGCAGCCCCAGCTGGCCCAGTTCCCAATATATTTTGCTTGATAAACAGCTAATCCCTGAGCATAGAGTGGCTTGCATTCCTCCAAACTTATCATTAATCATGGAAAAAAACAAGTTGTCCTTGCACTGTGTGAGTGCCTATGAACAGCTCCTTTGATAAGAGTGTTTTTACATGCCTGGGGGGATTTAGCTTTTTGGATCTCTGTCCTGTAAGTAATAGGCAGACCTTCCTTTGCATGTGAGTCTGCTTTCATTAAGGGTTTCAAGTCATGGAGTATTAACTGGGATGTTTGAAATGAGAAGTTGCACTGTGCTCGTGTTCCTCCATTGTATTTGTGTTTCATGGCACCTGTAGCATCGCGTAGTAGTATAATTATGCATTGTTGGCAGCCAGAGGGGAGATAGGGGGACAGAAATAAACAGGAAAATTTTAAGTGGAAGAAGGAAAAAGTTAATTGTTAGATTTTAAGTGGCAAAACATCAAAACATTTAGTCACTCAATTATGTTTCTTGTTAATACAGAAGGGGAATAGAGCGAAGCAATAAATTATTTACTGATTTACTTTATAGGTTTCTTACCTTGCTGCCAAAGCAATGGGAAAAATAGACAACTGTAAGTCTTTTCCACAAGTGTGTAACAGATAGATTGTCTTTACCGTATGTTGATATTGGATATACACATAAACTATATTGATGTATCATTATAATGAGAGCTGTTAACAGCACATAGAATCAAAGAATCATAGAATCGCTTGGTTGGAAAAGACCTTTGAGATCATCAAGTCCAACCATAACCGTCTATCAATAAAACATATCCTTAAGCACTTCATGTGCCCGTATTTCAGATACCTCCAGGAATGGTGATTCAACCACCTCCCTGGGCAGCCTGTTCCAGTGCTTGATAACCCTTTTGGTGAAGAAATTTTTCCTGATGTCTAATCTGAACCTCCCCTGATGCAACTTGTGGCCATTTCTTCTCATCTTATTGCCCGTCACTTGGGAGAAGAGACCAGCACTCACCTCACTGCAACCTGCTTTCAGGTAGTTGTAGACAGGATAAGGTCTCCCCTCAGCCTCCTTTTCTCTAGGCTAAACAACCCTTGTCCCCTCACCTGCTTCTGATAAGACTTGTTCTCCAGCCCCTTCACCAACTTTTTTGAGCTTCTCTGGGCACGTTCCAGGACCTCAATGTCTTTCTTGTAGTGAAAGGCCCAAAACTGAACACAGTATTTGAGGTGCGGCCTCACCAATGCAGAGTACAGGGGCAGAATCACTTCCCTCATCCTGCTGGCCATGCTGTTTCTGATACAAGTCAAGATGCCATTGGCCTTCTTGGCCACCTCAGCACACTTCTGGCTCATGTTCAGTGGGCTGTCAACCAATATCCCCAGGTCTTTCTCTGCCAGGCAGATTTCCAGCCACTCTTCCCCATGCCAGTAGCAGTGCACAGGGTTGTTGTGTCCCAAGTGCAGAACTCAACACTTAGCCTCATTAAACCTCATCCTGTTTGTCTCAGCCCATCGGTCCAGCCTGTCCAGATCTCTTTGTAGATTCTCCTTACCCTCAAGTATATCAACACTTCAATCAAGCTTAGTGTCATCTGTGAATTTACTAAGAGTAGATTCAATCCCATCATCCAGATCATCGATAAAGATATGGAACAGAACTGGACCCAACACTGAGCCCTGGGGGACACCCCTTGTGACCAGCTTTCAACCAGATTTAGCTCCATTCACCACTACTCTTTGGGCCCGGCCATCCAGCCAGTTTTTAACTCAGCAGAGGGTGCACCTGTCCAGGCCAATGGCAACAAGTTTCTCAAGTAGAATACTGTGAGAAATGGTGTCAAAGGCTTTACTATTGTCTAGGTACACTACATTCACAGCATCATCCATTAAGTGGGTCACCTTGCCATAGAAAGCAATCAGGTTTGTTTGGCAGGACCTGCCTTTCTTAAACCCATGATGAGTGGGCCTGATCACCTGGCTGTTCTCTGTGTGCTGTGTCATAGCATTCATGATCACCTGTTCCATGACCTTCCCTGGCACTGAGATCAGACTGACAGGCCTGTAGTTCCCTGGATCCTCCCTCCAACCCTTCTTGTAAATGGGCATAACATTGGCCAACCTTCAGTCATATGGAACTTCCCAGTCAGCCAGGACTGCTGGTAAATGATGGAAAGGGCTTTGGTGAGCACTTCTGTCAGCTCCCTTAACACCTTTGGGAAGATCCCATCTGGCCCCATAGACTTGTGAATGTCTGATTGGCTGAGCAGGTCTCTAACCATTTCCTCTTGGATCATTAGAGCTTTGTTCTGCACTTACTCCCTGCCTTCTGACTCATGAGGCTGAGTACCCAGGGAACATCTCACTTTACTATTAAAGACTGAGGCAAAGCAGGCATTAAGTACCCCAGCCTTATTCTCATCCTTTGTCACTATTTTTCCCCCTGCATTCAGAAAAGGATGGAGATTCTCCTTGGCCCTCCATTTGTTGTTAATATCTTTGTAGAAACCTTTTGTTTTATCTTTCAGAGAATTGGCCAATGTAACTACTAGTTGGGCTTTAGGCCTTCTGATTTTCTCTCTGCATGATCTCACTTCATCCTTATAGTCCTCCTGAGATGCCTGCCCCTTCTTCCAAAGCTCATATACTTTCTTCTTTTTTTCTGAGATCTACCCAAAGCTCTCTGTTTTCTTCCATTTTTCTTCCCTACTGGATCATTTTTCGGCACATACCTCCATTGTGTATCAGACAGTTTTCGTAGTCTAGACTGTGAGCCGGGCTGGCTTATTTCAACTACTTTGGTCTGGCCTTGTGCACAAGAAAGACAAAACTATTACTATATGATGGAAGCCAAATAACTTTCAGCTGACATAATATCTCATGCCTTTTACAAGTTAGTCCTTGTCTGAAATGGGCAAACCTTCGCACTCTCAACTACGCCCTTTATTTAAAAAAAATACATGAAACTCTATTCTGGTTTTAATTGTTTTAACCTCAACTTTCAATCCATGATGCCTATCCACTACTGAAATAAAACAGCTGTCAACCAAGAGATATTTTTACTTTATGTAAGTGTCTGCAGTCTTTAACGTCCTTAATGTTAAACACTAGTTCAGAGGATAAATTAAAACATACAACCGTGACAGGCATTTCTGGACCTGAAGAAAGGTTTTTAAGAAATTCAATAGAAGATAGTTGAGATTAAACTATTAAGATAGTTGAAATTAAAGATAGTTGATAGTCACTTAAAAATGAGCAGATTTTGTTTTAAAGATACACTATTAGTGTGAGAAAATATACATACTGATTGCCCAACCTTTACCTGCCTTGATGAACTTCTTTGCAAGGAAGGTTAGCAAGGTGTCATCTCACAAGAAGAGAGCTCAGGGCATGTCCCCAGAGAACAGCCACCCCTCTCCATGTCCTTGCACACACATACAGACACATACCTCTGCATACACTATTCAATTCACAAGCCACAGAGATGAGAGAAAACAGACACACCTCCCCAGCTCCATTCCTACAGTAAACTAGGAGCAGGACAAGGGCAGTATCGAGTGAAGGAGGGGCATGACTTTATCTTTGGAGAGGGTATTTGCCAGGTGATATGTAGACAAAACTGAAAAAGACTGTTTTAGTGAAGGCAGGTTTAAAACAACCTTACTAAAAAGAAAGACAAAAGGAAACCAGAATTTGCAATGCACAATTTCATGTGCTGATTGCAATGGTCTTAGTCATTACAAGTGCAAGAATAAAGAAATAATATATTCAGAACATCACATTGTGATTTTGAAGCATTTTCCAAATAAGAAAGAAGAACTCAATTACAGAGAGGCAAAAGGTCTCCCGAGGCTGTGATGTCAGAGCCAGGGCTGGGACACTCACCTCTCTACCCATGTTGTGGAGCCTCTCCGTTGAACTATAGTGACTTCGTTTTGTTTGTTATGGTGTTACCTAAGATGCTAAACTTCAACAGTACTTGTTACTGAGGTAACTGATGGTATGAACAAAAATGCTTGACAATATGCATTAACTGTATTTACTGTTTTGTAGAGCATAAACCTCTACCCATGATAAGGAAAAGAGAATGCAGGAGTGTACGGTCCTTTGCTGCACCACACAATAACTTAAATACTTAAGTACTCCTTCAGAGTAGCAATTTAACTCATGGAGCTGTGTCCTTTGCCACAAGGGCCACATGACTGGCATATGAAATTATTTGTAAAAAAATTCTCAGTCAAGATGAAAGGACACTGTGCACAACAACAAGCAGATGTGGGCTAATCCCTGCTCTCAGTTTCTTCATTTTTGGGCAGTATCCTCCAGCTTTTTGGAATGGAGCTGATCAGAGTATATGTAAGTTCCTAGCTATCTTGGAAGAAAATAAAGGCAATCTCAGAAGTATCCATTTCCTCTGGATTAATTCCTGGAGCCTGGTAGACTCCTTTCAGCCAGTTCCAAGCTGGAATTGCCACTTAACTTTCTCTTTAATTTTAGGAAGTGCTGGAATTCTAGAGTTGGAGAAACCCAGACCTTTGATGTGATGTCCAACAGAATAGCCAAGCAAGTAACTAACTTGTTTGGTACCAGTTGGGATACTTACCAGTTTACTGAAAATGGTTTGAGTTTGTGCTAGTGAAATGTCTAAAACAAAAGCAAATGCCCACTGCTCAGAAACCTCAAACTCTTGCCTGTTACAGACCAAGAATGACAAATTAGACCTGGGAAAAGGAACTCTCAAACACCACTTTGGTGTCAGACTCAAATTTGCTGCCAGTGAGCTACTGTCAAAAAGTCATCATAAAATACCAATACTGTTTACCTACTGTTCCTCAAGAGCGAGAGACTGTAGCACACACAGAGCAGAGACATGTCCTTGGGAGAGGATGAAAGTGCCAAGTCATTTGTGTCTATTGACATACATGTCTTTCCAAAGATATCTAAAAACTTTTGAGGTGGATTTATTGGTATCAGCAAAAGCACTTTTCTCAAGGCTTTATCAAAGTGGCTTTTTTTCCCCATATATTTCCACTCATGCACATCAAGTTATACATATCCATTTCATATGTGTTTGTTCACATATTTATGCACATTCATTCACTACATTAGTTTATATACATTGTACCCATGTGCATGTGAACATTGTCAGTATTGTTTTCTTCATAAATATTATCTCTTAAAAAGATGGCAACAGAGATGGGCCATATATAAAAATAAATAAATGCAAATAAAATAATTAGAAAAATAAAAACAAATAGGACAAATTTTGACCAGACTGTAAATCCAGATTGTAGTTATTCTGGCGTGAGTGCTACATTAGACCCCGTATTTCTGAACAGAAACAGAAGGAAAGCAATTCAAAGGGAACAGCTATGAAATGACTGCTTTAGAATTAATTTAATTTCAGCATCAGGAAAAGAAAACGTGTTTAAATTAGCAGAATTTATAGAAGTTTGTCAGCTTTTCACTTTACAAGGATATAGGTAAGTAAGTATATTGAAAGTAATCCCATAATGTATCACTTAATGGATACCTATATTCTAGGTGATTGTGTAAATTCTGAAGTTTAGTGTCTATGCTTAATATTTAGACTACCTACTGTGCACACGGTACATATTGATCTGTGGAATCCAAAAAAAGAAATATATCGTCAGACAGAGAAGTGGTCTTAAACTCAGTGGACTGGATAGTCCCCAGCTGAGATGCCCTTAAACTCACTGACTGAAAATTGCTGTCATAAGGGGATATTAGTGGACATTCAGAGTTAAAGTACTTTTAGATATATATCCTTTTTGAGTGTAATCCAGATGTCTTTTGTATTTGCACTTCTTTTTTTTGCTTCACTTCTAATTCAAATGATTCTTTGCAGCATATTTTACCCTTGGCCTCTTACAGCTGTTGGATGCTGGGATGTCCCATATTTACGTCTTGTGTCCTACATGTGTCTAAACTCATGATCAGTGTTTCACAAATAAATAGCTGTGATTGGAAGGGGAAAAAAAAAAAAGTCTAAATTTAGGCTTCTAAACCTGAATGCTGGCACCCAAATAACTGGCCAGCTTTCCAAAAGCCAAGCCCCTGGAAATTTCGAGTAATCACTGTTGCCATACCAACAGCTGTCAGCACTCTTGCAAAAGCAGGTCATGTATTTAGGTGCCAATATGTAGCAAGAGGGGTCTAATTTCAAGCTTTTCTTTTAGAAGGTCTGGCCAAGAACACTAATGATAATTGAGAACAGTTTCACCTCTGCTGCCAGTCTCCAGCTTCTCCAGCTGGAGTCACAAGACTGCCATGGTCTTGCAAAAGTTCAGATGTTTGGGGAGGCAAAGCACAAGGTGTTGGTGGTTGGTGGTTCCATCCTGGGGTGCAAGCTTTGAGCTAACACATAGGTACACAAAATGATTTTTGGGGCAAGAAGCCAAAGAAGTGCACGGCTTGGTGTAGGCTAATTTACCAGGCTATGGCTGAAATGTCTGGACAGAGGGGCTGCTCAGTTTGTTGTATTGCAGCACAAAGTACTGCAGAGCTGCCAGGCAAGTGGGCACATGTCCAGGTGTTCACTCCCATCTTCATCCAGTGCTGGGCCACTTCCCTCTTATAATCTTTCCAGTCTTGTTGAGACCCTGCACTGCCTGGCTGTCAGCTTGTAGCCCCCTTTGCTGGGCATCAGCCAAGGCACTTGCGAAGTTGGGGGCATCTGCGTCCCCACTTGGACCCCACATCTCTTGGGGGCTTTGAGCACAGCCCCTGTGTTGTCTCTGCCTCCAAATACCTGTTTGACCTCAGGCAAGTCACTTACCCTCTCCATTTTGAGGCAGGATAAAGATAACACTACTTCCTTCTCCCTGCATTTTGTCTGTCTTCTCCAGCTCAGGTGTAAGCTCCTAAGGGCAAGGTTTGTCTTCTCAGTGTGTTCAATGCCTATCAAAACAGAGCCTTGATCTCAGCTGGGGCCTTGAGGCATGACTGCAGTACTGTTATTATCACTAATAATAATAATAACGAATGCAATCAGATCAAAGACATTGACTGTATGAGTCATTTTTGGGGTAAAGTTAGTCATTCCAAAGAGCAACAGATATATGTAAACTTTAGCCACTGCCAAGGTTTCTCCTTTTTCCCAGCATTTAAAAATTCACCCTTGGGAGTGTGGGTGAGCAATATGATCTGAAAGGTCTCAGCCCTGCCAGTGTTTCCAACTGCATAGGCACTTGTGCTCACATGCTGATGGTTGCAAGGTTAATGGCGTAACTTTGTTCTGTATAATTCAGCTACGTAAATACCTTGTGTGGGTTTTCTGGATCATAGGTGAAACTCCTTTCTGTCTCGAGCGTTCTATGAATTGAATTCACTACCTGTCATTGTCCTCAGTTAGTTGCAACTGAGCCTATATGAAAACTGGAAAACAGCACTAGAAGCCAAAAATTTTTTTTTTTGCTTATTGTTGAGTTTTTTAGTTGTTTGGAGTGGGTTTTTTTTCATCAGTTGAATGAATCCCAACAAAGTTATTCCACAAAGGAAAAAAAAAAATTAAAAGAATGAATTACTTATTAAAAGCATTACAATGAGATTTTTCACCTGAAAGAAAAGGCCTGCAGCCAAACAATAGGATTACACAGGTGCAAAATAAGACACAAGAGGGAGCTCACATAATAAATAATAATGATCAGTAAATAGCATTTTAAAAACGGTTAAATACTATGGAGAAAAGGAAATAAATAAATTCTGCAATTCCTATTTGCTGTTACTGTTCTCAATATCTCCACGGTTATTGTTACAGGCTATGGGAACATGCTCACAGGCAAGCATGCCTGTGCACCTGACTTTGCCCACAGAACAAAATAGCACTGCCTGGTCACAAGAGCTTCTTGTCTGGGGGTAGCACAGAATAGGAAGACCAAGCCAGGAGACTACAACAAGACACTCTTCAAAAAGTGACCTGAGCTTAGAGCTGTTCCAGGAATTATTGCCAAATACTCAATATACTTTATTATTTTTAAATACATTTAAATATATATGTGCATTTATGTTGCTTGAAAATGGTGGTTTATGTTCATGACACTGTTGCATATAACCATAAACTGAAGGACTTAACAGTGGGCCTACAACCCCAATAGTTTTCTTTTTATGTGGGATCAGAAGGAGTTGCATTTCAGTGCCTGCAACTTTAGTTCACTCCAGCATCCAGATTTCCTAGTTCTCAAAACTGAGAGAAACTGCTCTTTTGACAAACTTATCTTGATTTTCAAATGTCAGCCTGGTCAGTCAAAATGTCTCAATTCCTAAAGTTCTTATGAAAATTAGGCAATATGTATCAGTAACTACAGTGGCCTTGATCTGTTGTAAGAAATCCACCCCTCCTGGCAGTCAAACATATTCCCACAGGGCTGGACCTTGGTTCTTCCATCTCTCCTAGGCTACAACTGCATGTCCCAATGTACATATGTCTCGCCCTCTCTCCAATAAACAGACAGGAAAAGTAGAATAGCTGGAGGGCTGACCTATAAAGCAAGGTCTCTATATTATAACAGCTCTGGACATGCATCATAATTACCATCTGAAAGGATGTTTGATAGTCATCAATGGACCACTAGTTTTCAGAGCATCCACACACAGTTCTAGAAGCTGGACATAATCCTCTGACATCCAGCACCCTTGAACAAGAAAGTACCTTGGACTGAGTTGTCACTGGGACTGGAAAGGCCCTAGTCCATATGGTGGTGTTGGTGGCCACCACAGATATCTCAGATATCTCTCTCTAGAAGTACCAAGGGAAGAGACAAGATGTGTATTTCTGTAGAGTCTGTTAGTAGAGATCCACAATTAATCTAGTTGCAAGGAGTGTACATTCTTTCATACTCCAGGACCTGTCTGGTCTTCAGCATCACTACAACAACCACAAGCCTTAGAAAGCCACTGTGTACCCTTCAGCCAAGAGGAGAGCCAATTCTTAAGTTGTGACATCTGAATCCATGGTACAAATGTATCCACTCACATAAGCAGTTGCTCCATTGTTTTCTTCTGCTCCTATAGTGCAAATGGGCTTTTCCAATCAAGAGTGCCCATCATGGGGAATTCAGTAGTGTGTTCAGTTCCTGACAGATGTCTAATGGCCCATTGAGTCGCTCAAGAGCAACTGGTGCTACTTATGAGATTGTATTAACCATATGACCATGGGCTGCTGTTTTTACAATGTGGCATCCCTCAAAGCCCTTCCACATACTTGCATCAGGAGCTCCACAGGCGAGAGAGAAGCTAAGGTGTATGTGCCAGATCTGACAATAGAGTGTTACCCTTAATGTATAACTTGCTGGAAGGAACATTGTCACTGTAAGGATTCTACAGCTACTTAGACTTGTCTTGTACACAGTAGAAGGGTATAATATCTTCAGTAAGCGAAATAATCAGTTTATGCAAACACATCTAAGCTGTGAGATCGTTCTTCATTATAACACTCCAACATCCAATGCCCACTCTGTAAAGCCACCTTAACACTGGGTACCCTGAATCTCAAGGCTGGCAATCACTCTTTCCACTCTTTGAGTGAAGGGATGAATTCTTCAGCAGAAAGGCAACTTTGTAGCCTGATTCCACAGCTGTGGAATTGCAGAAAGCCAGGCCGTGAATCCTGGGCTGGCAGAGACCGTTCTCACCCTGTGGTTGATGCATTGGATCTCTGGAGAGGAAGAAGGACACACTCGGCAAGGCACCCTGGCCAGCTGGCTTGGGAGAAGCAATGCTGGCTTTGACTGTGCAAGCAGGTGCTTGCTTCCCCTCCCCATCAGATTGGGAGATTTGAAAGAACAGCTGTAAGTGGAACAAGGTTTTAAAAACTGGGGAAATGGAGCCTTTAAAAAAAAAACAAACTTGCCTGCCTTGCATTGGAAACCTGTCATGTTTATAATCTAAATTGAAGTTGTGCTAGTATTCTGTAGTAAAACAATTGCCTACTACCAGAGCCACACATTTCTGAGAAGTGAGAATGAGCCATATGTCTTCCATAAAAACATATTGATAGAGTTCAGCCTGTTCTTTATGCTTTCTTGTAAATCTTTTTTTTTTTTACAGTCCACAGTTAAAATGAGAAATATTTTTGTTTGCCAGAAAGTATTTAGAGTACCATACTATCCTTCATCTCTACCAGCCTTCACTTGTTATCATTGATGCATGGTAAGGTAGCTTTAATTACCTTTAGGCTCAAGTACACGGAATTTTTATAATTCAATTGTGTCTATTTAATTTCCAGTATCTAAGCTACCATAATGAAAATGTTACCCAAGGTTTCTTCTTCAACTCCCTCCTTTTAGATCATAATAAAGACAGCTCACTTGAGCAAATAGTTCCTTTGAAATGTTAATCCTTCTTAGATGTGTTTCTTGTTAGATCAGCCGCACTGTTAAAAACTTCATTTTCCCATTAGTTTAAATGCAGAATAACTCTTATGAGCCATATGGACACAAAATAGTTCATTGATGAAGGCAACTGAATTAAAGCCTCATGTTAAGCAATGAATTAACTGTCATATAGGATATAAAAACCACAATTACGTAAGTCTGGGTCCTTTATCCCTCTGCTACCTAGCACAATCTCTCCTTAAAGGAAGAAAAAAATATAGTTTGGATATTGCCCTGAGTGCTACCTAAAATCCCTACAAAAGCACAGAAAAGAAGGTGAATGTAAAAGCCTCCAACTAAGGGGCTTACTAGAACATTATGTTTTGAATGTGTTGATTTATATTAGTCTTTATTTGACAGTTCAGCAATGAAATTCCAACAAGCTAAACGTTTCCTTCAGAAATGCATGTGAAAGTGTATCTTCACTGCCAAGCTGGCTCTGTGATTGTTTCCTGACTTGAGACCCTGGCTTGGCCCAGGTGTGATCAGCCACAGTGTGAGGTTGCATGCTTGGTGCTGTTCCTCCCTCCTTCTCGACCCACGTACCCAGCCCAGCAGACTGCTGCGCTTCAATAAAGCAAGCAGCTCTATGATTGCTTTTTAATGAATTGTAAGGGAATGTGTATGGTTTCCCTGGGGTGTGGAAAGAATCTTAGGTAGGTCATCAGCATTCAAATATTAAATTACTCGCACAGGTTGTGTAAGGTTAGCAGCCAAGGAAGTAGAGCTGGAACTCCAACCCGAACCTCCATGTAAATCAGTAGGCACAGAAGAAAAGTTCTACTAGGTTCAGAAGAATGTGTCTGGGAGGACGTGAAGTATAATACCAGGTAAGAACCTTGGTTTGTATGCAGTGAAAGTATGCTTAAGTTTCAGTAGACTTCAGTAAACATAATTTTGTTTTGAAATTCTGCATGCAGTTTCAAAACAGGAGACATCTGAGCCCTTGGTCAATTTTGAGTCCTAGTCTACACTTCAATGAGAGCTCAGCCACTCTGAAAATACGTCCCTCTTTATTGTTCCTTGATTTAAATATTTTGTACAAGTCTGAACATGGATATACAACAATTAAGCAGTAAGAGCTGGGCGGATGAAGCATCAGTTTACATGTACAGCTTCCAGAGGGACAGGAAATTTGTGTTAGTTACTTAACCAGGAACAATAGATTAGTTGCTATTCAGCCAACATTTCCATTGTTGGCATGGATGGGCTCATCCTTCCTTTCAAACCCTCAGCTGCTGCACTCCTACCTGCTCCCTCCACTGCCTCTGGCACTTCGTGATACTTCTAACAGCAACCAGACAGATTTCCAGATTCCAATAATTGACAGCAGGCAACTTTGCAAATCTGCACTGGGCTAACATGATTAGACCTGCAAATATGCAAATCCTCTGAATGAATTTTGGTTTTATGCAACTGATGTAAATAAAAAAGGATCCTGTTTATGTACTGCCTAATCAGCCGCTGTACAAACTGGATTGCCAGAGATGATTTCATTCACCTCTTTAGTGAAACATATAGAAAAGAGCGGTGCAGGTACCCCCAGGGTGTAATTTTCATCATGATCAAAACACAGACACACTGTACAATAGTTTACAGCTAGAACTGAAGGCAGATATCTAACTCTGAGGAAGGAGGCAAGTGTTTGTGGGTACAAAACATAGTGGAATTTCACCAGGCCACCACAGCTACTGTGCCTCTGGATTTTGGGGGGGCAATAAATGTAGATAAATAATAAATGTTTCGGGTAGACCAGATAGGAAGTTCTTCCAACACCACTAAGGCCCATGACTGACTTGTGCACTCATACAAGGAGGAATACGTTGCTCTTGATCTTGTGTTTTGGCTGGGATCAAAGCCTGAAAACTGGATATCCTTGCTATTTGTTTGACTGATGCATTCTCCTACAGAATTTTTCAGCATGCCAGCATGCCTCTGATTAGGGAGGACACAGTCCTAAGTAGAGTGCCCCTTGGACAAACTTTTCCTTAAGAACATCCCACAAGTTACCTTGCTTTGCAGCTTATTGCAGTGGAAAACATCCAGTGCTTCATTCAAAAAAACCTCACACAGAGATCAATCAGGTTTCTCTGGTTAATCCCGAATCCCTCACTTGGCAGTGGATTATAACCTCCCTCACAGCGTAATTTCTAGTTCCACCCAGAGAAAGAAAGGTGGATTCCAGCCACGTTTTTCGCATTCACAGCAGCAGGCAGGGAGCAATCTGCTTGAGTTTTCTGCTGAAAGGCTACAATGTTGTGTAGAGGGTATGCTAGGTTATGATCAATGATGTGGGCTTGTGATCATTTTACCTGGGGAAAGAAGAGGTGGACTTTGAGCAGATGGAAACTATGAGTCCTTCCCTTGGGGAAGAAACCCGCACAGCTCCTGTTTGTGAAACCCTTGATGAGAAGATAGGGCATTCAAAGAAATCTTTGGGTCAAGGAACTTGAGCGTGCTCTCAATGCTGATAATATAGCTAAATATCACCTGTGTACCTAGAGGCAGTTATGATAACTTGAGCCAAATCTTCATGGGAGAAAAAACTCAAATTTTTATTAGAAAAACATTATTTCATTAAAAATGGAAGATATTTAAACCACTTGGATTTTTCAACAAAACCTGGAAATTCTGATATTCTTATGGCTTACTTTTTCCCTACTCCTTTTTCATTTTCTCCAGACTTTTTTTTCCAGTAGTGGAATGAGAAGAGAGGAGAAAAGGCTGGGATGGGACAGAAAAAAACACATATTTAGAATTCTCAGCTAGAAAGATGACAACAGGCCAGCTGATTCCTTTTAAAAATATTTCTTCTTCCCTGTGTGACTGCAGTGAAGCTTGGGAAGAAGCTATGGGTTAATGATAGTTGATTGCACTGACACATACAGACAACCATAGCTGAGATTGGAATGGACCCTTGGAGCTTGTCTAGTCCTGGGCCCCTATTCAGAGCAGGGCCAGGTGGAGCAGGTTACTGCAGCCTGGTTTAAAGTGGTCCTTCAGCTCCTTTTGCAAATCCAAGCTCTCAGGGTGTTTATTCTTCCTTTATTGGATCCCGTAGATCCCTCAGCAACAAATAGCTGCTGATTCTTAATAGTGAGGGATATGTGCAGATGCCTCTTCATCCTGTTTCACAATCCATGTTATTTTTCTTCCAGCATTGCACAGGGAATAGTCTAATAATCTCCAGAGAGCAAGGTCACTCAATGACAAGCAATGAGCTGAAAGTTACCTATCACCAGTACTTTTCCTACAATAAGGCCTGGAAATTCACAGGCAAAACAACCAGGATACACTCTCAACTGTTTATAACAGTCCATCAAGTAATGTTAAAAGGAAATTTGGTCTAGGACAAATCTTTT
Source organism: Phaenicophaeus curvirostris (assembly GCF_032191515.1). Classification (NCBI taxonomy): domain Eukaryota; kingdom Metazoa; phylum Chordata; class Aves; order Cuculiformes; family Cuculidae; genus Phaenicophaeus; species Phaenicophaeus curvirostris. Next base: position 70,599,577 of record NC_091395.1, on the reverse strand, counting down.
GGTGCCCAGCATGCAGCACTCTTTAGAGACTGATGCTCAGTGTCATTTGTGCTGTCCCAAAGCCACCATCAGTGCCAGAGGTGTCAGACAACAGTCAGTGAACCAAGGGTTTGCAGCCCAACCTCTGGACTGGATCACAGATTTTGGGTGAAATCTCAACCAACTATTTCCTTTAGCTTCCAAAGTGTCTGAAGTCAGAGATGACTGTCCGCATGGGTCTGTTCAGTGCCTAGTTCATCATTTTTTTCCTGGAATGACCACAATACCTGTAAAGTCATGAGCCTGAGTCATAGGACGAAGGAAACTGAGCTGCCACAACTTTAGCTAACCTGTTTGTATTTCAAGTACTTTAGTTGTCAAGGCTAGCAATTTTACAATTGCTGTACCTTTAATATAGCTTCCATTTTAATTGTTGGTTTTTTTCCTTTCTTGAGTCTTCAGAGCAAAATATGATTTTTAAATATCTCAAAACTATTATTAAAATTTAGCGCATATTCCCTCTGAGAGGATCTTAGCCATTTCTAAAGCCAAATCTTCAGTTCTGAGCTGTGTTAACTCTACTGTTCTTTTGTTTGTTGAAATGGAATATTTTAAAATTTCCCAAATTTATATTTTAATGTACTTTCTAGGCACACTGGTCATTCTTTCAAAAGAGCATAAAGTAGTTATTGTTAATACATACATGCTGTGTAACAGCAAATGTTTCTGGAGTACTGAGCATTCTGTAGTGACATTAAATGAAGGAAAAAAAGGAGATGAAGTAATACTGATTTCTATGACAGCCTCTGTCTTCAGGACAAGGATTTAATTCAGAATTAAGCCACATTAGTGTTAAAGAAGCCATTACTCACTTGCAAATTTTTCCCCCTCAAAAACCATTTCATTGCTCAGTGCAGTAAGCTGGTACATTTATCCACAAACATTTGAAGACTGATGCTTTATTTTGGCTTTGAATGTTTCTTTAATGAAATCTGGAGGCTTAAAAATACCCACTAACATGGTTAGCCATTTTGATTTTGTGTTAACAGAGCAGTTATTCTGTTGCCATTTGTCATTGACTTAGCTTTGATATGTGACTCCTTTAAACAGAAAAACATAAATCAGGTATCAACACAGATACAAATAATTTATAGAATTTTTACTGATTATAAATGGATGTGTCTTTGTGTAGATTTTTTGTCCTTTGTTAACAGGCACAGATTTACTTATGTTTTGCATTAGCTATGGAAAACTTCCCTTGAGCTTTATTAAACTGTCTTGTTCTAAGAATGCATAAAACATCTTTCTTCCAAGTTTAGGATATACTTTGTTGTCTTTTAAAAGTTATGGTGTAAATTTGCTGAGGGACATCTAGTCCAGCAATACCGAGAATCCAGCAAAACTATTTCTAGGATAAATGGTACTTCTGGTCTCTAAGGAGCTTCTACAGCCGCCAAAAATCCCTGGGACATATGCACAGCCCCTTTTCCCAGGCTGAGAAGTAATGTGGGTATGTGTTGATAAAAGAAAAGATTAATATTATACCGTCTAAATATTGCCTGACACTAGCTGAATCTCTCCCATTCATGTCTGTGCTGGGTGTTACTGTGAGGTGAAGCCACCAGAACAAGAACTCGGATGTAGGTACCAAATAGACTCAGCAGGCACTTTCTGAGTTAAAAAGGGGGAAATTTTGCATGCTGAGCTTCTTCCTTTTGCCCGCGCCCAGAGTGGGGTCACACCTGTCTATCAGGGAAAAATCTGAAAAGAAGAAAGCTGGAAGAGAAAAAAGGTGCAAGAGAAGAAAGCTGCAGGGCTTTTCCCAGAGGAGCCAACCAGGCTGATGGAGGGTGGCTGCTGCCCTCAGCTCACCTCCCAGCTGCCTGAGAGCTCTTGTACAAGTGCATTTTGCTATCACCATCCTCATTCTACTATTTCATTCATAGGCCCTGATTATTTAAACAACTGAAACCAAAAGAATTTGTTTCCTTGACTGTGTATTCTCCTGCGTAAAAATAAGCCAACAAGACGTTTCCAAGAAAAAGGTTAATGTATTTCCAAGTGATTGGTATCTTGCTTTAGACCTGGGGCTTCTGCCACCCCTGCTCCCTCTCCTTCTGGCACCAACCAATAGTCTAAATCTCACCAAAAAGACAGAAAGTTTCAGCTCCATCCCAGCCTTGTAGCAGGTAATCTGGCCTCTCAATAATGTCAGAGACTGAGGTCTTCTGTGATTTTTGGATGTTTAGCACTTGAAAATGACCTCCAAGCTGCTTTTGAGAATCTGGTTATCTGTATGGGTATGTGAGAAATGCCCAAAGATAGGAAAGATGAGTCATACACAGGATCTTATTTTTCTTAGAACAAACGCTGGTGGAACTGCCACTTTAACCATTACTTTCCCATCTCTTAAAGCTCATTCCCTTCATTAAAGCTTGTTGCCATCATTGGCCTTAAGAGGATCTTTTGTCACATCCTTTCCTTAAATACCATTGACTTTTTGTTTCGTACTGCTTACTTCTGAGAAATTCTTTCTGTTTCTTAAGGGTTATTTGCCCCTTTGCAGCAAGGCACTGTGTTCTCTCTGTTGACATGAGCCCTGCAGAGAATTATCGCTTGGACATGCACATTGGTGCCAAGTGGAGATAATACTGTCTTTTCAGACTGAAGCCTGCCTGTAGGAGTGTTCCCAGTATGATTTTCACAGTTGTAACTGCAGTTAATCTTAAACTTGGCATACCCTTCCTTGTTCTGTATTGTTTTTAATGACTCTTTCAGTGTGGGAGAATCCTCAGGGTTTTGCAGCATTGCATTCACCTGATTCATTCTTGCCAGGTTGGAGTTGTTAACCAAGGTCCAGCTTAATAGTGACCCTACCACTTATATTACAGTGCAGGAAGTTATCTGTATTTTCCAGCTGAGCAACATTGAGAGAAGAAGCATTTTTTTCTGAGCAAGCAGGAGGTGCCATGTAGCAAAATGGTCAGTAAATATATAGTGGCAATTTACAGGGTTTATTTTTAATCCAGGATCTATGTTGAAAGAATGACACAAACGGGGCAAATCAACGAGGCTGTTGCAAAGCAAGCTCGAAATGAAAAGAAGTTGGGGAGGAAGTGGTAAATAACACACAGGACTGATTGGTTTGGGGCAGTTAGGGCCTTGGGTTTAAAGTGTTATTACATGGTTGCAGCAAACCCTTAGCGTGTGTGATGTGCAAAGCCTGCAGACATCAGGTAAGAGACTGTTCTTGCCTTTCTTAGCAATGATTTCCTTGGCAAGAGCCAGTTTGTGCTTTGGAGGAGCTCAGCAGTGTGCAAAACACTGTGCTTAGTCCACTTGTGAGTTCTAGTCTCTTTGCACTAGCACAGAGGATATTTACTTGACATGAGTTAGAGAGAGCAAGGGAAAAGTAGCTGGAAAGGTGACGTTTCTGCTTGGCCACAAGGTTAGGACACAGACTAAGCCCCATATATAATTTGTGCTGGCCTGAGGTTCTGGTTAGATCAACCATAAAACACATCCCTTAAATTTAGAGGTGGTGAGCGTGCTGTGTGACCTCAACATGGACAAGCTTCCCAATAGCTCTAGAGGAGGTGAGGCAAATGCTACATTTGCAAATTTGTTCATTACTATCCCCACCAAGAAACAAAATGATCGAAAGTTCAGTGAGATCCAGGCAAACTATATCTGCCATTTTGTTTAAACTCATCTCCCTTGGACGTTTCTGGGGAAATGCAGGGTGAGTTTCACTCAGTTTGTCCCTATTAAAGGGTTGTTACAGACAGGTAGGACAGAACATTTTCTGCAGCAGATAGACATAGACATCTGCAGCCTGCTAGCACAAGTGCAAAAGGAAGTATGAAATTAAATGCAGCGAATGCACGCTTCCTTGGGTTTTGGGATCCCTGCTGAAGCTGAACATTGCTGGGACATTAATGTTATTTGAATAACAGTGTGGCTTGTGAAAGAGGGCTTCAAAAGGAGCCAGGAGAGTTGCTCTCTGGTTATACCTTTCCTGTGGGTTTTCTGTGTGTTGTTAAGCAAATTGTCAGTCTGCAACTCTCACGTGTTATTTCCATTGGGAAGTTTTCTGATTAAGTTTGTGAGTTTCCTGGACAAAACAGTGGTTCCTAAAAGGCAGTAGGCACCAAAAGCAATCTTTGTCTCAAACCACCCATAATTCAGACTGCTGTGACTCTCCTTTCTTTCTTTTCTTTGTATCCTTATTGTCTATAGACATTAAGACACATGTGCAGCCTAAAAGTGGATGCTGGTTGATCAGCTTGTGAGAATCACCATTCAGAACACAGTAATTTTCTTTACTTATTTTGCTCTCCTTCATCCAATGATCCCCGCTATCCATGCATAATTCTTATCTTGTTATTTTTGCATCCTACATTACAATTCTGCTCCTGCGTTGCGATGTTTCTCAAAGTACGCCACTTGGGCTGAGTGACTTGCACATGCAGGATGGGTCGTGTCTCCAACACTACTTCATCTTATATGTGGATGGTTGATTCTGAATGCTTGGATGGACATGAGACCAGGAGTCTTTCAGTTGTACAAGCAGCCAATGCAGCCCAAATGATCATTTCCTATCTCCTCTGCATGGAAAAGACAGACTAGATGTTGATGTCTCCTGGACCATTGATTGGACCATCTTCTGGGATGAAAGGCACATCACAATGACAGCTGATCTCCTGTCTCCTGTAGTTCTCTTAGTGCATTATGTTTCCAGATTGTTGACTGAGGGACAAGAAAGGCAAAATCATGTTGGCATTGTTCACCAATGTACTGCAAGAGGCAGCTTTCCGCTGGGAGACCAGTGGATGATGAAAGAACTCTTCGTTTGTGCCTCAAATGGCATTCAAGGAGAACCATGAGACAATGTTAGTGTGAAATAACCAAGATATAGCGTGTTCAGGGTGCTCTACGTACCAAGCCCAGGTCCTTAGGGTTTACCCATGGTCCTGGAGCTTCCAAAACTGAAATTCAGGCTGCCCTAAGCATCAGTTTGAGCCATATATCAACTATCAGGCTGAATCAATGTTGAACACACAGAGAGTAAATCTGAGCAAAACGCTATTCACATGCATGAATGTCACATGGGTCACATTGACATGGACTCCAACCAAACCGCATACTGGGACTCATATTTGTATTAGGGCTCCCCACTCTGGGATTTGAATCAACTTTCATCTGCTTGTAATATCAGGTACCTGGCAAGTGGACTGCAAATGACCCACACTCCAATTACTCTGCATCAGCATAATCCTCTCCTTATAAGCAGTTGACTTACACAGACCAAGGGAAAGCCAAAGTATACATACTTTCTTAATAAATTCTCCAACTTTTCTTGAGCCTGAGCTAAACCGTCTTATCTAATATCAAGTAATTTAGGCATTTTTAACATTCTAAAGACAACTTAATCCTTTTATAGGGAAATTCAGCAAATGGACTTAGAATGACATTTTAACAATGTCTGTGGTATGTTAAGCCCATGAAAAATTCTAACAGCAGTTTCAAGCATTTTTGGCTAAAATACTTCTGTGATCTTAAAACATAAGGAAATACAAATATCATACCAAATTTCTAGCTGTTTGTCAATACTGTAAAATGATGCATATTCTACCAAGACAAATTGCTTTTTTTCCTAGTAACTTCAGTTCTCACACTTGGTTTTAGTAACATGGCACATTATGACTCTAAATTTGACTTGGTCTTAGAATTGCATCTATTTGCCTCCTTTTTGGTCCCTACTTTTCCCAGGTAAGTTTTGCTGCCAAGTGACGCATGATTTACATCTGGTTTTAGACTCTATTTCCACATATTTTCTGGGTTTTTTTCAGAATGTGGCAGTTTCAGTGCATGCCAAACATGTTTACTCACAGAGAAGAAATAATATTTGAAGTTGAAACATTGATGTATCCAATACATTCTACAGTAGTTAGAAACCTATCCTTGAACTTTCCTTTCGTTAAGGCTTTATTGTCTCTGTTGGAGGTGGCATAAGGAAAGTTTCCTCATTTTCTGTTACTATTTTTGCTCAGTGTCTAAAGGAGCAGGGAGTTTACTAAACAAAGCATGTACCTATTTGGACTGGCAAACTGATCTGCAGGACTTACACACAAGCCACCCTGTATCATATAGTTTGACAGCCAAGCAGTCCTGACCGTTAGTAAATCCACTGATTGATCCAAATTTTCTGTTTATCTGCTATTTAAACATCCAGTGAAGTGCGTCTATTGCCTGGGCTTGGGAACAACTGCTGTGTTATCAGAAAGTTGATGCTATTCCTGAAAACCCTCAAGCACCCACTTGCTCATTATCCACACCCAGAACACCAAGAACGCATGCCCCAGAGCGTGCTACATTTGGGTCTCTGTTTGCTTTTTCCAAGCTCAGTTTGCTTTCTAGTCTTTCAATGAAGGGAGTGCCCTCATGGAGGAATGTAGGTGTATGTTTAGCTCCATTCAACCTAAATACAATCTGAGACACCTTGAGCTACTTGAGATGGCCTCATGCCTAGAATAGGACTGGTAGGAGACCTGTGTCCTTCTGAGACACCCCAGTGTGTCTCGCATGGCTCCAGGGGACTGCCTAGGAGAGTGGGATGGAGTCCTCCAGAGTGCACCTTGAAAGCAAAAACAATGCAAGTTGGCTGTAAACACTGGATGAAAATAGAAAACTGGGCTAATTCAGGTTTGGGAACAAGCAGCCATTACTCATCAGGCCTCAAACACAGTCATATAATCAGAGAATTGTAGAATAGTTAGGGTTGGAAGGGACATTGAAGATCATCTAGTTCCGAACACCTGCCACGGGCAGGGACATCTCCCTAGATCAGGTTACCCAAGGCCCCATCCAACCTGCCCTTAAAAGCCTCCAGGGATGGGGCATCCACAACTTCCCTTGGCAACCTGTTCCAGTGTCTCACTACTCTCATGATGAAGAAATTCTTCCTAATGTCTAGTCTAAATCTTCCCTTCTCCGGTCCATGGTGCTGTTTGGTGACAGACCTGATGTTGTCCTCAAAAACACCCCCTCTGCCTTTGGGTCACGGCAATCTGCAAGTGTAGCCTCACCAAAGCCAAAGGATCTGCTTTGGCACATGGTGGAAGCCTAAATGATCATGACGGTGGGCTTTACACTATTAATAGTTTAACATATCATCCTCATCCTCCAAGACAGGAGGGTTGAAAGAAATGTTATGTTTAGAGCTACAGAGAAAAAGTCCCAACCTCTGTTCCCAGCTCAGGCAGACCCTTTCTGCAAGATCTGCAGCAAAAGTAACTGTATTTATTCCTCTTTCCATCTGCTGAAAGCATAGCTCACACTTTCCAGTGCTTAGAGAAAGCTGTGGAGAAAAAAGTCCTTTCGTGATGGAGTGGTATCAGATACTGTGGGGAAGAGGCTAAATAACTTGTGGAAAAAAAAGCTGATGACTTGTTCTCAGATTTGTGTCTCTTCCAGAGACATTTCCTTGGATTCCCATTCCTGACTTCTACAATCAACACATGACTTCTGGTTTATGGTATCATATTTTTTTTTTATTTTTAAAGCAAGCAGATAGATAGGATATTCCTGGTTCACAGTCGCAGAAGGGGCAAGTGCATGTCTTTTAACACCTTCTACATCACCCACAGGAAAAAGGCAAGAAAACAACATACAGCAACCCTTCTGCCCAGTGCTGAAACAGCCTGCAGCAATGTACAGAACAGAAAAATATCTTTACTTAGGTTTCTTCTATAAACTGCCTTTGGTTTATAATGGTCCCTACTTTGCCATTAAATATACTGGAAAAGTTTAAAATGTAAATTCATCTCCCAGTCACTAAAATTTTGAAGGAGGGACAGAAAAATGTGGAGTTATCTATTGTGACTTTTGATGATTAGCAATGAAAAGCATTTGATCTTCACCTGACAGTAGCAGAACAGAAGCTCTCCTCAGTTTGAACTACTTAAAAAAGGAAGAATTGCAAAGCTTTCATTCTTCTATGGTTCTCTTCAAGATTAGCAGCAGTGAACAGCAATTTCTATTTGTTTTTACAATAATATCCTGTTTTGTAATCCACAGGAAAAGGAGTATGAAAGTAGCAACCTTGGCAGGGAGTAAGGGCCAAGGGACTGTTTTCTGAAATCTCAAAGCTCAGGAACACAAAGGCTTGGAGGAATTTCCAAGTACAGTGAATGCCAAATGGTAAAGAAACTGTCATGACAATGAGAGAGAGAAATGATTTATTCATGCTGTTAATAAATTCTTCCAGGGTAATTTTTTTCTTCTTCAGTGATCAATTGACAGGCAGCTACTCCTAAATGCTTTTAAGTAAGTACCTACTGCATGTTTAAGGGTTGTTAATGTTGGGCTTTTTCCAAAGATGAAACAACAGAATGTAATAATAATAAAAAATGGGACAGTATAATTTAAAACTGAACAAATGAACAGCTGAAAAAATCCACAGAACACATAGAGCCAAGCAAATAATTGTATTATTAAAGGGACTAAAGCACAACATTTCTGTTCACTGCTTACATGGCAAGCATATCGGGTTGTATTTTTCTCAATGGAAAATAATGACTGGTTAACCCATCTTTGCAATTCCAGTCCGAAGACTGAAAAGGCAAGTGTGTTGGGACCAGAGCCTGTGGTAATACACGTTTTTTACCAGTTAAAAGTGTGTTCTTATATGCTGGCTCAATTTTTTGGCAAATACTTTAATTTTTATTGCAAATTCCCAACTCAAAGTCTAGATGGTTTTCTCCAGATCATGTCTCCAGCTCTTTCCATTTTCATCAGTTCAATAACATACTTAAAATATTTTTGGAAATTATTTCAGCCACTTTTCTTTGAAATTAAGGTTTCTGGCAGAAAATCCAAGGGAAAAAAAAGAACATGGTCAATTTCTTTAATCTTTCTTCATTCATGCAAACACTAGTTGAAATCAATAAGCTTGAATATCTTCTCACACCTATATTTCCTTGATGTATTTTTAATGGACTCCATTGGAGATATTCCTAATTTACATATCGATATTCAACAGGACTTAGAGTTGCTTAGAGTAAGAGATAAGAATATATAAGTTTTAAAAAAATTGCTGATATTAATTCACTACCATATTAGCAATCTGGGCCTAAAAATACAGAAATCAGTGAACTTTCAAAATGACACCAATTTCTAAAATAAGAATACCATGGAAGAATGTATTTAAACACTGTACTATTTTTCTAACACCTTCAAGGATTTTACTGCACTGAAACAATATTTTCATATTAAAAGTTTCAAAATTCTGTGGCAGTTTTTGCATTCTGCAGATAATATGTGTCATCACGGTTTCTGATCAACCTCTATTGGCCATGAGTGCTCAGAGTATTTATCAATGTCCTTCTTGAGCAGTGAGGTCATTTTAATTGTGCTGATTTAATTAGAGAGAGGAGAAGAAAGAGTTTCAAACCACTTTGATATTTTTACTGTAAAGCCAAAATGTAAATGCTGATTTGCTAAATGCTTTGGTAACTGCTAAAAGGGAAGATTTAAGAATGATGGCATCACAAAAATGCCTCTTTTACAGCTCAGAGAGACAGCTCCAGCTATCTTAACATGACTATATTCTTGTAAAAAGCTGCATTTCAAAGTGAAGCTTCCAGAGTCAAGAAACCTTTTAACTTCTTTTTCCAGAATTTTTTACTGATTAAGTTCTTTAAGTGATTTTCTTGAAGTACCTCTAAAGTCTCACTTTCAGAGATGATAGGGACACATAAGTGTCTGTTAAGGGCTTGTCTACACACTAACATTGTGTAAATGTATAAACCAGTGTACGCCCAATTTTGCATGTAGTTACAATGCTGCCAGTTCACTTTTACCTAGGAAGGAAAATTAGCCACAGATGACATTTTCAGACTAGTACAAATTTGCTTGTAGGATGGACTTTGCCAACTAGAAAACAAAATTAAGGTTTCCTAGATATCACTATAACAAAACTTTGTGTAGAGCAGAAACCTATCCCACTGGAAATGGTTTTTGAAAATGGAGCTCAGAAGCAGGTATTGGGTGCCAAAAGATAGACATCACCAGATGGTATTTCCAGAGGTGCTTTAATGTGTACCCAGTTGTGACCCACTAAATGTCTTTCATTACAGAGGGTGCACTCCAAAATTAAGATGGCAATGCAGAGGAAAGCACCTGAGAAGCAAAAGTATTCACAAAAAAAGTGGATTGAAGAACTCCCTCTGTCACAATGGATAAAGATGCTAATTTTTTTCCCTGAAAGTGCCTGTCATATTCTTGGCGAATGCGGTGCATATGACAGAGATGAGGTGAGAAAAACATCCGGTTGCAGCGGTGGTGACATTTGAACAAAGCTGCATTGTAATGGGTTAGCCAGGGTGGCTTCTTATCTTTCACATTCTACATTCCTGGTTCAAACAAGGAGTTAACACACGTTGAAATTAAGGTTCTTGATAGTTTGCCTCTCTGCCTTCCTGAACTGGTTTGTCCTCCTTGCTTCTTCTACCTCCTTGCAGCTGTAGAAAAGCTAAAATCTATGAAGACCAGGCACTGGAAACAAAGCTACAAGTAAGCTTTGATCAAGAAAACTTTTCTTAACACGTAGTAGCATACCAAGGAATGCAGCAAGTTCAAATGACAAGTGGAGACAGAAAGAATTTAAGTAAATGGGAATTACAGCATACGATGGGAAACCCTACAGCTTAGGAATCTGTTGTAGCCCTGACTACAAACACAACAACTAGGGAAAACAGTCTAGTTATGCTTCTGTGGTTGTGATGCATCAGGATGGTATTTTCTAGGGCAGAGCTGGACCTGTGGGGTGTTTTTCCTAGCACAGCACCCAACCCCTGCATGGGCCTTCAGTCTGCTATGACCAACAGATATTCAGCAGGGAGCGTGGCTAACACCATCTGGCTCTCGTGGTTTGGAAGATGATAGCAGCTATGTGATTTTGAGCTCTGAGCAACAATCTACTCAAGTGTTCAGGTCCGATGCTACTTAGCAAATCATCCTGCCATAGTCTGTCCTGGCCGTAGATGCCACAAGTGTGAGGAAAACTACCTCAGGGTAGCAGTTGTAAGGAAAACAGAAACTACAAAACTTCAGCCAAGACTACTGTCAATACTGGACTTATTAGTTACTAGTGATAAATATTTTATTAAGCACTGGAAGTTGTGGCAGTTATTTCATGGGGCCATGGCTGTTCAACATTTCTTGAAAACTCATAATATTTATATGATACAAAAAAAAAAATTTATGTACTTCCTTCTAGATTTTTGCATTTGAAAATGTGGGGCTAGGTATTCACAACAATTCACAAGGAGAGGTCTATATGGACAAGAAACAGGACCAGGGATCACGTGTTTCATAGTGGGAAATAGCCTAAAAAAAACTCCTTCCAACTTTAAATATTATTGTTTTCTTAAATTAACTCTGGGAGATTTTAATCTAGATCTTGGATCTCTGCCAGGGAACACACACCGCTCCCTACATCCCTGAGAACATTGTGGAGTACTGTACAGTAAGCTGGTGTAATAATGAAATAGCAACAAGTTAACTCTATCACTTCTTCATAAAGCCTTCTTCTCTAATGTTACTCTTCTTTTAACTCATTGTAGTTTCCCAATTAGCATCCTGTGCAGGAGGACATAATTCCTATGTCATCTTTTGTGGGTCTTTTACAGAGGTCACAGTTTAGTGAAAATAAAAGGAAGACAATATACCAGGTCACTTCCTACAGATCAAAGAGATAACTCCCCAATAATACTGATTAACAAGTCAGTTAACAGGCTGGATCAGGGAAGGGTACTTAGAATGCCTCAAGATGGTGACTGAGTCTACGGGAAGGAGGCAGGGATTTATGGTGACTGGAAAGCTCTGAGAGCACTTTGTTTGAGCTGGAATTCAAGGAGGCCACAGAGAAAGGTTGGGCAAACACAAAGCAAGTGAAATGCAAACAGGATGCTCTTCAGGGTATTCCCTTCCACTGCACAAAAACATACTTGTTCTAGCTTTTTGTCCTACCTAATAAAAGCAAATGGTGATGTTACTCATTGCTTATAGATCACTGTTTCCAGTCCTTGTCAGGGAAAATTCTTCCAATGAACCCCATCGGATATAACCTGAATAGAGGAGAGAAGGTGGAGCATGGAGTTTTGCCAGAGTGCTGTGGAGCTATGTCTGGGTTAGTTTCCAATGAATCATCACAGCCATCTGGGGGAAGGGGGAGGAATACCCTCACTTCTTAATCAACCTATCTGTGTTTTAAAAGGGAAATGGTTTTCAGTAAGATGCTCTGTGCATATCTGGCACTTGGCCTCTTGTTACTGCCAGCTGTCACTCTGATAATGTGTTATAAATGATGGCACACCAAGCAGACGGGGCTGCAAGCCCATGTGATTGTATTGCATTATCAAAGTGACAACCAGAAAGAACAAGAGCTCTGGCTGCTGAATTGGTCCATAAGTAGAATTTGTGTTGTTGATCTTATTATTTATATGCAAAAATAAGGTTTAAACATTTTTAGTACTTTCCCAGCAGGAGTCACGGCATTCTTAGGACTTCAGTACACAGATAAGTGGTGTAAAGCACAACATAAAATTTGTTTAACATTCTGTTTTCATAGTCTAAAACAGGCAAAAAAAATGGTTATCAATTGAACTAATTCAAGTACATATTTCTAATTTCACATCTCTAAGCACAGGTATTCTAAGTGATGTAAACTTACATCACTCCCTCAAGAGATCTGTGCCCACTTTATCAGGCGCCATGGAGATAACTCCTGTGATCTATACATGTGACAAAAAAAACATTTGGCAGGCAATGTATGGAGATTCAGCAGAAGAAATGCAGATATATCCATAGGTATCCACAGGTGGAACATGTTGGTAAAATCTGCTGCAGAATCTGAGTTGGGGCCCTTGGATCAGTATAGTTGTGGGCAAAGTCCTGCCAGTATCCAGGAGATACTATCGCTTTCCAGCTCCATAGCCGGGTCTGTGACTCTGTTCTTCCACAATTAGTTTGACTGCTCAGGAACATGAGTATGGATGGATGAGAGGATGGCTTCCTCAAGTACAAAGTGACTCAGCATGATCCGAAGAGTCAACTCAATCCCTGCCTGTAAGCCTCTTCAGGGCCTTATTGCTCCTAGAAAGTCAAAGGAAAACTGTGTTAAAGGTAAAAGGAGTTGGTCATAATTGCACACTTGCTAATTCTTGGCTTCATCTGCATTTGGAAAATAAAGTAATAAAATGCTAAATGAAATGCTGTTCTTAGAATTTGCTTGTTTGGTCTGTGATGATCTTCTATAGCATAAAGGCTTTCCTAGCCTTCTGTACAAAGTCTACACATGGTTACCCTAAATCTTGGCAACTTTCACTGTTTCTGAGTGTTTCACAAGATAAAGCAGTTGCAATTTTTTCCTGGGAGGTATCTATGAGCATCAAAAATATGTGGCTTATACACAGTACACAATAACTCCTTCCACAGTAAACATTACTGGGTAAAGCTCAAAAGCAAACTTAGAGACAAACTTAGAGACCTTTGTTGTATTGCTCCATAACTCCTATGATATGCACAGGGTTTGTCTTACTGATAAGGGGTGCTGGAGGACGACAGGTAACAGGTAAAAAGTGCAGGAGGAAAAAGTGCTCTAATCCAACCCAGAAGTGGACCAATGGTGTGAAGACTCCTATGGGAACCACCAGATCCCACTACAGAGGCCCGGTGGAAAAAATGGGAAGTATTACTCATGTATTTGCCACAGATCCGTACCATGAATCTATTCAACGTTCTACACAATCTTTCAACAGAAATTTCTGCAAGCTCAGATGACAAATTTTCATGAATTAACACTGCTCATGTCTTTTGAGGAGACCACTCTAATAAAGACAGCTGGAAACAATGTTTCAAAACAAATTAACGCTAAAGGTATTAAAAATGTAAATATGTAAAGAGATGCAGGCATGTCATTTAATATAATTATACCTAAAGGGACACTTCTACTGAGGAAATGATAAATAAATGGTTAAGTGTCTACAAGAAAATCCCACAGAAGTAGTTATTCAATGAGTAAATACACTCTGCTCCATACCTCTATGTGACAGTGTTGCTTTCAGGCAGTGCATTCATATTTTACTAGTCACTAGATTCGTACTGGGTGATTTACTTTGCTCTTAAAGGCTTGCCTAGGAACACAGTTTAGTCATTGAATTAAAATAGATTTAGGTATCTTTAGGGCCAGAAGGGGAACTGATCGTTATCTTGTGTTATATAGCAACTATAAGAAGTTACCTATTTTCAGAGTGAGAGGACTGATGCTTTCTTACATAATGCATATGAATTCTGCTTAAACCACAGTCAAGGAGGGGAGATTGGATGGATGGATGCAGGGTTGGTGCTGATTCATGGTAATAACCATAAGAGAAAGCCAATTATTAGTCATGGTTAGTACCGCCAGGAGTGCAGCTAGAGGAAGCCAATGATCTTCGTGTCTAGCTGTCATTGGCTTTTTTTAGAAATCTTGCACTTGTTTTAGAGAATCATGATGGGCTGAGTTCACTGGGACTTAAAAGATTTGTTGATTCCAGTAGAATTTCTCATTGAGCGATGTGTAAATAATACCATAGCTAAGCAGAAATAAGGACAATATCTTTGATGTGGGATCAGCAATCACCATTTGATTTTTGACTAGAGTGAGTGGATTAAACCAGGACATGTATGCCTGAGTCTGGGCTTGAGGGAGGCCTCTCAGTTCTTTGGTCTCACATCCAGTATTTAAGGTCCCCTTCCCTTAAGCTGAACCTTAGCATCTACTCACATCACAACTATACCTATACAGATGTAAAAATATGAGCTATACACATAAATCCCAAATAAGAAAATTGCTTCACTTTCTTCTGCTTCCTACACTTCTATTTATCTAGTGGGAAAAACTCATGATAAATATATTACTCTAAATTTCAGCATTAGTAATGAATTACCTGGCTGTTGCTTTTAATATAACATAGTTTTTTTCTTGCCCTGCCTCCCACCCCCCTCTTAAAGGCCAGAAGACACTGCTTTTCTGGTTTTTTTCCACATGAGCTGCCCCTCCTGCACAGCACCTCATGAGAGTGCTTAGGTCCATCTTTGGCAGCGATCTCATGATTCCCATTTCTAGTAATTCATTAAAAACCCATATTACAGAGGTTAATTGGCTGCTACAGCTACAGAAAGACTGATATAGGTTACTAGAATGGTTTGTTAAGAATTCCTCTTCTTCTGCCCTTGCCCTGCCCACCCAAAAATCCTCTTTCTTTGGGGAACCATTTGGTATCCATTTAAAAGCATGAGAACTGGTTTCTAACTTTAAAGTTAGAGGAAGCAGGCAAAGGATTGTGTTTTATAGCAGGTTTTTACATAGTCTTGAACAAGTCTTTGATGGTGTCTGAGAGCTTTACTTGCTGCAGTAGTACAAGTGGCAACAACATGCATTGGCTGACTTAAGCTGTAACCATGCATGTGTCTTCTAGGTGAAAACAGGGGAAAATTAGTTGTTTAGTAAGTATCCCTGGAAGCATTTGTCAAGACAATTTTTCTCTAGCCAACCTATTCCTCAAAGCAAAGTGACAAATATATCTCTCTCTATAAATACAGCATAATTAAGCAAAACTTCTTCCAACCCCCCCTTGCTTACACTACCTAAGATATGCATTAGGGCTCATAAATAAGATTAACCTTTGTCCAGAGTGATTCTGCAACCTAAAAATGCAATCCAGATTTTGGATTTAGTTCTGTAACATATTTGGATTTAGTTCTGTAACATATAGCAGATACTTCTGCTATTCCTAGTTCTTGTTGAGAGGTGGTGTATATTAAATCAATATTCAGAAAGTTCAGACTCAGTACTTAACTTGAACTTAAAAAACTGAAATTCAATTACCATAGACTTTGCATCCAGCTAAGATATTCTACTATGACACCAGTTATAATTGTTCTTAATACACCCAACAAAGCAGTCTTCTTTCATTCCATCCAGCATTTTCTTGCTGAATCATTTCTTGAAGGCATACTGCCCCATCTGGTTGTCAGAGCTGACAAAATGGCTCTGAGGGCTGCAATCAGAGGGCACAGAAAGAGGTGCAAAGTGTTCCATTATGTTTTGATGACACATTTAGTTATAAAGTGTACTGTGCCATTTACAAGTCACCTTGTTCTGACCATCTTTGCGCAGACACTATTCAAATCCTGATGCAGCTCGGCATCAGCATTACGCAGCAAGGTAAGCATTTGTAAATCCCACGTGTTCTTACCAAATGCTAACTCCTGTCTTTGGGAATGGGTGGCTGAAAAAAAAGCTCCATATAAAGTCGCTTAAAATGGGAATCTGAAAGAAGACAAAAATTCCATTTGATGTTTAATCCTCATCATCAACAACAAAGCTTATAGCTCAGGAAATAAAAGTATATTGGTAAAAATACATACTCCTTGTTCTCATATTTTATGTAGCATACCCCTTGTTATATCCAAGAAACATCTGAAAGCACCATGTACTTCAGCTTCTTCAGACTTGTACTCTAGTGCACAGCCTGAACAGTGACCTCCTATTCTTTTGTATCGTTGCATCAGCACATCTGACTATCAAACACAACATCGGTCTGAAACTTGTTCTGCCTTAGTCTGACTGATCACATTTTGCATTAGGCTGTAAATTGGAGGAAGTAAAGGAATATCCCTAAACAATTTGCCCCAAGTGAGCTAGCAGAATAACTGCAAACAGAGCTTAGACCTTCTCCCTGCCGAATCCCGTAGGCACCGGACCGAACAGGGTTGCCTACGTGTTGGGTGACTCAACAGCACTGCCTTGTGCTATGGAGACAAGCCAACTATGTGCAAGGAGCTGCAGCAGGGGCTGGAGAATAGCATGAAGAGTTTGCTCTCCTTACTGCATTTGCAATCTCCACCCTCCTGCTTCACCTCCCGAGCGTACCTTCTCATGGTGTAGCAGTTCTGGGTTTACACCTTTCTTCTGTTATCCTTCCTTTCTTCTGTTGCCCTTAGAACCATATTTGATATCAAAATATTGTCACAGTAAATCCACTCCCTGAATTTGGGGGAGAGATATAAGTACCAAATGAAGCTAGAGTGCATAAAGTTATTACGCAGGAGATTGTAATACAAGAGGCACCACTCCCAGTGGCTGGCATGGAATTAGAAGTAGACTTAAACAAATAACAGCCAAGACAGGGGATATTTCTTGGGAATTAATGATTAGCTGGGAGGAGCTTGTATGGCCAGAAGCAAAGTCAAAGTCATTAACCTCTGCCTGTCACTTAGGAAACATCCTCTGCTGAAGATGTTATCGCAACATTATAATCTAAAAGATGGAAATAAATATATAAGTATATAGTGGCCTCTATTTTTCATGAGCAATGCATTGTCTATTAGTATATTCACAGCCATTTCAGAGGACTAATGCCCAGGATATAGCCAACCCAGAGGCAAAATTATCTTTTAGAATTTAATTTGTTTCATAATAATTTCTCACCGAGGAAGCATAATGATGCTACAGACAGAGGCCAGCATATATTAAGGAATAGTTTGGAGAAATATTAAAAAGTCTTAGATTTGTTAGACGGCAACCATGTTAAGCCTATGCAATGACATCAATATGTCTCTTCCAGCTGCAAGCGTAACATCCTCTGCCTCCTTCCCACTATTCACTCGTGTGACTGCTCCTTCATGTCCAGTGGAGATCTTGCAGCCTGCCAGTAGATAGATCCTCCACTCTGCTGCCTCTGGGACTTGCTCTGGCACCTTGAGTTACTATCAGCTATTCCTGATCCCCCATCAGTGCAGCAAGTAAATTAAATCTGGAGATAGCCCAGACAAGGCAAATCTGGAAGCCACCAGAAGGCTTGTAAGCTCTATGTCCTAACAAGACCGCCGTACCAGATGGGCTTCACCCCATGTCACAAGGGTCCACCACAGACAGCTTCTTGGATTTACCAAGCTATAAAAAAGTCCCGGGCCATTTTTACTCCAATGATTCTTTTTTTTCTCTTAGCTAAATATTTCAAACCTCACAATCTTCAACACTTCTGAACCTGAAGTTAGGTAGTTATGCAGCAGTGAATTAATTTCACAGGTCTGGAGCACCTACAGCTTCAGTTTATCTAACCAAACACTGGGAATGCTCAGCTATTTGAAAGATCACCTGGCTTATGTCTTCTCATCCACAGATTCAATGCACACACTTCTTTTAAGAAGCACGTACATAAAGCAGACATATATTGTCTGACTCTTCGTTTAAGCTATTTTCTACTTTTCTATCTAGAGGCCTAGTTTTGGAGACCCAGGTTTGAACATATTAGCCATCACCTACATCTTCAATGGGTCAGTTTTTGACACAAAGATGATGTCTTTCCTCCAGAAAGAAGGACACAGTTGTCATGAGGAAATAATTTTGTAACAAAAAATTCTAACCCTGAAAATAATTGCAGTGGAATTTTTTCTACCAAGCTAATCCTTTGTAAGAGGTACTAAAGAATGAAAGGCGTGCTTTCCCAGCACTTGGACAAAGCCAAGCTATTTAAATTAATTTAATTTTCTAGTTTATGTCATAGTGATGCATAAAACCCTTATTAATTTGTTTGATAAACAAAGAAATCATGCTTTCATTTTTATTGGGTACATTGATTTTTTTCCATGACCTCCAGATTACCAGCCACAAGCCTGAATTTTTTTCCCTATTACCTGGTGAAATTTAGCTGTTGCCATTATTCTTCAGTTGATTTGCTGTCCATGGTGAAAGGCAGAGAACAGAAAGTAAGAAGAGAAACATTGAAGCCTGATGTGACCAACTGAAGTTCAATTATCTATAAAACCCCACGTGATGGTTGTGGATCCTGTGGGTCATTCAAGGTAGGCTACTGCATGGAACACAAGCAGAAAATATTGGTTAAAGTTTTACAGGCTCTGTGAGGCACTGTACTAGGCTAGGTGACTTTAACAGCCTTTCCTGTCCTCAAAGGCTGTGACCACAAGCGTATAAAGCAGAGGAATGGTGCCTGTCCCATGCAGCTGGCATAGAGCTGGCAGAAGACTGTGCAGGAATGATCAATTTAGACGACTTTTCTACTCCCTTGTTCATGGAGCTGCAAATCCCCATTAGCTGCAGCACCCATGCTTTCTCCCACCCCATCTCAGCCAGAGGCGACTCAGCCTGGAGCCTCTGCAGCAGCTCCACTCCCTGAGCTGACTCACCTGCACTGGGATCCCTGAAGTGCTTGAGTCACCTGCTCTGCAGCTCCTTCACGTGGGAACTGAGGTACAGTAGGGGAACTCCAGCCCAGGTCAGGGTTTGCCTTGGGGTTTCCTCTGCTTCAGATGTGCACTTGAACAGGACGTGGCCCTCGGTATCAGAGAAGGTTTTGAGGAAGCCCATAGCACCTTGCAACTGGTAAAGGATGGTCTGCTGTGGAGCGATGCCCACAGCAACAGCCACAGGTTGTGGTCCCCATGCAATACTAAATGGTGTGAGATCCCAGTGCCTCAGCCAAGGACTCTCTTGCTTTGCAGCTCACTCATGGTGTGGTCAGCAGAATTGCCTGGTTCAGCATTTGGCTCAAGGGGTCCACCAGTGACCCCAGTGGGAAAAGAAGTCTGCTGGGGCTGCTTGCTGGGAAATGAAGGGATGATGAGGCACCACATCCCAGCTCCTTGGCTAAAACCAAATGTCCAATGCTCCTCTCTTACGTGGTTCGTACTTTACTAGAAATGCTGCAGCTGCTGATCCTAAAGCAGCTGTATGAGAAAGAAGGAGCTTGAGCCCAGATCATGTGGGTTTGCAACATCAACTCCTCATTCTTGAATTTTCTTATGCATTGTTGAACACATGTGATTCCTTCTGGAAATCATTAGTGGTTCAGAATTATGCTGGAATCTCCTGTATTTTGGGTGAATAACCTGGGCTCTGAGTGATAAGCGTTGGAGCTCTGTGAAGGCATCTACACATCATAGCAGCACACCATACAGGTAGCAGTAGATAGATCATCTACTGCCTATATATGAAAATTTTGTCTGTGGTTGGATGGCAGTTGCTTTGCAGGTGATTTGCTGATACTTGGCATTGATCTTCATGGTTTGGATACACCTGCACAGGTTCTAAGTGCCTGGAAATCTAGAAAGAAGAGACAAGTCGGTTTATCCTACATAGATAGAAATTACTGAAATGGAAAACATCTTTGGGTCACTAATTTGAGTATCACAGTAATATAATCTGATTTGGGTTAAAATCTAAGGAACAGAAATATTGAAGTTACCCTCAGGACCTAGACTACTGATAGCAAGATGATGAGCACTCAGCAAAAAAATGGAACAGAAGAGAAGCACTAGTTATGAACAGCAATAAGCTTTATGAATAGCAGTAAAATACATTGAGACCCATAATGTTTGATTCAGACATGTTCACTGGATTCATATGTCTCATCTGGGAAATTTTACTCTTTTTCTCTGTCTCAAGCCTCTGACTGAAGCAAATTTAAACAGTACATTTGCTTAGAAATAAAACATGATTCTTGCATAAAAGTCAGAGTAGGGTGTTGTGAACCGTCACACAGTGAGAGGAGACTCTGCTTGCACATGAAGTTTTTACCAAGATATTATAAGTCCATAGTAACATTCAGTGCCCTTACAGTTTTCCTGGAGCTTAGTGAGATGAGGCTACATCTGCATTAAAAATTAAATGGAGTGAGCAGTCATAACTTGTAGGCAAGCACAATGAATGAGCAATAATGGACTAGCCAAGACTTTGAGGACATATATCTTTCTATCTAAGGTAGCCGAAGGACTGTGTGATTAATGGTTGTGTTTTGGTTGGATTGGAATGCAGTTAAGGATGTTGTGGGTTCACGTCCACTTGCTGCAGGTGGTGAAAACTAGAATGAGCAGGATCCTATGTAGCTCAGAAGCTGTTCTGATTAGCTGCTTATTGCTGTAGTTGGAAGCTAAAGTGGAACAGCAGTGAAAGTATTTTGTTGTCCACCAGCCTCTGTTTGTACTTTTTAAAATTTTTTTATATTTTTTGATGCAACATTCTCCAGCCTGCATTCTCTCCTTCTCACACATACGAGTGGTTTGTCACAGGCATTGCGATACCTTCAGCAGCAGCTGAAGCTGTCCCACCAGAGCCAGTTCAGGTCCAGCCCAGCTGTGAACCACATCGGAGGTCTGAGGCTAAAGAAGGCAGAACTGGTTTAAATCCAGTCTGCCTGCCATGTATCCAGTTCAACGGCCTCAGGACAACTCTGAGCAACTGCAGCAGTCATGTTAATAACATCATCACAAAGGCCCGAGGTCTTGTGTGAGAAAGTAGTGAAGGTTGTTCCTCTAAGACAATTGTACCAGTTCTTCCTCCCTTTCTCCTTTAATGACAAGAAGTTTGGCATATGGCTTGTTGCAATGGCTAAAGATGAATGAGAGAGAATTTTCTTATCCTTTCAAGACACACATTCAATTATTATATTTTCATTTTTATCATCCTTAAAAGTCTGGAAAACTCTATAAACATGGACATATTGAGACTATTTACTCACCAGTATTTCTACAACTAAATTTTCTGTGAAGTAAATTAATGTCTATGATCAAAAGTAACTTTCAGTTAGCTGAAAGAAGGCTGTGAATGTTCAGAAGATACATAAACTTAAAAAAATAATATTCTGATCAATAATGACAAGCTGATATGCAACAGGCCTTAGCTGTCTTCACATGCTACTGTACTTGCATGCATTTTTCTAGATTATTGATTGATGTTTCCAGAAATTAGTGCAACTAATCAGTGTGAAAACATACTCTGTGCATACTTGCCTCACTTACTAAAATCACAGTCAGAAGATCTGCTAGGGAGTCAGAAGGGAGTCTGCTATAGCTAAGGTGATAAGAAGAGTAGTGAGCTCATTTCAGGTAGGAGTTCCTTTCTCCCTTACTTTCCCAGATTGCTCCTGGGCATCAGATAATTTGGGATGCCAGAACAGTATATATCCTGACCCATTTGAGACTGTAGATGTTTCTTTGCCCAAAGCTTGTCTGGAGCCAATGTAGTAAGATCTGCAGTGCTTAGGGTGCATGGGCTTCGTAGCCTGTGGCCCAGAAGAAGCTGGCGTCATCCTTGACTGTCTGTATCTTCCTGTCTTGAAGGAGAAGATGCCTGTTTCGTGTGGATCAACTGGATGTGGCTTTCAGCACGAGTCCAGAATGAGACTCAAATTTATATATGTCAAACTGTTTAGACACTTACAGCTCTAGTGGGAATCTTTAATTCTTTGAGGGAAATAGAATTTTTTGAAGACAATGCAATCAGCTGCTTTACACCCATCTAAGGCAGGAAAATATTTTCCCATTAGCTTCCACCAGAAATACTGCATGTTTTTCATTCTCCACTGCTGCAGAAGAGGCAGTTCTAAAACACAGTCTGTTCAGAAGTCTGCAGAAATGGGAAGAAATCAGAATTTCATTTCCTCAAACCCAAGAAGTCATAGAGCAAAAAGCTCTTTTTCTGCTCATACCTTCCCACTCTGTCCAGTCTGTCACTCTCAAATTTCAATGCCTCTCCCCACAAGCATCTCTGTCAAGACTTTGATGTACAGCATTTCCATGAATGCGGAAAGTAAAAAATAAAGTGACATTACAAATGTCCTAAACTCTCCTAATGGTGAACATCTATCCCATTATGCTTTACAGTTACACAAGAGACAAGAGCTATATATCATTACTGAAGTTCTTTATTGACTGTATAGCACTCAGACAATGGTAGAAACCAGCTGCTTTATCTTCTGAGCATCAATGGCTTGACCTCTGTCACTGGTCTTTATAAACCAGTTATTTTTAGGACTGTTTTTTCCTTTCTGGCTAGGAGCTAATGCAGTCTCTCACGTGAACTCTGAATCTCTTCCAGAAGAAATTCTGGCCTCAGGTTAGGAAGTGGCTACTTTGGCTGGACACATGGGCTTAGGCTTCAGCATGACGGATTAGTTTTCTGTTGTTGGTCTGACCCTCTTGCATTCAGACACACACTTACCTCATGGGCTGCCCTTGAATATGTAATTCCTCTTGCTGCAGCACCCTTGGTGCACTGTGCTGCTGGCGTGTCTGTTCATCCTCCCTGGTCATCATGGTGGGAGGCTTTGAGCTTACCTTCCCCCATCTTGCCTCTCCGGGGGTTTTCTCCTGGAGGTGATAAGGGAGCGTGGGTAGTTCCTGGATGTGGGGAGATTCACTGGGCTTGGTCTTTTCATCCAAGTGCTAGAGGGGAGATTCTTGTCTTCTTTCAAGCACGGGAGTAGCTGTAGGCACAAACCAAACACTTGTGTGGGGAAGAGTGGGGGATGATCTTTCACACAGGCCCTTCAGATGGGATGTCCTTTTGCTGTGCAAACACGTTTAGAAATCAATTGTGTGTAGGGGGTTTCCCTGTGCCCTATCAGGAACATTTCCCCACTCCCTTCCAGCTTTGCATGTCTCCTGCTGTTCTGCCTTTTAACCTCCAGCCTCTAGGCAGCTGGATTCCAGTGGTCTCACCTATGATCCACATTGAGATGAGAGGCTCTGTTAAATACTGAGATTGATACAAAACCTCACTGCTTTCAGGGAATCAGTCCAGGTACAGGCTGCTCTATGTGACGGTCATATTAGCTAAAGGTGCTGAATAGGTAGGGCAGTGAACGTGAATTTCTTGCAGCCTCTTTAGGCAAAAATTTTGCAAAAGAAAGTAGTTATTATCCTTTCTGGCATCCTCTTGTTTCTTTTTTTATAAGATACCTTTCAAAAAATATTTTTGATGGGCTGCTATAACATGCCAAATTTCTTCATATCTGATGCTTTAAGTTTAACTATATTTGTCTTGTTTACAAAAACCGACAAGTGATGCAGCCATAATAATGCCAGCAGAAATTGCACAGCAATTTTACTTGGGTTCTTTTCAAGTCAGTGAAACTGTTAAATGAGATTAGTGCAGTAGAGGGGTTTATTGCGGCCATGAGAAACCAGATAGACGCATATCACAGAGAACCAGTGATAGACTAAGAGGATCACATACAGAGACATTGTGCCAAGGGGGGGATTGGCAGGATAACATAAGTGCATCTTTTAGCTCTGTGGAGCTGTGTCTTACTGTATTTCTGATATGGCTCTCCACTTATCCCAACAGCTGTCTTTTCCCTTCCTTCTCCAACCCTTCATATATCTTTCAGTGCCTTTTTCTGATACTAGTCACACTTGAAGCTTGATGAGGTTTGTTAGGAGTAGCAGGGATCTGGAAACAATGGTTCCTATTGTTGTCCTTTCATCTCTTAGAGTAGCCCTAGAAAACCTGTGTGTTGGTGGCTATTGCTTTCTTTTGTTAGCTCTGTTTTCTGTCTTTAAAGAAGATGCTTTTGTAGGGTCATAACTCACTGGTGAAGTAATTATCTTCCTAGATGGAGAAATCAGCACTTTCCCTTATATATGTGAAGTGTTGTTATGCATGTTTTAAATATGAAATATTTTTTAATACATGAAAATGAAATATTTTTATATATACACGAGTCCACGTTGGCCACCATCAGGGACTGAAACAGAAGGTTCTGGAGCAAAAAGCAACTTATACGTACAACTATGTAAGCTCCCATTCTCTCTGAAGCAGACATAACTGACAGCAGCTCACATAAGGACTCGTTGGGATGTTGCTCTGAGATTCCAGCTGGGAAGCAGTCTTTTTCTCCCTGACTGAGTACATGCTCAGCTCATGCTCAGCTCATTTCCTAAAACCTACTTCCTACATGTCAAGAATGGCTATTCACATTTTAGCCCTAGTGAGAAGCAAAGGGCAAAGTAAGAAGCGTGTCCAGCTACCAGGTGGAGCAGTCAGCTAATTTAGCTCCAGCAGTCATATAGACTGATAGACACAATGAAGATGTAAGAAAGGGAGGAGCAGCTGGGCAGTGGACAAGCCTATGAGCCTTCCAACTCTCTGGAACGCGGTTTGAATTTGTTCCAGCCATTCAAAATGATCTTTCACTTCTTGGCAGATGCTCACAAAGTTTCTTAGCTAAGCAAAGAGAGCACAAGTCTTCATTGTGTGTGGTTAAAGACAGACACTGGTCATTTGATTATTGTTGTTGAGAACATAAATGAATGCAATGTTGCAAATGCCACTGGAGGAAGTGAGAGGCTCCCTCATGAGGAGGCTTTGGATGCTATTTGTATCCAGAAGCATCCTGAGATGAAATCATAATTCTCTAAGTGACCATCCTCACGCTCTGATCTGTTGTCTTTTAACTGCACTCAGGAGGCTACTGATGAAAGCAAAGCATTTCCTTACTTCCCTATGAATATATTTTCCTTCTGTATCATCAAGATTTCCTGGTAGATACATGTGCTTTGCAATGATGTTTACAGATTTTCCTTTGCAAACCATAAGAAAGGTCTGCACACACACTTAATAAATTGCTTTCCATGCCCCAAATAGCTAACAAGCTAAACAGGAGAAGGATTTTTCTCCATACTTTACAGATGGTGAACAGAGGCACAGATAAGCTACACAAGTTGCTTGTGGTTATTTTAGAAATCTGCAACAGATCCAGGCCTTGAACCAAAATTTCTGGTTTCCCTGGGCCAGACTGCAACCACAGTTTGGCCTTTCTCTCTGAAGGTACATATTTGTGGAATTTTAAGGTCAGAGGAACGAGGAATGATCACCTTATCTAGCCTGACCTCTGTGTCAAGTCCAAGAGTTTCTTTGATCAAAGCACTTTTACAGGATAGAATCCAATCCTGATTTGAAGACACCAGGGCATAGGGAATAATTTTATGACTTCCCCCTGTACTCTATTCCAATGGCTAATCATCTTTTCTGCTAATTCTTTTTTCATATGAATCAGTCTGGCTTTAATTTGGTTCCTTCTTTTCTGCTAGATTAAAGGGCCCTTCATCGTCTGTGTTTTCTTCTCTCTTCTTCACAGGCAGTATTTTCATGTATCTGGAAAAACAGTTAGGTTGACAAGTTCCTTGCTGCTGAATCCTGGGGATGTTTTTCTTCCACCTTGTGCCTGGCCTGTCTTTGGTATCTCCCTCCCCTTTTTTTCATAATGCAATAATTGGAAAGCTTTAAAGAAAGCTGAGAGGGGGAGATATTGAAGGAAATCAGCAAGCAATATTGACTCGTAAGTGCAGTGAGGTGTGTGTAGCCACAGTGTGACAGCACTGATGCCAAATTCTGCTCTCATTCACATATTGAGCGATATAATTTGAAATTTGCTTCTGCTAGGTATTGCTGTAGGGGCACACCTTACGTTAAATAGGAACAGCAGCAGGATGACTGTTACCAGGTACTGATTATGTGGCATTCCAGTCTGGTTTTGACAAACCAGTGTTTCAATGAGGCTTCTCACTCAGTTTTCAGAAAATGCTGTAGTCTATTTCTGATTAGAAGGAAGTCTCAGGATCACAGATCTCATCTATTTCCCATTTAATGAATCCTAGACTTGACAATGTACCATTGATATCACATGAGTGATGTTTTCTTGTGGTCTTGGTGGACACCATATAAGTGGCATTAAAATGATATGAACATACAGTTGGGGAAATGCCTGGGAAGATCCATGAAGGTGAAAACTGAACTGAACAGTAAGTTGTATTTTTGTTTACAATATATACATGTAAGTATCTAGGGCATTGAAAAGACTCATCTTCCCACAAGGATATTATCTAGTTTGTGGCAATAGCCTGTGGTTTGTGTCTGTAGTGTCTAAGGCCCTTGACTCTGTCCAGAAAATAACTCACATCTATAGCTTTAGAGAAAATCCTCTGCTTTGTCTGTAACCATTAATGTGTGTGAGTACACAGACCACTAACACAAGCAAGGTGTGAAAACAGAACATAATGTTGAGAGATGAGTCAATACTGATTAACCACAGTTAAAAACAAAGGTGTGATGTTACCAAACCTTCAGAGAAAAAGCCAGAAATATCAGAAGACAAATCCTTAAGAGGAAGAGTAGACATGAGAAAGAAGCAGAAGCTCATCAAGGTCAAGGCTTAGCCTGTCCCAAGGCACAAGAGGGCTACTGATTAACAGCTGCCCATCCAGCAGAGACTCACTGGTGGGAAAGCAGTGCAACAGTACATGGTAAATATTATTAATGCTTAGCCTACCAGGAGGTTAGTCACAATCTGGGGGGCTGCAAATAAGCTTCAATCTAGCCCCAAATGTATGTTTTATCCATAAAAAGTGATTTTGTGTTTGTAAGTTACGTGGAGCTTTTAAGCCTGGTGAAAGGCACCCAAAGAAAAGTGGCACAAATATTTGAGGGTTATTTAACAGCCCTGGTGAAGTGGAATAGGGTAAATGTCCCTGTTTTCTTCAGTAAAACCTTAAGAATAATTTTTAATAGGATCATAGAATACTTTGGTTTGGAAGGGACCTTTTCAGGTCATCTAGTCCAACACCCCTGCAGGAGCAGGAACATCTTTAATTAGTTCATGTTGCTCAGAGCCCCATCAGCCTGATCTTGAATGTTTCCAGGAATGGGCCCTCCACTGCCTCACTGAGCAACCTGGTTCCACTGTTTCATCACTTTCACTGTAAAAGATTCCTTCCTTATACCCAGTCTAAATCTACCCTCTGTTAGTTTAAAACAACTACCTTTTGTCCTTTTCTTGCACTCCCCGATAAATAGCCTCTCTCCATCTTTCCTATGGACCACCTTTAAATACTGGAAGGCCACTATAAGGTCTCCCTGCAGCCTTCTCTTCTCCAGGCTGAACAACCCCAACTGTCTCAGCCTGTTCTCGTAGGTAAGGTGCTCCAGCCCTTGGATCATTTTTGTGGTCCTCTTCTGGAACCACTCCAACAGCTCCATGTCCTTTGTGTGCTGAGGGCCCCAGAGCTGGATGCAGTACTCAGATGAGGTCTCACAAGCGCCGAGTAGAGGGACAGAATCACCTCTATCTATCCACCAGCAATGGAAGGACGCAAAGTCTGTGGAGAGAATGGAAAGAAATGTAGGTGGTGAAGTTTCCCTGTTTTCACTGATTTTCTTGATTTTTCTTCTGAATCATTTGTGGTAGAACCTGTTATTTTCATTGCCAACAGCCATTACAGTTCAAGGTGACATGAATGGTGAATCTACAACCTTGTCTGCTGCACCAGGACAAGATAAGCTTTTTTTCCAGCCACTCTCGACTTTAACATGTTTTATTTTCATGCTGCTGCACTTTCTGCTGTTTATGGGTTGTATCAAGGGGTGCTTGCTCATAGCAGTTTTGAGTCTGGGACCAAACTCAGACTGCAGGGCAGGTTTCTCGGAAGACATCTGATCTGTGTTACAGCTGCAAGTGCAGAAAAAGTGAATCCCAGAGAAAGCAGGTTGGAAAGCAAAATTTCAACCCCTTTTTTCCTCAGAGGAATAACATGACTCTTGGCTGCAGCAGTGTGGCATTACCTTTGTGATTACAAATGTAAAGTGTCAGTAGTTGAACGTGGTACTTTATGAAGCATGTTCTAACAAAATTCCCAAATCAGCTAGCTTAGAAGGTGATTAACCTATACCCCATTTCACAAGGGGAGCTTCTCTGTTGTGTATGACTACTATAAAACCTGTTACCACTCAGTCGTTGTTCTTCTTAACTGCCAAATTCACTTCTCACAGGCTTAGGTCAAGTTTTCCTTTTTTGCACAGTGTGTGCTTATATAGAAAGGACTTGCAGAATTGAGGCCTCTGTAGGCCATGTGTTGCTGGAAAACCATTCCGTGCATTAGTGACACTATTAATGGAGGCCTGTTTTGGTTTTTTTTCCTCCTTTTCTTTCCCTGAAACTTTTAAATCTAAAGCAAACATGGGTAAAAATAAGAAGTAGAAGGGCAGATAAACCAAGAACCCTTGAAATCTTAGTAGGAAAACAGTGAAAGCATACACAGCTCTAGATTGTTCCCAAAGCCCCTAGTATATTTTATTATCTACTAATGCTATAACCAATGTGATTTTTCTTGGCTGAAAATAGGGAAATAATGTTAGGAAAGTCACTAAACTGACTTCAGGAAACACAAACCAAAACTTAAAGGATACAGGAAATTATTCCCCTAAAACAATGCATTTCTGATCCAATTTCTGCTTCCGTGGTTATCTTGTTATCAGACAGATGAAACCTATCATCTACAAAACCTTGTTTATTCTTCAAGGGGAAAGCAGTTCTCTCTTGTTCTGTGTTTTTCATACCTCAGGTGGAAAATACAGCAGATGCTTTTTGTCCTGAATAAGAAAACCAGAGCTGGAACTGAGGTGGTGTTTCCAGTGCGCAGCAGAGTGCACAGGAGGCAAATGTGCTGGGGACTTTGGGTTAGATCCAACAAGATACGTCTTATGCTTAACTTAAAGCAAAATTTTTACTTCAGCAAGGCTATTCACATGCTCCAAGATGGATGTAAATATAAGTACCTCAGATGCAGGAGCTAGGGTTGCAGAAAAATAGAATTACAATTTGAAGGGCTGAGGTGTAAAAATACATGAGTAAATAAAGTCATTCAGTGAAAGTTTTGAGTAGATTTTGCCTACTCAGTACAACTGGCTTTGGACAAATCTTCTTAAAAGTGCCTCTGGTTTTAGATATCTCATTGCTTTGGGTTTATTTTCTTGTTTTGAAATCCAACAGCCAAAATCAGATGGGCTTTGTGGGATTTAGGAGTAAGAGAAGATCGCAAGATGTTCTGGAGCAGCTGTTGTAGCCCCTGTTGGAGACAGGTCGAATAACCTACATTTCCATAACAACCTGCGTCCTCCTATGTGTTGCAGTGTGTCTTTTAAGAGCCCAGAACTCTTTTTAAAATAGCTTCACTGCTCCCTTTAGGAGAAATAAAAGAAACACTTATAGCCATGACCCCGCAATTTACAAATAGATTTAAAAGGAAACGGTGGGCCAAGCTTGGAGCTGTCATCTAAGATGGAATTTAGACTTTTGCTCATGCTGATAGAGGGTCTATCCTTTGGGATTTTCTTTATGTGACATCAATTCCTTCCTGGGGGCACACAAGAAAGCTTGGAAGGGTTTTTTTATAAAGGCATGTAGTGACAGAACTAGGGGGAATGGCTATAAATTTGAGAGGGGCAGATGTAGACTAGACATAGGAAAGAATTTCTTCACAGGTTGCCCAGGAAGCTGTGCATGTCCCATCCCTGGAGGCGTTCAAGGCCAGGTTAGATGGGGCCTTGGGCAGCCTGATCCAGTGGAAGGTGTCCGTGTCCACAACAGGGGGGGTTGGTGTTAGATTATCTTTAAGGTTCCTTCCAGCTCAAACCATTCTATGATTCTATGATTCTACCCATAAGGAAATAGCAGCAAAGGAGGGGAATATTTCACTGTAAATTAAACAAGAGAAAAAAGAAAGAAGATGTGTGAGTACCACCCCAGTATAGGGGTAAATTAAATTAATATATACTTAAAATTTGCGTGGAATTAATGTAAGCATCAGTTCCTTTGGATAAGGAGGAAATCTAAACAAACATAATGCCATGTTCTGGGTTCACTTCCCATTGAGACAGTGCTGCCTCACTGAGTAAAAGGAGATCAACATTCACCTTGTATTAATCAAAACCACATTGGAATCTGACCCAATATCTGCACAGATAAAACCAACATTAATACCCTGTGCAGCAACAGATCCTAATTTAGGCCTCTTCTTTTATTAATTCCAGCAGTTTTGCTAGGGAACACAAAATCACATCATAAAATCCTCCGGGTAACAAAAGCTTGCAGCTCCGTCTGAAGCAGGAAAGATGAGGAGGTTACAGGAGGACACAGAGAAGCCAAAGGAGGTCACTGGATGAGTCATTCGCACTCAGGTATTCGCAGCTACCATTTCCTGGTTCCCATCACTAGATAACACTTGTCTTAGCACATTATGCCCAGGTTTCTAAGATTTTATTTTAAAAGCCAGAGTTCAGGCTTTGGATGATCACAGACTACCAACCAGGCTCTTCAGGTCAAAGTTACACACAACCCAAAGAACTCTTGCTGAATATCCCCACCCTGTGTTGCTTTTCCTTGCTGTCAATGAGAGTCTGACATGACATGATGTTAAATGAGATCAGGATAACAGCAGCCATGGGAGGTCAATAAATTTGTGTGGTATATAATCAAGTACGTGCCTCACACAGGTAGATTCTCGCTTTATGAGATCATGGGAGTTAACTTCCATTTAGCAGAACTAAGCATTCAGCCAACTAAGGCCCTGCTCTTTTACATACAGATAGGCTCTTCTGTTCATCTGTATTCTATAAAGGCTTGTTATTCTTCCGTGTTTATCAGATCTGTGATATTGAGGAGAACAGAAAACGTGTGTGATATCCGCCAGCTGGATTCCATCTGTCTTTTCTCTGTGGAGATGGAGTTTCAAAGGCTACATCCTATCTACTCTCACACCCTCTCCTGACATGAGAAGCTAAGTGTAAAGTTTGGCCAAAGTGATGGAAAAACAATATCTCTTTTGTACATCACAACAATTTCCCTACCTACACAAAAGTGGCATTCTTCTTGTTCTGGCATGCATGATGTATTGTTGCACTGTAGCACAACTTTCCTATTAAATAAAAGGAGTCTGGCCAAAATGGATTCAGAGAAAGTACTTTTGGGTTTTTTCTTTGCTTGGAAAATTGCGATTGACAAATCCAAGTACTGTTTGATTACAGTAGAGGATATGGCCTCATAGAATCGGAGGGGCAGGGGGCGATCTGGGGAAGGGGCGGAAGCACCTACCTGAATAAATGCCCAATTTTGCTTCTCTTAATGGGATTGAGGCTTTGCCATTCACTCACCACAAGCCCTAAGGGACTGAGGAATCTAAGTTTCTCAGGATAACACCCAGGATGGAGCAACTTTATTGCAAATCAGCAAGACTCAGTTCAGTTCGGTTTTCTTGCCCTAATGGATAGAGCTCTCTGTTCTGCAAGTCCAGCGTTTCTGGTAAAGTGCAAGCTACATCAGAGAGGAGACACCCCAGTGTTAGCCAGGGAGCTGGGTGGTGTTGCCCCATCCATTCATTTCCCTGCAAGCAGCACAGAGCAGCCATCCCTTCCCACCAGAGCCACTCTCCTTCTAAAGTGCAGAGCACTGAAACCTGTGAAAGGCTGTAGGGCTGGTGAACGAGAGTCCTTCCTGAGCCACTTCTTTCTCCCTCATGTGAAGGAGATGTGCTTGCTCAGCACTTTGTGGAGCAAGGAGGGAGCAGGAGCCAGCACAAACATTTGGCTCCAGACCTCTCCAGAAACTCATCTTTTGCCACACTAGTGGATTTTCCATTTACCTTTGCAAACTTTTTGTTAACTTACTTGCCCATTACCCCAACATTGTAAGTGTGTATTCTTTTATATACTTCAAGGATGAAGGTACTTGTTGCGTGGGTCAGAGGTACAACAAGAGTACTCTGACTTTGGCCCGCACAACCAAACTCCTTCGGGTTATTTTCATGGGCACATACATTCTTTAATGATTGACCAGATAATATTAGGTACAAGCCCAGACATATCATCACACAGGCAGCTAATGGACCACATACAAGCACGAAGGCCTTTTATATTTGTAAATTCATCTGTGGGTATTGCTAACTCTGCCTTGGTCCATAGCCATAGGAAGTAACATCTACCCAGAAAGTATAATGAATTAAGAGTGCCACCAACTTGCACTGACTTTTCCACTAAACAGTCCATGACATTATGTGTTCCTATTGAAAAACTAGGTCTGGTTACTAATGTGAGTACACATATGCAAATGTATTGTTTATTTCGAGACCTCAGATAAGTCAAAATTAGCTTTGGTGGGTACTAGATGTGAATTCCTATGCATATATGAATTTTTTTATTTATGAGCACCCTTCTAAGAATACATAGACATGGCTTTCACAGTCACAGCCCTACTATAGTTAGGGTGGGACAGAATTCATTTCAGCTTTGTAAAAATAAACACCTGAGAGAGGTGTTAGACCTCCCCACAGGGCTAGAGGAGAGCTATAGCAGTACCGTCACCCCATCCTCTTACCTGTCTCTGAGGTACCCATCTCTGTAAACTACTTGGTTAGATGAGATGTGTTTTAGACAGGGGGTGTGCAGCTAATTAACTAGCTGGGGTTAAGCAAACACCTGTGATGATTTAGCTGGAGAGTTGGCTAAACTTTCTCAAAATACTTCTCTGATCTCCCTAACCCCACTCTAGCACAGTGATCAGACATACAACATATCTATTGATGCTAACCAGGCAGTCTGGAGGAATCTTGCAGTATCAAGAGAAGTCAATTGACTGATTACTGAGCTCAACTTGCTCACAATCAGTCTCTTGTGTGTAGGCAAATAATTTTGTGCTGCGATCCTCATAGTCCTACAAGCAAAGTAAGGTTGTCTTGGGAGCCTTTCATGGTCAAAATAAACTCTCTGTAAGTGCTAGGAAGCAATCAAACTCAAGAAAAGTCCCATAAAAGCACAAGGTGTTGATTCATGTGTTTATGGTGGAGGATCAAATGACCACATCTGAGAATGGGTTATGTGCTGGAAGTACAGGAGGTCAACATAGAGAGTTTGGGAAGGATTCCCACGGGACCTAGTCTCAGAGTCATAAAAATGCAAACAATCCTTGAAATAAAATATGAGTCAAAGTAGGATGGAAATCAAGCTGAGGAGCCCAGATAGCTCATGAGTAGTTTAAGCATATGCCAGGCCCAGAGGCAACTCCTAAGTTGCCAGAACCGTTGCTTGCAGATTTTGCAATGGATCCTACATTTCAGGATAGCTAGAACCCTACCTTGAGTTTGGATCCTATGAGAATTGCTGCTGAAGGAGAATAGCTTACAGCAGCCTGAGGCATAGAAATGGCATCCAGTCTCTATCAGAATTTGTTCTTAAGCAGATAAGTCCCAGCTTGCCAGCCCTAGAGCATGGTATACAATCTTCTATGAGTGTGAGCGTTGGCAAGGCAAGCTCCTCTACTACTCCCCCATCTTGCCTTAGGGCAGCACTTCTCAGCATGATGACTTTAGTCTTCCTGCCCATTCCAGCTTTGGCACCTCTCTTCTCCCCGCCTGACAAAGGTCCTGATTCTGGTCCTCATGCACATGAGCTGTTCCAACACACTCACCCCTAAAAGTTCCTCCCCTGTCAATGCCCTTGTGATACCATCCAAGGTACACCACAAGGACGTTTCCTGCCTTGGAGACTTGACAAGCTAAACAGACAACACAAAGAGTAGGAAGAAGGAAGGATTATTGTTAAGTGGTGAACAAACGTACCTAGAGATCAGCAGACTCCCTCCAAGTTATGCAGCAAGTCTGCAGGATGGCTGGAAGCAACATCCAAACATCCCTCTGCTGTTCCTTAAATACAAACAACACTTCTTTATTATTTTACTAACATAAAAGATGTTTCAGTAGCAATGGTTATCAAATAAGCCATTGAACATCAATCAAAAAACATCTTGCAGTCATTACAGACATGGGTTGATTCTCTCATAGTTAACTAGAAAGACTAACTGAAGGCTGCAGATCTCAGCAGGTGGGAATTGCTGAAGTTTACCCAATACAAGGCAATGCCGTGCAGGGCTACCTGAACTGACATGGGCTAGAGGCACAGGCTGACTTGGCTGAACTTCTGAATGCCTTTTCATAGTGTTAAACTCCATATAGTAGAAAACATCTAAAAATTAATTTCAACATTATGGTACTTAAATCTACTAAGGGATTAGTCTTCTGAAATGCTAAGTCCTTGAATGGACACACTTCATCTTTTTTTGCATGAATACCTACAAAACATTAACCCTACAAAACTACAGGCACACAAGGAATTTGCAGTAGGACCAGGAGTGGAAGCCTGTTCTTACAAGGCTTGTGAGAACCTCTAATTGCAGGATTAACCAACCTATCCTGATTCTTTTGTATTTCAGATCAAGACAATACCTGTCCTGTTCTCAAATCCTGACACAGCAACTTTCATAATGCAGCCTAGAGCTCAGCTGAATCTTTAGTTGCACCTCTAGTATAAATAACAAAGACTTAAATGTCTAGTCTAGCCACTTAAAATAATACGAAGTTAATGGACTAAAGACCTGGGGAAAGACAATGTGTTATGTATTCCATTATTTTCTTCAAACCACTTTTGTAAACAGTCATAAAATATACAATAAACAATTTCCTTTAGATCCAGAGCCAAATGCTGCATCTTGTAACTCAAACACACCAGGCTAATACAAACATGCTCTTAGAAATTCATGATGCTTTCATTTGACATGCAGGGCCTTTCACCCTCTGTTCATGTGGCATTCACCCACCCCTAAGGTAGCATATGGGTCCTCCTCAACACCTTACTTCAATTTTGAATATTTTTTTTCCTTCCGAATATATTGAGAAAAAGGTCACGTCTGTTTTATAGACCTCGTTTACCTGCTTCTGCCACTTAAGATCATGGCGAGCTGCAGTTAATGTAATGAGTAAGACTATCCAATGCATCCCAGGACAAGGTCTCCTAGACTTTGTGTATTATATTCTATCTAACCTCGGTATTAGAACAAGCCCCTCCAATAAAAACCACAAACAACCAATATTGTTCACTGATATTTGGTCCTTTTTAGAATAAATGCACACAGAGAGCTGACAATAGCTCGTTCTCCTGTTTTTTGAACATTTATAGGAGTTAATATCGACATTATATTTTTGTTTTCCAGTTCTTGCGTCCTTACCGCTTTCATTTAACAATAAAGATCCAATGTAGATGAATGTGAAGTCATGTCCATAAAGGCATCAGGTACAATAGTGCATTTACATTGGCTGTTTTTATGGTATTGCCATGCAGTAAATTGCTGAGCTCTGCCTAAATGCCCCCAGACAGAAAGGATATTGAGGCAGTTCTGCATGGCAAAAGGAAGGTGTGACCAGCACAAGCAAGTATCTGGCTGCTCTTTTAACCTTAGGGTGTCAAGTGATCCTGCCTTCATCCAGGAAGGACAGAGACCCCTTTACTATTTCCCTGGGAGTACACAGAATACTCCACTCCTTTGCCATTGCACTCCCCTACAAGCAGCCTTTCCTTCACTCACTACCTTGTGAGTGTCCCTTCCCTTAAGAAAATATGATTTTGCACCAAGAAATGGATGGCCCGGACATCAGCATATGGATGTAGCCAGAAAAAGAATTTGCCAGAGAATCTGGCTTAGTAGTATGGTTGTTCTTATCAGTTAGTGCCACTGCAGTAGCATGTTAAATGCTGGCCCTAACCTGCATAAACTAGTCTAGACCAGGAACAAGAAGCCCACCTCCCTCTTGCTGTACTGATACTTGCCTAGGAGTCTTTCCAGGTTGTTAAACCACTTGAGTCCTCTTCTTCCAAGTAGCAATAATGGAAAGGCATATTAGCAGAGTTTGGAACAGTGTTTAATTCAGGATAAAGTGGCAAATGTTAGAGCAGCAGGGCAGGCCGCCAAGGCCTCTTTTATAAATGGGTGGGTACAGCGATGTATGTGGGAAGAATGGCATGCCTGAGACGTAATACGGCACAGAGCACATCCAACACAATGCTGGCTCAGCCCTTGCTGGCACCATCCTATTGCTGCTGTTGTTTGAGGCTCCCGGGTTGTATGCAGCCCAGGCAAAGGTCTTACAAGAAGGATGTTGAGGCTCTGGAGCGAGTCCAGAGAAGAGCAACGAAGCTGGTGAAAGGGCTGGAGAACAGGCCTTATGAGGAACGGCTGAGAGAGCTGGGGTTGTTTAGCCTGGAGAAGAGGAGGCTGAGGGGAGACCTCATTGCTCTCTACAACTACCTGAAAGGAGGTTGTGGAGAGGAGGGTGCTGGCCTCTTCTCCCAAGTGATGGGGGACAGGACAAGAGGAAATGGCCTCAAGCTCTGCCAAGGAAGGTTCAGGCTGGACATTAGGAAAAAAATTTTCACAGAAAGGGTCATTGGGCACTGGAACAGGCTGCCCAGGGAGGGGGTTGAGTCACCTTCCCTGGAGGTGTTTAAGGGACAGGTGGATGAGACGCTGAGGGGCATGGTTTAGTGATTGATGGGAATGGTTGGACTCGATGATCTGATGGGTCTTTTCCAACCTGGTGACTCTATGATTCTATTCTATGATTATAATCCCCTGCCCCAAAGAACAGGTGAACTCTGCATGCAGACATGCTCAACTCTGTTGGCTGCACTTTGGGGCTGTTAGTTGGCTGCCCTTTGAGGTGAGCACCCAAGCAGGTGGCTGCAATGTCTCCTTGCCCATGGTCCTCACTTCCTTCCTGCCCATGAATGTCTTTCATGACAAAACTTTCCCATGTGTTGCAAGCAAGGAGAGGAGAGGAGGAGGGAGAAGGTGTTTGGAGAGATGCAGAGGTGTTTGTGAGTGGAGACTCCAGGACCTGGGTTGCAACTTCACCTCCCATTCAACTCTGAACTACAGACTTATAAAGTGCCACACAGAGGGGGTAGGATTTGAGCAGTAGCAATAACAAAATATAAAATCGGTGTCTAAAATCGGTGGAAAACCAGAGGGCTGTGACACTTAGATGTGGAAGTGAATTTATACATAGCAATGGGCACGATGCTAGATTTAGGATTTACATTAGTTTTTCTATAAAATTCTTGCTGTTGTACAGGAAGAACTTGCATGCATTGAGCATGGATCCCCTGAGTAAACTCTCCTGAGAAGAAAATCCTCCTATTTTTGGAACAGCCATCTCAGAGAAAGTTTTAAAGGCCTGATTTCCGAAGGTCCAAATCTCCCTCAAAATTGCATAAAGTTAGAGGGATCAAACAGGCACAAAGTTAATGTAAGGAGGAAAGAGTTCTTGAACAGCCAGAAGGGGCCATTATGTCTGTATAGAATTACTTTCTTCATGAGCTATAGGAGTTTAACTGGTAACTTGTGAGGCCAGTGAACACTTTGATAATAAAGATCAAACGGTTCACAGGCTTGACATCACTGGGTGCCAAATGAACAATACGTAAACCTCTCCCATAAACCTTTGCCCCAGTAAGAAAGCCCATAAAACAAGAATAATGCCGTCTTGTAACAGAAAGTACAGCCTCTCACCACTGTACAGACCTGTTTGTGGCAGAAACAGAAAGCTGGAAAGCAGCTTTGAATGTAACCTTTATATCTAAAGGTTGCTCCAACTTAAAAAAGCCAGAAGTGTGTCTCAGGGCTACCCAGAGAGCAGCCGTGTGTGCATGCTGCAGAGAAAAATGTTGTTTTCACCTAGTCAAAGCGGCTTTTCTCTGAGGACTAGGAGTCTGGGACTTAAGCTGGGATTCCATTCATTCATCCTTAGTCATTTAGCCTGAACCTGTCATCCAGTCTGTCTGTAGTCCGTGGGGAAAAGTGGGCAGCACCTTAGACTTTCCTCTTAGGATAGGATGATTTGCCACCTGGAAGTGTCTGTCTTTACTGGCCATAACAGGCCTGTACATGACTGGGTTTTGTTGAAGCAAAAGTGTTTAGATGGATGAAGGGTTGTGAGATAATTTCCAACCTGAGGCTGCACCAGTATAACTTCATGCCAGGACCCATCTGTACGATTTTTGATGAGGTTTCAAGCAAACTAGCAGCTGACGTAGGACTCCACCCCAAAATGGAGCCCTTAGGGCCACAGGTTTTCCTCACAACCTTGGGAAAGTCACTTTATTGTGATTTTTAGGAAGGTATCAGATAGGCTCACAGTCAGATTGGATCGGCTTCAGGCACCGTGCAGGACAGAGTTACCACCAGTGAGCTGAAGCGTACTGCTACTCCTCTAAGATATAACAGCATGTGTTCCTCAAAGGCGTAGTAACTCCCCCTGTTCTTTACTGGACCTGTGTCTGCCATTTCCAGAGGGAGTAATACCATATTTTCATTTGGAAAACAGCTGGGAAAACAGATTGTGGGAGTCCTGGGTTCAGTTCACAGCTCTGCTTGAGGCAGTTCAGATCCCACATCCTTGGAGAGGCTAATGTGTAACAAGGGACTGCAAGATTCACGTGGCCAGAGAGATCCCGTAGCGCTGGGGTTAGGATATTGCTGTGGAAGACAGGGCAAAGAACCCCTATTCAAGAGGTCATCTACATATATTGCATTCAAATCCTAGGAGCAGGGACAAAAGGGAACATCACAGTGCGCCAAGCAGATCGCCTTTGAGCAAAACCTCACTATCTTGATTAACAGCAGAGAATGAAAGCTGGATTTCTGGCAGACCCACTTGGGACACCCGTCATAAAAACTGTAGTTTCATTCCCCAAACTAATGTTGCCGTACAAGGTCCCGCTGGCTGTGGCTGAGGAAGTCTCCATAAGCTACATCAGAGGGCTCTAGGTCAGACAACTCAATAAGCTTACAGTGTAGCTCATCACCCTTATGCAGGATTTTACTGGCTTCTTTCCCACACAAACAGTATTTTAATGAATATTTGGCCTTTGTGCTACTTATTTAGAAAGAAAGATTTCCTCTGCCTTTGAATTATTTCAACCTGACTTCCAATTCAGACCACTAATCTGAGATAAAGGAGTACATGGACTTTCATGCAATGCCAAAGAACTGAGCACAAAACAAGGTATCTCTGAATTGCAGAGCGAGGCAGTGCAGGGACAGGCAAATCCACTTGGGCCCTTGAGCTTACACAGCGTTAGAGAGTTCAACTCTGCACAGTCTGCCTATTAAGCTGCACCATACAGTATCTATGTTTCATCTTTAGTAAGGATGTCCTGCTATTTCAGTTCTGATTTCTTTAAGCTCAGTTTCTGTAAGTAAAACAATGTCTCTGCTTGCACTCTTTGAAATGCATGAAAAAAAACTCAGTAGGAAATGGAACTAGAATTGCAGAATTAACCTCATGTGTGCTGCAACTGTACAGTGTGGGAAGAGCAGCCTGAATCAAACAACAGCAATACACCTGAGGTAGGGCATGAGAAAGACACTGAAGCTGGCTCAGCTGAAAGATGTTATTGACTATTTCCCTTATTTATTATTCCCACCAAAAAAACATTCAAGTTCTGTGTGTTCATTATGTATGGCAGAAGTAGTTAACCTCCTCCGTTTCAGTCTAAGTGGATTTGACACTCAAGTGGAGGGTCATCTGACACTCCTTAACTCTCAGTTTCTCCTGTTTACAATTTAAAGACAATGCTTCTTCCCTCTGCCCTCTTTTCCTTGAATGTCCCATGCATCCCTCTTTTACCAGCTCTGATTTCTGTAAATTGATGGCTTTCTTTGTTGTCAGTAATATTCCAGTCCACATAAATTTAAACAGGACTAATGATACTAGAGAGTGCCTGTGGCTCCTTTTGAATGGTTATTTTCCCCCTCTAAAAGGCCCCATCTCTGTGATTACCTTCTGCCTGGTCCCTGTGCAAGCCAAGAACTCGGCAGTGTGGGAGTGTGACAGTCTTAAGACAGTTCCACAGCACCAGGGGCAGTAAATTAATGCTGACATGACCCACCAAGTACATGGCAGCTCCATTGTCAGAGCTCTTCTAGCAGGAGAGATTGAATTTCACACTGCGTTTGATATTAAATCTCTCCCAAGTACAAACTGGCTTGGCTGTGTAGAAAAGATATTCAAGGATCAGCAGTGAGGACCTCAGCAAGGGAAGGTGCTAAATACTCACTGTTCTCATTTGAAGCATTACCTTGCAGTCTCAGCCTGATCTCAGTGCTTAGCAGATATCATGCAGTGCTTAGCAGATATCATGGGTTCGTCTGCCCTGTCTTTTACAACTGTTCACGCTAAAACCAGCAGCTCCACCATGTCCCTTATCTCTCTCCCAGCTCCTTTCACTGCAGTCTGCACTCTCCCTGTCTCTTCCAGCAAGATACCTCCAGCAACAACACCCTCTCCCATTTCTCATCTTCTGTGTCCCCTTGCCTCCTGTAATATTCCACTAGTTTTACTTGTTGCTGAGCCAGAAGCACACGCTGTTTTTCTAGCTATCCCAGACCGACTCGTTGGCCACAAGACATATCCTGCTTGGAGAGCCGTGAGTGGTCACCTTTGACTTGATCCAGACATCTAAAATAAGTAAGTTTTCTGAACTCTTCCTTGATGACACATAAAATGTTGTTTGCCACAGGGAGACTGTCTAAAATGCAGTGCTCAAAATATTACATGCAAATAATCATTTTTGAAACTGAAATGGAAAACAAAACTGTTACCAAAGAATCATTTGGTTGAAAAATACCTTTGAGATCATTGAGTCCAACCATACCTGTCCTCTAATAGAACATATCACTGGGTACCTTGTCTACCCATCTTTTAAATACCTTCAGGGATGGTGTCTCAACTACATCCCTGGGCAGCCTGTTCCAGTGCCTGATAACCCTTTCATTGAGGAAATTTTTCCTGTTCTCTGTTCTGATCCTCCCCTCGCACAACTTGAGGCCATTTCCTCTCATCCTGCCACTTGTTACTTGGGAGAAGAAACCAAGACCCACCTCCTTTCAGGTAGTTGTAGACAGTGATAAGGTCTTCCCTTAGCCTCCTTTTCTCTAGGATAAACAATCCCAGTTCCCTCAGTCACTTATCATAAGGCACCTCTCATATGGTCCTATCAGGAATCAAACAGACACAAAATGAATATGTGTACATTATTTTATCATTGCACTCTCCTTTACACGCCTCGTGAAGGCTACCCTGTAACGTCTCAAGTCTCTCTCAAGTTCTGTGAAATGCAGAGCCTGATTAATCAGTTCCCCTAATTACATTTGATTAGTGGTGGCTTGATTAGCAGTTTACACTGGGTATGGCTAGTGATTTCATCTGGGGATGTGGGGAGCTGGCATACCTACTATGCATCCAACAGGTACAAGCCGACTTTCCATTGCACTTGGGGTGCTCTGGAAAGCCAGAAACCTAATTAACATTTCATAGACCCCTGTTTGTACCTCAAGATGTAGATACGCCCTTAGATTCCTTCACAGTCAAGTTGCTGGGAGTTGGGAAATCTTCTTAGCCCAAAATACTCAGGGAGTTCAACCTGAAATAGCCCAATGTGCAATTTTGCTTTTAGATTTCTAAAGGGGGGAAAAAAGAGCTTTTGAATCAACTTGCATAACTTTTCTCACAGGGCATTACATTTCTCACAGTTATCTGATACTGGGCTAAGAATTTTCACTTGTGCAACACTGAAGTACGTTACTCTCTCTAGAAAGGCCACAAATCTTCATCTGAAGACAATATGAGGTGGGGAAATAACAATTTCTCTTGCGAGTATTTGTTTCAAAGGTTAATGATCATCACTGTTAAAATTCATGCTTCGTTGTCAGGTTCAAACTGTCTGGCTTCAGTGTCAGACTCTCATTCTTACTACAACTTTCTCCACAAGCTGAAAGAACACATTAAAATCTGGAGCTTTCTCCATGTGGAGACATGGAGATGATGTAACCAGTTCAACTACTTAACTACCTTTGGGCTAGCTGAACACATAGAACTCTGTAAGTCCCCAGTGTTTTGCCTGTGAAGACATTTTCTTTAATCCTCAAACCTTTATAATGGTATTTCTGTCAATTATAGGCACTGATACTGAATATGGCTTTTCATTGTTTAGGTTGAATTACCTCCTTATTGAACTAAAAGCTTTCTTTGGCTAAACCATAACAGGAGAACTCAGGCTGATTTGGTTTTCCACAATGGTTCCTGAATAATTCTGAATTATTTCTTTGTTCTTTTCATTCCTGCATGTACCGCATTCAGCTGCATTACAATATATTTTATTA
Organism: Phaenicophaeus curvirostris; assembly: GCF_032191515.1. Lineage (NCBI taxonomy): Eukaryota > Metazoa > Chordata > Aves > Cuculiformes > Cuculidae > Phaenicophaeus > Phaenicophaeus curvirostris. The sequence continues at coordinate 70,556,870 of NC_091395.1, read as the reverse complement.
GGACATTTCTGCTTCTGGTTGACCATCCAGTTCTCATTCCTGGCTACACTACCAATTTCAGAGCTTTTTCCAGATCTTATCAGCAACATTTTTTTCTCTTTCACTCATAAAAATCATGACAAATGATCAGATGGTTCCTATTTCTATGTTTCCTTTCCAGAAACACCCCTGTACAATAATCCCCCACTGACAACAGCTTTTTGGGAGCTGTCAGCATGATATGATTCTTACACTCCATAAAGTGCACTGACTACTGCATGCCCATAACTCTCAGTCTTAACTGGGATCCTCAGCCTAGTCCTCAGGATAATGTCAAAGAAATATATCAACAATTTTGTTGGATATTAAAAACACATTGCCCCACTCTATGACCTGATTGTAAAGTCTGATGGGCTAAACATGCACAAAACCTAAGGCTTCAAGACTTTTAATATAATTTTCTTAGTAATTTTTGTTTACTTTTCAATACTCATTTTATATATTTTTCAAATCCTTGCAAAATGTCATAGTGCATGCCTTAACAGTGAGACCAGTACCATTCTACCCACTAAATGTTCTGTACAGTCCTTCCTTTTGTAAAGATTACATGAACTGGGTTATATTAAGGTCACCCGAGGTTTGCTGTACCACTGTGCACCTTTAGAGATTCCATGTTTGTGTTTTGCTTGCTGAGTGTGAGTTCTCCTCTGGAAAAGGCTGACAATGTTACCACTAATGCTGTCACCCTTTTATGGAGTCTCCAAAAAGTCTTACTGAGGAAGAAATTCTTGAAATGTTCTGCTTCACCGCAGCCTTTAGGCATCTGAGACCCACTTCTCCTTAGGTACCAAAAGAAGCTTTGGGCTGTGTCCACTTACCCTAGGACACCTGGCAAAGCACCAAGGAAATGAGGTTGCAGATGTTCCACAGTTCTTCACAATCTGAGACCTTCTGTCTGCTCAGGGATGAAATCAGACTCATAGAAGGATGAATTCTGCTGTATTTGTGACTTATGTGACTAAAATAACTGCACATATGTATAGTAAAAGAGAGAGAAAGACATGTGCATATACATGTATACACATAGTCTGGTTGATTCTTTCCTTGAGGCACTTTGTCTACTGAATAATTACCAAATAAAGGCTGTGCTATTTAGTGATTCATTTTTTTCACATTTATAACTCTAATCTAGTATGAATCTCCCCAAGGGTCCTACACGAACACTGGATTATTCACATTTGCTCAAGGAGCAGATACCTTTCTGCACACTATGCACAAGGAGAAATATCATGCTGCAATGAAGGGAGCAGTGAGGTTTTCACGAGCTTGCACCCAGGAAAACCCAGCATGAGTATAAGATAGTTGCATTTGCTTCCAGTCAGCAGAAGAAACTACTCACCATATATTCAGTTTATAGAAATCTGCCCAGCTTCATTGAGTTCTATCAGTTGACTTCAAATGAACTATGTTGATTCAGGTAGAGATTTTAGAATGAGAAGTTAATAAAACCCAAAGAGATCACACGTGTATGCAATGCCGTGCCAAACCATCGCCAACAACTGCACCATGGCAAAAGAACGATATAGCTCCCAGTGGCACTCAGAAGACAACAGTGGCAGAAGTGACCCAGCAGAGCCTTTACTAGTGAAATACAGGCCACTGAAATCCATTTCTGTTTCCAGTTTTCACGTGTAACAGTTTCTTAGTAGCTGCTTAGTAGATTAAAGATTCCTCCAATTTCAAATATGTCTTTGTCTATAGTACAAGATGCAAAACCTCTGACCAAATATGGACAACTGAATTTAGATGATTACTCATTTTCCAACCGGATGCCAGCCCGGAGACAGCCTGAACAACCTACCAGTGCTGAAGAAGATGAGGCAGCTGAAGGCTACTTTCAGGTTCATGCACTTCGTATCACTAAGACCCTTTCTAACTTCAATCCTGATTTTAGACATCCAGTAACCAGCAGTTACAGAACAATACCGGGGATACTATGGGAAAGCTAGACCAAAAAGTTTGAAAATCAAGTACATAATAAGGAAGGCATGTAACTAATCATCTGGAATTTTCTTTACTTCTCATCTCTAAGTTACATGATCATAAGTGAGAAATAAATTCCATGTAACTCAGAGAAGGAAAAAGAAAGCAAGAGAAGAAAAAGAAGAAAAAAAAGAAGAAGTAAAAGAAGAAGAAAAAGAAGAAGAAAAAGAAACTCTTGAACTACAAAACCTGTGTCAAGAAACACAACACCACAAGAACAAAACGTGCTTGGGTCTGTGTTTTTGTTCAAGGCACAGGTGACATGCCAGATCTAGATTGGGACTAAATTCAGATACAAGTTATAGGCAGTGCCAGTATTAAAGGGATGCTAGAATTGGCGTTCTGCTGAGATTTCATTCACAGAAATGTGTATCCAAGTAAGAACCCACACAGAATGCTGATGGAAATGGGTAGACCCAATGCAGTTTTTTTCATAAACAGAAATGCACAGCAAAGTAAGTACCCAGACAGCATGTTGATGAAAATTACTAGACCAAATGAATCTCATGTGAAGAGTCTGACTAAAACAAAGTATTACTGGCAGTACAGGGTGTCAGCTAGGGCTTTTCGTTCCTAATTGGACTCATTCAGACTAGCTGGCTGGGCTTGATGCAGGTGGTTTTCCACTTCTGGCTATTATTTTTCCCCATAAGGCCAAGGGCCAGACCTCCACCCGCTTTCCTGGGCACAGGGTCAGGTATGGGGAGCACATGGGGATGCAGGGGGAGGCTTTTATACTTTTATGCAGCCAAACAACTTTCTGGCCTTCAGCACTAGAAAAAGTTTCCACTGTCTGCCAAGCCCTTAAAACTGCCCAAACACTTCGGAAATTACAGCATCTCATTTTGTTGCCAATTGGGAAATTTGCTTCACTGCATTAACTGTCAGAAAATAAAATGTACCTCTAGCGAGGTGGAAATATTATTGTCTCATTATTGTCAAAGTGCAGTAATGGACTTAAACACTGAGCAAAGGTGTGTAGTGTTTCACTTTGGGCTGAATACCTACGTGTATATCAACCATAGGTCTCTGGCTTGTATCTCTCACCAATAGCTCACCCTTCTCCTGGATTAGTGTTCTCCCATCAGTGCTATTAATGCTGTTGCATCGGGAGAGCCAGTTGCTGTAGTTCTGCTTTGTGGCCTGGAGGGCCCTTAACCATCACCAAATTAAAGCCCTCTAGGCAGTAAAATAGTTGAGCTTTAAGGGATTTCTTGGAAATGTGCTGTGAATGAGCAAACAGAAAAGAAATTAATGCTATGTTGAACCTCCTGGCTCTAAGATTACCATTTATTTGGTTTATTAAGAGCTAGTATGCACTAAAGGGAAGTTAAATCAGCTTTTAAAAAAGCCTCTGTCACATGATGTCTTTTAACATATCCAGTTAATATTTTCAAGGCACATGTCTCTTTGCAGACAGTGCCTGCTCCAGTAAATGTCTTAGGAAAGGGATGAATTGTTTCAGATACTCTGAAGACACACTTTCCTCAACACCCAGACTAGAGAAATGTGAGTTTAAGATTCCATTTTAAAGAAGAAAACTAACTTAAAACCATAGGTGCCACTTGTTGACTCAATGGGTAGAATACAAGAACAGCACAGGTATTTAGGCATTAACTATGCCTCCCCCCCCAGGATAGGAGCAGGCTGCATGGAAAAGATCAAAATATGTATAGTTTAATAAGTGATGGAGGAAGACAAAAAGAATTAGCTTTCTAGCCAGGACTCATCTGACCTTAGTTTCAGTGTAGGAAATACACAGGTGTCAGTCTGCCTGTTCCCATAAAAAGGAGTAGTCTGGGCAAAGAAAAACCTTCTAGTCTCTCCAGATATTAGTTCAGCTCACTGAGATCTGAGTCATAGATTCATCTCTACCTCCACTTATTACAAAAAGAGCCTATGGCAAATTCATTCTTAACTCACACATTAGCAAGGTACTTGTGTTTATGTGGGCATGAAGCTATATTTGGATTTTAGCCATGAAACAGCTAAGGACAGACCCCTCTCATGTGGTCAGCCACACTTATATAATATGTAACTGTTGTTCTTGCTCTGAATAAACATCCAGCAACAATGGAAGTCCACGTCACATCAAGTTGTTGTTTTCAAAGGGAACTGCAAAATCTCTTCCCTAATAAAAAAGTCCCTAAACATGCAGCCTTAACCTTACTCTTGCTGAACTCAATTACAGCACTAAAAGGTTACTTTCTTCGAGGCTACCTGAGGCCCATAAACTGCCACATGTAGCAGAGAGCTCCTTGGACACTGGCTTGGTTCAATAATTTCTCTTCCTTGGTTTACCTCCAAGGGCTGTTACACTCAGAGAAGTCTTTAATAAGCTGACACCTCTGAATGCACATTACTCCTTACATCACCATGCTGCTGCTTCCTGTCCTTTGATCCCATTAACATCATTTAAGGAATATAACTGAAATAGCAGAGAGTGTCCAGGATCTGAGGGCATCAGTAGGCGTTACTGTCCTCGGCCAGCTTCCCCTGAGAACCCCATCCATATACTTGCCCATGGCCAAGCCTCAGTTATGCTGCAGGCACCCCTGCCCCCAACCCAATCTCGTTATGCTCCTGAGTAGACCTTTGGGTGGACCTTGGACTTCATCCCCTTTGGTCTCCCTTTCCCCATATGGAGAAGGTGCTTATTTTATTTCAAATGTAGCATGCATCTGTTGCTCAAGAGGTTTAGTGCTTTCTGGATTTTAAATGAGGCTAACTAAAATATGAAATTAATTTTTTTAATTACATTTTTTCTCTGGCAACTGTATCATTGAAGGACGGAGTAGTGAGGAACCTCCATTCAGAAACTGCCTTGATAATTCAGTCACTTGAAGGAAGACAGACAGGGGCTGGGATCAAGACCTTCCAGAAATTAACAAGATGGGGCTGACCTGACGACTGATCCCATTCATGGAATCCAAACCAATTGCATGCTGCTGATTTTCACTCTATTTGTTTATTTGCATGAGTAGAAAGCATAATTTCTGGGTTATAGAGATGAATAAGATATAGAACATAACATTCTTTGGGAATGATAATCAATATATCACCCAGGTGATGTCTAGCTCTGACCTGCACTGCCTTATGACCACACCATTTGCAGGGACAGAAGACAACATCCAAGTCAAGGCAGCAGTTGTATTGCATGAGGCAGTTGGGACAGAGAGTGAAAATTAAATACTCAGCTCTAACCCCATGTCTCTGTTCTATGAATAATACCAGAAATACATCTGTGAATTACTAGCTGCCCTGCATAGCCGCAAGAGATACCAACACCTCCCATTATACCATGACCACATTGAAATATTTCCTGCAATTTCTCAGCGTCAGCAGTAAAGTATCTATCTACCCTGCACCACCTGTGGTGATTAAATGTGCCTTATAAATGTCAAAGCACTTTCCAGCATAAATCTTCAAAGAACTGCATGAAACTGTTTTTAAAACTGTCTCTTCTCTCATTTTTGCTTTCTGCACTAGGAAAGGGAAATGGCAGTACATGTTATTGAACTTCAAGGCATTTATTTCCACTAATGGTAGAGCGCAGAACTATGAGGTCATATCATGACATACGAAAGTTTATTTTCTAATCAGGTCATTCACTTATCAATGACTAGTCAGGTAAAAACATCCTTTGGCCTCTGCCAGCCTGGAAAATCCATCTTACTTTTAAAGTCAAGAAGCATCGGGAAATCCTTGGATGAATTAATCTTAGGGTAGTGTTTTCCAGCACAGAAATAAGCTGGCTTGGAAAATATTCTACTCTCCATAGGGTCATTCACTCCTCTGTACAAAATATAACTCATTCTTTTATGGGAACAATTGCCTCTAGAAATGTGAATAATTTATGGGTGGTGCCTACAGCTTCAATCTTGAAAACAATTACAAGTGTGAGAAGGTTCTGGCCTGAAATGGGGCTAAAGTATAACTGAAACAAAGTGCAACAAGTCATTGTCACTGAACTAGGCACACATTCAAGAGGGGACAGAAAATCAGCCTCAGCAGCACCACCTTGTTGATCCCAAGTGCCTCAGTTTGCATCTTCTCTGAAAAGGTGTGAGCTGTTCTACCACCGAGCAACAGACAATTTGCGGTGATTTATTATCTAGACTAAACTACCCTGTTTGTGAAACCTGATTCTTCTTCCTCATCACTTTACACTCTTACACCTCGTACTGTCCATCCATTTGAAAAATTATTGGCCTAAAATGTAGGGTCCTTTAAAATTTTTCCAAAGGTGAGCAGTTTGGGATTATTTGAGCCTTTTGCAGAGCAAATTGCAGGCAAATCCTGCCACTCAGAAAATGCTTTCCCAGACCAAAGTCAAACATTTGGGACTGTTGGTTCACATGTGCTGAGGACCTCGAGCGCTGAGACTGGAGGTACTGTGGAAATGCACACAGGGTGGGAGCACACTCCATAGCCTAAGTTTCACTTGGAGGGCACTGCAGTCCAGTTCAATTCACATGGAACATAGACATAATGCAGACTGAGAAGGAAAAACTTGTACTGGGTAATATTTCAACTATTCTTTGCTATAGCTGTGAGCAGAGTCTGCTGAAAAGAAGTGATGCAAGCAGCTCTAAGAAGGTCTGGATATAAGTGGTTTCTGTGTGCACCCAAACATAGAGTGAATTAATCTGCACTTTGCTGCTCTGTGCACATACAGAAATGACCACAGAGCCAACTAAATACACCAAGATTATGCATAAGTAAACCCAAGAAGCCGAAGCAAGCATAACAAGTTGGGGAGCACACTTCCACCATCTCCTCCAAGAGTTTCCCTTGGATAAGTCAAAAAAGTTTAATCCGCCATCAAAGATGTCAGAGCTTTCAGGCACTCTCAGTATTTACAATAGGAACCAGCACGAAAGACAAACATCTCTTTAAGCCCGTAATTGCCTCTTTCAGTGGGTTCATTTTGTAAATGTGCCAATACCAAGACCACATTCCTCCAGGAAGCTGTCACACTCAGAACATTTGGTGGGCCTATGCAGAAACCTGCTTTGTATGAACAGAAACTATAAGGAGAGCTCTACTTTATCACTATCTGTCTAAATATATAAATAATCCGAAATCTGAAGTGTGCGTTGGACAGCACCCTCAGGCTATCGTTTTACACCCAGCTGTTATTCTCAGAGGATTCTCAGTAAATCCAGGAATAGACCCAGCCTGGAGTCAGGAACAGGCTCAGAGGAGAATGTCACCATATGGCAGCTCTTGACTGTTGCATAAATATATTGATTAGCTAAACTGGCTTCAGGATGTTTCTATTAAGGACAGTGAAGTCACAAAGAGATGTAAAATTATCAGAAAGATGAAATAGTACCTGAATTTGCCATTCTTTTCCATTTAAGTATCTTCTTGTCTAAAGTATGACACTGATAATTTGAGAAAATTGGTTAATTCTGAAGCTTAAAGACAATACCCAAATAAAAATTGAACAGAATAATCGTGCTATTACTATCATAACCCAGAACAGCACATCAGCAACCCAAATGTTGATGTTCTTCCTCCTATTACATTGACATTGGCAAGAAAAGAAGTTATGTTGGAGCTTTTAATATACGTTCAAAAGGGAAAGATATGATTGCATTTCAAATCCACCATGAAGGCAGAAATCCTCAAACAGTATTTTCTTTACCTGTTTAAACAGTTAGTGAGTGGGTTTTGAACCGTGTGCTTTAAAGCTGAGAGGAACCTGTAGTAAAACAGGTTCTCTGGTTCACTTGCTGTGTGACCTGCAGCAAACCACTTTAACTTCATTGCTCTCATCATCAGCCCAAGAGCAGCTCATGGAAGAGAAAAGCTGCAGACTTTAGCTTGGTTGGAGGCCCAGGAGAACTTATTGTGTCGTCTTTGGTGGTGGGTGACAAACTTGGAGAAGTGGGTCACAGCAAAGGAGAGCTACGGTGGACCAGATGACAGGCAAAGGGCACTGGAGCTAGAACGTGGGCCTCCTGGACAACATCCTCCACCCCTTGTAGAGACTTCACCATGCTCTGACAGCAGAGCCTGGTTTGTACTGGTTGGGATGTGCAAAGCAGATGCTAGCCATCAAAAGCTAATTATTCAGTGAGGGAGATTTGACAGGACGGGGATGATAGAAAGGCAAGAAGGAAAAATAATTCATGATTTAAAAAGTAAGACAAACATCAAGCTGCTCATTCCCTCACCTTCCGCTAACAGAATAGCTTTTCTCAAAAGGGAAAAAAAGCTTTTTTTTTTCACTGCTGTTCTTACCTGATATATTTATGTTACCCTGAGGACACAGTTCAAAGGTGTATTTGTCCCTCAGCAGTCTGGGCTTTTCTAGAGGCAAAGGCAAGGCACTGAGCAAGTCTATAGCTGTGTATCAAAATCCATCCTTGGCAAAAAACAAACTCAGCAGTAAAGCCTCAGCGTGGTGCGCGGGAATTTATTCACACAACTTCACAACCACAGCAAAAAGATACCTTTTTCTCTATTTTTAGTGTACCTGGGTGCTTTATCATGATGTCTTAGGTCTTGAGGTAGGATTTGATCTAAGCTGATTTTTGGGATGGGCTTGGGCTGGCTATCCCTTTCCATGAATGAAGAATGAATATCTCAGCATGACACTAGGGAACTCCATGTTGTGGCTGATACCATGCTCCAGAAGAGAGGGTAAACTCAAGTTTTCAATTGCTTGTGGCTGTAGTTGCTAGTTTGCACTTCTGGAAAGACTGAAGCTTCTCAATGTGAGACCAAACCAATTTCATAGCTGGGTGACAACCAAGCAAGTATAAAATAGCAAAAAAACTCATCCTGAAAAGTTTTCTGTATTGCATTTTGGGTTCAAAATGTTTGGAAAGAAAGTTCTGTTAGTTTAGAAAACTGCTGTCCAAAATGGATACATTTTCCAGGGAAGTCAGCCAGTTTTTAAAGGAGGCCAAATCTGTTTCTACATGGAAATTGGCTCATTTTGGAGTATAGATGAGTTCTGCTTAAAAATATATTAAATTCCTTCCTCCGCCCACAACTGTATACACGTTCATGCATCTTGAATAGAGAACTGCTATTCCACCAGCAGCAAGGAAATGCAATTTGAACAAGTGCAATATTATGTAATTAAAATTATAGTCATGTCAGTATGGATGAGACAGAGAAAAGAGAGAAAAAATCCAGAAAACAAAAATTATCCAATTCACTCAACTCTTGGAAATCCTTTTTCCACCTATCTGAGCTCTCCTAGAAGCTGCACTTGGGTACATATAGTTTCAACTTGCTTGTTCTTTAAAAAAATAAGCACCACTTTAGCAATAGAAAATAAAGATAGAAAAAAAATTCCACAACCCGCAACATAACTGTTAAAAAATGCATGGTATATTGGTGTTAAGTAACAAAAGGTCAAGTATATAGCTTGTTCAACCATAACCCTCATCCTGACTGCATTTGAATAGCAAATTTGTTCCAAGGGCCACACCCTCGTCAAAAACTAGCGTGGAAATTAGATAAATGTTTTTTAATACATACTGTACTGAAGAACTGAGATGTGTCAAAAAACACATAGCATGTACCAGTGCCTCTCTCTGAAGTGTATGCCATTTGGAATATTGTCATTTAAATACTTTGCCTGTTTAGTCTATTTTGAATGGCTTCATTATAGAACTGGTGGGAAATTCTCCAAAGAAACTCAAAAAAAAGTATGTTTTGGAAAGTATTTCAGATCTAGGATTGTCAGAATGCCCCATTTTAACCTTTTCAGCAGAAGAAAATATCAGTGCATATTGATATATGTATATGTATTCTCATAAATAAAATCATAGAATTATAGAATAGTTTGGGTTGGCAGAGGTCTTGAAAGGTAAAAAAATCAAAAATGCATGGAAATGATCAAAGTAGAAGATCTCAAGATCTCAACTGGTCTGCTTTAATTGCTCAAGGAGGTATTAAAGTCAAAAAATGTGAAAATTTTGGCAATTTACATGGGAACTCAAGTCTTGCCCTCCTGTAATCTTACACATCCCAGATCGATGGCCTTTTCAGTAAAGGAGATTTCTAGTGCTGCCCATCATTGATTGACACATGTGAGGCTTTATGCCAGGTGAGCTTGATACTACAGGGACATGTAACTGTGGCACTTGTTTAAGCTGGGTACAGGGAAGAAAGATATGTACACATGTAGGAATCACAGTTCAGTTTCCAACTCTTCTCTTATTGAGAAAGGTCATTGCTTCTTTCAGGTATTTGCTAAATAGAGAAAACATTCAGGAAGCCGAACCCTTTGATCTTTAAATACTTGTAGGCTTGGTGCTATGAAAGGATGAGGGAAACATTTAAAAACGGTTGAGGGAAACAGATGTTTGGCTTCTTCCATCCACTGCCACTAAATCAGTCATTGGCCCAAACTGGTATTTAGCACAGGTGATTTTCCTCAAAGCTAATCCTGCTTTTATTCAGGGCATTCTTCTTCCAATAAAAATCCATCTGCTTGCCTAGCTTTAGACATCAGCATAAATTGTAGCTCATCCAAATGGGTCTTTCAAGGGGGGCTCTGCACCAAGACTGAGAGAACCACATGCTGCTTACTGAGAAATCACAGAGCTGCTCGCAGCTTGAGCTGTCTGAGTCACCAGCTGATGAGAAACTTGACTTTTCGCTCGATTTTTCCTGCTCTTTTTAAAGAAAACTTTAAAAAACAAATAAACCCCACAGGCAAGCAAGCAAACTTTCTCATTTCATAGGCACCCCCTCCCAGACATGGTTAAATTTACCACAAAATCCATTTTCTCATGGATTTTTTTTTTCATTTATTTCCTGCTTGCCTCCTTTTATTTTTCCACACACATTAGTGTCATTTTCTCCTCTTGCACACAGGCTGTGAGCATTTAGTTCATTCTCTCCAACAAACAGCAAAAGGCTACCAACTGTTACATGCCCCAACAACTACGTCCACATTCCCTTTGCAAACAAGATGCTACACTGAGATGGCTTTTACAAAAGGAGGGTGATAGCAATAGTTTTGGTTCATCAAGTTTCAGAGTAAGGACATGGCTGGAGATCAAGTCAACCAGGTCTTCCCTTCACAACCCAGCAGGGTTACTCCAGCCCTAATTTAAAATCAGTGCTTACTGAAACACACTTTTGCAGCCCAGGCTGAATCCCCAGATCACAGTTTCCAGCAGATCCCTGCATCACAGCTTCTCATCAACTTTTCATCTCTCCTAGGTAGCAATATTTATCATGTAGTAGAGCCAGGTGCAAGTGGACCAGTCAATAAACACAGATAATTGCTTAAAACTCTTAACTCCATGCAACTGTCCAGACAATTATCTACTTATGTATTTACATCATTGTTATTAACATTATGTCTCATCAGCTCCCATGCATTAATGGATCTTATCCTCTGCAAGTGCCTACCACAACAGAGCAAAAAAATAACACCGACATTTGTTCCTATTTTTCTTATAAGCAAGTGCCAGGTTCTTCTGATCATCAAAATAGTTTTTTATCTTGAGAATGCTAGAAAAAACAAAAGCAAGTTTGTACTGGAAAGTTTACAAGTTCAACAAAAGTAATTCTGCTGCTTAACAAAACTGTGATTGCAAAAATACTCAAAACATTTATACCACTGTGAGTGTAATTTAAGGATATACAGTCTTTGCTCAAACCTTTTACAGAAAAAATGGAGTTTCACCCTGTCTTTGATATTGTACTTCAGGTTGCAAAATCTAATGAGGCATTAGCAGTAAAACTGTATTATGAATGCTGAAGTTACATTACACAACTGCAGCTTACAAATCAATAATTTCACAGAGACAATATCCTGTAACATTTTTGAGTTGCTTATCATAGAAGTTCATTGCAAGACATAACTTGTTTAGTATCAGCATATAGGGTAATTTTGCTTACACTATGTAATTCAGCTCTCTGTTAAGTTTTATGAACAGGTAACATGTAACTATATTACAGCAAATATACCAATGACAGAATCACTGGTATTTCATCTCACAATTTTGGGTTAACCAAGGCTTTGTGTAGCAAGATAGAGCAGTACAGAGCACGGACGTCTGCAAACTAAGTTCATCAAAGCTTAGACAGATGAAAACTATGGGAGAATGTTTTGCTTCTCTCCAATTACGAGAGAATTCTGAGCAAATACTTATAGAAAATTAAAAGTCCTCAAAGATGAGGAAACACGCTTGGTTCAGGGCAACACAGCTTGTCACATGCCCAGCTAAAAAAAGTTCACAGAGATCCACAGAATACCTATCTTTTTAAGTAAATGACTAAATAGAAGTCAACATTGTGATACATAACTTCAATCAACATCTTTTTAGCTTTAGATTGATTTCCTTTGGGAGCTCTATTATGTTAGCACCAGCAAAACAGCTGACATTTTTTCCTTTACCCACAATACACCCATTACCCATAAAGGGTAATACGTGCTGTTCTGTTCATGGTCTTATGGACTCAAATTAGAGGTGAAAGTTGTTTTGAGCAAAAGGAGTATATGGCTGATGTATTGCTTCCATTTATTATTTGATCTCAATCTATTGTGTGTTTCCTTATGGCACACTCAATAGGTCTGTAATCATGGGGAACAAGATAGAAAGGGTAGGGCAAGTATTGTAGTTCCTGCCTTGGCTGGTGTATAACTTTTATTAGAGCTTATTTTGAATCACAACTTTAAGATAAGAAGCCCACATGAAGGATAGGAGATATGGCTTTCTGGGCTTAAACATCCAGTTATTTTTTATTTGTATGTAAGTGACATGAAGAGTTAACACACTGTCCACTTTTTTATAGCTGAACTATTTGAGCTTTTGTTTAAAAAAAATGGGAAATGATACGGTGGTGCTTAAAAAAATGTTTTTCCAGCTTCTTTGGTACAACAATTGTTTGACATAAACTCGCATGACACTGTAAGCTTCCTCTCTGCTAATAGCCCAAATGTTCTTTTTCCAGCAGGAGGAAAATGCCTGTGTCCAGGGTGAGATCACACCAGCTGCCCTAGAATGAGGAGCCCCACCATGGTGCCAAGGCAGGACTCGGCAAGCACACTGAGTGCATGTGGAGCTTGGCATCCGCAGAGGATGGAGGGAGGGATATGTGCATGGTGCGGGGCAGGGGTGTCTCATTTAAAGAAAAGCCATGTACAGTGTAGCCCATAAAGAAAAAGAGGATGTGAGATAGACAAAAATTGCAGCTGTTTACATAAAGAACAGGATGTATTTTGCTTGCCTACAGGCCCTGAGAACTGCAGTGAAGACGGTGGAGTTTACACCAAAGCAGCAGAGATGTGGGCAGAGGTTTCAGGCAGCTGAGGGCACGGAGAGAAGGTGACCTGCAGCTGAGAGCACAGCAGATGGTAAGGGATAGAGCCATCAAAAGGCTCAGAGACCAGCATCCCAGCTCCACTTGCAAGAAATATCATACCCCTTGCAGAAATGGACACCCTGAGACGTGGACATCCTGGCACTTGCTCTGGGGCTGGGCAAGGCAGAGGGCAGGAAACTCTGACAGCAGGTTCCCAGAGAGCAGAGTGCCAGAGCTATGCTTTGATCAAGGTGACTTTGATGACTTTTGGGAATTAAGCCTGAGAAGTGAAAGAAAAAATTCAGGAGAGCCACATGGCTCTTGAAATAATAGAAACCACTTGAGAAGCTGCAGGTTAGGGCAGGTCTAGAGGTTTCAGAAGGTTTCAGCAAAATCTTAAACTGCTTCTTTCTTGAGGTAGCTTGTTAAAGTGGAGATCTTGCCAGGGTGTTACTCATAAAAAGAGTTGAAAGATTGACCAGAAAAAGGCCTTGCTTAGAAAAGCAGGTTGCATAAACTCAGGTCATCCAACACCTTCACAGCTTCAAGTGCCTGATGCGGGAGGGAGTCCATGACTAACTTCCAGCTGTAGCCTTTACACACGTAACACCAGATGTTTGCAAGAAAAATGCATAATGGACCAAGATCCAAACAGACCCTGGGACTCTCCAAGCCCTCTGACCCAGAAGAACAAGTGCAAGTAGAAATGTGTCCCTTATGATGGACTTCTACAGGCAAACTCCTCCTCTGTCTGCTGCCAAGGGGACACTGGCAAGGACCTTGCCTGAAAGGTCCCTTCTGCAACTCAGATATCTCTTAGCAACCCTGCAGCAGGTCCCTCTGCGGTCCACACCTCTGCTCCTTCTGGGACTGGTCCCTCCAGCTGGGGTCCGCAGAGACCCTCTTTGGCATGGCCAGACCTCCCAGAGTAGGAACAGGCACACAAGCATATATCATGCTCAGCAAATGGCCTGCAACACACTCACTTGACTTCAGTTAACCATTCCTTGGATTTCTCACTGTGGGCATTATCCAAAACCACAGACACTTGATATCTGTATGCTTTGCCTCAGTCCTTTTGCTTCAGTAGCCCTCAGCAGGCATGTCAAAGCAATGGCACAGATATTGCAACAGTAAAACAGAGGAAAGTATTGAAGCCCTTCCACAACAGATGTGCAGTGGTTAACTTGGGATGGCAAGAAGCCCACAGTGTCCAGTTCCTGTGTCCTGTCCAACAAGCAATGACATTCTCTGATTGCAAACATGATCCTACGCACCTCAAAGACAATTTTAGTCACAGGCTAAATTGTGTAAATCAGCTTTCCTAAAAGATAAAATCTTCCCTTGTATTTTTTTCCATTGCTTAATTAACTATTGTTTTGCTCAGCATGTTTTAACCATAAATAAGTTCGTTAATAGATGTTCTCTTTGGAAACATGGGGGACTCTGTGATACAATGGCATTAACCTTTTTGAACAACATCATTTATATCATTTGCCTCTTAAAGGCACCCACCATGTTCCCCAGGCAATTATAAAACTTTGTTTCATGGTACTGAGTGAGCTCATCCAGCTAAAATGACTACAATGCATGTCTGCATAATATTGCTGTTAGTTGAAAGCTATCTATTTATACTACTCATCCACCACTATTAGAACTCGTTTGTGAGCATATTTGCCCTTCTGCTGTAAAGCCACCAGCTCAGCTGGCTGCTCTCTGCCTGGATCTCAGGAGAACTGTCCTACAGAAGGGTCATGAAAGAAGAAGAACTAGAAACTCTGAAATTGGGAGTTTTCTGACAATTCTTTCCAAAGTAACCTACGAGTTTTCTTACAGCTGAGGCCTGATACAGTTTGAATGACTCCTACTAAATCAGCAGTCTTGGGGATGCTGCTGAACCCCACTGGCATTCCTACCAGCCTTACTAAAACAAAATTCCCACTCTCTGGATGAACAGGCACTTTTCTCTCCAGAGCTGGGAAAGGAGAAATTGCAGTATCTCCACACAGGGAGAGGCTGGGCCACATCTATTAAAGATTCCCAGCACCAGACATGTTTTAATGTATGAGCATATCTTCATATTCTCCCTACAGCTGCTTACATCTTCCCATCCTGCAGTCAAGATTCAAACTTCCAAAGAATTCAGGTTTGTTTCTTATTCATCTTATACAAAAAATGGAAATACATCTCTCCTTTATAAAAAAGGCTGAGAGCTATAGATAAAAATTCCAATACAGAGGTGAGATATCGTATTTTTTTCATGATTGTAGAGGATAGGTGCCATGTGCTCTGAGCAGAGCAGCAAAGTTTGTGGGTTTGCTTTGTTTATTCTGTCCATATTTGGATATGAAGAGGCATAGGCAGTAGATGAAAGTAGTTCATATAATAAAACTGGGTTTGGATGAAACTCAGCAGTGTATTACTGTTTCATTTTAGCTCTCCTGAAATAGTAAGGCCTTGTCAAACTCAATCCCACAGGAGAAGACTGGGCAGATTTCAATTTCAGCATGTGCCACACAGTTGCACTTTGCCATATTTGCTCACATTATGGCATATGTGTGTGGAGGAAGAAGGGAAGAATTTCCCTGTCTCTAAGCTGCAAGATATCTTTTAACACCTCTATTCTTTACTGCAATAGCACTATATTACCGGTCATAGAGCAAAGCAATTACATGACTACAACCACCTGATCTGAAAAGATGGCTATTCAAAGTGAGGATCCAGTCCAAATTTAAGCAGCAGGAATGTTTTCATCTAAAATTCCCACTTGTACCTCAAAAATAACCAACCTCAAATTCTTTTTGCTACCTGTTTCACTTCCAGCTTTGCACAATTTCCTGCATCTATGACCACAACCTTATCATACAGGGTTTGGGAGCAGGGGTTTGATTGGTCCTCCCACAGGCAAAAGACACTTTCAAATTGCAAGTTTTATGAAGAGGGGGAGAATAGGAGCATTTCACTCATGAGGAACTGTGCTGATCCATGAGAAAAAGGAGGGGACAGACTTTATTCAATAACTTAGGATGGTGTTAGTTGCAGATTTGGGTGCTGGACATGTTTAATGAGAGAAGTACAGGAGAGGAAGGGTAGCCTGCACTCAGAGATGGCAATGTTGGAAGTTAACACAGAGTCTGAGATCAGGAGAAGAGGCACTATCAGAAACATCCTTTTGCCCATTCCTGGCTCAGTCCAGTAGGAACAGAGGACACAACCACAGAGGACACAGCCACATGTGGCTGCCTCTGCTCCTAGAGGTCAGAATCTGGATTTTAGCATCAAGCAGGTTCCTGGGAGCAAGGCATCCTCACAGCCCCTGTAATGTAAGCACCAGTAACATCTCCTATTATTCTGTTGCTGAGTATAATTCGGTGGGATGAAGAGCTGCAGCCAACTCACCAAGACCTGCCAGCCTACAAAGTCAGCGTGCCCTACTAACCAAATATGAGCATGAGGAGACCTGGATTTTCCTCTCAGCTGTATCACAACATCCCTCCTTGTATTAGGAAGACCTCTGTGCCCCAAATGTCCCCTCTATAAAGAGGAAATAACATTTTCTTTCTCCCACGCCTAGACTGTCTGGGCTAGTTAACCATTTGGACAGAGATTTCATCTGGCTGCAGCTTTGCAGATAAGAGCGCACAGTGGGAGCCCTGATCCCAGCCAGGGCCTCCAGGCACAACAATATGAATGATTAGCAGCAGTGAGCAGTCAGGGCAGGCAGCAGCCTTGTCTAGCTCAGACCGTGCACATCACTGCTCCTAAATATCTCTCCTAGTGATAATTCCAGAGCAGCCAGAGTCATGGATGCTGTTAATCCAAGAGAAGGAGGATGAAGTAGGTTTTCATTGTGCCTCCTTGCTTCCACGTGGGCATGCAAGTTTAGGAATGTTGGAGAAATAATTCCTCAGCTGTATCTCAGGCATAGGCCAGAGCAAACTCTGCTTACTGCAGATCTGTTGCTGACTAAGTTACTTCATGGGTCTCAAATGACATATCTGGTTTAAACCTACTTTCAGTGCCTTCACCCAAAACTTTCTGCCAAAGTTCAGATCTTCCCGCATATCCCATTCCTCTGCCTGCTCCTGCCTTTACTCCCTCTCGCTCTACCTTCCTTCCCACAGCCGTGGGAACAGACTTCATCACTTGAGAAAAATGCCCTGCTCATACCCCCTGCTGTTGCTTGAAACAGAAAAAAAAAAAAATAAAATCTTCTGGGCAGTGAATCCTTGTCAGGAGAAGAAATTACACTGACCTCAGTGGGGATGGCATGTACTGCTGGAGAGGTGGTTCAGCCTGTGTGTGCTGCAACCAGCTGTCTGTCTGACTACAATACAGCGTGGCGTATATGGAATATAATTTCCCTCTCCATTTACATGTAATACAATGGCTTTGGATGACACATTATTAAAAAAAGTGAAGACAAGGCTCTTGGCTTTCACTAATGGCTTGTTACTCCTCTAACATTGTCTCTTTGGCACAGAATGACAGAGTGATTTGTGTCTCTCCCAAAGACTCCCCTAGCCTTCTTCTCTACCCTGCCTGAGATCTGCTACTTTTTAAAAATAATAACACCTCTGTATAGCAGTGGGAGGACTGGACTCACATGGGTGGTCTCTTCTAATGAAGATAGAGTATCTGGGAAGAATATTTTAATGTGTTTTTCTTCTAATTGAGTTTTTCCAGCGTTTGGGATAATTATTTCTACCAATTAGCCCAGTGGTATTGTTAGCTGGAGGCAACCAGTCCTTCTCCAGGCCTCTGACAGAGGTTTACAGTATGCACAATGGTGCATAGTCCAGTTTATGAGAAAAAAATTGCCCCTCTGCTCCCAAAACTATGGGAAAGGATTCCATTGTGAGACAAATATTTCCCATGGAAATTGCCCTAAGAAGCTTCATAAGGGTCCATGTTTCAGATAAAAGAATATGGGTGGGGATTTTAAAATACAGCTCAGGAAAGAGGGGGTTATGCTTGAAGGGGAGACAGTAGCACAGGAGAGGGTAGTCAACGGTCAGACTTGACGAGGCATGGGACAACTTCCCTCCTTGTACTGTGCAATGTCCCAGAGGAGATGCTGAACCCCATCACGCTGTGACCAGGCCTGTCCCTAACGATGGAAGAACAGGTCACGATCAGTGACAGTAAATTCATTCAGAGTAAATTATCAGCCTTTCTTTACAAACATAAGAGCTAGACACTTGTTTTTCCTAATAAATGAGAGCTGAAAGAGGATGCAGTCACTTAAGTGCCAGAGCAGTGGCGTTGAGCACAAGCCTGTAGCTGCTTTGCCTTATATTAGCCCTGAGCAGGAAACCTTTCAGCAACCTGCTGAAGGAAGTTAATGCTGCAAAGAGAGGGCTGGCAAGAATTCAGCACAAAGACCCTGAAGCAAAAATACATAATTGTTATAAAGGTAAAGACTAGTAAGGAGTAGTATATGATCCTGTAGAAAATAGGCACAACGCTGGGGAGTTTTAAGCCAAGTCTTGCAGGATCACAAATCTTCAGTTAATGGAAATAGAGGAATTTTTCAAGTTAAAGATGAATGAGGTCTTTAGATATCTGAAAATGCAAATGACCTGGTGATGATGGCCATATAGTTAGCTATATATCCTTAGCTAACTTATAAAAAAGAATCACCCTGAATATTTAAATAAAGTAGGGCGAGAAATGATCCCCCTATAGAAATCCCTCAGTGAAATATTTTTCATTAGAAAATGCTTGTTCATGGAAAAGTGGAAACAGTGAGCATCAGTAAATACACCTTTGCACTCAGAACAGAGCTTGTGGGCTGCTCTATGGTGGCAGAAATATGATTTACCCTGGAACACTCTTGATGCGCTGAAACCCCTTGTTTTAGGTACACATTTTCATTGTCTTTTCATGTTAACATCAAAAGACCACCGCTGTGTCTTCACGAGGCACAGCTGCTGCCTCTCTGGCACAGTCCTTGCTTGCGATGGAGTCACAATGATGCTCAGATGCCAGCTGTAGGCGTTGCCAGATCTGCCTCATGGGTACCAAGTTTAGGATCTGTCCCTGAATATGCAACTTCAACCAAGTAAAACTTACAGCAACTTCTATTACTAGTGTAGGAAAGTAAAGTAAAGTTTCGTAAAGAAGCAGAGAATCTGTTGCTAAGATGAAAGTCCAAAATATCTGGTTTAGCATGTGCTAGAAGCCTTAGCAGTGAGTCCTTACCACAACAAATATCTCCAAGCAGACTCAAGAGGGCTGAAACTTCAATGGGATAAGTTACAGGACATCTTGTGAAATATGGCACAGGGATTTAGACTGACCTTCCTGGGGATAATAGAGACAATTCATTAAAATATCAGAAATACAAGTCAGCCACATGTATTACCTTCACCATGACACCTCTTTACTAAGTTTTTTACAAAATGTTGAGATAAATATCTTTGAGGAATGTACCTCTATTTGATGTTGCTTTTCCACGGAAGCAATGACTCCAGTTTTTCTGAGCAGAAATCAGATAATCCGTCTGCCTGGACCCTTCCTTATGGCTCTCCATCTCTCTGAGCTGTTCTGTCAAATTTGTAGCAATAGAGACTCCACGATATCCCTTGTTAATCTTAATTTCATCTGAAATACAGAAAGGGTCATTGGGCACTGGAACAGGCTGCCCAGGGAGGTGGTTGAGTCACCTTCCCTGGAGATTGTTTGAGCTTTCTTTCACATTGTCACTTATTCTATACATTTCAGACCAGCAGTATCTATTGTTAGGATCTCTATTTTAACTATCTCAGATCGGTTTGTACTGGCTTTTACAAAATATGAGCAAGCTCTCTTATGACTTTGGATAGGAAAGGGTTTTTACTGGGACCGCACCATAATACACTGCCTGATGTCTGTTCTAGCACAGTTTTAGTAGCCTTAGAAGATGAATATAAGATAAAATCCCAACTACAAAATCTTGAGGCCATTCCTTAAAGAGACGGATCTGTCTCAGATTATAAGAAAGTCCTACAGTGATTTTTCCACAAGCTCCTACACAAAGGCTTGAAATAGTGAATAGTAGTCAACAGGGACACCCTGGATCAGAGCTAATGTACATCCATGCAAGACATTTTTTAACATGTAAGCCAGCATTAGGTACTTCACAGAAAATTCTTACAGCTGTGGGATAATCTGCCTGCTAGGACGATTTCATCCTAAATCTTTTTACTTAAATGCTTAAACCCTGAAGAATGAGGTCTGATAATATTTCCAAGTCTCTAGTTTTGCTAAATTTAGAGTTATGGTTCTCTCTGCACCTACTATCAATATAAAATGCCCAGTTCCTACCTGAACCTTGCTAAATCCTTAGCTTCAAAGAAGTTAGGTTTCGGCAGTCTATCTAGTGTCAGTAAAGGTAAGGAGAAAGTAAAAACTTTGCCTCAGATATCAGAACCAGCTCCTGGAGAATATAACACTGGGAAAGATAAAGAAGTATAACTTCAGAAGGTCAGAGAGCAAACATCTGAAACAGCTGAAGAAAAGCCATCTCTCACCCCAGAGTTTTAAGATAACTGGCAGAAGAACAAAGTAATTTTCTAGGATACTTGCTTCCGCCATGAAAAAACAGGTTTTCATCAGTAACTATGCTAACCCAAAGCTGTTTAATGTCACTTTTGCAACAGACGTTGTCTACACCTGTACACAGGAACTCCAGGGAATGGATGACATGGATGCAGAGTCATGAATGCCCGTACCTGGAAATATTTTACAAAGCAGTGTAGCTTTCCTGCAGGCAGTGAATCTCTGCCAGTTGCACAAGATGAAGATCTGGCCTACTCAATAAAGATTTCAAATCTTTGGGGATTCACCCTAGGGTACTGAAGGAGCTGGCGGATGTGCTGGCCAAACCCCTTTCCATCATCTTCCAACAGTCCTGGAAGACTGGGGAAGTCCCACTGGACTGGAGGCTGGCTGATGTTGTGCCCATCTACAAAAAGGGCCGCAGGGAGGACCCAGGAAACTACAGGCCTGTCAGTCTGACCTCAGTGCCAGGGAAAGTCATGGAACAGGTGATCTTGAGTGCTATCATGAAGCACATGCAAGAGAACCGGGTGATCAGGCCCAGTCAACATGGGTTCACAAAAGGCAGGTCTTGCCAGACTAACCTGATCGCCTTCTATGACAAAGTGACCCGGCTACTGGATGAGGGAAAGGCTGTGGATGTGGTCTTCCTGGACTTCAGCAAAGCCTTTGACACAGTTTCTCACAGCGTTCTGCTTGAGAAACTGTCAGCCTCTGGGCTGGACAGGCACACACTCTCCTGGGTGGAAAACTGGTTGGATGGCCGGGCCCAGAGAGTGGTGGGAAATGGTGTGAAATCCAGCTGGAGGCCAGTGACAAGCTGGAGGCCAGTGACAAGTGGGGTTCCCCAGGGCTCAGTGCTGGGTCCAGCCCTGTTCAATGTCTTCATCAATGACCTGGATGAAGGCATCGAGTGCACCCTGAGCAAGTTTGCGGACGACACTAAGCTGGGTGGAAGTGTCGATCTGCTGGAGGGTCGGGAGGCTCTGCAAAGGGATCTGAACAGGCTGGACCGCTGGGCAGAGTCCAATGGCATGAGGTTTAACAAGGCCAAATGCCGGGTCCTGCACTTGGGGCACAACAACCCTATGCAGTGCTACAGACTGGGAGAAGTCTGTCTAGAAAGCTGCCTGGAGGAGAGGGACCTGGGTGTGTTGGTTGACAGCCGACTGAATATGAGCCAGCAGTGTGCCCAGGTGGCCAAGAAGGCCAATGGCATCTTGGCTTGTATCAGAAACGGCGTGACCAGCAGGTCCAGGGAGGTTATCCTCCCTCTGTACTCGGCACTGGTGAGACCGCTCCTCGAATACTGTGTTCAGTTCTGGGCCCCTCACCACAAGAAGGATGTTGAGGCTCTGGAGAGAGTCCAGAGAAGAGCAACAAAGCTGGTGAAAGGGCTGGAGAACAGGCCTTATGAGGAGCGGCTGAGAGAGCTGGGGTTGTTTAGCCTGGAGAAGAGGAGGCTGAGGGGAGACCTCATTGCTCTCTACAACTACCTGAAAGGACGTTGTAGAGAGGAGGGTGCTGGCCTCTTCTCCCAAGTGACAGGGGACAGGACAAGAGGGAATGGCTTCAAACTCCGCCAGGGGAGGTTTAGGCTAGACGTTAGGAAAAAATTCTTTACAGAAAGGGTCATTGGGCACTGGAACAGGCTGCCCAGGGAGGTGGTTGAGTCACCTTCCCTGGAGGTGTTTAAGGCACGGGTGGACGAGGTGCTGAGGGATATGGTTTAGTGTTTGGTAGGAACGGTTGGACTCGGTGATCCGGTGGGTCTCTTCCAACCTGGTTATTCTGTGATTCTGTGATTCTGTGATTCTGTGATTCTGTGAAAAGATGTGATCAGAGTTGGGCTCCTTGACCTAAAAACTTAAGGAGAGACTGGCAGAATGGAGCAGCGCATCTGAAACCCGCCCAGGTAACTATAGGTCAGAGCACAGAGATGCATTGACGATCACATTTATTTATTTCAAAAAAGAATTTGATCATATTTCTCGAGGGTATACTGGAAAAGAGATCTTAATTTTTCACATCTTTTTAGGAGGCAAAGGAGGCACTGCTGATGAGATATGGGAGCCCTACTTTGCTTAAGATGTGAAATCAGTCCTGAATATCTGGGTAAAACAGAAGCTGGCCTAAGGTAGTTAAAACTTACTATTAGGACATTACGTTTTCAGGCTTAATCACGCATAATCATTAATTTCTTGTTCTATACATTTGTTTTGCATTTCTGGGAAAAAATGTGGAATAAGACCACCTCAAGCCAGGGCAATGTCCCACCTAGTCCTATCATAGAATCATAGAATCATAGAATAACCACGTTGGAAGAGACCCACCAGATCATCGAGTCCAACCATTCCTATCAAACACTAAACCATGACCCTTAGCACCTCATCCACCCGTGCCTTAAACACCTCCAGGGAAGGTGAATCAACCACCTCCCTGGGCAGCCTCTGCCAGTGCCCAATCACCCTTTCTGTGAAGATTTTTTTCCTAATGTCCAGCCTAAACCTCCCCTGGCGGAGCTTGAGGCCATTCCCTCTTGTCCTGTCCCCTGTCACTCGTGAGAAGAGGCCAGCACCCTCCTCTCCACAACCTCCTTTCAGGTAGTTGTAGAGAGCAATGAGGTCTCCCCTCAGCCTCCTCTTCTCCAGGCTAAACAACCCCAGCTCTCTCAGCCGCTTCTCGCAAGACCTGTTCTCCAGCCCCCTCACCTCCCTAGAGTCAGTGCATTAAGGACAGAAACACAGCAGATACAGGTCAAGTATTTCCATGATGTACACTTCCAAAGTGCAGTCATCCAGGGATATGCCAAGGTGGGAGAGCATTACATTTAATAACTGTTCATGGACGATTCCTCCTTGAAAATGCCTTTTTGAATGCATTTATAATTTTGGTCTCCACATCATCCCTAGCAATGTTTTCCACTATTCCAATGAGTGAAAAATTACTGCTTTAGTATAACTTATTTTAAAACCTGACAGTATGACTGGGTGCCCTTGTCTTTTCAGGTTGTATTCACCTTCTCCACAATGCTCAGGATTTTATGTGTCTTCATCATGCTGCTTTCAACTACCTCACTTCTAAACTGAAGGGTCACAGTCTGTGCATTAAATTTGCTCTGTTCTTTTTGTCCCTTTTGCCTTTTGTTATGCTGGTTCTCCTATATCTTTCTGAACATACGGATGAATAGTATTACACTTCATATCCAAAATAGAAAAGGACCCACCATTTTGTATATGTTCTCTCTTTTCTCCAGAAAAGTGCATTTTAAAACTAGATAATAAGAGATTTGCTCTGTAAACGCTCATTGATTTTATTGTTTCTTTTCATGTACTCTCCAAATCAAACCAGTTTTGCAGGAGTGTTTCTTTAGATACTGTGGACTTGGCTTTTTTTCCAAGAAACTTCAAAGCAAAACCCTAAGTTTATCAGGCCTTTTTTGCTTTTGCACTTGGGTTGTGTAATTGTTAGTCCAAAATATCCCACTTCAACAATGCCATGCACTTTAAAATTAAAATACACTAAAGCTTGGAAAAGTTACACAAGTCACCCCAAAAATAGTTGCCCTGCCTTTTTCTGCCTGATACAATTCAGTGTTGTGTTGAATATTTGGTGTTTCTCTGGATAACCCCTCGGTCTGCTGTGCATGCGTGCTTTCATTTTCAGCTCTTTAGTAGGTACCAGAGCTGACTGCAACATGAGCTAATACTCCCAGAAAATCAGCTTTCTGGAGTCACTGCTGGAGCAGGATTAAGCAGGAAAAAAATTGCAGAGATAAGGATTTCACAGCATTTCTTCCATTTCATTCACCACAACCAAAGGTCACGCTGGCTCTGAGTTAGTTCGTTCATGGGTCATATCTCCTCATGTTCTTTTTTGGGGTTTCAAGTTGTAAAGTTTCATGCTGTTTGCTCAACCCACAGTGTTGCTGTCTCATGCATCTCCACCTACCCTTCCTCCCTGCCTGAATCACACTCAGAATCATGCATATTGTTCTGGGGAGAAAACTGTTTTGCAGTTGTGTCAGGAGGCACTGGGGAAGGACCTTCCAAGAAGATGCTCCCAAACATGGAACTCAACAATGTCCTTTGCCAGAAACCTGACAGCTGCTGTAGAACAGTGGAGATGATTCACACAAATGAAGAGTTTGAAGTGCCGACTGTTTTCACATGGCAGAAAGGATGGATTACATTTGTCCTGGTTCCTTTTATGTGCCCAGTCCAAGGGACTTCAGGGTGAATCCTGGGAGATGCTTAGAAGAACCTGACTACACAGAATAATAATTAAAAATTAATTATTGGATATTTACCAACAAGTAGGGTTGCCACGTTCAACAGATTTGGCAACTGGCAACCTTCAATTCATGCAGGATCAGACCTGTTTAATCTAGTAATCCTCACATGTTGAAGCAGCCGTGTTTTCTTGTTCTTGTTTCACAGAAGGGAATAGCTCAGGCAGCAAAGCTGGGTGACTTGTCTTTCACCACAGAGAGGATTTCTTCTTTCACTTTTCTTAACGCAGCTAAAGTTCCCACCTTTTCTAAAATAAAGGACTTAATTGGAAGTCAGCTGAAAGAAAGGCTGCCTCTGGGTCATTCTGGGTTCAGGAAAGGGGGATTTGGGCCACAGGTTGCCTCTCACTGCACCTCTCACATGACAGTCAGTTCTCACGCTCACACCCTTATTTCATGTCTTTCAGGCAGATTCAAGTCTCTCCAAACAATTCCTGGATTAAAAGTGCAGGCTCATGCTCATCCAGTGTGAAACAGCTCCTATTCCTGCTGCAGGAGGAATGAAGCATGCTAAGCTCCATAAACTGCATAACGATTTCACATTTTCCAAAAATAGGCCAGGTGTGATGAGAAGCAGCATTTCCTGAAGCTAAACTGCATTTGTGTGCTTCAAAACATCTTTCTTTACAATAACCAGGGCTGTAGGAGCTTTCTTTTTTTAAAGAAAACTTATGTTTTCAGAAAAATGATAGATCAATACAAAGCATTAAGCACAGTTCATGGTAACAAGAAACCAGTGGATGTTTATGACCAATCAATCCACTTAACTCTGCCAAAGCCATAAGCCACCACTGGGGTTATAAATTGTTGAGCTGAGTTTGCAGTTTTAAAATGTCATCCAAAATCAATTGCTCCCTCAATTAGACCATTAGTTGTCAACAA
Source organism: Phaenicophaeus curvirostris (assembly GCF_032191515.1). Taxonomy (NCBI): domain Eukaryota; kingdom Metazoa; phylum Chordata; class Aves; order Cuculiformes; family Cuculidae; genus Phaenicophaeus; species Phaenicophaeus curvirostris. The sequence continues at coordinate 70,530,844 of NC_091395.1, read as the reverse complement.
CTTAGTTAAATAATAAGCCAGCGGTTCACATCTGCTTGGGAACAGAGTCAGGATTGAATTGTTTCCTGGCTACCTGAGCTGAATTCACATCTTTTGTCATTAATATGAGTAAGTGTAGGAAAGCAAAAAACTATGCTGGAAATAAAATCAAGTTCTCCTTCCACTGCCTGAAGCACGTAAATCTTCTAAGTTAATGGTGCCAAAGAATAGGTCTGATTGGCTTCAGTGGTGGTCAGGGATGCACAAGGAATGTAGGGTCAAGCCCCATGTACCACTGACCTTTCTAAGGAGGTGTGTGTTACTGCAGCTTCTACCATATCTGTTGCTCAGTGCCCATCTGATGTCACTAGTATCTATCTGCACACATTTCTGACGACCCCTGCAGACTCCCTGCTGTTTTTCATTTCTATGTGAGCAGCATCGGAGGAGCTGTGCTGTTAAGAAGACTGAAAAGGATGTGAAATTCAGGCCCTGCCCTTGGTCTTTGGGGTCAGTGATCACTAGGCATCAGTGTGGAGATGGCTCCTACCTGAGTTTATCTCCATCCCTTCTCTCATGAGGCAGTTACAGAAGCTGCATAGAAGAGAGAAAATGAGACTTGCAAAATATGGCCCAGCAGAAGAGGGGGAGTATCTGGGGTACACCAACCTTGGGACAGTAGGCCACCACCAAGCATGGCTTACACCAGAAAGCCAGCTCAGCTCCTTCTGATGTGCTAATCCCATTCCTATATCATTTTGGTACATGTTAGCATGTACTTGGCATTCTGGTGTACCAGCGGTGTTGATGTACTGCCCAGGACAAGTGAGGATGGACACTGCAATAGACTGAAGTCAACAGACTTCACCTTGTTTCTTCCAGTGGGACCAAGAGGAGTAGGGTCTAAGCAGAGGGCAAATTTAAAAATTAAAAGTAGCAAATAAATACAACAAGCAAACCTGACAGAACTTCTCTTCTCACACCAATTTTACGCTGTTGAATCTACAGGGATGTCAGTGAGATATTTCTCAGGTTTGCAACAATGCCACGACTACATCGTGCATTTTGCCCTCACTCTCTTGCATTTGCCAGTGATGTTGCTCAAGACAGAGGCCATGGGTCTGCTTCCCTCATGATTCGCACTCATAGCTAAGCACAAGGCAGTAGATTATCAGGTTGTAATTTTCAGATATACAAAGTGCCCAGCTATGCAATTCAAACAGCAATGGTGCGCCTGGAAGGCACGGAATAACGCTGGGAACAAAAGCGTAGGAATCAAGAAAACTTATTTAAAGGTATTCTCCACTACATGATTCCTATGCTAGTTTAGTTTTTTGCCTAAAAACATTTCCACCAGTGTCCAAGCAGATAACTCTGCAATGGTGGAGCTGCCTTTTTGGTAGACACACTCAAGAGCATCACAAAGGCAGCCACTGTGCTAAGAAAGGTTCATCTGGAAAGTTGAATTTGATGGCTAAAACAAAGCGCCACATGAGTACTTTCTATTTTTGAGTGCCTGTATGTGTTTTTTAAGACAGGATTAACTACATCAGTGCCAAAGTACAGCTAACTTCACCCAGATATTTGAAAGCAGGGACTAGCAGCTCTCCCAACAGCCTTTTGCCTTGCTCTTGCTACCATTTTACACGTGTTAAAAACAAACAGGCATAAAACCATCATACTAAAATTATTCTAAGTTGAGTCCTACCCTTGCACTGCTCTTGCCTTAGAAGCAGATCCTGTGTGCAGTTATTTACATTTCATCATGATGTCCTTTTGGCAGGCACTTCTACTCAATACCTCCCAAGAGGAGAATTCCTACCAGGACCTCTCTGCAACAACACTGGTTTTAACCGACCGTTATAAAGACCATAATTTAGTGCCATTGTGTTTCTCCCCACGCCTCAATGTTAAACATCAGCCTTGGGCTCACTGTTGACTGGTGAAGACATCTGCTGCAATCATATGGGAAATATCGGACATTATTTGGCTCTTCAAGAGACTGAAGGTAGACAGAAGTCCACACCATGTTGTTTCAGGGAAGAGCAGAAAATATCTGTGCAAAGTCACTTTTAAAATCAGCCTTTAAATTGAGGGTTTATTACTTCTGCTTCCAAAGGCTGGTTCAGTAAAGCACTAAATCTTTTCCACAGTCTTAAGATTCGGAAGGCACAGGGGTTTCCTTGATGATCAACCTTGTTAGTTCCAACAACCTATTCTTTCGTAGCCCTCATTGTGTGGCAAGAAGAAAATAAAAAATGGGTTCTTGGAAGTAAAGACCCTCCTTCTGTTCAGGTTTGAATAAAGAAAAGGTCACTGCCTCTGAAGGCTTGTCTCTCTCTTTTCCTTTTCTTAGACCACATAAATCGAAGACTAACACCAGCCCACAAGCTGAATACATCAGGTTCGGAACACTGCCAAAGCATTTGCAACATATGAAACTCACATATGCTGCCATGTGCACAGTGTGTCATGTGCATGTTAATCCTGTGCAGGACTGAAAGTGCAGATTCTTGTCTTTCTGTGGTGTGTATCTCCGGTTGCATAATCCCTGAACAACAGTCTGCCCTTGGAATGAAAACCTGAGATTGTTTTGACCATTTTTAGCTCAAAGGCTGGTGGTAGGATTATTAAAAACTGCTGGAAGAAGTAGTAGGAAATAGGAATCTTAAAAACCACTTCCTTTTCCTTTGCCTTCAAAGGGCCTGACAGGTTTCCCTCTCCCTTATTTCTTCTTACCCAAACTCACCAACAAAATTCCTTCCACTGAGTCATCCATGACTTTCAGCCTTCTTTTATTTATTCAGTGTTTTGAAACAATTTCTATGCATAAAATCAAGACAAATCTAATTGACCTATCTTCCTCTGCTCTCTCATGCAGCTCACAGAAGCAGACTGGAAGCTCCCCATAAGAAAGCCCTTCATGTTGGCGCATCCAGCAACTTGCACACAGGGACACCCATCCCTATTACTTGCACTTTGGGGCATCTAGTAACAGTCCTGTTTGTAGACACATAACAGACACAAACAGTTTACAGTCAAATCAAACCAAATCTCATTGTTCCCTAATATAAAACGGAACAATGATCGTTCCGCTTTTCCAACAAAGACCAATTTCATTGTTGTATTTATTCAAAGCCATGTGAGAAGCTGTGACAGATAACGGATAAGCTCAGATGCCCGTCCAGACCTACTTCAGTCAAATATTTCTCAGAGATGGCATTGCACCATAAGCCTTACTACACTTGGACCTGTACATACTGAGATGTGTGGCTGTGTCACCTGCCTTTCTGAGCCACTCATCCTCTTACAGACAAATTCAAGATCGGTTGGACCACCTTTGCTCCTCAGTAAATCCAACTGGTTGTTTCTTATCACCACGTTGATCTCTTGGTATGAACAGTTTATTTCAGTCTCTTTCTTGGTTAAGTCTTGGGGCTGACTACTGCAAGGTCCACATTTCTCTCTTCCTAGAGGAAAAAGATTATATCTGGACTCCAAAGCTACGTGCTTTCCTTTGTACCCTCTGGGGAATAGGTTCATAGAATTGTAGAATCCCTAGGTTAGAAAAGAACTTTGAGATCGTCAAGTCCAACCGCACCTGCTCACTACTAAGTCATATCCCTAAGCATTCATCTACCCATCTTTTAAATACCTAAAGGGACAGTGAATCAATCACCTCCCTGGGCAGCAGTTCTAGTGCTTGACAATCTTTTCCATGAAGAAGTTTTTCCTAATGTCCTATCTGAACCTCTCATTGTGCAACTTGAGGCCATTCCCTCTCATCCTATCACTTGGGACAAGAGACCAACACTCACCTCACTACAACCTCTTTTCAGGCAGTTGTAGACAGTGGTAAGGTCTTCCCTCAGCCTCCTCTTCTCCAGGATAAACAACCCAAGTTCTTCCTCCTTGTCTTCTGGCTCATGAGGCTGAGAACCCAGGGGACATCTCACCTTCCTATTAAAGACTGAGGCAAAGAAGGCATTAAGTACCTCAGCCTGATCCTCATCCTTTGTCACTAATGTCCCCCCTCCATCCAGTAAAGGATAGAGATTCTCCTTGGCCCTCCTATTGTTGTTGATATATTTGTAGAAAGATCTTTTATCACAGAATTGGCCAATCTAACTTCTAGTTGGGCTTTAGGCCTTCTAATTTTCTCTCTGCATGATTTCACTTCATCCCTGTAGTCTGCCTGAGATGCCTGCCCTTTTTCCAAAGCTCATATACTTTCCTTTTTTTTTCTGAGATCCACCAGATCTCTCTGCTCAGCCAAGCTGTTTTTCTCCCCTGCCGGCTCACTTTCCAGCACATGGGGATAGCCTGCTCTTGCAATGCCAGAATTACCTTCTTAAAGAGCATCCAGTGCTCTTGCGCTTCTTTGCCCTTAAGGACTATCTCCCATGGAATTTTATCAACTAGCTTTCTGAACAGTCCAAAGTCTGCTCTCTCAAATTCTAAGATGGCCATTCTACTGACCCCCCTTCTAACTTCTCCTAGAACTGAGAATTCTATCAACTCATGATCACTGATGCCCCAGGCGTCCTCCAGCTGTCACATCTCCCACAAGACTTTCTCTGTTCACAAACAGCAGGTCCAGTGGGGCACCTTCCCTAGTTGGCTCGGTTTAACAGCCAAGGTTCTTCCTTGCTTGTTCTTTTCAGCTTCTGTCTTGTGTCTTGTCATCTTCATATCACAGCGAAGTGCTTTTATTTGTTGGAGAGAACTGAAGCAAAAAGGCATTAAATATGTCAGCCTTCTGTAGGTCAACTGTACCTCTCCTGTTCCTCATTAGGTAATGGGCTTCTGCCTGCTGCTGTCTTTCTCTTACTTTACTGTATTTATAGCACCTTTCTCCTTGTTTCCTAACACTCCTCAGTGGTTGTAATTCATTTAGCAGAGCAACCTTTCTGCCCTAGATGCTTATTTTACTCCTTGATCTCATCCCCAGTAATGTGACCTCATTCTCCTTTTTTTAATTATTCTTCTGGGACTCTCCTATCCTTATCCTACCCTCTGGCTATTCGCAGTGGGTAGAGGCAGATCTTCTGTCAGCACTGTGGCCAGGCTCAGGTGCTTACTGCCCATGAGGGGAGCTGCAGCTCCTCACTTCTGGCCATGCTGAATAAGCCTCCTAAGCTGTAGGACCCTCACCAAAATGTCAAGCCTTTGCCAACAAAACAGAACTTAAATTACTCCCAATCCTTCCAGCACCCACAGACAGTAGCTATGTCCAGTATCTGGGTCATATCAGGGGTATGCCAGATGAAATCCTTTTATCTGCATCCCACAACACTGATACGCTGTAACAGCAAAGGGTGGACTCGATGATCCGATGGGTCTTTTCCAACCTGGTGATTCGATGATTCTATGAAATGGTGGGCCTCAATCCAATGCCCCATTTCTACCAGCAGATGACAAGGGAGCATCCAGAGAGAGGGGAAGAGGGCATTACAGAAATGTTGTCGCCTCCATTAGTGAGGGAAAGCCATCTCCCCCTAGTTTTCAAGTCTGCTGGAGACCTTAGCATCAGCTTGACATTTGGACATCTTCTGCAGCATTTGCCTCTGAAGATCCACTGTGGTAAGCTTAAAAGGATATAAGTCTGCCTTGCTCTGCTCCTCCTCCCTGCTGCAAACAGGAATCAACACTTCCCAAAACCACCTCTGGAAAGCCAGCAGTGAATTAACACGATGCTGGCAAAAGTAAAGGTGTTAAAAAAGTCTATATTTTTAAAACATAGACCTCCTTTGGCAAAAAAAAATATCTGACAGAAAAAGAAAAAGCAATCTGAACCCCAAAGTGTGGATAACTCAAATAGATGTACTATGAGCTTTATATGATTCTTTATATGATTCTATGATACCAAAGAATTCCTCTGTTCAGTTCAGGCGTGGTGAAAACAAGAGTCATTCTGCAAAGTCTTCACTCACTCTCAACAGGTAGCTTTTCTCAGCACAAGATGTCAAATAATTTGCAAAACACTTGTGATTGCATTGATACATGCTGGCTCCATTGACCAAACATGTTTTTTTTGGGGAAGTACCTGAATCCTAGCGTGTACCTCCACAAAATCTTTCCTCTCTGAGACTGCAAGGACTTGGCACTCAGAAGTTAAGGGATGGGAAAGCTGTTGTGATTTCCAAACCAGCAGCCCAGGGTGTTTTATTTCAGCAAACAGCTCCAGGGACCGTTGTCTCTGTCATTAAATACCACAGTTAATGCAGGCTGAGAACAGAAATCAACAACACTCATGGACCACTCTTCAAAACTTCTTAGATGAAAACCTGATCTTAAAATAATTTAAAGATTCGTTTTTAACATCTGTAACACTTGCTTACTCACATACATGTCTGATTACCGTGATGTGCAAAAGCATCAGTTATAATAACACAGAAGCACCCTCCAGCTGACATGTTCCTAAATTACCTTAAACTTCTCTTTACCTAGGAAAAGTTGTTTGGTTGGTATATTATAACTTAATTCTTTAAATTCAGGTAAACTCTCATGAGTTTCCCAAAGTCAGCCTAGAGCCTGGCTAGGAGGGCTGGTTTATTTTTCAGCCCACAGCTGACCTGGACCCTCATTGCTGCCAATCTCACCCTACGTGACCTCGAGTAAATCACGCTGGCCCCCACCAACCAATATCAGGTTGTATGAGTGCAATCTAAATTCAGCAAGCAGCCCTAATTAATGTTCCTTATGTTTATTTGACTGACCAAAGATATGCGTCAACCTAACTAGTAAATCTCATCATTGCATAGGAACTACAGGGATCAGTTCATTTCCAAATGTGTCCTGGATAGAGACCAAGGCATCTAATACTGTGGGGAAAACACATATTGAGTGTCAAATTAAAGCAATGGCAGCTCCGCAACAAATGGCAACTTCCTCCTGGAAGAGTCAAAGATGGTTGTAACTGCTGATGCTTCTAAATGTACTTTCAGAGTATTAATAGAGCTGCTTTAAAATAGTTCCGCTCACTCCAGCTCCTGCTTTAACTTGTACGCAACTGCTAAACATACTGTGGCTGTTCCTGCTAATACACTTCCTGACAAATTACAGCCATGCATACGTTTCTTTTCAGCATTTTGAATTTACTCTTCAATGGGAGACAAATGTGTCTTATTCGCTGACTACTTAATGAGTCTTAAAGATGGGATGGTGCTTATCAGAGGGGTTTGCAAACTTCTATTTGCTTAGTTCTGTGCCCATAGGATATTCACTGGCACCTAGAAGCTGCACTGTCTGGTGCAACACTAACAGGTAAATCAGTATATTAGGTAAAACAATAGAAACTTCAGTGGGAATATGCCCATTTACACTTAACAAGAGTAAGAAACCAACATATCAAACTGCCAAGGTGCAGATGTAGAGTTGCTTTACTCATGCAGTTGTAGAATAGCTATCACTGTCTGGCTTCACATTGTACACCTCCTTTAGAAATACATCAAGGATCTCATCCTGGCAAGTACAGGTCTGTTTAATTTCATACACCTAGAGTTTACTACTGAGTTTTTGTTTTCATAGCCATGCAAAGAAAAGATGCCTCTTTGGGAATCTGTGAATGAATTCTAGCATTTTTTTTTTTTAGGGTGACTCCATCAGGAGTCCATCTCCAACTCCATCAGGAAACACTTCCAGTGTCTTCTTACATAAATATTTACATTATTACCTGCCTTTCCACCTTCTTTCAGCAACTGGGCCAGAGGTGGGAAGCATGGATTAAGGGGCTGGATTAAGGGGCTGAGGACAGGGTTAAATGCAGCAGGAAAAGAGGCTGAGAGAGGAGCCTGGGACAAGGATGCCAGGGGCATGAGAATGGCTGGAGGAGATACAGGAAAGCAAGGGATGGAGTAGTGGGCAGCAGTGGGAGATTTGTAAAAATATATAACTTAGCAAATATAATTTTGGCTACAATCTGAGCAGATTTTCACTGGAAAATCTATTGGAGTCCATCTATCCTTTCACAAAGGGTTTTGTGTGGTGCTGGGTTTTGTGTGAGCTGCGGTTATGTCTAAAGTCACTGCAAAGTGCCTTTGGCAACAAAGAGCCAGATACGGTGAGTTTGATCAGAGTCAGGTGGAGTTTGGGGAATAAAACACCCCAAAATAGGTGGTCATTGGAATAGAAACAAAATGAAAAATAGTACATTGACCCTGAACTCATCTGACCGAAAAAAAGGAATAAATCCCTCATTTTTCCAGCATAAAAACCTATGCAATTTCCTAGAGACTAAGAGGCCTTAGATCTTACTGCTTTGTCTTTCTTACTGCTAGTAGGGCATTCAGCCTTAAGAAAACCACTAAGAATATGTTTTCCCAGGGTATCCAAGCCTTTTTGCTATTCAATAGCAGGGAGAAAAAATGAATTAATATCATTCTGTAGGTTTCACTAACTGGGAGAGAGGACTTGAGGATTTTCCTCTGTTAGGAAAGTTTTACTTTGCAAGTCTTAACTGTACCAATATTAAACACATTTACTGCAGAACAATCCTTCTAATGTCCAGCATGTATTTGAAATAGGCAGGCATGCCAGATGAAAACCAGCAGTATGAAACTAGTGCACCAAGAGAAAAAGGCAAGGATCAGATCTGATCCTCTGGGTTTGGCAGCCGGCGAGCCTGCAGCGTGTGTGTACTCTCTGCTTTACTCCCAGTGCCCTTGATTTCTCAGGCTGTTTTGAAAGACAAAAAGAAAGTTGGTAATCATACACTGACAGATGGTTCCTTGGTTAGTTACTCTTTATTTAGAGGGAAGCAACTGCGATTCATCAGCTTTTTCTTTTCTTTTTTTTTTATAGTTACATTACAGTGAACTTCCAACTCCAAATCTATTTCTAAGAAGTATTGTGTGGCAAGCATCTATTAATAACAAATCTTAGGCAGATTGGAAATTTTCTTTTTCAATACTCATATTCTATTCTTTGAGATGCTTTCACCCAATATTGTTTCGCTTTTCAATGACAGAGCTGTCTGCAACATTTTCCAGTGAATCCCATATTAAATATATTGCTTTCACGCCTGTAATTAGAATTTAAATGTTTCTTTCTTGGTTTTTGAATGCCTTTCTCTACCTTAATTGCAAATTGATAGCTAATAAGCTGCTTGGTTTTTATTTTAATCCTAACCAGTTTTGATTGGTTACTCTGGGGCAAATACGATGTTTGTAACATTTCACTAAGCATATCGTAGTTAAGCAGGATTTGCGAATAGTCCTTTTAAATGGTATTTTACAGCACTCTACATGCACTGAAAGTTAAAAATGTCCCTAATTAATGTTGCTAGATGGAATCGTGAACCAAAAATTTATCCTATTGGTTTGAAGTTGGCAGAGTGGCACTCAATAATAGCTAGGGAAAGCTTGTATTACAGTCCAGCTCATGCCTAGGGGTTCTTTTTCTTTTTGACCCATTTCAGCTGATGTAGGAATTCATTGCACATCCTAGATCCAAGTGAAAAGCAGTTTCTCCAAGATTCTGTAATTAAGGTAAAAGCCTGTAAAAGACCCCAAACAACAATGAGAGGCTCTTTGAGGGCTTCTCTTTCATGTTTCCCGCTTGAGCAGACATCAGTACAGGTCTACACGAGAATTACTGAGTGCAAACTTGCACTTGAAGCAGTGTCCAAGTTTTCTTTTACAGATGCAGGAAACAATTCCACTGATTATTTTTTTTCCAGCAGTACAAAATCTACATATCAGAACTAACCATTTTTTCAAGGTTGAAGAACAAAAAGATTACTATCTTGACCTTTTAAAAATACACTTAAAAATATTTCAGATTTGAAAGACAGAAGAGGGTCACATCTATACTCAGTTACCATAAAGAACTTGATGTAATTGTTCTTACTTATTTTTTAAAGGATTCCAATGAATTTTCCAAGGGAAACTCTGGGAATTCAAATAGTCAGTTTAATATCTTCAGTTCTAAAAGATTCTGACCCAAGCCTGCTCCATATTATTTTCTATTTGGGTCTGAGATTTTGGGTTAGTACATGATAAATTAGTAAAATTCAAATCTACTTAAAAACCAGTCTATAGCTGAAGGTAATCAGAGCCAAATTCAATTCTGTTTCCAGGTCACTCAGCACTATGCAATTTTAAATTTTTTTAATATTATTCACCTTTTTCTCAGGTTATTACCATTATCACATATCTGCTTCAAGGTTCATTTTATAACAGAGAAAATGAGAGGAAGAGTCCTCTTTTCTTAGGAGTCTTATGAATACACCGCATTGTTGACCTTCTAGCCAAAAAATATGTATCTTGATTTCCTCTGAGGAATGCCACATTGTCAGCAGATAGGATCACAGACATCAATAACTCACTCCCTTGCAAACCATTGTCTTCCTTGTCTCCCTTTTGAAAAAAGTTCCCTTCTTATTGATAAAACTCACTAGACAACTGGACATTTCTTGTGTTGTTTTATCTTCAGTTCATCTGTCAGGACTTGAGATTGCCCAAGCACTACTCAAATTTATTAGGTAGACACCACATTTTTGCATGGGGAAAGAAGATGCCACAAGGCAATTGAATGGGAGGTCCCTTAGACAAATCTATCAAAAAGCCTGGACCAGCTATTTCAATTATATATTTTGTGCACATCCTCCTTGCAGGACAGCTCAAGGTAGACTCTTTGGTCCAGCCAGAAATGTTCTTCACCATCCCCTCATCGTGAGAAATACCCAGCACACAGCTCAGCTTAGTTTGCCTGCAGGCACCTCCCTCCCTTCCTCTGACTTAGTGGATCCTCCACCTGCCCTCCTTCTCTTCCTCTTCCCATGTTTGGCACTGATCTGAAACCTCCACAGGTCACACAGTGGGCAATGAGATTAAGTCCAGGATTTATAAAGATCACGCCTTTTTAGACAGCTTAATAGGCCAGATGCTTAGCTGAGTATCAGGCCATCTGTCCACTCAAGCCTTACCTGTACCAAACAGGTTATTGCTAGGAGAACTCTTAGACAGAGAGACAATTTGAGCCTGCAACCCAAAGTCCAGCTGCACAGGGACACAGAAGGACCTCCTGACACTAAGCACATGGAATAGAACACAGGACATGAGGTTCATGGCTGATAAAGTCAGTAGTAAGAGGGAGGCAATCCCAACTGCATGCACAGTGATGGACTTCTTTGCTCTTTCAGCAGATACAGATGAGCCAGAGAGTCAGCAAAAAACTTAATTATACTAACTTTACACTGCCAGAATGGCATAAACTGAGCCTCCCCTATAAATGAGTCAGACCCAGCCTCCAAAAACAGCTGCTCCTTTAGTGCAGTGATCTGTCTCCATACGCGCTGATAAGCAGCCTGTGCCCCACGACTTATAATAAAAGGGAATGATAGTCCCGGAACAAACCCAGGGAAGAGGTATTGATTTGCAAATAGTTTAAAAGAATATTCAAGGGTCATGAGCTGACCCTTTTTCAGCTCTGACATTTTATATCAGGGAGGATCCTATTGAGATGGGAATTCATATCCTAGACATTGTTTTGTCTTGTTTCATAAATAAGTTGAATAGCTTAATTGATTGACACCCACTGCACTTTCCCAGCTTCCCCAGGCTCAAAAGTACACTGCTGTTTTCTGCCATAAATAATATGAACTTTCAATCAGCCGCCAGGCACAGAAAGGAACTGAAAATTCTTCATACAATAGCTGCAATCTGGCATACGAGGCACTGCAGGTCTAAGAAGGAGGACGTTGTTTGATATCACCAGGTATTCATTTTCTTCCTGGGACAGCAATAGCATTTTGCTACCCAAATGACCTAAACCCTAAAGAAGAAATATGCAGGGGCCCCTGAAGGGAGGAAGAACAGCTTGTCCCAGCATTCATATATGTCCAGGGGTTAGGAAATTGGTTTACAATCCCGTGAAAACAACATGGGGAAGGACATGCTGGACCACCAAATCCAGTCCCTAGGAGGTGCTGGTACAGTATCCTTCCGTCCCCCCTGGACTCTGGTCCCTCTCAACTCTAGTAACATTATTTGCCCCCAAGCTCCTTGCTGATCCCCAGATCTCACTTCTTTACTGGTTAAAACCTCCTTCTTAATTTCTAGTCCGTGCTTATTTGTGACCACGATCTATCTGTTCTCATGGCAGGTTTATTCTTTTACTTAAATAGCTCTTTTCTCCCTGGATATTTGCCCCTCGATGGATTTAGTGTTCATTTCTCCCCTTCAGCATTGGTTTCACTAAAGGAAATAAATAAGCCACTTTGAATCTCTTCTTTTTAAGACAATTTAATGGGTTTGTCAGCAATTCTAGTGGCTTTTGGTGAGATATTAGGTAAGCTTATAGCTCACAGTTTTTTAAAAAGGGCACAAAAATGAGTTTGAAAGTGTTCAGGACTTCCTCTTGAGGAAGAAAGGTATGGATGTAAGCCTTACCTTCAGCTGTCCAAGTTGGAAAATGTCAGCTTCTAACCTCCCTGTACATTAATTTTCTCATCTGTAAAACAGAAAGGACAATACAGACCTCAAAGAGGAGTAATTAAGGTTTCTAAAGAGATCTTCAAATGAAAGTTTCAAGTCTAAATGCAAAGCTCTTTTGTCTGTTGTTCTTTACTTGCTACTTCTTAAGGTCTACAAACCCTGGAGAGATGGTACTGAGCCAGACTAAAGCCAAGGAAATGCTTCTGTCTTGATTACAATGGGAAAATTTTATGCAAAAGTTTCATAAAGGGTGACAGGTGTCAGTTGCTAAGACAGCAATAAAAACTGTGAGAGAAGGAATACTGGCTGAAACTATTGCAAGGCCAATTGCTAAGATCAGGAGTTTTTCTTTAGAGGAAGGAGCAAACAAATAGATCTATTATTCTTGCTTTGCTTCAGAAGAAGTCTCTCCAGGGATGACCACCATATGCATTCTCATCTGTAATTAATAAATGTTTGGAAGGACACTTTCCCACTCAACATATGAAATTAGAGATGATCCCTTAATTCCCCAGACATTTGCAAGCCTTGTCTTGTCAGAATTGAATTTACTACAGCTGATTACCCTGAGAATGCACTGACCTTCTTAGCTCCTGCTGTGGTCTTTATTTTTTCCATGGCAGATAATATGGGGACCAGAAACTGGGAACTTGGTAGTAGGGATTATGTGATACTAATGAGACAAAGCTTATTGTTGATGTTAACTGTTATTACCACTAAAAAAAGTGCACAACTCCAGACAGATGGACCTCACTTTGTTATACCAGGAGGGAACGAATGCATTTTGACAGTAGCCGCATCTATTTAAAATCTGGATCACATCTGGTGCCTCTCTGAAGCAGACCATATCTGATCAATCAGAATTATGGCTCTTCAGTCTCCAGACGAGTTAGAAGAAATTCATTATCTGTTTTGAAGCCTGCTTTTCTTTCATCTATTAAAAAATGAAATAAGATTCATTGTCACTGGGTCCATTTAGCTACGAAAAAAAAAAAAAGACAGTAATTAAACTAACTAGCAGGCTCCACATCTGAAGACTTTGAAACAATGCGCATGTAGGCTCTTGGTTCCTGCTAGGCTTCAGTCAACAGTTTCTTAGCTAATGAAATAGATAGCCTAGGACTTATCTACATTTCTGGTTATTTCATAAGCTCTCGGAAACTCCCATGTGAATTTTTTTCAAACTCTGCCAATAGTCAATATTTGTCTTTTGGGTATATTTAGCCACTGTGCTGGGCATGCTGCATGGGAGATACCACCTAGAAGACAATGATGTCTCCATGAGGCCTCCTACACCCAAGGATGCCTCTGCCTTCCTACGAATCCCCTTCTGGACCAGCAGTTTTAAAAGCTAAACACTGACACTGAAATACCAGGAATTCTTCCATGTGAGGTCTGGTAGACAAAAAAAAAGGGTGAGAGTCTGAGTTTATGAGTAACTAAAAGCAGAATGCGAAAAGGCGTGTCCTGTCCTGTTCTGCATCACTTGAATTTCTTAATATGATTTTTCTGATTATGGAGAATTTCTTCTTGCCTTTGCTGATAAGCACAGAAGTCTCTGAAGCTCTTGTGATTGCTTCCCTCTTTACCATGTGTTTTCTGTGAGGTCTGCCACAGCACAGTTCAGAAAGTAGTCTTCTGATAGCAATGGGCTTTTATTTCCCTCATTCACAAGCTTTAAAAGAAAACTAAAATTAAAAGATATGGTATTTTATAGGTGTTATAACTAAAGCTGGTGAGAGAACAAAGAGGTATTTTGGCAGATGGAGAAACACAGGGTCTAGGCTCAAATCTATAGGCTTTGAAGATCAGTTTAAAATGCTCATCTGCTTTTGTGATATATTTCTCAAAATTCATTGTCAAATTGCTATTTTTGAATTGATTTGTGCTAATGAAACCCAGAGAAAACATCTACTTTTTTGAATGGGGTGGGGGCAGTGAGCGTAACCTTCCAGAGGAGGATTAGGTGTGCAAAGGAGACCAAGGCTGGCATCAATTCCTTCTGCGGTGGTGATCACTAAGGAACAAATGATTTTGACTGCTTATGGGTCATGTCCAGACAGGTAAAGTACAAAATGAGGTTATAACAGCTGCCTGCCCCAAAATGCTGACCCACCCCCAAAATTAGGTGGGCAGTTTCAAAGATGTTTATCTACCACGGGTGCCATAATGTCCTGGGAGACTTCACTCTGGGTGATATATATCAAAATCTGCTAGCAGTACTACCTTCTTTGGAATTTTTACAAATCATGGATGACAATTTTCTAACCAAGAATTAGAAGTTAATGGTAACTAAGGTGGAAGTGATTAGGTTTGATTCCTGTCTAAGTCAGTTAAAAACACAGGTTATTTCAAGGCAGCCTGCTTCACAAACCTGAATCAAGTACAAATCAGTTGTAAGGAAGGACTGAAGACTGAATGCCTGATAAGAAATCATTTAAAAGTAAACAGGTAGATGCAAAAAGAACCAAATAAAAATAAAAACAAACTAAACCTGTAATTAAGAAGGCATGGTTAAAAAAACAATCTAGGATAGAAACAAACAGATGCAAAATGAGCAATAATGAAGATGAAAGGACAGATGTTTGGAAGATAGATACTGTAGACACTGAAAATACCTCTTGGAGCTATGTAAAATTAATAAGGAAGTAAAGGAATGCAAAGAAATACATGTGGCCAAAGAAAAAGACAGTAGGAAGCAGATGTTTGGCTGCCTTGGGATCAAGAATAAGCCTTCCAGTACTATAAGTCCTTGAGCAGCAAGAGCATCACAAGTCACTAATAATACAGAAGGTCAGAAGTGTTTAAAATACATCCAACCCTTCCCTGACTAGGACAAAACCAGACATTATGATCGTATCATAAAGAAAGGATGAATATATTCCACTCCAGCCATATCCAATACTAATGTAAAACCGTCACTATTAAAGTAAATTCTGAACATCAGTACAACCAGTTATCTTGCATGAGGATTACTAAAAGAGCAGGTTAGGAATCTTCTCCGGATGCTGATTATAGTAACTCAGGTTCAGAAATGGCAGAAACTTGAGAGAAAGCAAGTATCATGGCAGTGTTTGGACATGGTAAATGAAATTATTACATAAGTATAAATCTGTCACCTCGACACTTACTGAAGGTAGTAATAACAGAAAATTTGATTCAACATTTAACTGCTTGAAGCAGGCACTGTCAATAACATTTTTCAAGAATTTATAAAAACATAGCTGCTAAAAGTTGGTTGCTAACACTATTACTACAGAAGACAGAGACAGATAGGAACCATTGCTCTCGCTTCTTCTCATCTCCAGAAAAGATGCAAAATATTCACTTTATGCCCCTGGTAAGAATCATTTAGGGGTTAGGAAAAAGTGACACAAAATGCAGACTTATGTTCCTTGAGAAAGAATTTGTTATCGAACTTGGAGGGATGGAGGATGTCCTAATTAGGACTGGTGCAATTTATTATACATTTTATTGAAAATTACCAGCTGTAATCTGTAACTTTTTGGTTAGTTGTGGTGATGCAGCAGTAATTTTTGTTAGTATTGTATTTTAGCAATGGTATAAAACTTTGAAGCACTGCAATCCGGAACAGCTGCAGAAACCCATAGCTGATATGAGATACTCTTCTCCCCTCTATTTTTGCACACGCTTCAGCAAGTAACCTCCGATATAAGGAAATAAACTATTTGTGAAAGATGCTGCACAGCCATCCTCATCTAATTTCTACCCAAGTCAGAAACAGGCACAAAGCATGGTCTCTGTAAATAACTGAAACACTTTTTTAAAAAATCTGTCATTGCTCTGTTGAAATAAGGCACATCAAATTCTTTGAGGTGAAGAGACAAGTTCCCTTTTTGTCTTAAACTTTCCAAAATAATCTCAGCACATGCTCACCATGTCCAGATGGAGAATGCAAAGGCAGGTTACCGTGTTCAGGGAATGACTGGGGTTCACAACTGCTTTGTGCAGTTATTTCTCCGTTTTCCAATAGCCCTTTTACCATATGCAGACTAAACTCACTTTCCATCTCCAAACCTTCACACCCGCTTTAAAACTGTCTGTGACTTGAGGAGCAGGATTAAAATCATGGAAGGGACCCTAAAGATCATCCAGTTCCAACCCCCCTGCCATGTGCAGGGACATCTTCCACTGGACCAAGTTACTCAAAGCCTCATCCAACCTGGTCTTGAACATCTCCAGGGATGGGGCATCAATGGCTTCTCTGGGCAACCTGCGACAGTGCCTCACTACCCACACAGGAAAGAAGGTCTTGTTAATACTTTATCTAAATCTCCCCTCTTTCAGCTTAAAACTGTTACCCTTCGTCCTATTGCTGCACTCCCTGATAAAGAACCCTCTCTAGCTTTCCTGTACAACCCCTTTAAATGCTAAAAGGCTGCTGTAAGGTCTCCCCTGAGCCTTCTTTCCTCTAGGCTAAACAAGCCCAAATCTCTTTGCTTGTCCTCATATGGGTGGTGCTCCAACCCTCTGATACCTTCATGGCCCTCCTCTGGATTCACTCTAACAGATCCATGTCTTTTCTATGCTGAGGAATCCAGAATGAAATGTAGTATTCCAGGTGAAGTAGATTAGGCAAGGCAGATTAGGGTATTTTGGGTCCCAGATTAGGACACAAGGTGACCAAATTCCCACTGCAGTCTGTGGAAATGTAGTCAGAGCAGTCAGTGAAAACCAGAAAGTTATTTGCCTGAAGAAGACACCCACTTTGACAAGTCAGTTAAATCCCACACAAAATTCTTTAATATCTAGTTTTTCAGATAGAATGAATCCAATGCTTTGCAGCAGGAAAACAGAGCTCTTTTCCAAGGAAATTTTTCAATATACATTTCTTTCTGCAATAAAGTTTCTCCTCAGGGCTGTACAGAAGGCATTGCTTTCTGCTTTAAAGTAAATGTTCCTTTAAAGACCTCATTGTTCCTCAACATTATGGAAACTTCCGTGCTTCACTGCTCTGTCCTTTTAACACACGTCTGAAGCGTGCAGCTACCCCCAGATTTTTGCAAACACCATGCCTGTTGTCAAGAATAAATACAAATCAAATCTTTGCACTGATTTCTCTCTGCTTTTTGTTCTCTTTGAGAATTTATTCTTCCTCACTTCCGAATGTGTCTGTTGAGTCTTTTGAAGGAAGGAAAATTACAACATCCCCACAAATGCTACGCATGCCCTCCCAGCTCCAGCTGGGAAATAGCACCATATCTGAGCCAGGCTCGCAGAGGATGCAAATCCCCGCAGGACCAAGGCTGTCCTTCCCAGTCAGAGAAAACAGAGCCACTCGTGTCCTGCAGAGAGATAAGAAATGACCAGCGGTTTTGCTCAAATCACCCTAAACCTTGGCCTTTGGTGCGAACTCCCCTACTTGCAGGAACAGGGTGGGAGGTGCACGGTATGAGAACGCCTAAGGTATGTAGACATATTTGCATCATATCCCTGATAATCAAGATATGCTGCCAAGCAACTGTTTATAGGTACTTGGTTATCGCATCAGGATTTGCAATATTCTGGAGTATATGCAAGAAAAAAGCCCCCAAACTGAGACAATACCCTGCAGCACCACCTCTGATGATAGAAATATATTTTCCAAACCTGCCAGCTTCACGCCCTAACCAAAATCTGTTTAATAAACACTAGAGAGAGGAAAAAATACCGACTCAGGAGTTTCATCAACAGTTAGAGAAAACCTGTTAGGGTGTCAGCATTCAGCTATTTCTGCTTGATGACTGTCATGCACACCCAGATGAGACGTGTTTCTCAGCTGTTCTCATTTAGGACAAGGGCACGATACAGGTGTAGACTAATTTTAAAAAGCAATCAGATAGCCTGACTTATGGATTGAATTAAAAGCAATCTCACAATGGAACTCAGGCACAAGATTAACTTGTTCATGCACATTTCTACCCCAGCTTGAATTTGGATTTTAATGCTAATTACATTTAGTTAGACAAGATGAGGAGGTTTTTAAGCACGATGTGTCTTTCTGCTTTGCAAGTGGTGCCAATTGCCAATTATTAAAAGCTTACAATCTTCTGATCTTCACCTCTGCCTTTTATTTCAGACTCTTTAGGTATTCTTCTGAGCCCTACCTAGTCTTTCCACTTAAACATAATTCACTCACCTTCCACACATGCCAAGCATTATATTGTTTGTTGACTTACTTAACGATAAAGGCTTGCAAGATCCCAAGACACTTGTCATCACAATATCTGATAGTGTAAATAATCTTTGGAAGAAAAAAGAAAGTATGGGGGTTTTTAATGAAATATTGCATTCTAAATATTTTTTTTAAAAATATATACTTAAACCAAAAGTTTAATATTTTTTATAAAAAGGAAATAAAACCCAAATATAATAATGAAATATACTGAGATGGATCAGAGTGCCACAAAGCCTTACAATTCAAATTCCTAAAACCAAGTAAAAATTCAGTATCTTGGCAGGAGTCAAGGTTCCTCCAGCTGAATTTCAGTAACCTGAGAACTTTAATTAACCAGGCCCAAACTCTTTAACAGTTAAAGGAGCCTACAAATGAGGAGCCCCTTCCCTAGGGGCCTCACTGGAGCACTGCCTGCCATCAGCCGAGGACATGCCCTGCTTGGTTCCACCAGCACCAGGAGGTACTCTCCCTTTCAAAGCCAGCCAAGTCCATTTGCGTCACGCACATTGCCTGCCTGGAACCATCCCTTTTCTGTGCCTGTGCCCGTTTGGCAAGTCCCCCAGCCCTTCCCCCAGCCCGTGTTCTTATCACCACGCTCTGCACACACAGATTGTAGCCTGAGCACCATTTTGGCACTTCAAACACACAACACCTGTTTTGAAGGTTAACAGATAGTGACAAACATAATGACAGCCTCCACTGAAGTTTTAGCCTGCCAGCCAGCCAATTATGTTATTATTTTTGATAGCTTTTTCTACACACACATGCATAACCCATCACTTTGCAAGGCAGCTCCACAGTCAGCTGTAACACACTGTTTCAGACTTTTCTTTGTCTCCTTCCCCATGGCCAACAGCTCACAATGCTCTTTCTTGCCATGTCAAGGCACTGCATCATGACGCTGCTCCTCAATAAATGCATGGCATGAGGATGCTCCAGCAGCTTTGTCTACCTTCTGCTCATCAGGTCTACCACACAAGGCAAGGTTATCTCTGGAGCTCTGCCCTCACATTTCACCTTTATGGGCTCTGAGGTCCATGGCCAAGAGGAGTCATGAGGTGCCCCGGTCATGGCCGCACACTGCAGGACTGGGACTGGAGCTGGGGTCACTGCCAGCTCAGGAGCAGGAGACTCATATATCCTTGTCTAATGGTTCCCACAACCCAAAAGTTCCTCCTAATCTCAGTGCAGGGGCTTTCACTTGTCTTTGAGTGTGCTTTCACAGATCCATGGCAAGCAGTGTCCCTCAGGGGTCCGTACTGGGACCGGTGCTGTTTAATATCTTTATCAATGATATTGACAGTGAGATTGAGTGCACCCTCATCAAGTTTGCAGATGACACCAAGCTAAGTGGCGTAGTTGCCACACCAGAAAGATGGGATGTCATCCAGAGGGACCTGGACAGGCTGCAGAAGTGGGGCTGTGAGAACATCATGAAGTTCAAAAAGGCCAAGTGCAAGGTCCTACACCTGGGTAGAAGCAATCCTGGTTTTGGAGTGCTGGTCAATGAGAAGCTTGACATGAGCCAGCAGTGTGTGCTCGCAGCCCAGAAGGCCAACAGTATCCTGGGCTGCATCAAAAGAAGCGTGGCCAGCAGGTCAAGGGAAGTGATCCTGCCCCTCTGTTCCTCTCTTGTGAGACTTCATCTGGAGTACTGTGTCCAGTTCTGGAATCCTCAATGTAAGAAGGAGACGGAGCTGTTGGAACGGGTCCAGAGGTGGCTACAAAATTGATCAGAGGGCTGGAGCACATCCCATAGGAGGACAGGCTGAGACAGTCGGGGTTGTTCAGCCTGGAGAAGAGAAGGCTCTGAGGAGATTTTATAGCGACCTTCCAGTACCTGAAGGGAGCCTACAAGAAAGCTGGGGAGGGACTATTCAAAAAGGTTTATGATGACAGGATGAGGGTGAATGGGTATAAACTGGAGAGGAGCAGATTTAGACTCATTAGAGCAGATTTAGATTCATTAGAAAGAATTTCTTCACCATGAGAGCAGTGAGACACTGGAACAAGTTACCAAGGGAGGTTGTTGATGCCCCATCCCTGGAGGTTTTTAAGGCCAGGTTGGATGGTGCCTTGGGTAACCTGATCTAGTGGGATGTCCCTGCCCATGGCAGGAGGGTTAGAACTAGATAATCTTTAAGGTCCCTTCCAACCCTAATTATTCTATGATTCTATGATTTCTCCTTCCATCCCTGGAAGAGAGTCCAAAGATACCTGCAGCACTAAGGGCATTCAAAGTTCATCTCTTATTACAAATGCTGTTGACCTGAGCTAAGCAGCATGGAGACTGAGTGAGGGTTGTTTATTCAGGGTGCTTAACACACTCTGCAATTGAATTTAGAGGGTAGAAAATGAATGTTGAGCCTGGTGGATGTAATCTGGAAGGACAGAGGGAAAAGGCCAGGCTGTTGCTTCATGAAACAGGGGCAATAAGTTTTCGAAAATACTTTTTTTTTTTTCAATTAAGTTGAAAAAAAAAGCAGCTGTGAATATTTGTTTAAAGGGTCATTATCTCTGCTGCCCAAAATAAAGCAAACATAGCAGCATGGGAAAGAGCCGTGATGAGCTGAGAGAGTTCGCAGCACTCCTGTCCAGTGAAATCCATTGCTCATTCCCACTGGAGCCAGCATGTGTTTTCTGTAGGACTACATGAAGTGGCTAGCCCTGTCCCCATCCCAGTGTTGGGGACCCAGTGATGGGGACAGCAGCTCCACTTAGCAGGTTCCCAGCACTTGGCAGTGACAGAGACAGTGTTGGTATCTTCATGGTGGAAAGTCAGAGAGGCTGAAAATGCAACCAGAAAACATGACAGCATCGATGTTATGATGTGCCAGCATAAGAAAATGCACAGGGCAATATCCTTTGGGGTGGGAAGGGTTAATAGGGCGCAGCTTTTTCTCTTTACTGTCTCCTGAGCTGTCTAGCAGTTCCTGTAAATGAGCGTGGCACTCTCCTACTTTTGGGGAAGGGGATATCATTTCCCCTATCACTTTGTGGTAAAATACTGGTTTGGGGGAATCCACAATTTCCCTGCAGACAGGAAGCTGATAGCAGCATGGTTTCCAGTGGGCTGCTTCACTTGCTCTGAGTTAAGAAAGTTCACAAACTTGATCCACTTAGGGAGGTAGCTATGAGGGACCTAGGGTTGCCAAGTGCCAAAACCTTGTGCCAGCCTCTCCTGATCTAAGGATGCACTAAGGGTGGCTTAGAGGCATCACGTACCAGAAGACAAATGATGGGGCTTGACATGGGAGAAATGAGCCTAGAAGTGGTGCTGAGATGATGAACAGGTGGGGACAAGAAGCCCAGAACCCACCTGCTCCATGCAGGGAGAAGGCAGAGAGAAAGCAAAGAGAAGAGGAAGGTGGGACTGGGTCCTGTGCATTGCAAAGCAGCCTTGTGGTACCTGGAGGTGTTGGCTTCAAGAGGTGGCAGATCAGCCTGACTAGATACATCTGCTACCTGGACTGCGGGGTGGGAGAGAGATCATGGCACAGACCCAAAAATGCAGGTGATGGTGGTCTGACAGGGAATTTCATACTGATGTGGCACTGAGACCCCTCCACGTGATGGGGCTCGGGAATATAAGGCTGTTGTGGATGCTGAGGAACCAGAATATCTCAGTAAAACAGTTCACAGAAGGGAATAGGTTATTTAAAGGGTGCTTGCCCAGGCTACACATGAGCAGTGCTCTGTTTAGAGGCCAACAGCCCTGATGGAGGGAGCAGTATGAGGTGATGACTTAGGTGCCAAGTTCTCATCAGCCTTTTCCAACCACAATACTGCTGCTAAATTTAAACAAAACCTGTTCCCGTCTATTCTGCATGCCACGCTCTTCCCTGTCACACAAGGAGACCTAAACCTGATACACCCTCTAGGCATGTATTTATTTATTTATTTACTTGCAGCCTGTTCACCTGGTGACCACCCATCCCTCCAGAACACCCCATGACCTCAGGGGCAGCTGGGGTCTGCATGGGAAAGGATGGAAAAATGCAGTAAAGTTGCGAGTGCAGTGCAGCCAGAGTCCCTTGGAAGTGTAAGGATCTGCATGTTGTCCAGCTCTCATGTAGCATGTTGCAACGTACCTTGTTCACTAAAAATAAGGGTTGCATTTGTACCCAAAGAGAGGCTCCCTCCACAAATACAAATTTTTTTTCTGAAGCAAGCAACCTTGGCTTTTTCTTTCTCTGAGAGAAGAGAGAGGGAGGAAGTGCCTGCTCATAGCTCCTGTGTCCTCAGCTGCATGATAGGTCAGTAAAGAGCAATGAAACACCCCATCAACTGAGCCTGTGCTATTAAATTCAAACCAGCAATGCCACACGAGTTTTTCCTGTATCATATAATCAAATAAAACTGAAATTTCCATTCCTTTTCAACTGCACTAATGCCATTGGAATGATGTGTAGTTCAACACCGGGAAAGTTACTGCTCTATAGTAGGCACCTGGGGTTTAGTTTGCATACCGCTTGCATTGGGGGTTATTACCCACTCACCATATTTCTTTTGTCATGTAGTAGAAGCAGAGCTTTTAGGAGCCTGAGAATGAATATGTTTGCATATTGCCTGTAACTAATGCTGTTAGTTAGAGCATTCTGTGGTATAAGGCTACTGGGATACCAGAAAAGCTCAAAACGGGACCACCACCATTAGCAAAAAACTACAGGGCATGTCCTCAGCAGAAGGAAGAGACAAAACACACCTGTATTCCACACCGGCATCCAAAAGTTTCCCATTTGTTAAAAAACATAATATTATCATGATCACAGCATTTCTGAAACAAACTCCAGATGGGTGGGTAGGAAAATGCCAGGTTCTTTTACTTTTTCTTCAAAAACTTCTGAAATAAAATAATAATTCACAAAAACTTTCTCACTGGGAAAACAAAATTAGAAAAGAAAAAAAAAAACTAAAAGTAAAAAAACTACCAACAATCAGTTCTAGTTAGATATGACCCTGCCAAAGCATTTTTTTTTTGTAATTGCTGCCCTGGGAGAGACCTGGGCTAAGACTTGGGTTTCCCAGAGTTTAATTAATTAAAATAATACAAACCAAAAAAATTAAATAATTTCTTGGTTTTGCCATGGTCAGTTATGGCCTCACTTGGAAGCTGTGGCCAAAATACCAGGACTTTCTTGTGTCTGATCCTGCAATGTTGTGGTTTGGTTTTAGTTTTTTTAAGCAACCCTGTACAGACTGTATGAGCTCTCTTAGCAAAGCCAAGGCTGTGAGGACCCAATGTCACCAAGCACAACCTTCCTGGTGTGCCCAACAGCTCCCAAACATGCGTCTGGTCCAGTCCTTTCCCTTTTAATGACTACATCACAGGACTCATCTGTTTTAGCTGCTTACATTTAAAAAAATAGAGAAAAGCGGAAATTTGCTTTTCCATTTACTTTCTTTAGAGCTTAGGTAGCCCCATAAACAACAAGGTGAGGAGGGTTTTCAAAAAACTTCTCCTGCATGGTACCCAGGATTTGAAAATCAGAAGGTGAGACTCTTTGGCACTTGTCAGGCAAGTGAGCAGAGGAATCACTCTGACAGATGTACCCAACCTCTTCTGCATTTCTGCTTCAGAGGTTAGCACTGAACCACTCTTTATGAACCTGCAAATGAGCTAAAGCAGCTACACAGGCACATGACCAAAGCCTTCATTCCAGAATAATCTGGAAGAAGACTCAGATTTCTGATGCAGTCTTTGTTTTTTGCCACAGAGGATAAGTACTTTCTATCACAAAGACTTGGAGACAGCTCTGCTTATGATAAAACGTTAACACAAATACAATGGCCTTGCACTCTTTGTGTATGAAAATGTGGATGGTTTTCTGTGTTGCTGCTCAAGCCCATGTACCAGCTTAGCACCACATGTGTTTAGGACACTAGATAAATAAAGTCACCTACATCACTTATGAAGAACAGAAAATGTTGGACAGCAGGAAGAACCTCCTTCGGCCTTCAGGAGAGGGTCACAGCTGAGCTAAGAGCACAGACCTGTCCCCTGACATGTGACTAAGAGCACTACCACCCCACTAAGTTGTTCCCCATTACCAGGAAAGCTGAATCCATCTCTGGTGACTTGTCAGCAAACGAATTGACCTCAGCATGGGAGACAACGGGGGGAGAGATCCACTTTCTTGACTCATCCCTACACAGCACTTTGTGTCTTGAACAGCAGAGAGCAACAGTGTGGGAGACACCACACTCGTACAGAGGTGGAGCATCTTCCTCAGTCCTCAGCCGTGACTCTGCAGTTGGCCATGCCAGGCCTACCCGCAGCCATCAACCACAAGGACATCACGTATACATTCATTTTAAATATAGAGCAGTGATCCACTCCTCCACCACTGTGCAGCTAACTGATGCTTAGCCAGTTAGATGGATCTGAGTGTCCTAAATGGGATGTAGTCATCATTTAAGTAGATCATTGACAAAAATAGAAAATCAGAAGAACCTGGGAGCTATTTTGATCTAGCCTTTGACTGTAAATGGTGTTGCTGATAGATGAGACCACTGCCTTCATTAAAAGTAAAAGCTGCATCTAGAGTAAACAGATGAACTGACTTAAATAGACAAGTTTCTGTGTTTATATCTTCATAAGATTTTTTCCTACGAGAAATAATTTTAACAAGTTCTACATTGCCTTATCCCAAGGTATCTTACAAGGGAAACAACTAATCCTACTCTCCCCAAATTCCACCTCTCTTTCATGTGTGCCAGTTACTGCTGTATACAAATGTTTTCAGATAATGTCTTTTGATTCAGAACACCAATATCCATATATGAAAATGCAGCCCATATCTTCTAGCAATATCAGAGGACTTGGTTTCCAGTAGATAAGATTGTTGCAGTGAACCACATTTTGGAATGCAATATCCAGCCTCTGATCTCTGACTGACTTCACATTTGCCTCCCACTGTAGCATTTGAGCAATGTTAATAGTCTGCTTTCCAGCCAACACCTGTGAGAGGGAGGGAAGTAGCATTATCTCTCTTTTACAGAGGATGACTATTAGCAGAAACAACTAAGGTCAAGGTTATCTGAAATGTCTACACCCCAGCCACAAATAGTTCTTCTGGGTCCTACTGAAGGTATTGAAAAAGGTAAGAAAGTTGGTCAAAATTATTCTTGGAAGCTAATCTTCCCCTGACAGCAGAAGAATGCTCAATCCAGAAAAAAAACACCATCACAAATCCCAGTGGGTGAAAGCTGAAATAAAGCACTGAAACAGACAGTATTTTTCCTGGCTGCGAAGCTAACCTTACCATAGTCTCCCAAAAATGGGGTCCTTCAGTCAAGAAGGGATGGCTTTTTTTAAGCTCATTTGAAAGCTATGAGTTTGATGCAAAATGATGTCTTATGGTCTGAATGATGCAGGAGGTCAGACTGAAAGATCATCATAATCCCTTCCAGCCTTAAAGTCTGTGACAGATTAGTGTCTTTCATATGGCTAGTTCTTGCTGCAAGCAGATGCTGAATTATTTCAGCATTTAAGTGTTTTGCTTCTGGCTCTGGTAGGATTCACTGCTCTTACCATGCTGCCTTCCAGCTCTTTAACTTCAAGATAATGCCGTGCTGGTAAAGTCTAACATGAGCTTTGTTTTCCAGTCACCATTTTATTATAACAAGCACTGGATCCGAAAATGGACTGACAACCCAAGATACGAGAGCGGCAGAATTTACAGCCTCTTTCTCAAGACATCCCAAAACACCAACAGAACACGGGGAAGAAATGCTTGGAAAATACTTTCTGTGCTGTTTTGTTCACAGAGCTCCAACATGCCAAGGATTCTGAAGTATACCTGCCTGGGAAACTTCCAAACAATACTTGGGATACCAGAATTGTTCTTTAGTAGATGACATCTCCTAATATGTCACCTTGGACTGGTGTCCCTTGAGGAGAAACCTACTATTAGAGTCCAGACTAATTGCAAAATCATGGAATAATTTAGGTTGGAAGGGACCTCTGGAGACCCCTACTCCAACCCCTTGTTGAAATAAGGTCAGCTTCAGAGCTGCCTGCTCCAGTTTTGAGTATCTTCAAGGTTTAAGAGTACCCAAGTTCAAAGTACTGGAGGAAGAGCAATAAATAGTCATAGAATCATGGAGTGGTTTGGATGCACTCAATCCCACTGTCCATGTCGCTGACAAAGATGTTAAACAATGCCGATAGTGACCCCTGAGGAATGCCACTTGTCACTAATCTCCACTTGGACATTGAGCCATTGACCACAACTCTTTGAGTGCAACCATCCAGCCAATTCCTTATCCATCCCATGGTCCATCCATCAAATCCATGTCTCTCCAATTTAGAGACAAGGATGTTGTGGAATAATGGAACCTAATAGTGGAGCCAATCTCTTCTTGGCAGTGCCAGAAGGTAGAGCAAGGGACACTAACAAAGTATAGCGGAAGAGGTTCCCAAGCTGCAGCTCAGGAGGCTCAGACTGGCTTCTCTGGGACCTGTAACTGGAGAGGGGATGGAAACTCTACCCCGTGAGGTTTTCAAGACTTGGCCAAGCAAATGCTTATTTGGCCTGACTTATTGTTGGCAACAGTTCTGCTTTGCCTGATAGATTGGGCCAGAGCCCCAAGAGGTACCTCTTAGCCAGTGTATCTGTAATTCTGTAAATAGATAGACCAATGGATTGATCAATCAGTGGGAGCCAATATACCTTTTGTAAAGGTAGGTCATAACTGAAAAATCTACTCAGTATTTTTGAAGGGTCGCCAGACATGAGGGCCAGAGCACTATGGTTGATTCACTGCACTTGGGTATTTAAAAGCATTGACAGGTGGTAAAAGGTCTAGAGAAATTATTGTAATGGGTTGTCATAAACTCCTATCAGATTAAAACATAGGAAGTTAAAATTAGGCATAAATAATGATACACATGCACACATACATATGCATGCATTCCTATGTATATAAATTTTTGCATTTATGCACATGTAATATAAGAAGAGTTTCTGGAAAGTCCCCTGAGACCTTGAACTTGTGCTGCAATTTCAGCTGTTTAATGCAATCATAGTGATCTGGAAAAGGGATGAGCTGTGAAATGACCGATGATCAAGTACTAAAAGTTATTCAGGGTTTTCAGATTTAAGCCTGAATGTGAGTACTTGTGGGAAGGTCTCATGTCATTGAGTAAGCAGCCAATGAAACCACAGTTTCTTCCCATGCCCGTCTCTCAACCGTACCAGCTCTCATCAACCCCCATCTCTCAGGGTGCAGAGGCAAACTAAGAGGAGAGAAGAGCTAGAGAGAGACCTCTGACTCACAGGTGCTCAAGCGTGGTAAGAATAAATGAGAAATGGTGCAAACAAGCTGTGTCTTTCACACCTGCAGGCCCCATGTTGGGACTATAACAACCACGTAGTCTTTGAGTGGTACCAGGAATGGCAGGGAATCCAGTTTAATGCCTTTATATTTACTTATAAATAGTATCAATGGGTGAAATCTCCTGTTTTCAGTTTTGTAAGGGAACAAATAATTCTAGAAGTCTCTGCTCACTGCAGAAATATCAGCATCAGGGATGTGACAGGTTCAACAACCTGGAGGACAAGGTTTGGGCACCAAGAGCGGTGGATAGGACACTATATTGCATGTGTCAAACTTGGGCTGGTACACAAAATCTAACTTGCCTTTTTCTGTTTCCAGGTAATGAATCCAGTGAGAGAAGAGCATCTATCTTATGTATATATATGCACATATATGTATACGTATTTGTATGTATATCTTATCTATCTTATCTATTCTAGTGGGATGTGCCCCAGCCCATGGCAGGGGCTTAGGAACTAGATGATCTTTAAAGTCCCTTCCAACCCAAATTATTCTAGGATTCTCTGTATCTGAGGGCTTTCTCTGGGTCTTGGCCACACATTGCTGTAAGAGGAAGGGACCTGAACTACCAGATATTTTTGTGACTGATAAACAAATTCATATTTGGTTGATAGTCCTTTTTAGAAAGACTTTCATATGGAGTGCTAAATACACTGGAAGACTTACGTTGCAGGACATTAAAAGCTAGGACGAATGGCTGAGTTAGTAGCTCCCACTCATATTCATACCCAGCTTTCCAGACACTATGTGAAGACTTCTTGGTGGATGGGCATCATCCAAACGAATTTAGGCTTCTCCTCCTGGTATAATCAGTTTAAGTCACAGATTGAAGCTTCTGGGCAGTAGTACTTTAACTTCAGCATCTTACAAAGCACCAGTTTAGATTTGTGCAAAACCCAGCACTGCCACTTTTGAGTTTCGGTTGTGCCTGACAGGTTTGAGAAACCAAAACTCAACCCCACAAAGCTTCGCAAATAGAGTGTGTGACAGGAAAGTTGGCCAGCACCCAAGCACATTCTGACAGGGGAAACTGGCACAGCTGTTTCTGAAAACACCTACTCAGTTCACCCATACACCAAGCAGTTTTTCAAGTTAGTCATTAACCACCTTATCCCCCACTGAGTCTCACACAGTGTCTAATAACCTCATGACATGGATGCCTAGAGCCAAGTGCCTTGCAGATGGGTAATGGATTCAAATCCTCACAAACCCCTCTGGGGTCTTGAGGAAGAGTGGAAGGAAGTAACCTTAGAATGAAGCTGCCGAGATGGTTTCAGTGGTACTTTAGCTGTGGTATTCTAGGAGTCACAATTCTGTGTGCAGTCCCAGGTGACAAAGGTGAGTTACACAAAGTTAGCTATGATAATGTCCAAAACCAGCTGCTAGAAGTGCATTTTGCATTACCTTTCGCTGGCAGGAGCTCACCCAGGATGTTAAAAATGTGAGTTATCCCTCCACCCCGAAAAAACTCAAATCCCCATGTCACTTGAAAGGTGTCTTAAACACAAGGGCACTAGTGGATCAAGGCATGCCCTGCTGAAGCTGGCCCAACAGGTAGCCAGTCATGCAGGAAAAACTTCTGGGGCTAGAAAGATGCCAGATGGAGATAAATGAGACCTGATAATTTGGGCATTCAGCAGAGACCTGGCTCCTATTTCTTGCTCCATTTGGGTATCCTTATCATTAGACCATACCACCTGTCCCCAGGACAAACTTTACATTGCATCACATATTTCCTTATCTCTCCATGTTTTCAAGTGTCACCATTAAATCTTGAAGGGCTAGGAATAGATCATGTATCATAGAATCATAGAATCATAGAATAATCAGGTTGGAAGTGACCCACCAGCTCAACAAGTCCAACCATTCCTATCAAACACTAAACCATGCCCCTCAGCACCTCATCCACCCGTGCCTTAAACACCTCCAGGGAAGGTGAATCAACCACCTCCCTGGGCAGCCTGTTCCAGTGCCCAAGGACCTTTTCTGTGAAGAATTTTTTCCTAATGTAGAAGCGGACCAACCCATTTCTTCAATTTTTAAAAGATCTATTTTGAGAGACCTGCTTTCTGCAATGGAGCTCCCAGCCCATTGTCCCCTCAGAGTAGGACAAGGCTCGTTAGCACAAGGGAGGATTTCCTGACTACCTTCTGGCACTCAGGGAGGCTGCCAGCAAGCCTGTAGTGAAAAGCTGGAGACAACATTTGGTAAATAAAAGGTTTCCCTCCCCTTCACAGGAGATATAACGGAAGGAAAGAAAACAAAAAGTGACACAGGGCTGAGATAACACCCTGCACACTGTCTAACCCTCTGGTAGGGTTCCCTCTGCTCTGCCAGGCTGGAAAGAGAACATGACTCAGTCACAGATCCTCGTCCCTTTCTAGCATCTTTAGGACCCTCCATCCCCAAGTAATTTCCACTAAACTTACTGTGATAAGGTCTTGAGCATCATGGCACCACCCTTGCACCCTGAAGCCCTCTTCCAGGCAGGGGCTATTGTTGTACCTGCTTTCCTCTCTCGCACATAATAATTTTGCCAGCATGTCAGCTGCAGTCAGGGAATGGGTCCGGCAGGTGGCATTTCCTCGGCTGCACACAGGGTCTGGCCATGGCCAGGGAGCTGTGTGCCACAGGCTTTGCTGAGGACCACCAGGCACTCTTGGAGGAAGGAGTTTTACTTCCATCTGGCAGCTCTCACTGTAACAAATCAAGCAATGCATTGTTAGTTCTGAGACAAAAGGGGAGGGGAAGAACGAAAGATCAGAGTAGGACTGATTTCAGTCCTGTCATCCTCTCTGGGGCTTTTTCCTGTTTATGAAAATTTTGCTGAAGGCTATAGATGAGCCTGAAGTGCAACCTCTGCTCCAGAAAGCCTCAAGCACTTGGGAGGAGGAAATGACTCCAAACTTGGACACGCGAGGCCCATCTTTGCCTACACGTCCTGCTGTTCACTGGAGAGCAGAAAGCAAAAACTCTCAGAGGAGGCATGCAGAGCGCTGCTTTTTGTCACAGCCCTCAATATGAAGGCAAATGCACTGAAATTGTGACACTTAAAGGGATACAGGAAATCCACTGAATCACAGAATCATAGAATAACCAGGTTGGAAGAGACCCACCGGATCATCGAGTCCAACCATTCCTATCAAACACTAAACCATGACCCTTAGCACTTCATCCACCCGTCCCTTAAACACCTGCAAGGAAGGTGAATCAACCACCTCCCTGGGCAGCCTGTTCCAGTGCCCTATCACCCTTTCTGTGAAGAATTTTTTCCTAATGTCCAGCCTAAATCTCCCCTGGCGGAGCTTGAGGCCATTCCCTCTTGTCCTGTCCCCCGTCACTTGGGAGAAGAGGCCAGCACCCTCCTCTCTACAACCTCCTTTCAGGTAGTTGTAGAGAGCAATGAGGTCTCCCCTCAGCCTTCTCTTCTCCAGGCTAAACAACCCCAGCTCTCTCAGCCGTTCCTCATAAGAACGTTCCTCATAAGATCCTCACTGGTCCATCAGAGTCAAGGATGTCGTGGAGTCAACAGCACACGGAGGAATGAGGCTGTTTTGCAGAGGGATCACATGGGGTTTCATGTGAAAGTGACTCAAAGGGAATGAAGATCTCACACCTCAGGGCTGCTGAGTTTGCTTGTCATGCTCATGTGTGAATGCTTTTAGCCTACAAACCTCAAGGCACGCTGCTAAATAGTTATAGGAAGACTTCCCCCTGTCCAAACAGCATTTGCTGCAGTACTTTCAGAGCCCTTGTTCCTGCGGCACAGGCATGACTGTAGGTTTCTGGGTTTAGATCTTTTTTAAATAGGAGCCAAACCTTGATTTGCAAACACAAGGGCCATTCTGCCCTCAAAATAGGCAAATCTGTTCATGACGGCTTGGCTCACGCGCACAACTGCAGACTTTGGAGCACGGGCAGAGATCTGGAGGTTCTGTGAGGAGATCCGCTAACTTGATGTTAATCAAATCACTCACCTGTGGTGCCTCCCCACCTTCCCATCCAGGTCTGGCACAATGAAGTTCTCTGGGGAACACGGTCACCCTTCATTCAGCACAGAGTATACCAGCCCAACTGGTCACCAAGATCCACATCTACCCGTAGCACTGCCCCATGCAAAAAACAGAGTTTGAGTAACATTTTTCCTTTGGGCTGGACAGTATCCACCCATGGAGTTACGATCCATGGCACCACCTTCCAGCAAGCAAATCCCTCTCGAGGCAGCTCTGCTGTCTCCTGTTGCTGTAGCCCCAGACACTGTGCAGAGCTGGTGGGGAAACAGCTATGACTGCCATCAGTGCCATAGGTAGGGCTGCCCACGTGGGAGGGAAAAGCCAAGAGACTCTGGAGAGGAGAAGTCCTGGCCACAAAACCCTAAGTCTTTTCTCCCATGTCTTGTCTCTCAGAGGAAATCTGGGAGAAAGCATGAAGCTGCTCTTTCTCTACAGGAGTAGAACAGGATTTGAACCACTGATGATGCTGCAAAGGATGGTGCACGCACAGCTTGCACTTGTGCACCAGTGCTCTTGACAGGGACCTCAGGACGATGAGCAAAATGTCCGATAGCTTGGGTGGGAAGAAAAAGGTGAAAAAAGAGATTTTGCCCAAAAGAGAAGGAAATGAACCGTGGCACTGACTCCTGTCTCCCTGCCTCCCATCAAAGCTGCAGCTGCATGAATCCGGAGACTCGAGACCCTGAGGACCAGCCCTCACCTTGCTCCCACAACTTCAGCAATAACCACCGCCCATGAGAGAAGCAAAGGCTTCTCCCCAGATGAAGCTGAGGGACTCTTACCCTACCCAGGAGCCTTCTGTTCAAAATGACCAGTTAAAACATGCTCAGTACCTTGCCCGGGAAAAGTCCTTCTGAGACCCTTAGTGTAAAAGGTGACCACATAAACCTCTCCTGTGGACAACAACGAGTGCATGAGCTAGTAAGCGTAGTTCAAAGGCACTCTGCTGATCAGCAAGACAACGCTTTCCTCCCAAATGACAGCCCTGCAGATGCAGGCTGTGGTTGAAGCCCCCTCCCCGGTCCCACAGCAGCATATAGCCTGAGAGCAGTGCCCCTTCGGCTGTAACTGTGGTTCGGGGAGGTTACAATCCTCCACCTCCCTACTATGTCTGCTGGCACAGGGACACCCTGTCTGTCAGGGAAGAAAGGAGACAGCTCAGTTTTCCAGTTCCCAGATGAGTCTCCCAGGCAGACAGCAAACAAGCCACAGCAAACAGAGCAAATGGGACCAGAGAGACAGTAAAGTGACAGAGCAGTTTTCAGATGGACGGAGTATTTAGCAAGCCAGGGGTGATCTGAGTGAAGTTGGCATCAGGTTTGCACGTAGGCAAGGCACAAATAGCCTTTGCTGGCGAAACTCCAGCACGTCCTGTAAAACTAAGAGAAGGAATTGGAGGAGATCCTGCAGGGTGCAAGGGTTGTGCTTCCAAAGCATCTCTCAAAGGTAGGACCTCACCCTTCCTGGAACTAATGGTACGCAAAGGTGTTACTCAAACTGGGACAGTTATAGTTGCACTGCATGAAAGATGTCCTTAGCCTAATCTGTTTTTCAGGCTGTTTAATTGCTCATTTAATTTAACCCTCCAGGGGCTGTTGACTTGCAGGGCTCTTCCCTTCCACAGTTCCCTCATGATCAGGTCCCTTTCTGGCCAGAGGAGCTACTTCCAGAGCAGCTGCGTACAGAGGACCTCCTGGTCCCCTGCATGGGCAGTGAGGCTCCTCTGGCACAGCTGGAGCTCAAGCCACCCAGCCCTGGGGAGGTGAGACTTTCA
This sequence comes from Phaenicophaeus curvirostris, assembly GCF_032191515.1. Classification (NCBI taxonomy): domain Eukaryota; kingdom Metazoa; phylum Chordata; class Aves; order Cuculiformes; family Cuculidae; genus Phaenicophaeus; species Phaenicophaeus curvirostris. Next base: position 70,497,121 of record NC_091395.1, on the reverse strand, counting down.
GCCACAGAAAGGCAGTTGTTCTCCAAGGAAAGACCCATAAGTGTCCCCTGCAGAGGGCAAGTCGGTGCCAAAGGACACTCTTCAGATGGGGCAACGTCCCACATGGGCAGTGGTCTCCACCCCTGCCAATGCACTACAGGTGGCCACAGCAACTGCAAGCTGTCCTGAAATTGAATCCTTTACAACTAGTTAGATAACAGATATGGTCCATTAGTTTGGCAGCCCGACAGGCCCTCGTGCCAAAAAGACCATCTCCACTCAAAAGAGACACTGTTAACAGTAACTCAAGAGGACGCAACACAAAAAAAATAAACAACAGTTGAGGCAGTTGGTGTAATTGGCCAGCAAGCGAAAATAAATATATGCCAGCTTGTGAATACGGCTGCTGAGCATGATTCAGCGCATAAATCGTGTGGCACAGAGCACAGGGCAGGCAGGAATAAAATTAAGTAAGAGACAAAGGCCAGGCTGCCTCTTTGAGAATTTCGCCCCCCAACCACCCAGTTTTTCCCATTTCTGCTCATTTCGCTCACGTGTGTCCCCTGACTTCATTAGCGTATGGGTTTCCCAGCCAGCCATAAAGTTTTCCAGGAGGGACATATGCCTGGGCCACTGCTAAAACAAATACCCAAACTCCCCAAAACCCAAGCAGAATTAAAAGAAGAAAATGTTCAGCAGAAAATCCCGACCATTTCAAGTGCTCTTTGAGCGCCATACATGAATAACAAAGAGTGAGCCTGCCATTTATTCCTTTGCGGATCACTTTTAAGATCAGCTTTTGTTCTGTGCTTTTTAGAGCAGCTCGAGTCCAATGGACAAAAATTCCATTCCCAGGAGCACACAAGAAAGAACCGGGAGCCCTGGGCTGCACATTTCACCTTTACTTTTTTTATTCTATACTATAAATGTTCGGCATGGTCTTAACACGCTGAGCCAGCGTCTTCCTTTATGCAGTGGGGCCGACAGCCTGGAAACTGGGACTCTGCAAAGAGGAAAGGAGGATAGAGGCTACAGATGATGGGAAACACCTAGAGAAAATGAGACCTCAACCAGGGCAGATGAGACCCTACCAAACATGAACGTAACTGCTGCTTCACCGATGCTGCTTCTGGATCTGAAAGGCAGCAGAGGAGAAAATATCTCCCCTTTTTGCATCCTGACCTGGATATGTATAAGGTAATTGAGACACCTACTCGCCTCCTAGTTTAGCTGCACACTTGCTCTCATCAGCTTTCTCTGTGAAACACCGACCTACGTTTTTTTGCAGGAAAGCTCCAGTTCTTGCTCACACAAAGGTGCTTTCAAAGGCAGCAGAGCCCCAGCGCTCATGTTCTCTCCCACCCTCACAGAAACATCCCAATTTGTTGCCAGCTCAAGCCTGTCTTTTGCAAAGAGCTGGACTCTCTTTCCCACAGAGAAAGCACTAAACAAACTTCTAACGAGAGCTGGTTTTCCTGCCCTTTTCCTCAAACTGGTGGACTGTTTGTTTCCCCCTTCAAATCCTGATTTATTCAATCTATCTTTTTCAAAAACCAGTCAACTAAATCACAGCACAAAGCAATGAGATCACTCCAAATGCTGCAGAAGATGTTATCATTGCTATCCTGGTTCTCTCAGTCTATGCTTTGACTGCCTTGTTTTCCTGAGGCATATGGGAAGAAACTACCTCTTAGGAAAAATATAGATGTGAGAAGTCTCAAGGGCTTTACCTCAGATAACAAAGACACTAGAATTTCTTTAACAATTATAACTCCCATAACTAGAAATTTTCCCTTTTTTTTAATTATAGAAGAAATACTTGGGCCATATTTTCAAAGATTAGTTCAAATCCCATTTAAACACAGCAAATAAATGGCCTGGTTTCCCCCAGAACTTAGAGGCTCTTTGAAAAATCAGTTCATAAAAATCACAGCAGGACTGCTGAAGGCAGAGACCTTCTACCAAACCTTGCCTCAAACAGCTTCCCATACCAGCATTCATTCCTTTTTACAGCCTCCCACAGAGCCTGGGAAATAACGTCACACTAGTAGCATCAGACAGCTGGAGGACGTGGGGACCACTGAAGTTAGTGTTGTTAGATATAGCTGGCATATTTAAGTAAATACATTTTCACGCTCTGATAGGATACACAGTTTCACTGAAACCAAGGCCATCAGGATCCACAGCTGGCATCTAGCCTGGCCTCATATGTCCAGTGCAGAACCATTTCCTTCTTTGAATATGACAAATGCATCCATAGAACGACCACAAAGTCTCCTAGGCATAAAGCATTTTAGGGTAAGATTAACTACTTGAAAAATAATTGTGTTTCTTGCCCATTTAAAATGACACCGTTCCTTTAGAAAAGCTGTTTGTGGGCACATATGGTTCTGTACAGACTCTGACAGTGAGGAGATTGTCACGTGTATCTTTGTACTTGCAAAGTCTCTCATCCAGTGTCCTCCAACTGCCTTGCAAATATTAATTGACAATTCACATCCTGAGGACATAGGTAAATATCAGATCCCCTGTTTTACAGACATGTCAACTGTTGCATAATGGCAGTCAATATCATTCAGAAACTAAAACTAAAACGTTGTTGCTGTTTCAACCCCTACATTCCATTCCCTGAGTTGTGTAACATTTGTTCATGTTATATACTTTTCCCCAGTATTTTATATGTGTGTCTATCCTAAATTCTCTGACTTCCCTTGTTGTCTGTTCTGCAGGGAAGCTCTGGCTGCCCCATCCCTGGAGGTGTTCAAGGCCAGGTTGGATGGGGCCTTGGGCAGCCTGATCTAGTGGGAGGTCCCTGCCCATGGCAGTGGGGTTGGAATTAGACAATCTATAATGTCCCTTCCAACTAAAACCATCCTATGATTCTCTTATTAACTTTCTGTGTATTTATTAGAGATCTTCCTTATCCATAGCCCTTCATCATATGTTGAAGTCCCTACAAGCTCCCACCTCTACAAAGCACCACCAAGCCCCATGCACAGGTACTGGAGGGGATAGTTTGGACCCAAACTTCGAGTGGCTATCACTGGGACAAGCTGTGAACCAGACACTTGGATATTTAATTATTGTCCAGATACATCTGAAACACAGAAGTCTTGCATCAAGCCTGGGTGGAAGGCACGTCTGTCCAGGTAACAACTGGCAAATCTAAGCCATCACTTGAGGTTCAATGGTTGGACTCAGCGATCCAGTGGGTCTTTTCCAACCTAGTGATTCTATGACTCTATGATTTTCAGTGTTTGGCACATAACCCCACTCTTCGTTTGGACAAATGCCATTGATCAGAGGCTTTTTCACTCCCCACACCTCTGGGGCAATGAGTGTGTTAAATCACACCTTGTAAAGGGGTAGAGTGTGATCTTAGGACAGACTGTTACTGGAAGGCAACACAAACACTGTGGTGCATATCTCAGCTGTGAGGCCATTTCTGCACTTATTGTTGGTACCTTCTCCTGCTGCTTCGTTATTAAAGCATGCAATTCTGTCCGGCTTTAGAATAACCTTGCAGATGTAGCTCCAGATTTCGTATCCCTGAGTTCCTCCTCTGTTTACTTTTCTCTTGTTGGCCAAACCTCTGGTAGAGCTCTGCTCAGGGTGACAACACCAAGTTACAAAGGCTGGGTAGATAAGGAACAGGAGATTCTCTACTGGATAAGAATGCAGCATTCAGATATCAGGGTCAAGCAGAAAATGAGTTTTCTTCTCCCTCCTGTTTTTTTTTTTTTTGGTTTTTTTTTAAGAAATGAGTGCTCTTCTTGTCACAGCTGCAACATAGATGGTGACAAGAGACTCTAGAGGCTGTTAGTCCTCCCACCACCACTCCAGTGTTCTATGGACGATGTCCTGGGGAAAAGAATTACTTTGACAAGACTGTAACAAAGTGTGCATCCCAGGAAGGTCACCATGGGAGGAGCCAGGAGCTGGCTTTGGCACCAGCCCAAGGAGAGTCATGATCTGCCACATTCCAACCATCCACCTGCCTCCTTGAGTTGTTCCTCTTGGACCTGGGACAGAGCAGGCCTCACATTGCCTCCGCTTCCACATTGCACAAAGTATTCTTTTAAATAACTAGTAAAGATACCGTGCAGGTTTTATAAACATATTTTTCCATCTTTAATTGTGGAGTTACCATGTTCATCGCACCATAAGGGTGGATCTCACATTTTTGATCCATATCTACCAATTCAATACCTATGTTGGTGCTTGAGGCTAAAATATCTTCCGGGCAAGTTACCTTGAGCTTCAAGCTGAATCCTCTTTGATGAGGACAACATGCTGTGTCTGTCCCAGTGATGTTGGGGGACTTGACCCAGGAATGATCGCAGTTCGACACAGGTTAGAAATGCGAAGGGTAAACAGCACTTACCAAAGGAGCCTTCCCTGCTCAGTGGCATTTGAAGTTACTAAGCACCTGCTAGGTTCCTAAAAGGACCATTTTACTCTTAGACAGGATCTTTAACTACTTTTCTTTCTCTTTTTGCAGCACAGAAGGGGAAACACTAGTCTTGCTGACTGAAAACTTTGTTTCATGGAGTGAAAGCTGGCAATACTGAAGAGAAACATAAGCTCGAGAAGGAACTGTGCTCAAACGAATGCCCTATTGTGAGATAAGTTTTTCTTTTAGCAATGAATCAACATAATAATCCATCTGTAACTCTAGATGCGTCTGCCTGAACTACAGCAAAGGGCCATCTGCCCATCTGCATATATGTTCAAAATGCTGCTGGGACAGCCATGATGGTCTCTTAATGAAAGGCACTTAGCAATTAGTACTTAAGTGAAATTATGCCCGAGTGGTTCTGAACCCTCATTTGTCCTTCTCACTCCAATGCAACAAGTGTCTGTAACTTTTTCCCTTTGTTTTTATTCCAGCAATCTCTTTTTAAGGCCAGTGGGGAAGGGAGAACACTTTCCAATTCCTGCAACAGCAGGAGCTGAGTCAAGTTGTAATCAACATATGTCTGGTGTAAGCTGCGTGGCCGCGATTTAGAGGGGCAAACTGCTCATCGTTTCCAAAATATCCACCTGCTCAGGGGCCAGGCTGCAGCAAAGCCATCCACTACGTGGCTCCATCTGTCTGATAAACAGGCTGCAGATTTTCTGAAAGCTGAATCATTTTGCCTCTATTTACTTCCTTTCTTTCCCTCTCTTCTCCCTCTCCTCTACTAATTGGAGCTTGCTTGAAAGGTGCAGACACCCACAAAAACAATGCAGCACAATGAGGCCAGCACTGACGTTCGTTAAACTGCTTCAACTGAAATCGGTGCCTGGCTGAGGCTGAGCAGGCATAAAGGAGACAGACCTTGTCAGCCTCCAGCCAGAGCGGGAAAGCTGGGAAAAAAAAAAATAACCAGGCTATGAAATGGCGCAGAAAACCTGTTTGGGGTGCATTGTATTACAGTTAAAGAAAGTAGCTCCAACCAAGATGCAAGGAGTGCTTTATAGCACATGAGTCCTACTGGAAAACCAGGTAATGCCTGACATTAAAACCTCAGAGGACTTTCCAGCACTTTGCAGCAGACGAGCAACATGTAAGGGGAATTGGAGCATCTTTGCATCTGCCCTAAGCTCTGCCACAGACTCCCTCCTTGGTTTTAAGGTATATCCCCAACAATTAAATCAAACACAAGACTTAAGCACAGACCCCAGAGGCTACAAGAAAGTAGTGGAAAGTTTGTGTATTGGTGTTGAAGTGACTAAGAAGGTGTAGTCAGGAAAGCACGACTTCGTGCAGGAAGTCTTCCCTTGCTGCCCACATCCCAGAATAGTCCTGGCAGTCCTGTTGTTGGTAAAATAAGGATATTTCTATCCCTGCTGCAAAAAACGATGGACAGGAGGATGAATTGCTCCCAGCTTGGAAAACACAGACTGCTGTGTGGAGTGTCTAAGCCAGGACATATTATGGTCATGAATTTCTTTCATCCAGCTGCTTAACTTCATTAGGGAAATGCTGGATTTCTCCACTAATCAGACCCATTTCACTTACAAAGGACAGAGAGAAAAAATGCATTGTGATTTTAAGCACATTTTAGTAAAAGCATTCAACAACTTCTACTAGACAGTGAAGACATCCTAGGAAGGCACATTATTTTCCCAGTAGCCTAGACTGTCTCCCTAGGAATCAGTTACATTTTTTGATGAACTACTTGCAAAAGGCACTAAAATTAGTCAGTAAAAACTATTTGCAAGAATTACCATCATTAGAAGCACCAGTTTTCTGGTGAGAGTGAGAAATGAAGAATGAGTCAGGTTTCAAACACCTGACAAGTCAAAAAGGGGTCTTTCTGAGGATAACACCTCCTCTCTGCAGATGACAAGGAGATTTTTCTTCATGCTTTGTTGCTGCCTCATTGAGTTTCTCCCCAGCAGGGGATGGAGAGGATCTGAAAGATGCATCAAGTTACTCAAGCATTTAGGATGGGAAGACCATGGGAGAATAACATTTGCCACACACCTGAAAGTGTTGCTACATGCAGCCAATACTGCTGCCAAGTGCAGTGAATTCCTCCATGGGTTGCAGTGCTCAGTCCAACATCTTAAAGGGTAGCCCTCTTCCATTCATTTTATCCATTATCTGCTGTTTTCCTTTGGCTTTGGAAACCTACCTACCAATCTACCCATGTAAGAACACTTCCTCCCCCACAAACATCTCGCTGTGATGGTCACATTCCCCTAAGCCCACCACAGATCTCCACTGCCTGTCAGTCCCTCTTGACTGTCCCCCTACCCCTGAACAGTGCAGTTAAATATTCAAGAGATCCATTTATGTGACTAATTGCAGTACAAAGTTTGCTGCAGTTCAAAGTTTGGAGTGGTGGATTTCAACACTGCCTGAAGTCCCAGCCCCTGAAACAGTGCTCAGCCTTCAGCCAGATGAATTGTGAATTATATTTTTTCACACCCGCTCCCTCCTCTGCGCTAAAGAAGAAGAATGTAAAGAATCCACATGGCTGGTGCCATGGCTGTACCGAGAGCAGGGCACCCCTGGCTTCTGCCACCCATACACGATACACTGAGGTTTCGAAGGCAGTGGAGACACGTGGTGTGATTTCCAAGATTGGCTTTCACAGGAGCCATGGGTTTCGCAACCACACAGCAGCAACAGCAAGGTGAGAGGTGCCAATGCAGCACGTCCACCCACAGCCTGAAATGCTGGGGAACCATTGGCTTCTAAGGGGAGTGCTCCTGGGCACTTATGTGTGTTTTGTAAAGGGTAAGAAACTCAACCAGTATCTCCACAACGACTGACACAGCCAGCAAGTCCACAGCAGGGCTAGAGCCCAGCAGACGGAGTTAAGGGAAACCTGCACAATCACTGGCTTACAGGCACTGCTCTTGCAGGTGACCATGCCAGCACACAGCAGCACATTGCTCTCCTCCAGTCTCCTACCACAGCACACCCTGTCTCCCTCGTCCCCATGTTTTGTAGGAGTCACTTCTACTACCTTCCTGCCTAGTCCCTCTGTGGCTAAGAAAGCTCTGGGAAAGGGAAGGGAGGAGGGAAGGGGCAAATCCCCTTCATAAAAGGGCATCCCAACCCTGTTTCAGCCCAGCCGTGCCATAGGATGCTGGTCCTCAGCTCTGCCACAGCTCTTCCCACCATAGGCACTGCTGAGCTAGGGCAAACACGCAGGCTGACGCGCTGCCCCATCCCCAGGGAGATGCCTGATGCTTCCTAGGTGAGGGAATCCAGCCCTTACTTCCCAACGTGTATCTCCAAACCCCAGATCCCATGTCACAGCCCAGCAGTCGGATGCAGGTGTTTCGTTCTAGTAACTCCTGTACCTGCTGTGGGAGCTGGGCTGAAGCCAAATCACAGAATCACAGAATAACCAGGTTGGAAGAGACCCACCGGATCATCGAGTCCAACCATTCCTAGCACCAGCTGCTTCGCAGCACAGTCAGTTCTCTCCCAGACAAGGTGAGAACCTGGTGACTTCCACCCTGTTGCAAAACAAATCTGACACCAGGGCAATAAAGGCAGGTACCCCAGCCCACAACCCCCTGCGTATTGTTGGAGGAGTTAAAATAGAGGCAGTAACATGGGATCAGCCAGCCCAGATGCTTGTTGAAAGAAGAGAAGAGCAACAAAGCTGGTGAGGGGGCTGGAGAACAGGCCTTACGAGGAGCGGCTGAGAGAGCTGGGGTTGTTTAGCCTGGAGAAGAGGAGGCTGAGGGGTGACCTCATTGCTCTCTACAACTACCTGAAAGGAGGTTGTGGAGAGGAGGGAGCTGGCCTCTTCTCCCAAGTGACAGGGGACAGGACAAGAGGGAATGGCCTCAAGCTCCACCAGGGGAGGTTTAGGCTGAACATTAGGAAAAAAATTTTCACAGAAAGGGTCATTGGGCACTGGAACAGGCTGCCCAGGGAGGTGGTTGAGTCACCTTCCCTGGAGGTGTTTAAGGCACGGGTGGACAAGGCACTGAGGGGCATGGTTTAGTGTCTGATAGGAATGGTTGGACTCGATGATCCGGTGGGTCTTTTCCAACCTGGTGATTCTATGATTCTATGGTTACAAGTTTTTTATACCTCCGTGCCCGGTTTCAGACAAAGCCTTCCTCATTGCACTGAAGAGATAAGGGGGGGAGGAGGAGCAGGGCTGTGGGCAGGGGGAGTTCCTCAGACCCTCTTACAAAGGCCATTCGGGCTGACCTTGAGGATTTCTTCCCCCCTCCTCCCTTTGTGCATCCTCCATTGTGGCTCTGAAGGTAAACTTTTGGCTGGCAAATGGCAAACGCCATCGCAAAGCATGGCGGGGACGCGCAACGGCCTGTCTAACGAGCGAGCCCGTGGTACAAAGCCCAGCTTACCGCTTCGGGTGGTGGCCCAGCTGCCTTCCTGTGCCCCCCTTCCATTTGCATAACTATCCATGGGGGAGAGCAGGGCAGGCCTGCAGCTGAACAGCTGGCCATTCACAAAATGGATTATATCACCCTTTTGTCCCCATGTCTGTCTCGCTCTGCTTGCATATTCAAGGTTTTCACCCCCCACCCGAGCATCTAGTGTGCTGGGGAGACACAGTGGCACTCGAGGTGCTCCCGGCTCAGCCCCTCTCCAGCAATTTTGTTGGCTTGAGTATAGAAGTGCTCAAGAAAGAAAATAGAAATAAATCAATCAAGGCAGAGCCCTTAGCTCAGGGAAGCTTAAAGGAACATGGGGATATGAGGTTGGGTGTTACCATATGAAAGTGGATTTAGGAACAGGTGTAACACTGAATACTGGAGTGTGTGAAAATGCAGCATTAGATAAATTAGCTGGGAGAGGGGAGGAGGAAATACATTTAGGAGTCACTCTTTTCCCATCTGAGAGCCTCTAGGGTCACTGCTACCATTCAGAACAGCTCTTACTATGCAAGATACATGCCTTCAGGAGTTCCAAGGACTAGATAGCTTTATGAATGCACAAACAACATTTGCAGCCCCAGTCTTTTGCTGCTTATGGGCTAAAATCACATTCTTTTCCTACAGAGCAATGGTTTTAAGACACATTTCTTGGCAAAAACTCAAAGAGGCTGGTGCCTAAAGACTAATCCAGTCGTTCCCACTAGCTCTGACTAAAGTAGACTGATAGAAATGCCTTTAAATAATGCTCTCCTATATTAAATTGTTTTGCTATTCAAATTTCTCCATTTCTGTTGACCCTTATGTTCTGCCCCCTCCTCTCTTTGTTTCTGTCCCGATTTGTCCTGACAGTCTCCAATATAAGGATCTGGAAAGCAGAACTTTCACCTTAGACAAGCCAGACACTCTCACCCTGCTGTAGATGATGGAGAAGAGCTCTAATATCAGGTTGCCCAACACTTTCCACTACAAGATCCTCATTTTAGACTTCAATGGCTCAAAAGTGTTCAGGTTGAAGTTCTGTGTTAGGTTATTTGCTTTGGTTTGATGGTTAAACACTTCATGCAAAGTTAAGGAAAGACAATACTATGCTTTGCTCAATTAAATCAAGCAAACAAGCCAACCACTAATCATGTGGTTAAGAAGCCTTAGTGTCCATAGGGACTTTGTTAGGGTTACTGTGATCATCACAAAGCTACTGCCACAAAACAGCACTTGTCATTCCTGTAAAATTTCATTCAATTTTGCCCTTGCTCTAAGGGCTGGAAAAATACATCAGTTTATAAACTCTTCCTTGAGATTTGAGACTTCAGCAGCTCAACTCTAAATATTTTATACGAGCTGGACACCCTTCTGCCATCCCAGCTCCCTGCTGCTGCCCGGATGATGCGTGCACCACCGAAACCCTTCTGATAAACCAGCCCTGGACATGATTTTCAAAACTGAGAGAGGATGATGGATGCAACTGAGCAGCATGGAGGACAAAACAGCTTGATTGGGATGGGGAGGCATTAAGGATGCTAATGAGCCTGAGGGGAGAACCAGAACTAGACCTTCTTGTAACAGTCAGACTTAAAAAATCCAGAATAAAACCATGCTCCCTAGGCACAGACGTTGCTTTTTTGGTAAGTAAAAAGCTATGAAGACATCCACAAAACATACAACTTATTCCCCTCTGGTGGATCCATTTTATCAGACAAGAGCCAAAGCAGCATGCTGTTAGGTCACATAGTGAACAACTTTGTTTTGGTCCTTAAGATCGTGACAATGCCGATGATCAAATCTGGAGAATTATTATGCTTTTGTATCTTTTTTTCAGTGGAGGAATTTTATCACATAATGTATTTAGAACTATGTGCTCAAGAGAGATGAACATTGCAAGGCTCCTCAGAATTAGCAAACAGCAGATTCAAGGCTGCCTACAGACTCATAATTTGCTCTAATGTACCTTTCCGCATTATGTAAGATTCTCTATTCATTTAACAGTGTGCTCCGTCCTTCAGAGGAATACCTCTCATTCAGTGGAAAGAGCCGTTGGGAGGATGAAGCAGGGTCACACAGCAAAATCAGGTCGTCGTATGTTTGACCGAAGCCTCATTAGCTGCAAAAAAGCAAAAGCTGCAGACAGTACAGGACCATCTTCTGTGTCTCTTTTCCAAGATCTCCCACTTCTTCTTCTTGAGAATTATGAGATTGGATTTTGAGGAATATTTGCTTTTCTGAGATGTGAACAGCTCTGTGCTTTCATGAGCAATCCCATTGCTGCTGCGCACTTTGCTAGTAAGAGCTACAGCGCTGACCTCTCCCTTGCTGTAGTTACCCAGCCATGAGTTCTGACACTTCCAGAAGCCCATGTAGACTGTCTCAAACTTCAATCTGAGGTAGAGTAACCGTAAGATTAAGCAGGGAAGAGCAAAGAAAAAAAGAAAGAAGGCAGCTGGGGCAGTTGCACGTCACCCCATTCCATAACTGAGTGCTCTAGGAATACATTCTCACACCACACTGCTGCAGGAAGGAGCTCAGCCATCTCTGGTTTGGGACACAAGTTTTGAGTACCAAACAGAATAGACCTCACTTTAAATTCACATCATCCCTTACATCAGACAAGCTTACCTGAATGAGGACACCCCAGCTCTTTGTCCAAACTGAGGCATTATAAAATGTTTAACATTGTGGTTTGGAATTTCAAGAGCTTACGCAGCAAAATGCTGCTGTAAGGAAGTTTTAAATTTGTCTCCATAGAGTTCCTGCAATATTCGCCTGGCTCAACTCACTTGGAATCATGGAATCATAGATTCACCAGGCTGGAAAAGACAGAATCACAGAATCACAGAAAAACCAGGTTGGAAGAGACCCACCGGATCATCGAGTCCAACCGTTCCTATCAAATCCATCATCATCAAGTCCAACCATTCAAAAGATGAACATCAGGGCACCTACAGTCCAAATCAAAGGCAAAGGTATCTCTAGGTCATTTTTCAGCAAGAAGAAAAAAAAAAATCACACAAGCAATACTTCTGGATGGGTCCAAGAAGCTGCAGACAGTAAAAGCACCCTCATTTTTCCCTAGTAAATACTAGCTTTCAGCATCCCAGTGACTATTGTGCTGACCAGATGGTGGTAGAAGCAGAAACTTGGATGATGTTAATTACACACAAACTCTAAAACCACCGATGTCAAAACTCACTTTGACACACCAGAATGCGTTTCCAAGCATATGGTAGCGATGCTCCTCTAAACCAGCATTTTGTCTGTGTTAAACAACTGAAACGCCTTTAAGAGGTCCAAGGATAAGCAGCCACCACAGCTGGGCTGCAAACCCAGCTAGCGGATGCTGGGGAAAAGGCACACAGAGGTGTGGTGGAAGTGGCAACCCACAGTTCCTGAAGCAGGCTGAGCACATGCAACCCACACTAGCTGCCCAGCCAACTCACCTCTCTTATGCACAAGGCAGAAGACTTTAAAGAAACATCCTAGGTGATCTGCTGAGCTGCGCTGGATGATTTCTAATGAGAGGATGAGCCCTGCACTGGAAGCCCACTGTGCAAGCTTCACAGCTCCATACTCCGGTACTTTAAAAACAAACACCATAAAGACTGCAAAATGCACACAGCAAGCAGACTGAAAAAAGTTATTTTGACATTTGCCAACCAGGAATGAGAACTTTCTAAGAAGTCTGTGTGTTTTCAGAGGTTCTGCAGGGGCCAGCTTTACACCAACAGATGTAAATTACCTACGATTCCAAATTAAATGCAAATTCACTCGGCACCACCCCAACAGAATGGACTTGTTTTTCAGAAACACGGCTTAGCCAAAGCTCAGAGCACAGGGGCCTGTGTTCTAGTAAATATCAGTTCTGAGTAGGATCTCCAGATTAGATTTGAACCATGCACTGCGAGCTCCTACCTCTGCTCACGCACTTCCTTTGCCGTGCTGCTCTCAATTCCTCTTCCTCCAGCAGTTACTTACTATGTAACTTTTAGGTTTGCTTGGAGATGCAAGTTGATCAGATCCAAAGGAAAACAGGATAGGAAAAGTCTGTGGGGAGTCAGCCATTCTTCTCCTTTATCCCAGAGCAAGCTGCTTACGCAGGTCTTACGAGGAGCGGCTGAGAGAGCAGGGGTTGTTTAGCCTGGAGAAGAGGAGGCTGAGGGGAGACCTCATTGCTCTCTACAACTACCTGAAAGGAGGTTGTGGAGAGGAGGGTGCTGGCCTCTTCTCCCAAGTGTCAGGGGACAGGACAAGAGGGAACGGCATCAAGCTCCACCAGGGGAGGTTTAGGCTGGACATTAGGAAAAAATTTTCACAGAAAGGGTCATTGGGCACTGGAACAGGCTGCCCAGGGAGGTGGTTGATTCACCTTCCCTGGAGGTGTTTAAGGCACGGGTGGACGAGGTGCTAAGGGGCATGGTTTAGTGTTTGATAGGAATGGTTGGACTCAATAATCCAGTGGGTCTCTTCCAACCTGGTTATTCTATGATTCTATGAAATGTGGCTACTGCCTTTGACAGATGCTTGCTCTTGGGTAGCGAGAGCCTGGAGAGCTTCCCTGCAGGAGGGGCCTGGGGATTCTGGTTGATGGCAAGTTGAGCATGAGCCAACAGCGTGTCCTGGCAGGCAAGAGGACTAACCCTGTCCTAGGGTGCATCAAGTACAGCATTTTTAGCTAATCAAGGGGGCGTGACTGTCCCACTCTACTCCACATTGGTGCAGCCCCACTTCAAGTACTGTGTGCAGTTTTGGGTGCTGCATTACAAAAAGGTTATCAAGCTACTAGGGAGTGTCCAGAGGAGGCCACAAAGCTGGTGAAGAGTCTAGAGGGGAAGTTGTATGAGGAGTGGCTGGAGTCACTTGGTCTGTTCAGTCTGGAGGAGACTGAGGGGGGAACCTCATTACAGTTCACTGCTTCCTCACAAGGGAAGGAGGAGGAAAAGGCGCTGATCATAGAATCATAGATTAGTTTGGGTTGTAAGGAACCTTAAAGATCATCTAGTTCCACTCCCACTGCCATGGGCAGGGACATCCCACTAGATGCAGTTACCCAAGGCCCCATCCAACATGGCCTTAAGAACCTCCAGGGATGGGGCAGCGACAACTTCCCTAGCAACCTGTGCCAGTGTCTCACCACTCTCACAGCGAAGAAATTCTTCCTAATGTCTAGTCTAATTCTTCCTAATGTCTAGACTAAATCTGCCCTTCTCTAGTTTATATCCATTCCCCTTTGTCCTGCCATCACAAGCCTTTATGAATAATCCCTCTCCAGCTTTCTTGTAGGCTCCTTTCAGGTACTGGAAGGTCGACCTCTTCTCTCTGGTAACCAATAATAGGACCCAAGGGAATGTCAGGAATATGTGCCAGGGGAGGCTTAGGTTGGATATCAGAAAAAGGTTCTTCACGCAGATGGTGGTGGAGCACAGGAACAGGCTTTCCAAGGAAGTAGTCACAGAGCCAAGCCTGACAACATTCAAGAAACACTTGGACAATACCTTCAGACCAATGGTGTGAATGCTGGGGTTGTCCTGTGCAGGGATAGGAGTTGGGCTCAATGATCCTTGTGGATCTCTTCCAGCTCAGTCAATCTGCAATTCTGTGAACAGATATCTGTGGAAGAGCTACCACCTCTCGACACATCAGTTCAGTGATTCCCTGCCCTTGTTTTTTCGTATTTGGCCTTCGAAGGAACTATCACTCATTCTAGCTGCAACTTAAGCCCAGTCTACCAAGTGATTTGAATCTCAGTTCTTTCAGTGCATCCTCCCAAGTGCATTTTCCCACATTTTCAAGATATCCGTCATGCCATTCTCCACGGCACTCTCTAGTCCCAAGTGCAGCATCTCAGGTTGCATACTTACAGGTGCTCCTGTGAAGCACAGGATTATCTTGAGTCTCATCACATGTATTGCCATTTGCAAACCTCAGCCTGAAGCTTCCTTTTCTACCACCATCAGGACAAACTGTCAGATCCTTTATCTGCAATCATGCTGACTAGCTGGCCCGACCATGAATTTGTGCAGTTGTTTAGCCATATCTAAATTTAGTGCCTTGCTGAAAAGTTTCATCTTTCCCCACCATCTCCTGTCACAACTATTTGTACAAGTTGCCAAAACTATTTTGAACTCTAATGCTATCTTATCTTTCGCATCTGTCCAGCTTCCTGTTGACTGCAAATTTAACAAGCATACTACTTTGTTACCCAGGTTGCTAATAAAAATGAAAGATAAGTGACCTAGAGCAACTCCCACAACCCTGTGCAGTAGAGTCTTCCGTTCTGACACTGGGTGCAAGACGGAAGGAAACCACTCCCAGACCAGAGCTGCTTACACAGCCCAGCTCACCCTGCTACCAAGCACAATTCAATCTCTGAAACCACGCTTTCCCTTTTTGCAAACCACCTCCTATATTTGCCCAACAGCCACCACAGACTGTATCCTAGAGTCAAGTGCAATAACGGTGCCAAATTCATCAGCCACAATTTCTTTTCAAGTAAAGGCTTCAGATCTTGCGCATGATGTAAAGTCAGTCCTGCCCCATCTGAAGTTAAGTTTTAACCAATATTTTTTTCTACTCTTGCTTCTCATGGGGGATTACGTTAGCATCTGCAGGCAAAGTGCAGATTCCTTTCAGCAAATTTCCTCATTTGCCTGTGTAACTGCACAGCTGTTCAACTACTTATTTTCCTGTCACCCACTACTAAGAGACTAAACTAGATAATTACTGCTTCCTACTTTCACAAAACTTGTTCTTCAGTATATAAAACCACTCCTTTCTGTTTGTCTCCATGAAAGGGCTATTTAGAGTCATAGCAGCTGGCTTACCAGGAGACTGAGTCCTTTGCTACCATAAGCAAATGTATCTGTACCTTCTCTAAGGAAGCTCCTTCCTCCCCTAAGCATGGGGGCAAGAATGTGGCTTTGTGTTGACCGAAAACACTGCAGCTATAGAAGGGAACTGGAGAACCTTGTCTTTAGGGCTAGAGAAGTCAAATCGTTCAGATCACAGCCAAACTATATTTCAGAGCTAGAATAAATACTATCTGGTCTTCTACTCTCGCCTTTGCTCTATCACCATCCTTTAATTAATAACTTCAGAGCTAGGTGGTTTTTTTCTTGACAAAGCACATCTTTACCTCCTTTTACTCATGTGCTCTGAGGCATTTTCTGCTTTTACTTCTTCCAGCAACTTGTCTTCCTTGCACAAGAGCCAAGTGGATTGCCACATTAGCTTTCCCATTCCATGTCATTACACTTTTAAGTAGAGTGCTTTCAAATAGCTAAATTAGCTTTTAAGTGATCTCAGGTGTAGTATTGGCCTTTGCTACAATCCTGCATTAAAGCTGATTTCATTTTTACTTACCTCCATTACTCAATTAAGAAGAACAGAAAGCAAAATGTAGTTCTGCACCTAGTAATTGCAGTCCAGGATGGAGCTGGGTGGTTCCATCACCCACAATGATCGCACATTGCCCATACACCCACAAGGGGAACCGGCGATACCTCACTTGCTATTTCTTGAAGTAGCTGGTTTTTGAGGCTGTAGTAAGAATAGTGATCTTCAGTTGCATAAGATTATTTGAAATAGCTTTGTGCATGTGTATGCCACCACCTGTATGCTCTGTGCTGCACCAGAGCAAGTATCCATGGGGCGAGGTGCACCCAATTTACAGGAGCTTCTGTAAGAACTGAAGTCTTTGCTCCAACAGCAACTCCCTTGTTTACTCACCTAGAAAAAAGGAGAATGATTTTCGTTGACAGCAAGCAGCTTCACTTTCTCCCACACAATATATATTAACATATCAAGAACCAAGCAAGTCTCTTCAGTGTTCTTGCATCTTACCACGCACATATACCAGTATCAATATCATATCACTGCCACTTGTAGCTGTATATGCAGTATAAGTCAGAAAAGAAAGGAAAAAGTCTAGAGCTTCTTATTGGCTAACCAAACTTTAAAAATTTTGTATAGATACCAAATCATGTAAGCTGGTTTAGCAATTAAAAGCCTATTCTCTTTATGCACACAAGCTGACCCTAATCACAAGGCTGGAGCCTGTCATATGCCTCAAAATACTGATATTTTGTTTTAATCACATTCCATTAGCTAACTTAAATTATGTTGCTACATTTTTGTTTTTATGGCACAAGTTACAGTAGGAGCTGGCTCACTCAAGCAGACTAACATGACTCACTAAAATGTCATAATCTAAGCTTCCCCATTTCTAACTAACTTAAAACCATTTCAAGATTAATTTCCCCTCCTTTTCAGAAAAATCCTTATTGTAGCTGAACTAAGTAAATAAGTATGCATTGCAATAGTCTGCCATGAATGCAGTGTTATATTTGAGATGATTAGAGTACGTAACCACTGAGACATTTGGGATCCAGTATGAGTTATTCCCCAGCTTCCCAAACTAACTTGACATCACTTTCTTCTCAGATGACCAGAAACCCGCCCTCCTCCTAAACCAAGTTCTGCACATCAGTACCACATTAAAGAACCTGCGACAAACTACACATTTTTCCACTAGTAAAATTCATAAGCAGACACAAGTGCAAAGCAAAATGTCATTTTATTTAATCCAAGGACTATTTTCCTTCTAGTATTGCTGAAGGGATCACCTCCTGGGGAATTGATCATTACAAAGTCCCTGTCTAAAAGTTCAAGTGCTCTTGTTGTACATTCTTTTGAACCACAGAAAACATAACGACCAAGTAGGTGGGCAGCTACTTGCACTTTTATCCCACCTAAATTAGCATTGCTTCAGGCTAGAAAACAATTCAAGTAGTAAAATCATGGAAACTGTTAACCTTTAAGGTCACTACCGAAGTATTTTGATCAAAAAGTCCTGAATGTATGAAAAGAATATTTGTACATGTTATGAAGACTTTTTTTTTAACCAGACACCGTCAAAGATGGCAGTTAAGTATTTTGGACCAGTTGTCAACCAGATATTTAAAAGTTCTATCTGAAGTTTTATTACCAATTTCATTATGCAATTCACTTTTCACATTAAGCTCTTTAACAAAAGCAACATATACCCGCACCAGAATCACTGTAGACAGATTTAGTTTTATAGAATGCCCTTCTGAAAATTCATTTCAAAATAGAGACGCTTTTTCTCCAGAACTGTAAAAGCCATAAAAATGCAAAATATCTGTTAGGAAATTTTTAATCAAAATTATTCCTTAACGTTCAAAATAACATTTAACCTCCTACTTTTTTGTTGTCATCCACATAGTGATCAATAGACTAAACAGGTAACAATGGTTCACGTTTTTCCCCCACCTGAAACGTTTCTTCTAACACAGGCCCAAGATAGTCAATACAGAGATTCAGGGACATGGATTATGCATGGCAAAGGTAATCCTCTATCATTTTAATTTAGAACAACTCTGATTCTAGCACACAACTTGGAGTCTCAGTTGTTTTCAATCTGCTCTAGGTCCAAGTCCCCACAGTCTAGAGGAAAGATGCCTTCTTCAGTGCTCTCACAATCACTTGTGTCCTCATCGCTTTCACACACTGCAGCTGCTTGCTTATAATCCCTTGTTTTGAAGCTGCCTTGGCAGGACCCATGATGCCTTACTTCATCCAGCTGTTCTTTCATCGGACTAGAACCAGGGGTGATGATGTTCATAAGATCATTTGAGTCACATGGGGATGACACAATTGTCTTCATTTGTGTGTCATCATCATCATCTTCATAGTCAAGGGAGCAAAGACTCTTGGAATTTTTCAAAGTCTGCAATTAAAAAAAATACATGAATATTAACCATGACTGTACAGTAAGAACATAATAAATGCCTTAAAGTTCTGAATAGATTGAGAGTACATACTCAAGAGTGCCACACATGGAGAAAAGAAAAAGGAAGAACAGTATTTACTTACTATGCAGTTATTTTGCCTATGTAAATTCTCATTACTGGGAAAAACTACCAGCCCCCCCCCCTTTTTATGCAGAAATATTAAAAAACTTCGCTTTAGCCAGCTACACAAGGAACAACAGACTGTTTGATGTATTTGCTCTGGATTTATCAGAAAGCTAAGCATTTGGTAGCATCAGCATTTGGATCAGACAGCTGCACTGCAGCCTTCTCAACAATTAATTTCTCAAAGTTCCCAAGTGCGCAGACAATGAACCTTGAGGCCTCACCTCAGACAGTGAGGGCTTGCAAGACAAATAGCACACTTGGGCAACCTCAAAACAGGAGAAAACCAAGCTTCTACCGCAAGCATCTTAGCCAGAGTCTGTTTAATTTGTCTTACCATTTAAACAAGACTAAAAGAATTTAGGAAGTCAGTTTATGAAGAAGATATTGAAGACAGAGTGGAACTTTATTTAGACAAAGTAAAAATGAAAAGAAAACCTCAGTAAATGTGCTGCCACCTCTGCCCCCGGGTAAAGGAATAAAATGCTTTTTGCTCCTCATATAACTGTACGGGATCTTTGACTAGAATCCAAAAGCAGAGTTTAAGGAAAACAGGACTACATAGAAGCTAGATATGAATAAGTAAGAAACGTCTAAATTCTGTCTCATACAAGCACAGAGTGAGGGGGATGGTGAAATGGTCAGGATTCATCTCAGAAGTGGTAACAGCCAGAAGAATAAAGCTGTGGCTTTCATCATCTTACTGCTTAAGTGACTTCAGTCTCACATACGCATGGCAATTGCTTTATTACAAGGAGATCCACAGGGAACAAGACCAACTTTCACACCCATTCTCAGCTTCCTCCCCCAGTTTGTCATTTCCTAAGTATTTTAGATTTGTTGACACATTCAGATGAAATGGGAACATTGCAACATTCCCAGTATGCTATATTCCAGATGCTCTCCCAGAGCACTGGATAATCTTTCTACTTCACCACTGCACACCAGCAGCCCCATGAGCAGCTTACCGATATCTTTGGGTAGGTTTTAAACAACACTTCAAAAATTCAGAGGAAATCTGAATGAGATCGCCTTGCCTGTATGCACCTGGATGAAGGGGATGAGAGTGAGGAAGCCCCACTGAGGTGAGTGATTTGCCTGACCCCTTAGGGTTGATCTCACATAAGGAACATCTCACAGACGAGACCACTGCCACTCTGAAAGTTGATGCAGTTCCTTAGACATCCCTCCATCAAATCTACATGGAAAGTTTGAGAGAAAGTTCAGGTAAAACTAAAAAGCAAGTTTTTGAGTTTTAGAGTTCAGTCATAGCACAACTGGGCTGAGGAGTGAACAGCAGCACTGGTACAGGATGGTGATTCATTGCTGGTATCTCTCCACCGGTAAAGATACTGCCACGGGACTCCCAAAGCCTGCACCACATGAACACGCTTCAGTGTGACCCTCTTCACTACTGACCAGAGGTTTGTTATGCCTGTATCTCACACAGCTATTCTATTGTTTAAACAACTTCGTGTCTTACAATAGACATTAGGCGAACAGTTAAAAAGCTGTAGGTTTCAGGCAAGAAGGATCTATACGGGATAACCTAGTTTGTTTGGACAGGCACAAACAAGACCTCATTTAGAAGTTATTTATGCAACTACAAGACCTGTATCCAAAGACCAGCTTTCAGCAAAAATGACTGTTGACCATAGTTCTGTCAGGAGGAATTCAACATCTTTGTTAGCCATGGTTAAAACCCACTTCCATTTGCAAGTAACTAGCGTCAACAAAACCGATAACCTTCCATGACCAAAAAGTTTTCCATTTCTAAATTTCACTCTCCTACAGAAACAGTTTTGGTATAAAATGAATTCCTGTTTTCAAAACATTTCTATATATCTTAAGGCTTATTCAATATAAACATCTGAGCTCCTTTTTATGACTAAAATATATGAATTTCTCTCATATTCACTTAAAAGCAGAACAGTATATTTCTGAAGTTAAAAGTGCTAAAGGATATTTTAATCCTAATTCTATCTCATTACTTTTAAAAAACACCTTTCCTGTTGTGTATCTCCATATAGGGGATACAATATTTTCAGTTCTTTATCCTACAGTAGGCACTGGGAAGGAAAGGGATCAAAAAGAGGAACACTTTGAAAGTTCTGCTTTCAATGTTTTAGAAAGGAATTCCCAAGTCCCCCTTCAAAATATCTTGTATTCAATTTACTGCTAGAAATTAATCCAACCACACAGCTGTCTTTCTAGAAGGTTTGTGTACATAAATGGAAAATTGCCTGTTAGCTGTACTGTGCTGAAACCACTTGAATGGGAACTTTTCGCCAGTTCCAACACAACAGCAAGTGCATTCAACTGGTTCTTTGTTCACCCACTTGTCACAACCGCACCAAACTAAAAATAGGTGGATTTATTATCTCACAGCACAATCCCACTTCTTTCACAAAGCGAAAGGTAGAAATTGCAATGCATTCAAGCCCTCTGAACTGCTGCTTTACATGTTACACTGGTACAGTACCACACCTTTCAAGCACAATTGTGCTCAGTGGGGAGCCTGCGAGTACTTGCTCAATGGTCCTCATTTTATAAAGGATGCTGGACTAACAAGACAAAAGAGTCCACAGTTGGCAATGGATAGAACTCAATCAGCTAAAAGTATTCTTTTGTGTGATGGAAAAAGGAAAAAAAAAAGAAACTGAGTTTTAAAAGAAGTGAGGCGATAAAATGTCTGAATATTAAGAAAAAAAACTTTGTACTGAAAACAATGGTGGGGAAGGAAATAAAAGAAATCTCTCTAGACCCTTGCCATACAAAGCAAACAAGAAAGGCCCAGAGCAGCCTGAAAGGAAGATAATGCCTGTACTCTTTACTAAACCTCCAGTTCAGAAACCCGCAATACATCACTTTCCAAATATAAAAAGCAATAAAAAGGTTGTTTTTGTTTTACTAACAAAACTGGAGCATTTGCTACAGTAGTCAAGAGGAAAAATAAGTCATTTACGTGCATGAAAATGCAAGGTATAATGGAGGCAGCAGTTCTCATGCTGCTTCCCCATGCCTCCATCATACACCAAGTCCACCCATTTTACCCCTCAGCTTTGAATGGGGGTGGAAGATACAGCTGCTCTGAAGAGATGCAGCTGCAGCAGCTGGCACAAAGTGAGCAGCAGAGGAAGCCCAAAACCACCGAAAGTCCTGAGCCCATTCTACTGCTTCTCAGCACTAGTCATCACAACAGGATGGGCTGCTCCCTGAAGCCACAGACTTAAATTAAACTACTTATCTGGCTTGCTTTCTGTCCCAATCTGAGAATTTTGCCTATGACTGCACAACACGAGATAATGCTTTAAGAGATACTGGCACATAGTGTTTCTCGACTGCTAAGGTCTCTCCCAGGGATATGAATGATGTGGGTGATGCACTGGTCCTCATAATGAGATAATCTTGGAATTCCCTGGAATATCAGCCTCCAATCTAAGCGTCTAATGCTGAAGAGGTGGCTCATACGTGGAGCAGCAACACACTACTTTTTCTGTTGCTTCCCTGGACCTAAGCAGTCAATGGAGACGGGGAAGGAGCAAGTTAGAAGGGCAGAGATGGGGAAGGAGCAAGTTAGAAGGGCTGCATACTCCTTTAAAGGCTTCAGAGGTCCTTATTTCACTTCCTGGACTTAAATTCCCTGTAGATTAGTCAGACTGGCTCAGAAACAAATGTCTTTGCTGTTGGTAACTCATGCTACAGTTACATTTTGGATAAGAAGCACCACACACAGCACAACATATCTTGGACAGCAACCTATCCTGAAAATGTTACAGTTTAGCCTCAGCAACAATGAAGTCCAACCATGGTACAAATTCATTAAATCATTTAGTGACGCTCTCCACGTAAGAGGGGAAAAAAAAGCTGTGTCTTCAAATTATAAAAACAAACTTACAAAAGACTGGTCCTAAACAGCTTATTGAGAATCACATTGAAAACTGCCCCGTGAACCTACCATCACCTGACTGACATCACATCCTACACAGACATGAACAGCGTCCCTCCCTGTAAACTAAACCTTCCATTCACACATCTAATTACTTCCATTAATATCATTACCTGTGACAATGCAAGTCAGAGGCAGTGTTGACTGTAAATCATTAGAAGTGTCAGCTGGTTTTATAGATTAAAAAAATACCTCATCACAGTCCTAATCCTGGCATCTTCTACCATGCATACAACAAAAAAAACCAGTAAGTGCTGTGTTTATGTAAGGAAATATTAACCTTTCTGTGGAGTAAAGCTCTTGACATTTGACTCCAACTTTTCTATCTTGAATAGCACTGAGCATTTTGTGAACACTTCAGTGTTCAGATATAACTGCAAGCTTCTTAAAGGTGAGGTTAAGAACTACTGCTTCACCAGTATGAAGTAGTGCTGACAGGAGGAAAACAATATAGTATTCATCACAATGTTATATGCTTGAGGCTTTCTAGTACACCCTAAAAGTTAAGAAATAAAGTTAACTGGGAAAGAATTTCTCCCTGCTCAAATAAGAAATCGGAGGCACCCAAAATAAGATGAGCTTTAATTTTAAAATGCCTAAAAAATACTTCAGGTCAAAAACCAATGCAGATTTTTAAACTATGCATTTGAAGTAAAAAAAAATGAAGAGTCTCTTTTCTTGCATAGAGCTACAAATCAAGTTAGTTAAAAAAAAAAAAATCTATTTATGTATTTTGTGGAAACAGAATCAAATCCCTAGAAAATTCCTGACACCTTCATGGGCAAAATTTAATTTCTCATCAAATTAACTTCAGGAACCAAACATGCTGTTCACTTGTTGCAGCTCTGCAGTTATCCCTCATCTTCCTGGAAATTTGACATGTATTTTAATATTAAAAAATGCAATGCTTATTTCATCGTCTATAACTAGGAAGCAGAAAAGACATGAATATGCTGGATATGAATGAGAAAGTGCCAACACCCTCTACCATTTTGCCATGTAACAAATGGTTATTATTAAGCGTCTAATTATATCAGAGGTAGAATTACTGCTGCAGTTCCTGTAGTCAAATAAGGCAAATCCCATTTGCAAAGCCAAAGGCCTAGTTAAAAATCAATACAAGCTGACATGCAGCAATATGGCTATGACTTGAAATGAAAGTTGTTCACTACTTTGTCTCTGCTGTATCTTCAAAGGTTATTTTAAATTTTTTAGACGTAGGTGCCCAGGAAGAGAGGTAAACCGACATCGACTCTTTTCACATCAGACGCTAAACAGCATCATGAAGTAGCAGGCTTTCATCTTCCACTAGCCAGACTGTTCCAGATTTAAGCATGCAGTTTTCTGGTGTAGTCTACCATGAAAGTTGATCTATTTATTGGCCTAGATTTTAGTGTTTATAGTCTAAATTGTGCCACAGCATCCTTAGAAATTTTGCTTATGAGCTGTAAGGATTTGTGATATAATTTGGCTTTTTATTTAATGCTATTAGTTGAAAAAAAATAACTACGGCTTAATGAAATGCAAATATTTAAGTGAAACGCTGAATTTGCCTAATTACACTCACATATGCAAGAATACAAGGCTGTTCATCATGTGAGATAACTGGCAAAACCCACTGGAACAGTAAAAGGTCTGCAAATGAGAAAAACAAGATGCACAAAGACTGGGGATGACAAGGGTCCAGTTCTCTGGCCGAGCATCACTGCAGCCCACACACATTGGTCACCCACACTGGTGGGGAGATTTTGGGAATGGACTCATGCACTGCACTCTTCGGACCTGTACAGCTGCCTCCTTGTCTAGCTGGGAAACTCTAAGATCCAAATAAAACTACTGCTATCACACCAAATTCTAGGTAGCCAAGGGTGAAGTCACAGGCATCGCAGATCCTGAATACAGCAGGGTTTACAACCACCATGGACTGAGTTCAACTAGAAAACCTGCCTTCTCCTTCTCCCTGCCTCAAAGTCAGACAAAAATTACTCATGATGGGCAACTCCGCATATGAAATCAAGTTTCACATTCATACTGAATATCCTCTCCACATGCTTTCTTTGTAGTGGGCTGCAAAGATCACCTAAACAACCAAGGGGGATTTTCTCCTTGGTTGCTTAGGTCATCTTTGCAAATTAAAGAAAAGTTTGTCAGTCTAAAGGTGTTACTCTAAACTGAATTGAAGCAGACAAAACTCTACTGCTGTTTCTCATTCATTCCTTTCTAAATTAAATTTTGGTCAGACAGGGGCAGTTTAGTACAGAGCTAACACCACTTACAGGAAAGCCCAGGACTACTCATCATAGGGTTTAGTTTGTTCAGTTGTTTTTAAAAGACAAATGGGAAGCTAATTGAGTTAATGCCCTCCTTCATGTAATACAGTTAAGAATATGATTCAACAGCAAAACTAACGTGAAGCGGGTGAACACATATGGCAATTTTCCCCTTATATAAAACCCAGGCCAACATTAAACTGCATTTTAAAAAGTTTATAGAACAGAATTTTAATTAAGATGTTGGCATTTTAAGTTTTCTAAACTGGTGAATTTGTGAACTGCAACCTTTTACCTTTCCTTTATCAGTAAGTATAAATCATGCAATCTTATTATGAGAATATGTGGAAATACAAACACCAGGTCAACCTATTTCACCTGCATGTAATTAAGTAAAAAAGTTTCAACTACTCTTAGGGCCACTGCAGCAAGCATAAATACCTACAGATGCTATGAATTATTCCATTAACTATAACAGAAGAGGCTCACACAGTAGATTTAACTCTTCTGAACTGGCTGAGGATCAATATAGTGTCAAAAAGTGGAACACAATGACATTTGCTTTGTTCAGCTGAATAATACAAGACAAGAGTTACAGCCAGGGAGAAAGAAGATTAGGCCAAACAAGACAACTACTAGATACAGCAGCAGCATTTATCCGAAATGCACTGATGCATTCCCGAGGTTTTGTCGAAGTAAAAATACCACCACAGAGAAAAAACTCAAAAAAGCATAGAAATAGCAGGAATAGTGATTGGGAAGACAGGTTCTAGCTCTGTTTTTGCTCAGGCGGCAGCTGCAGTCAGGGGTCTCTCGGCAAACCGAAGTAATTGCTCTGCCTTAAGGGAGACAATTGTCTTGGCACACCTTCATCTAGTTATTTCCCTACTCCCTGCTTGACCCTATGCACATCTAACATGGATAGGTGATTTAACCACCTTCTGGGTGGATAAGAGCTGGACAACGTGGAATTGGGCTTTCACTGTGCTTGAGAGCTTCACAAGCTCAAGAAGCTTCAACCTGGCAAATTCACATCAGCTAACTGCATTAATGAGCAATGGTGTGATGAACAAACAGCTGCAGCATTTGTGTTCATGCAAGGACAATGAAAACATCTGGTTTTGTAGAAGGGCACAGAGTGAAACAATGCAAGTACGTGCTCTCTCCCAGCAGAGATTACTCCTGTTTTGCTAGAGTTATTCCATCTTTTCCTTTTCAAAAACTTTTACCTTTCCTTTTAGAAAGGAAACACAGGCTGTGGAAATAAGAAACAACTTGAAGTATGTATTACCAGCTTCATTAACAATATGAAAAAACATTTTATAGTGACTTAGTTTTAATAATGTCCAATTCATATGGATTTTATAAAGACACACCTAGTTATCTACATTTTAAATGGGGAAAAAAAACCCTCTGCTCACATTAACATGATAGACACATCCCTTCACATCAATATATACTAACATACTTCACAGCTGCTCAAAATGTTGATACCTTTGAGCAGCGCAAGAAAACTTTTTAAAAAGAATGATTGCTTGCTGTATCATCTTCCACTGTTCATTATTCAAGGTCCAAAACCAAGGACCACCCTGGGCAGCCAAAGCCTTCTAAAGCTCTGACAGAGCAATTAACAGACTTGTATACTACAATCAGTTCTAAAAATCACAAAGTTACCTTAAAACCACTAAGTTTTACTCAGCTTCTGGATTTCTGACTAAATGTGCTCAAACAAGAAGAGAAAATATTGTAGCTGTGCTTCCACAACACACTGAATAATCAGTCACGTTTTGAAGTTCATTTTACCATGCCAAACGCTGTTCTCAAGTAACAGGGTTTAAGTTGACTGATTACGCACCAGAGTAACACAGGACAGGATTTGACCCTTGTGGCTTCAAAACATGACCATATTGGCTTCATTTCCTGCCATTTATGTGTCATCTATTTTTATAGAGAACTTCTATTCCTGAGCATTTAGCCAAGGTCTTATTCCTTCATGACTTTCCTATGAGCTGCAAACAATTACTTTCACAACTGAATCACATGCACTGATTTTTGCAGAGTACACCCATGTACCAACTTCTCTTAAAACTCTAGCACGTTCTTTTTTTTTTGTCCTCAGGTCAAATATTTAAGTTGATATGATAGGTCAAATTCATAAGACATTGGAGAAGTAAACTCCAAATCCTGATTCTAAGGCTACCCTCATTAGTTACTGACAGATGTCAGCCTCACCTATATTATTGGGTTATGCTGGCACTCCATCATAACCAACATTTTAAAGCATTCTGTAATTGGGCCATAAAGTTCACCTCTGCCAGGGAGAGGGGAGAGAAAGGGAAATACAACCTCAGCTTGGAAACAGCTCCCCCTTCTTCAGACCAGTTTTCCACTACAGAAAAACTTAGTCCAAAACAAAGCCTTAAGATCTTGTTATCCAAATACACGCAGGCACACATGGGCATATACGCGTGCTTACAAAGTACAAGTGCTGTTACAAACCTTTTGCTCAACTCAAAGCAAACCCCACAATTTAACAATAAATTTTTCTAGGAGCGTTGATTGAAACTGTAGGTGGACTCTCGCTACTAATTATTTCCAGAGACAAGTTAAGCTGAACACAACACATCTGTTTAGAAAGAACAGCATTAGCACTGTTCACCTTCAATCTCCAATAAACATACTGCATTTTTCTAGCTTAGTATCTCATTTTGGATCATTTTGAACATTTCTGAAATAATGTGGCTCAGGAAGTGTTCTTGACATGGAGTGGCAAGCCAGCTCTGTATTTTTAATACTGAGTCAACTTGGGTTAAAATTTGTTTGACAAATACAATTTGGACAAGTTTCCTTGTTGGCTCAAAATACCAAAGCTGACAACACTTCAGCAGTCGATGCTCAATGTTTGTTAAAATAAGTCAGGAAACCACATATGTGGTCCTTTATCATCCAGCTGCCCTAAAAAACTATACATTTTAAAATACACCATACCAAGTCAGAAGAGAAAAAATATATGCAGCTTCTGTACACGACAGTCAACATTCAAAAATCCTAAAGCACTGCAGTAACACAAAAACTGAGGTGAGCTTCTCACTGTGTAGCAAACGGCTGTTTTGTAATAAAAGCGAAGCGTGCATTAAAAAGCTGTAACATTCAAAAAGCTATACGTTCAAGTATTACACACACTTTGTTATAACAAATCAAATTTGTTTATATGACCACAACTTGCAAGCTTCCTAGCATACCATAAAGCCTTTTAAGCTTTAATCACACAGTAACTTCTATAGTGAAAACTGAAATCAGGGAAACTCGGAATCTCATTTACTTAAAATCCAATTTCTGGTAATAGTTAAGTTTTATTGCAGAAGCACATGTCATCGTCAGCCTATAAAGAACAGTACTTTCAAATACATGAACAGTTTAGCTATTTGATTATCTGCAGCTAACCTTAACACTGAACAATCACCTCTCGGATCATTTATGCAGAAAATATCTGCTTACAACTGTACTTCATTAGAAGCTGTGTCTAAGCCACTTAAAAATCCACACAAACTTCTGTTTGGTCAGACTTCTTGGTCACTTGAAAAAGAGCACGCAAACAAGTCAATAATTCCCATTCTAATGCAAGAACAAATTAACATCACTAACTGATGCAGGTAAGAGTCAAATCAGTTCATTTTCACATGCTTGAGACATCTGTTTCACTTTTACCACACCTATGTAGCAGTATATACATGCAGCAGGAACTGATCTATGTAATGTAAGACTAATAAAAGACAAAGTGACAGTTAAACTTAAGACTTTCCAAAGCAATTATAATAAACCTTTCCATAAAGAAAAAACTCAGGTGAATCAGTTTGGTTTAGATCTCTTTCAAAAGATGATGCATCAAGTCAGAAAGTGACTGTCAAGGAGCAAGGATAGTTTCACAACAGAAAATATTCAGAGCATCGAAGACCAAAGCCTAGTTTCAGAATGAAAAGAGTTCTTTCGATCTGGTACTATAATGATGCACTAATCTATTAGTTTGAGTACTGTGTTAACATAGGGAATATTGAATATTCAAGAGAACCCCCTCTCCCAAAACTACCCTAAGTTAAAATGAAAGAGATATAACTCATTTTCTAATAAGTTTTAAAAAATTAAATTAAGATTTCATTTTTTTTCCAAGAAACCTGGAAAAAAGTTCCCACGTTAACAATTAAACACTATTCAATTCTTCTGCTAGCCACCACCTCTTGCGATTTAGAGCAAGGAAAAAACCCTAATCCCCTGCCACCTGCCAAAACCCAGATGGTAAAACCTGAGAAAAGTGCTCTCACCTCTCTTTAAACCCTCTGGTGCAACTTAGGCACATTAACTGTAAGTACCCTATATATAACACTGAACCATGGCTCTTAACTCAATATTGTATTGTATTCCAAACAACATCACCAATAATTTTAACATAATCCAATTTTATGACAGGCTAAGTAATAATTAAAGAAGAATATCCACAGCTGGCTGAAACCTGGCTTGTGAGTTAATAGATGGCCCTTTTCTCATAATGTCAAATGCAGCTGGTCTGGTACTCATTAGCTCTTCCAACAACCAATACTTCGTTGTACACACAAGAACTTGCCAGAAAGCAAAAGCAAATCTGCCGCAGACATTAAACTGCCTCCTCCTCTTACTAGCATGTTGCTTACAGAATAGCACCACAAACAGAGGTAGTTTCTGGTCCAACAAAGCTACACAGCACTGAACAGCTCTGAGAAGCTCCAGCTATTTGCAAGACATTTTTTACAGAATGCCATTTACAAAAGAATGGGGGGAAAATCTCTGTCCTTAATAAGATTTCCTTTCCTTCACTATCCCCAAGGCTTATCCTCCCTGGCTGCTAGAGCACAGGAAACCTCCAGCACAAGGGCTCACTTCATTAAATGCCATTTCAGGCCTAATTTCACATTGTGACCCACTCTGCTGATGCAAAGAAAGCAAAATGCCAGATGCTCTCTGCTCCTGCTACCTCAGCAGCATTTCATTCACTACTCCAAAAAACTTCCAGGCATCCATTCAAAACCCAGTTCCCCCAGCCTGGTCTGCCCTGTCACAGGACAAAGTGCTGGCTCGTCTTCGGCTCACTTTTGATGCTTGCCTATCATCTCCCAGCCCAGCCTACTCCTATCTCCCTTCCTTCTTCCCAAGCCTGCTGGAATTTGAACTTTAAATGGACGTCCTCCATGGCAACAATAGATAAAAAAAGGAGCCTTTGATTGTTCATGCATTGGGGGAAAAGAAAGGAGATTCATCCTGGCTGCGACCTAGCAGGAACTCATCAAGCACAGCTCCCCTTCCATTGCAATGGGATGCCTTCGCCTGTAGCTGCTCATAAAAGCTCCCTGTGTCTATGTTTCCATTCAAAGAGGATGAATTCTTCAGGTTTCCCCTGTTAAGGAATTAAATGTTGATCCTATGAATGAAGGGCAACACCAAGCTTGGAAAGCTGCCAAAAGGTTCTGTAACACTCAGCATCTTGGAGTTAATTCAATACTTATTGATATCTAGCAGGATTTATAGCTGCATTATTTATAAGGAAAAAAAATCACAGAGCCATATTTAGACCTCAGTAATAAACTATTTTTAGCACCATCTGTTTTTCTAATTTGTTCCCTTGCTTAGGCAAGAACATACTTTTACCCAGTTCACTCTTCCTTGTCCATTTAAAAGAATCCACAGAGCCTAAACCGAAGCAGAAGTAAGGATCACACTGAATATTTATTGCACAGCAATCCTACTAATCACGTTTTGGAAATTAAAATCACTGAGAAAGGACAGTGCGGGGCTGATGCAACAGTAAACATTGTCTTCAGTTACAAAACTGAGCAGATTTTTTTACTGCAAGAGGCAACGTATTTCACACAAAGGAGGCTGCTATCTGGAAAGGAACAACTGATCATTAACTGCATTAAGCCATGTGAAAAGTGCTCACACTCCTGGCAGTGCTTTTCTGGGCAATGGTTGCCAAGTTTCACCCTCATTAAACCCACAGATATTTTGTCATGAGTACATTCTGCCAGGCTAGGCTGCTGTTAGAGGGGGAGACAGGAGTCACAAGCAGCCGCTGCGGGCACATTGCCTCTACAAGACAAGGTGTTTCAAGCTGCAGCTGCCACGCAGTATAAAGCTCCCCCAAACCTCAAATTACCTCTTCAAGCTTACATTTACAGTCCGCTTTGAGTATGGGACACAGGTGGCCTCTGCAACATGACAAGAGAAACAGAGTGAAGGGGGTGCCAGTTCTTTGGATGCCAAGTGAAACAAGGCTTTGGGTACTTGCATATGGGTTAAATTCAGAAACACTTGATAGTAACAATATATTCAACTTATCCTCCTGACACAAGAGTTACCTTTTTACTCAAAATAGTAGCACAAATATTTAAAAGCTCTAGCGTTAATTGCATCAAATTAAAAAATTTTACTTCAGAGCAAGGCAGAAAACTCATCTAAAATAGAAGCTCATTGAGTTCTTTGCAAAGAGCAGCAGGAATACAGATTGCAAGCTGGTTACTAGGGCTTGCAGGACAATTCAAGCACTCCTGGGAATTCAAAGACAGCAAAAAAACAAGAATAAATCTCAGCACATAGGTCAAAATCAAATTCTACAAATGCATAACAGCCATTATAATGGGTTTCAAAGAGTCCTGAGAACTTTGAAACTTACAAGCAATTAATATTATTACTTATCATTGCTTTGGCAGTGACATGTTACAATAATTTTAGAGTGAAGGAACAAGCAGCCCTTGGGATGCTTCCTTCCACTCTACCACTTTCAGTGGTAAAAAACAGGGCACAGTACTTCTAACTGCAAGTACAACCACCTGCCAGGTAGGGGGAAGAGCTACTTGGCTGTGTGATCCAGAGCCAGGATGCTGAAGCCTGCTCCTGGTGAGAGGCATCTCCACATGCCCTCTAGAAGGAACCACTGCACCCCATCTGCCAGACAAAGCTCAGTGGCTGCTACCAACTGGTGCGCCAAGCAGACTGTCCCTCTCAAGGGGAAAAAGCTCCAAATCTGTGCTACTTCAACAGGACACATTTCAAAGAACAGTCTGCCTCAACTGAGAGGAGTTCAATAAAAACGGTTCAAAGGAGAGAATCAAAGTCTGCAGTACTTTCAGAGGCCATATAAAGCATATGGACAAAAGCCAACATATACAGTAACCATCGCAGTAAGTTTAGAAGCTACTGCCAACTACATTTAAGAGTAAAAACTAAGCTTGCAACTTGTAGTTCAATTCCCTAGGGCTGTTGCATAACCTGCAAATACATTACAACATGAGAACAAACTAATAACTGGTGATTAACCAGGAACATAATCAGAGGATCTGGAAGTCTTCAAAATGCAGCTTGTTGCAAGCACTGTACCAAAGCACCCAAATTCCACATGGGCAAGGATGCCCATTTATGTGCACTCAGTGTCAGTCTATAACCATGTGCTTTAACCCACTTTAG
Organism: Phaenicophaeus curvirostris; assembly: GCF_032191515.1. Classification (NCBI taxonomy): domain Eukaryota; kingdom Metazoa; phylum Chordata; class Aves; order Cuculiformes; family Cuculidae; genus Phaenicophaeus; species Phaenicophaeus curvirostris. Next base: position 70,464,647 of record NC_091395.1, on the reverse strand, counting down.
TCCTTTTACAAAGCTTACCCCTCATTAGCTAATACATATGTCTATGCAGTATGACTGTGCATTAAGGCAGGACTACAGGGATTCATGAATTAGTCTCAGAAAGCAAACAGACAAGATTATGGAAAGACAAGCCAGGATAAGGCTTGTTAGGATCTGCCCATTCACCCTTCCCTTACACACCAAATGACAACAGAACGATGACAGTTATGGGTCCTTAAAAATCAGTGATGAAAAAGAAAGGACTTGGTGATTGACTCTTCAGTGCATGCTTATTTTGAGAGATACTGGATGCCAGTGAAGGGAACTATGCAAGTCAGAAGAGCCTGTACCAACTCCATTTACACCCTAATCCACACTTTGACTTCTCCTCCCCACCCCAGTGCCTAGAAGGGGACTAAGCAATTGTGATCCACAGCTCCAGCACCGAAACCCTCCCTCAGCCAATATCCTTACACAGCAAGCCTGTGTTGAAGTGATCTACATCTGGTTGCAGCAGTATCAAACCATATACTGGCAAAAATCAGAAACCATTAGCAGATTTGCAGTTTATCCTAGTTAGGTAGCTAATAATCTGTAAAGTAAAGTCTGAGTCAATCTTCAACCCCTGATTTTAAAAATAATGCTCCAAAAGCATCAAGGTAGTTTTAGTCAAGAATGTGACTTAAAAAAGGGGTTATACAATAGAAGTAGTTTTTGACTTCAATAAGCTTCTTACCACTACTTAGCATTTTGAACAGTATTACTTTAGTCCTCAAGATGATCACCATTCAGCAACATGCCTCCATGTCAAGGCTCCAAAAGCAGAGCACAGGAGAAAAGGTTCAGAAAAACCTTTTTGCGTTTTTTCATACACATGCTCCTCATTCACAAATCACTGTCTTCTGAAGCTAGTTGGTATGAACATACCAATACAATTCTGCAAGGTCACTAACATTAACTTGTGAGTGACATTAACAGCTTTAACTCTTCCTAATTTGGAGTGGTATCACCCTAGCTAAAATAACTTCTGCTAGGAAGGACACATACATCTACTTCCATGACCATTCCCAGTAGCTCACCATTTCCTACAATTGCTGTATTTTCACAAGAACATGTTTGCTTATGTCAACTAGAAATATTCTGGAGGCCATTTGGGCAATTCTGTATTATATTCTACTCAAGCTAAAAGAGGGATTCAAAATCTTCAGTCAAGACCTGATAGCACGCTTCAGGTATTGCAAGTATACATTTACATATACATAAGGATTCCTCCTACTCCTCTCTCCCTACCTGATAAGGTAGCAACCAAATAAATTTGATCTCATTACATAATTAAACAGCTCCCCAAAAGATGGGGATGGATCAAGTTCTTTCCTGTATACTCAAGCCACTTAAGATCATTAATCACTACTTAACTACCTAGGGTCTCTGCTTTCTCACACTGAAGTAGCTTGAGCTCAGTAACAGAGGACATGAAATTCTTACTTCACAGTTACTTGAACTCTCCAGGAGGTATCCTCTCCCTAGGAGAGAGGGCAGCAGAGGGAGTTAAGTTATTTTAGAGTATGACTAGCAGAAGACAGTATTTTTCAAACAGTGTATATATTCTTTAGTTACATTTTTGAGGTGAAATCCAGTAGTTAAACACACTCCACTATGAAGTTAAGTATTTCTGTATCATTAAATCCCGTTAATCCATTCCTACTCACCTGACTTAGTACACAAGTACAAAGTATTTCAATTTAACAAGCTTAACAGCCATTTACCAACCTAACTGCATGCTTGCATGCCCTGAAAACACATCCTCCTGTGCCAACTACAAGCTGTACAAGATTAAAAAACAAGATTTTTGCTCTGGGCCATGTAGTTTTAACAAGCCTTGGAAGCTGAACTTAAAGTGATTTCTGGTTCTATTATAACGCATGCCCAAGATACAAGGGCTACCCTATCCAAATACTATTTTTAAATGCTTAACACAATGAACAATATTCTTTGAGCATTTACAGCAGCATACAATCACTTTGAAATCTCCAAGTCCATATTTTGATTCAGGCAAGTAGCCTTAAAACAAGTACAGTGAATAACATTCTCGAAAAACATGCTTAGGCAAGCTATTACACAAAAGTAAACTTATAATTAAAGCTAAAACGAGGGAAGGGAAGAGAAACACACACCGATTTTACTTTTAAAACATTTAGAGCACATCAAGAATCTCAGCCTCTTGATCAATTTTATTATTGTGCACTAATACAGAATTTCCAGTGAGGCTCTATATTGACTGCTTCAAGCACATCTGATTTCTGCCACTCTATGCACACAATACAGCAGTTAAAAGCAACCTTGAAACTCTACAAAATAGGACATGACAGTTAAGCCACAAGGCACCTGTCATATGCTTTATAAGATCTTACTTAAGATCTTTCGTACTACGTGTACAACATAACACCACTTCATATCATCCCATCTTTTTAAAGCCTATTATTTTAATCTAAATACCTTTATAATGCGCATCTTTGCAAAAGGACAGGTTTTAACACATCAGCTGGAGTGAAGTTGCTCAGTGTTAGCTGAAGTTCAGAAAACTTTTACTTATGCTATACAACTGACTCCACAGTACTCTTGTTCAGATACTGCAAAGATGGCAAAGTTCTCCTGCTTCTCACTGTTAACGTGCACATCTAGAAGAGAGCCAAAGTGCATCATGATCAACATGATACCGAACTGAAAGTAGAGATAGTTAAAATAGATTGACAAAATAAAATTGAAAAAAAAACCACAACCACCTTTATCCAGTATCAGTAACCTAGCCTGAAGAATAGCTGAAGAATAGATGGAATAGGAAAAATCCTCTACAAGAAGGGCAACACCTTTGCAGGGCTTAAACTGCCCAGTCCCTGGCTCTAAAAGACTATTAAATTCTGCATTAATAAAATATGTATTTGGCAGCCTAAGCAATCACACAGGGAATTTGAGTTGTAACAAACTATTTTGCCTCTTGCATGAGAAAAGGGACCACGTAGGCTACACAGCTTCTAGACTTCAGGCTAGGCTGAGGCAAGGCAGTTTCTTTAGCAGGTCAGAAGCTAGAAACGGATATGAGTGTGGTATCAGAGTCTCCTGCTACATACATCCTTCCTGGGCAAGGACAAGGCAGAAGGAAAAGAGACACACACGACAGATACCAGCAACACCAGTGCAGTGGCTGGAGCATCCAGAAGAGGACACACTGAACCAGGCCCCCGTATTAATGCAGACCTGAGTATCTACCAGAGCAGGAGACCTACCATTTCTCCTTCTCCTTACACCAACATGTATGGCACGTTCTCTTCCTAGTGCACCAAATCCTGTGCAAGAAGCACCATGTCATTTTGGAAATGGAATGAAAGCCAATATGTTTTACTAATAGAGGGAGTTACACAAAGAGGTAGTTGTACACAAAAAATTCTGCACATAAAATGTCAATACTTAGGTTTTTCTGATCAAGGGAGACTACAAAATGACATCTGGAGCCTTGGGGTACTGAAAATACCGAAAGTAGTTAACAGTTTTCTACACGCATCCAAGATATAATTCAACATTTTATCTCACTCCACCATGAAAAAAACCAGACCCATCTTTGTGCAAGAGACACTCCAACTTCAAACATCCTACTGGTGTGAGTAAAAAGACCTTTTTTTTGCACCCCCCAAGATACTACGACATGCTCCCCTATTTTTAGAGAAGAATGGACATTACTGCGTGCACCTTCAGATGATGAACTGATCAAAATGGTCAAGATGGGAACAGGCACAAAGAAAAGTGTTTGCCTGCAGCTTTTCTGCCATAGTCATTGTCTTTCAAAGCTCACACCCTTCTTTCACTTGATCGTTGTGCTACATAGGCAAGCCTCAACTCATTCATATACATGTGGGGCCTTAACACAACTTATCCTCTTAAAACAATGGGTTGTCAAACTGATGGTGTGATCAGGGTAGTAAATTTCTAAAAACTAAGATAAAATTCCTTTGGTGATACTGCAAAATAATTTGTGTGAAAGAATGTTACTGCTGCTTTCAAATTAAAACCAGAGAGTGTTTCCCTGCTACAGAAGAATGATGTTTGACAGTCTAAGACATCTTTTGTCAAATTATCCTGTATATCTTGCATTAGTCAAGCACAGTTCAGTTAAATGCCTGTTCAAGTCAGGCGAGTTTACTGGCTTCCATGCAGCTGGAAGCAATGGTCCTAGGTCAAAGAAATTTCTTCAAGAAGCTGCTGAAAGGAAAATAAATTGATCCTCTCTTCTGGCTTCAGAAGCATTCTGCATCTTTGCTTCCCCTATCATCCTTCTTTAAAATGACCAAAAGAAAGGATTTTGGACCAAAAAAATAAAATTAACTGGCAAGAAGATTAGCTCTGGGATATTTTAGTTACATTTAACAAACTATTCATTAAAATTAAGTTTTAGTTTAGATCAGTTTATCAGTTCCTATATATAACTTGAGCACTCTAGTACAACATTTGCTTTAAGTTTACAAGCTTGCCACATTAATAATGAAGTTACCAGCACACAATCCCAGTGCTGGCTGCTTAGTATGCAGTTAGAGCAAGCAGAAACAGTTCCATCTTAAGAACCAAGGATATCTCTGCTGTTTTCTCAAAGCTGTGTGAAAGCAGTTAAACTAGAAGTACTATTGGGCACATCCAGATTGATGGAACAGTCATTTCAAAGGGCACTGAATGAGCTAAGTTAATTTTTTTTAGTACTGGAAGCCCAAGATTCTTAAAAAAGGCTGTTAGGTAGATGAAGTGTCACATACCAGTATTGCAACATAAAGAAAAACCTAATGGAAAGCTACCAGGGCTCATGTTTCATACAGGGTAGTGCAGTTGAGACTCCAAAAAGTTTGAACCAAGAGAAGCTCATCACATTTTTGTAGTTTAAGTCAAAGTAGTTTAGCCATTACAGATTTATCAAAAATACTTAAGAGATACATCTTTTTGACCTAGTAAAAGTCAGCTTAATACAGAAAGATATACCTACTACTTACCCCATTGATACCTTGTACTAGAAATCATACTTCATCCCAGACTAACTTCTACTGCACTTCTAAGTTAAGAACTCCTGTTCAGGAACTGCATTTTGTTCTCCATCACTTCATTACTACAACAGGATACCATCATATTTGCTGGCTAATGCAAATATTTACTTGAACTATTTAATTGCATATTTAAACTAGACAGATGATGCTTGATCAAAGTATTTTCCATAAAGTCAGATACAAAACATAGCAGATGTGTTCACGTGGCTGAGCAACCTGAAAAAATCTATGGTGTGATCTCCAATACTGGGAACAGTGCAGAGAAACTATAACCATGACAACAGCTAGTCACCTAGAAAAAAGCTGCAACACCTCCTGGTACCAAAACAAGACAGATGAATCCTAACTTCATCCTGTGTTGCCCAAATAAGCAGTATTTTTCACTCCAAACAGATACCTTTAATCTTGGTCTCTGAAGAGCAAACTTGTAACCAGCTCCTTTTGTTACACATACATAAAAAGGAATCAGATTAGAGAATTACTTAAGAACTACGAAAACCAAAGACTCCAAGACCTAAAGAAAAGCATATTAAAATAACTAATTTCTCTGGTTTTTCCTTCACAGAAAAGGTGGACAATTGCCAGCATCTAAATAGGAGGCAACTAGTAAAACTTGAAAGAACATTAGTCTCATTTACTCCTCTTCATTTTCTTTTATATAGACTTGCCTGGAAAGGACTATATTGACTTCTGCCATAAACAAATGAAACAAAAATTAATGCACAGTAAGGACCTCATCCATCTGACCACTTGATTAATGGGAAATTCCCACATGGATGCCAGAAACTCAGATTCTAACTAGACTGCACACTAGCATTGGGTCCTTCTTGCTGCTCTCTCCCTTCCAACACACTAAAAAATCCCCTTTGATACTCTCTACTCTCAGATAATTCTTCTAAAACACTGAGATCACCCTTGCTTTGTGCATATTCAAACCATTCTCATTTTAAAATGGAAATATTACCCTCCACACATACACAAGCCTTCACCCTTGTAATTTCGGCAAAAAAACTGCATTTCCTATATGAACCGCAGCTGCATTTGATGTAAACCAATTTCACTCTTTCACTAAAATTCACAGCAGTCACTTATACTAAAGTAGTCTTAACAGATGCAAGTCTGAAACAAGTTATTTTCTCCAATATGTTTATTTAGCACACTGAATTCAAAGTCTTTTGGAACATCAAAAACCCCACAAAAGATGAGTTTTCTGCACTAATCCAGCAAAAGTCTAGGAACTCATCATCTTTCTGACCTCACAGGATGCTTCTTGGGTGGAGACTTGAATAAGTTGAAAAACCTCGGAACCTCTTATTACCACTACTCGTCCGGTTTCCTTGCACATACCCATTTCTGCTGTCCAAAGAAAGAGACCTAAAACCAGAACACAGTTCCAGAGAAAAACCTCAGCCCTGACATCTTTAGCCCCTTTAGAGCTGAAGAGATTACACCCTGCTCAGCACAGCACTTAATTGCTATTCTTAACATACTCCACTTCACCCTTGTGGATATGGTCATAACAGATTAAAACTTTTCCATACACTAGACAGGCAAGGCAGCTAAATGACCAGACTACGCCCCCCCAAATCCAAGGGGGCTCATAACAACAGCATGACACAACTAGCCTTGGAAGGTACACCTTATCCCAAAAGGAAAAGGGTTAGTTCTTCAAAACTACACTATGACACAGTTTGGAATCAAAAGTCAAGATACAGTCTGTATTAGAAACTTTAACAGCAACAAACTTGAGCCACCTACAAAAAATAAGCTAAGCATTGAACCTCAATTGCTTACTCTACAGCAGTGCATAGAGAAATGAGTCCAAAGGAGAAGAAATGTTTCTTAATATCATCAGCTTCCATCCAGTGGTCATCAGGATCAGACAGTTTAACAAGTAGAGCTCTTCTAGTTGTAGGTACTAAACAGCACCAGCACGTTTATCTCTAGTGTAGTGCACAGATCTGCTCAACTCTTGTCCTATCTACCTCAATAAGCAGCTACAACTTCATATATTAGTTTTGCCAGACAATACCAAGAACCTCATGTGAGACCTAGCCAACATGCAGAACAACTACACAAATATGTAAGTGGCCATCTACAAACAATGCATTTGAAGACTGATTACAAGTCGGAAGATAAAATGCCCAGAGGAGTAGATCATACTAACACATTTCACTAGTTGAATGGCACCAGCCACATGAGGAAAGACTGGAGTATTTAAGAACTCTACAGAAATGATATCATGGACACATTTATAGAAAAGCACAAGGTCACACTATCAAACTGCATCATCAGCTGGAAGGGTTAGAGAAGGACAAGACAGACAAGTGACTACAGTCACGAACAATACAGCCATAAAAGGAGACAGAATAAGATAAAAGCAGACACAAATGCAGAAAACTAATTGCAGTGTATCAAGAAGGGAGTTGGGAGGTAGGAAAGGTTCACAGAAAGGCTACTTCAGAAAAGTCCTTTATATTTAGCATGGGGAAAAGGACCATCAGCAATAATTGATCTAAATCTATGCACCATAGAGGGACCGATAATAAAAGAAGAGCTAAAGACCAGCTCTAGAGAACACATTCACATAAGGGCAAGTGATACAACCAGCCACGAATAACCTCAAGGAATTGCTCTCGCAACTTTATTCTTTGCACCAGTTTCTATTGGAACCCAACCATGTTGGGAACGAACAATAAAATCCAGTTCCAGTTAAAACGTCTGTTAGCTGGCGCTCACATGCTAATCTTTAAAAAAAAGCGCAAAACAAACTTCTTCATTCACTTGCTTCTGCAGTAAATTGAAGCCTAGGAACATGTATCATCTCTTCCAACAGCAGACTTAAGCTTGACTATGCATCTGACAGCTATAACTATTTAGAGATTGATGTTACAACAGTATTTAAGCCTAACCAAAAAGGTTGCGGAAGAGAAACTAGTAGGGTGGGGAGTGCTACACAAACAAGCTTATCATAAGCCTCAATATACTTAAATAGATCACAAAAAATATTGTCAACACAAGTTGGTCAGTGAAGGGTGAAAGCAGCCTAATACAAAATAAAATATTCTGAGAACTTTATCTCAAATAGAGTAAAACAACAAGGAAAACAACAAGGAATCAACATTTAAACAGTGTTTGTGACAGACTAGCACCTGAACAAGATTTCTTTTGAGGAAAAAAAATATGAATGGAAGCATTTATAAAAGGAACCTGTCCCAAGTTCTCTTCTCTTTTTGGAGTACAGCAAGAGAAGAAAACTAATAAATGAAATAACTAGAACTCATGTGTTCCAAATCCTAAAATTCAATTTGAAGTACTAAAAATAAAAAAAGGCAGTATAACCTATTTTTAAAAAACAACACTTTCGAATGAATTAGTGATACTTAAGTCCTTTACTTGTTAGGGAAAGGAGCATCATGCTCTGCCTTACTCTATATACATAAAGCCTTTTCAGAGAAAGGGGGGAAAAATAAAGTCCAAACAGGCATGAATCACACTAAGAATTTAAATATGACTGATCTGGAAATGATGCATAGAAGGGGAAGGCGCTTTAATGCAGAGGGAGTTAACATTTATAGTTTGCTAACAGTTCCACTGAGGTTTGTTAAAAATTAGAGGTTATTACAAATACAACTGTTCACTGCAAATGCATTTCAACATCCTGCCATTCCTCTTCACTTTCTTCTCCATAATCCTCAGTTTTACAAGTTCCCAAGCATGAACTTCAAGGACCAGGTTATTTCTGCTATTAATTAAAGGCAAACCTGCTACATGCAATACAAATTGTATTATCAATCACAAAACTGGACTTGATCCCACTCTGAATAGATAACAGATCAAATGATCTACAGGCATGATAAAGTCTCTTTCATAATAAGGGAAAGACTTTACCACAACCAACAAAAAAATACTGAGCATGACAGCATCTAAAGCAACCAAGCAGTACTGTTTCCTGTAAGATATCAAAGCAAAAAAGGTCCTTTTTTAAAAAAAATAAACAGAGCAGAAATTCAAAGCGTCCCAAACCTGTCACTCATTATGGTCTGCAGACAATATGTTGTAGCACTAGCTTGAATCTTTCCTATTTAGGTCACAGTTCCTGCTACTCCCACAAGTTTGTGCACTGACATGGGCAGAGAAACACCTCATATTGCCACTATTAATTGGAATGAACGGGGCAGTTTATTGATTTTTGCTTTGTATGAATATCAACTGTTTTTTTCACTACTCTGGAGAACAAGAGTCTAAACCAAAGATATTTTACCAGCACACAGGGAACTCCCAAGATAGTGATCCAGCATGTATCATTAGGCTTACATCTGAAGAAGAAATACTATTTATTCTTATAGAGACATATGAAACCAAAAGCAGTCTCAGGAACATCAGTTTTACGAATAGTGCTGCTTGGGGAAACGATAATTGAAAGAGACAAGCATTGAGAGCTATTCATAGACCTAGAGTATAAACTAAAAAGGCTGCAGAGTACAGATTTCTTCCTTTCCCCTTCAAATGCCAGCAACCCCTCCTGAAGTACAAAGTATATTTGTGTCTGGGTTTTTTTAACCCATGGCTTGAAGGCACTTACTTCCAGATTGACAAACTGCTGACAGTGATACAGTAAAAAAGACAGCCCCAAATTCTGTTTGGGAACAGAACTTTTGGGATGTTTTTACCCTTTTGCCACCATGATCTAGTTGTTGATTGTGCTACACATTCTACTAATGAGACTTGTATCACGGCTCCCTAGAGGTCTTCACATTTTTCAGAGTAAGTGCTAAGACAGAAATAGCCAGAACCATGCTAAGTGGATTACAATGTAATACAGCAACGTTAAAGATTCTGAACCAGAGTTGTTGTGGAAATAGGTTTACTAAAAAATAAAAGTACATGTCACAATGAGCACTGTTTCAATAAATTATGATATTTCAAAAAAGATGATCACACTTGAGCCAATCTGGATGCTGGAAGGTGGCCCTTTTATTATAACAGTAGTGCCTAGGAGGGAGTAATTTAAACCAAGTGTAAACAAAAAAAAAAAGGAATTGGTTCATATGCCTTCACAGATGCTTGATATTCCCAGGTCTGGCCCTTAAATATGTTATGGCCACACATAAGCCATCCTACCTCCGTGAACTGGTCTTGCAAACTGTTTGAGCCCCCCTCTCTGACAAGCCCACCCCTGTCTGCATGCTCCAGGTCACTGTGCTCCCTGAAGACCGTTTAAACCTCCCGCAGCAGCTTCTGGGACTGCATCAGCCGCCACATGTAAGCCTGGGCTTCCAGCAGTCTAGATCCACCCGTCGGGCTCCCTCCAGGGTTCCTGAGCTTCCCTGCTCTGTCAAGTACCCCTCCGCCTCAATCTAGTGCCCGGCTGCAGCACCTACCACGTCTGCTGCCAAACTGCAGCATCATGCTAGCCTGCCAATTCCCAATAAACACAGACATGTATTTTGCAAGGATGCTTAACTGCCATTTGACAAAAATGACTCCCAGTACATCAGTTCCATACTTCAGGTCTGCACCATCTAAAATTCATCACAGTAGAAAAAGCCTTACGTGCCTACAGAAGGGTTTGATTTCTCAAGACCTATAACTGAAGGAACTTTTCAAGTTTAAGTTCCTATATTAATTTTACTGGGGTTTTTTATAACACATGTCTGCAGAATAGCATCCAAATGCAAGTATAACAGAGTCAAAGACTAGAGGTTCTCCAAACCATGTGTCAAACCATCAGACTAACCCCTTCAGGGAACAATGTTAAAGGTAAGAAACAGTGATCTGTCTTCGAAAAATAACTAAGTCAAGAGAATGCTCTGCTGTAGTTAGGAAAAACCACAAGGCCATTTAACCAACTATGACCTGTACAACTCTTTTGGAATGTAGCTATCAGTTATATTTCAGCACGGAAAACAAATTCTTGACAGAAAGATCATTTAAGGTGTAAGATTGAAAAGTGTTACTTTCCAATATTGCTCAACCTAAAAACTATTTCAAACAAATTCAGACTTCGTTAATTAACAATTAGAGCTATAGGTGAAGCAACTTTTTCTTATAGTGAAGGGGGGAATTACATAAGACCTGGACCACCCATGCTCCAGTGCATCTGAAATAAAGCCCTAGAAGGACAGCATTCCCACCCATTTTTTAATCTACATATGTAATTCATCTTATTTGTGGCAGGAAGAGGTAAAAGCATCAAATTTAAGACTTGCATTATCACCTACAACTTAGCAAATTGCAGATTCATCCTCAGGAATTTGTACTGATACCACAATAAAACACGTTTCATGTAACTGGGCCTGTTTATTATTTTATTGGGATAGCACCTGCTAGTCCTGACCAAAGTATCTGCCATTTGCATCAACACTTGCTGCCATGAGTCTGACACTAGGTCAGATGTGCCCTAGAGCTCTCTTAGGAAGAGTTCTCCTGCTTAAGACACCTAGAAACCTATTTTGAAAGGCCTTCCTTCTCAGAATGGCTGTTTCTTGGAAAAGATACCAAAAGCAACAGTTTTGGTTGCAAGACATCTTCACCAATAACAGAAGATCATCAAGGAATTTTACTACTTTTATACTGACCCTAACACTACTTCAGATTTAAAAACTTTAATATATCAAGGATACCTTTCCTGCTCAACTAAACCAAACATGAAGTTAGTGTTACATGGACACCAATACAAGCAAAACATGACTTTTCTCCCAACCTTTAACAATGGTTGGGGTTTTTTACCCAACAGGTTAACACTGCGAGAGCACTTCAAATTGCTTTTGTAGCATAATACAAAGCTGGAATTTAAAGCTTTGTATACTAGATGAGCCCCTCATTACAAGAAAGACATTTTGCTCCTGGAGCGTGCCCAGAGAAGAGCAATGAAGCTGGCGAAGAGGATGGAGAACAAGTCTTAGGAGGAGCGGCTGAGGGAACCAGGCTTGTTTAGCCTGGAAAAGAGGAGGCTCAGAGGAGACCTCATTGCTCTATGTAACGACCTAAAAGGAGGTTGTAGAGAGGTGGGCAGTGGTCTCTTCTCCCATGTGACAGGTGATAGGACAAGAGAGAGGAGTTATAAACTGAGTAGAAAATGTTTCTCTAGCCTATCCCACAAAAATGCAAAATACCTGTCAGATAAAGCTCAGTAGGACACTAATTATCTATTACTCATTCGCCATCTCACTAATCTGTTATTGCTTCCTCACATGGGAAGTTCTTAAGGATCACAATATTCTGAAGCCTGGCAGTCAGAAGATGACTCACTTGCTTTGAGACAAAACATTATTACCCAAATATAATCCCAGTTCCATGCAGACATTGTAATCACCATTGTATTTGAAAGAGGAAAACAAGGAAAAGGAATTCAGCTTCCCTTCCTCCGAGTCCTCAAACCACAGGGGTGGCGAAGGGAGGGGAGTGAGGAAAGGGAAAAATAAATAAAGTGGTTTCTAGAACCAAAGCCCCCATTAATTTCAAAGCAGACTAAGTGACCACACAATACTAACAAGCTACAGGACAATCACAGGAAAGCACAGATTTAGAGAGGGTAACACATCACCAATGCCTTGCACATTGGCATTCACTTAACATTTAAAATACCAACACAAGAAATCAAGCATTTGGAGAACACAAACTTAAAATTACACAAGTGTGAGAAGAATGAAGTTTGCAAATTTTGGTCAACACAACAGGACATATAAAGAGGAAAAAAGTGATGAAGCAAGACCGGTAATTCAGAACAATGAAAAACCCCCAGTTTAATAGGGTTTAACAGTCTTTCTCTATATGAATTACTTTTCCCCCAAAAGTGTTAAGATCACCAAAAGCATTTTGTTGAATGGGGAAGGGGTTGTCTCAATACCAGTTATACCCCAGATTAAAAAAAAAAATTTGGAGGAAGTTGTCAAGAAGTACAGTTTCAACAGTTGTATTGAACTGGACGGCTACGTGAACTACAAAGTTCAAGAAATGGACATAAACATTAATTGCTATCAGATGTTTTTCCTTCGTGGAAAAAAACACCTTTTTTTAAACGGAAAAACAGAAATGCTGAAAACCTTGAAAAACAGGCATCCTTCTCAGTCTGATTTGCTGGACTCAGTAAGTATCAACAAGCAAAGAGGGTATAAATTTATCAACACAGCTGGCCACTGAACAGACTCCTAAATCTTGCTTTTGTAATAATTACTTTAAGTTACCATTGTTCTGCCAGGAAACTCTTACAGTTTACACAATCAACTGCATGTATTGCAAGCATAAGGTTCACACAGACTGTTTAAAAGGAAGGTTAATTCCACAGGGCGGTATCTCTGACTATTAAATCAACTGCATTTTTTTCCCCATTTTGAGCTGTGTTATATGTCACATATATGTACTTGAATAAAGCCCACAGGTGTTCCTTGAAAAGCTCAGACAAGTCTGTTCAGTATCTGCACACTATAGCACATTCTGTTATCCTAAGCCTTAGAAGGCTCATTGTAAATTAAGTTATAACCTGAGATGCCTCTCTCATAGCCAAATTTTGGAAAGGTTTATACAATACACACCTCCTCCTAAAAGAGCAGTATAATCCTGTACCATCATTTTAGGAACCTAGGCTCTCTCCTCACTTGCACAAGAATTCATCACAGCAAAGAACTGAAACCTGTGCTTAAGCCTCTGCACCCCACAATCAACAGTAAAAGCTCCCAACATCTGGTCCCCAATCCACCCTTTAGAGTTAGCCACAGCACAAAGGTTGTCTTCAGACAATGTTGCTACACACATTTTGCTGAAAGACTGAACTCTTGTACAGGAGCAATTCTGATTTCACCTGGTACACTGTCTAATCTTATTAAGAGTAGTAAAAACTTAGTGCAGTTACATTGCTTATTAGTTGTTAAGCATAATACCCATATCTAAAGAAAATAAATCAGGATTTTCAAGCATTACATATTCAAAACTATCTGAAAAGGAATGGAGTAACCCTGGTTATAGAAAGCAAACACCAGTTTTCAAACACTACAGTGTCAATAAGAACTACATATTTATAAATAAGCCTTTTAACTGATGTTATGTTAACAAAGTCACTTCCAAAATAGAAAAATTTAGAGACTTCCTACATCACTTTCACACAACAGATGTGCCATTCATCTGTTTAGGTTTACAAGGATGAAGGAGCCATACAACCATGCCTGAAATGACAAAAACCAAAGTCATAACTGATTGTCAGCTAGCAACATAAAGCCCAGTGCAAAATACAGATTCCTAACAAGGTTAAAAAGCTCTCTTACATGAACTACTTATGCCACAAATGCATTCTCTACAAAAATTGTTTAATACCTCCCTGAAAACACTATTGCTATTCAAGCAACAACAGACATGGCAAGACAAGCACTAGATGCTACACATGTTGAAGTTTAGAAGACTGCTAACAAGTATGGGTATGTTTAAGCTACGTAAACTCAAATACAGGAACAAATGCCTAGTTCAACAGACCCAACATATCACACCTCAAGGGGAAGCATCAAGCTCGCAGAGGCACAGGTGGCTTTCCTCAAGTCTGAAATCTACATTGTCTCATTCCACTTGAGAAATCTTGATTGAGAGGGAAAACATTTGAACTAAACACCCCCCTGTGTAACTTCTCCCCTACAGCACAAAATTGTATTGGTTTTAAATACATCCAGAGTTTAAGTACACTTGTTAGTTATGTACATCTTCACTGCAGATCACAGGAATACAGACTTTGTTCTGATGCAATACAGGGTAATGAAATAATTTTGCTTTAAGTTTTGAAAACATCAGTTGATTTTTTTTTTTTGTATAGAACTTCAGATGTGAAGCAGCATCTGCACAACACTCCATAAAGAAGAGTAAATAAAACTTAGGTGACTGAAAAGGTTCACTTTCCACAAGCTATTCATTTTAATTAACCTATTTTACTTTGAAGAGCTTTAAATTATTAAGAGACATAACTATAAGTGAAAAGAATATTCTAAATGTTTGGCTAGAAATAAGAGATCTAGTTGAACACTAGCTGGTCCTACTCAAGTCCTCAGAAAGCTCTGCAAGAAGCTACAAGTCCTTGACTATTGTTTCTCACAGCAAAAACTACTGCTTCTCTAATTACTCTAACTCAAGAAAAAGTGTTTTAGGCAAATAGCACAATAGGTCCTAATACTTTAACAAAACAGAAAGGAACAACTGGACACAGACACCCAGTCTCTAGACACAAAAACTTAATATCCTTCCTCCCACTCCTGCAGAAGCAGCTTTCCAACAGCAATTAAGAAAGCTCATTTGTTTTAACCAGAGAACCAGTAAGCTTAATTTCACAGAATCATAGAAAGGCTTGGGTTGGAAGGGACTTTAAGGTTCATCTAGTTCAACTAGTAATTTAAAAGTTTTATTTCCGTAAAATACTATCTGTTACCATTACAGCAGGAAAGAGTTCCAAAAAGACATGCCACTATCTTAAGGAACAGCTTATAGCTTAAGCGAAACTGACTTTGCTTCCCACAAAAGACTCTTTATCTCCATATCCCTGGAGGCATTTAAAAGGCTACAGTGGACCAAATACTATAAAAATATATGTTGTGGGAAGTAACCATGCACCAGCAGATAATTAGACAGGATGATTCAAAACATCTTTCCTCACCCATATTTTCCACAATTGTTTTTTACAAAGTGATAGTAAGCCAACATAAATAGTCACCCACACAAACTTCAACTCAGTCTGCTGTACACTTTCATTTAATTCAGGAATATGGGGGCCATAATCACTACACAGTCACAGTAGATGCACATTGTTCAACTTCAAAAAAGCCAACTGAAACCTACAATTCAAACCAAAATACTTGGAAGTTGACCAGACATCTGTTACCCAGAGACAGGTGCAAAGACTCCAAGAGCTTCAGTGATGTTTCACCCAGTGGTGCTGGTACTGTCACTGGCCACCACTGGAGTTCTCAAAAAGTCTCCCTGTCAAACACCACAGCAGAGCAGGCACCTGAGGGAACTGTTACAACCTTCCACATCCCTGCTACCCTGCAGAGAGAGGTTCTTCTTGATCTTAGCAGTTCTCTAGCTTCAACTAATTTGCCAAGAAGAAATATAACAGCTGGATCAACATCTAGTAGATCAAAGTTTACTTTTATTTCATCACTCAAAATCCTGCAGGCATAGTCATGGTTTATTTCCACCCTACCAGAGCTTAGAAAACCTACAAGTATCTTATTATATCCATTTCACATTTGTCCTCCCAGTCATAACATTGCCCTTCGAGAAAAATCACACTTAGAAATGCTAAAGCCTTTGGCCTCCTGCATGTAGGGGTACATCGTATAGACAAACAGCAGAAATATTTTATGGAGGTCCATTGCTGACGGTTTCTTTTCAGCTATATTTAAGCCACTAATTTTCTTAGCTGGGCAGTTTTGATACCCAGCTCCCTTCCTCTGAACAAGACCACTAAGCTTAAATTATTTTGTCTTTAAAAACACTAATCATCCTACATTTTGCTTTCTTGGTTTATGATCACTTATAGGTATTACTACCATGGGAAGTAAAAAAAAGTCCCCAGAATCATTTTTCAAAGCAAAAGTAGTCCAGGATTATCTGTTTTTCAAATGTGAAGTTAAAGGCTCCCCTAAAAATAGGTATTAAATTTTCAAACAAGAACCAAAAATCTGTGCCTGGCTCAACTGCTTCATTCACAGCTGCTTTTTGGTTCTTAATGTTATACAAAGGGAAGCTACTAGTAAATAACTATGTGGTACATGTGCTGCCATTTTATTGATCCAAATCAACCCCAGTACAATCCTTCACAAGACATTGCTCATCTGTATTGTATTTTCCACAAACCATATTCCAAAAGCCAAGGGCAACAAGGGTGCCCTGAAGCAGAAGACATCCCCATACAGGGCAAGGACATCTACCATCCATTTTATCTGGCAAGCAGCAGTGCACATCAACGCATCACTGAACTGCAGAGAGTCATCCACAGGTATTAAAAACAGACCTATATTCTTAAGAGATACTATATTAGATCATCTTGCAAGAGTACCACAAAAGCTTAAGCAATTAAGACTTGCAGTGGTGTCAGGTATCTTCCCTAAATCACCCCACACAAGTGTACTGTGCTATGCAGAGAACAGCCTTTGCTGACTTAACTGTATCCACAAGCAGAAAATACATCTACCCCAAATAATCTGTTTGTTCCCAATTTGGCAGGAGGCTATAAGAGACAAGCTTTACATAAGCATCTCAAACTATTTAAAGCAACATGCTTACTATTTAGGGAACACAATCTGAATGAACTTCATGAGCCAGCACTTAACCTACTTCAGCCAGTCTAGGCTTGACTCACAGGTTACCTTCGCTACCATTGTAAGGGACTCTCAAAATCACTTCTTTATCTGCTAAAACAGCAGCCTGGAAGAAAGCACAATGTGAGTGAGCAGCTATTTCACTACACTATTCATGTGTATGATACTGGTTTTTTATGGCCATAAGCTCCAGTTCTACTTACAACAGGACACTGCTCATGCAGCTTTGAGCAATAATCCATTTTGCTGTAACAATAAAGTGAATAATTCTACTGTAATTATACCTAAACAGGACATATCTGGAAATTTTCTAGACAACAAGAATTCAAAGAATCAAGAAGAATGCTTCATAGTTCACTTTCCTTTAAGTTAGTGAGGCTAATTAATTTACCTGTCTGCATACTGACTATCACTACAGCAACGAAGCTGGTGAGGGGGCTGGAGAACAGGCCTTATGAGGAACAGCTGAGAGAGCTGGGGGTGTTTAGCCTGGAGAAGAGGAGGCTGAGGGGAGACCTCATTGCTCTCTATAACTACCTGAAAGGAGGTTGTGGAGAGGAGGGTGCTGGCCTCTTCTCCCAAGTGACAGGGGACAGGACAAGAGGGAATGGCCTCAAGCTCTGCCAGGGGAGATTTAGGCTGGACATTAGGAAAAAATTCTTCACAGAAAGGGTCATTGGGCACTGGAACAGGCTGATTCACCTTCCCTGGAGGTGTTTAAGGCACAGGTGGATGAGGTGCTAAGGGGCATGGTTTAGTGATTGATGGGAATGGTTGGACTCAATGATCCAGTGGGTCTCTTCCAACCCGGTTATTCTATGATTCTATGATCACAGTGACCTCAAAGAGTGACAAAACAACAGGAATGCCTAATAGTTCTCAGAGAGCAACTACAAGTTTGTTATCTTGGTTTACATACTTAGAATTATTAGTATCACATCTTAGCCTTGTATGTATCAACACTGGCTTCTGCAAACTAGCATCTCACAAAGTAAAATTCAAGTAAGCAGATGCAGAGATTCCATAGGAGAGATCAGGAGGTATTAAAAGTGTCTGCAGGAAAAGTAGTGGTCATCTGATCAAAGTTCAGTTGCAGCACTCCTGATACGTTCTGCCCTTCACAAAATACCATCCTCCTCATCACACCCTTCAGGGAAACATATCCACCCCCAATCATCCCTACTGTGTGTGCTTTTTTAAACTGTAGTGGAAAGTCACTATCACCTAAGCCCTCTGTTTATCCTCATCCCTAAGTTATACTAGTCCCACCGTTTTGGTCAGTTGGCAACTCTTTATGACTCAGATACTATCTTCTGTGAGAAGCCCTCCCTGCTACATAAATCCACAAAGCTACTACATCACTGTGACCTGAAGCATAAAACCAATTATCATAAAGCAGGTAAAATTTAAGCTCATTTACTTAATGGATCAAAGTTAGCCAAGTGTTTTGCTGATTCAAGATGTTAAAGTCAAAAAAAAAAGAAAAAAAACCCAAGCATTTGAGTGTCAGGAGAAGGTGATGAACAGAACTCACAAAAATTAAACTGTTGTGGAATATTGTAGAGGTTCAAGATAAGGGTTAAAAACAGATTATCAACAGAAAACAGAGCTATGAGTAGTTATAATAGTTTGAATTCCCCAAGATGCACCTTGGCAGACGCCAGGCCATCACACTGGAGGAAGTATCATGTTGCACATTCATTGTTCCTGCACCCCTCAAAGCAGCTGTTCCGTCGGGCAGCCTGCCAGGCTACAGTTTGGTCTGTCCTGGTGTGGCACTTAGGATTCTCTCTCAGCACAAAGAAAATCCACTAGCATAAAATCCAGACAACCTCAAAGCATTTCTCAGAAAGCAGAAGTACCCCATGTGGGGAAATCACAACTCCAGTCTTTAGTTTCTTCACTGTTTAGAGAATCTTAAAACTTTACATAGTTGTCTTATCCTGTCTAATGTTAATGCATGAGATGCTATAGCACTGAGTAGTTGACACGACTCCTTATTTAAGGGCAGCTATTTTCCACTAACTATTTAAACAGACCAAAGACCACTTCAGAGAACACATTAAAAAACTTCTGGATTTCTTTTAAGCAAGACACCAAGATTTTTTTTTTTTTTTGGCAACTCCATGACACAGCATTCAGGGCAAAGCAGCATAGGAATGTAAAACACCAAAACAACTTCAAACTACAGTGTGTTGTTTGATCTGAAACAGAGCAAGATCTCACTGTCACAATAAAACTTGCTTACACACTGAAAAACATGTGCAACCTCTTGGCTGTTTTTTACTTGTCGCACCTCAAGATCAACTGACGTAATTAATGAAGCAGAACATTTGAAAAAGCCAAGCAGTTTCCTGGAGTGGAAGAACTCTTCAGTAAAGAAATATTTCAACCCTCCTACTGCCATTACCAGTCTAAAAGCCACCTTTACTTATTCTGTGGTAGTCGCTGTGATAGAGCTTACTAGCCGCAGAAGGGCACAAGTTCAAAGAAGCTCTCTGCCACGCAGTCATCTTGAAATAACAGTGACAAGATGCCTGCCTGAAGTGGAGGAGGACTGACACTCCTCACTACAGCCAGCTTCTTACTTTTCTGTTGCGCGACTGAACAACTAAGTAGGCATAGCACTGTCTTCTGCTGTTCCTCAGCCCATACAGCTATTCTTGCATGCTGACTGAGCACAGAAAGTCATTTGGAGTCCTTAGAGGCTGAAAACAGCTATCATTTTGTTATCACTTCCTACAGTCTTCTCTAGTTGCTGTTACAGCTGTCTTGATGTTCTAGAAGGTCTGAAGTTTCACAAGTTGGTATTTTTTGCTTCAAGTCCAGAAAGAGATCCTTCCAAAATTTAGCACTATCCAAGACCTAATCCTTCCAATTTATTTCTATATACACAAATTACTCATTTTAATGAAAACTAGTGTTTTCCACACAAAGACTTGGCATATGCTTTTCCAAGGGGGCATGTGATCTAAAACAGAGTGGGAGTACAGTTAACTGTGAAGGCACATTGAAGAAAATAAAATCCAGCTACATAGAAAGAAACAGCTTACAGTGTTCAAGAGCTGCCCAATTTCTTTCCTTCTTTTACATAAAGGTATAAATCAGAACATTAAAGACGAAACAGCAGAAAGAGCAAACCATGAACAAGTACAGAAACTAAAGGTTGATTAATAATCTATATTTACTCACCCATGAACTCTATTAAAGTTTAAAAAGCAATGAGAACTGTGCTTTCACAATTAGACTTTTGATTTTCTAGCACTTATATTTAGCAAATTAGCAGAGACTGAAATAGCATCACAGTACTTTTTCCAGAATTCAACTAGCAAAACAGTTCACTAATGCAAAACCCACCAAACCAAACCAAAAATACCTTTCACCCCTTTCTCCGGCTAAAGATTCACCCAAACAAACAGCTACCTGAGGACTTCATTCACATGTAACTGTACTTGCTTCACCTTAAAGTAAATAAATCATTTAATTCGGATAAATATTGATTTGAGAAGCCTTGAGCAACTTTGGCAGGTGTTTCAATGTCAACCTTTCAGGACTTCAGAGCATTGGCAGGAATGGCTGCAGACCCCAAACTCCCCTTTTTACATAGCTGTGATTACAATATGCACCATTACGTGAAGTAATAACTCTCCCTTCCCAGCACCTTCAGATCTATCATAACACAGGTCAACTACAACTTAAGTTGTCCACAATTCTCCAATTACTGATCTGGTTCTGAGCAACTACGTAGCACATTTAGCTTTTTAGGAAGACTAAGGACATAAAAACATTTGCAATAAAGCCTAGAACAAAAAAGTCTTTAAAAGCACTTGTTTTCAACATAGGTCTTTCATAAACTGACTTAGAATCGAATTTGAAATCACAGGAAAGGTATTTTTGGAAACAATAAGGAGCCATCAAAATACACAAAAGGGAGGTCTTACTCAACTTCCCCTTATTCTAGTCCTGATCTTCACTGAGCGATATGCAGATATAGGATGCATCCACCTCTTCTACAACATTTCAAAACAAGTCTTAAGTAGTATCAGCTTATAATATTTTGCACAGCAGTAATTTTGTTTAAGTTTAGAGAGAAATGTTTAGGACTACAATATCAAGTTTCAAAGCACATACATTTGCCAGGATTTGGGGCACAAGAAGTTGGGCTATGTAGAAATCTAAGACTTCTAACAATGTAATGGGTGAGCTGCCATTCTAAAAAATCCCTTCCATTTCTCAAAATCTTAATTCAATTTGTACTTCAAATGCCCTCGTATTTCCCTAAGTTTTAAACAGATGTTTTCATTAAAGTTTAGCATATTTAAAGGCCAATGTATTTCCAAACTATACTTTGTGCCTTTGATTAAATACACAGTACTATCTTTATAGGAAGATTCTACTCAAACAGCTAAAAAAATATCAGGCCTTGACACTGTAGAACAAACTTTGTTGCCTAAAGTACTCTGCTTATCATGGAACCATCGTTTCAAAATAGGTCCAACAAAAAGTGATAGAGATTGGCTGAATATCAGTTCTGTGTCCTCTTCAATTTAGCAGCAAGTCTAAATAGCTAAAAACACCTTCTGCAGACATGGGCTATATCAGGTCTGCTCCATACACACCATTATATGGATTATTTAGAAGGTATAACATCCGATCAATGGAAATAATTCTGCCTATCTGAAATACTGCATTTTATCTCTAGAGCTTGAGGAATGCAAGCAGTGAGTCTAGCCAAGAAAGAAGCAGGTTTTAAATCATAGACTCATAGAATCACCAGGCTGGAAGAGACCCACTGGATCAAGGCCAACCATTCCTATCAAACACTAAACCATGCCCCTCAGCACCTCGTCCACCCGTGCCTTAAACACCTCCAGGGAAGGTGAATCAACCACCTCCCTGGGCAGCCTGTTCCAGTGCCCAATGACCCTTTCTGTGAAAAAGTTTTTCCTAATGTCCAGCCTAAATCTCCCCTGGTGGAGCTTGAGGCCATTCCCTCTTGTCCTGTCCCCTGTCACTTGGAAGAAGAAGCCAGCACCCTCCTCTCTACAACCTCCTTTCAGGTAGTTGTAGAGAGCAATGAGGTCTCCCCTCAGCCTCCTCTTCTCCAGGCTAAACAACCCCAGCTCTCTCAGCCACTCCTCATAAGGCCTGTTCTCCAGCCACCTCACCAGCTTTGTTGCTCTTCTCTGGACTTGCTTCAGAGCCTCAACATCCTTCTTGTGGTGAGGGGCCCAGAACTGAACACAGTATTTGAGGAGCGGTCTCACCAGTGCCGAATACAGAGGGAGGATAACCTCCCTGGACCTGCTGGTCACACTGTTTCTGATACAAGCCAAGATGCCACTGGCCTTCTTGGCCACCTGGGCCACTGCTGGCTCATGTTCAGTCGGCTGTCAACCAACACCCCCAGGTCCCTCTCCTCCAGGCAGCTTTCTAGACAGACTTCTCCTAGTCTGTAGCACTGCACAGGGTTGTTGTGCCCCAAGTGCAGGACCCGGCATTTGGCCTTGTTAAACCTCATGCCATTGGACTCTGCCCAGCGGTCCAGCCTGTTCAGATCCCTTTGCAGAGCCTCCCGACCCTCCAGCAGATCGACACTTCCACCCAGCTTAGTGTCGTCCGCAAACTTGCTAAGGGTGCACTCGATGCCTTCATCCAGGTCATTGATGAAGACATTGAACAGGGCTGGACCCAGCACTGAGCCCTGGGGAACCCCACTTGTCACTGGCCTCCAGCTGGATTTCACACCATTTCCCACCACTCTCTGGGCCCCGCCAGCCAACCAGTTTTCCACCCAGGAGAGTGTGCGCCTGTCCAGGCCAGAGGCTGACAGTTTCTCAAGCAGAATGCTGTGAGAAACTGTGTCAAGGGCTTTACTGAAATCTAAGAAGGTACATCCACAGCCTTTCCCTCATCCAGTAGCCGAGTCACTTTGTCATAGAAGGCGATCAGGTTAGTCTGGCAAGACCTGCCTTTTGTGAACCCATGTTGACTGGGCCTGATCACCCGGTTCTCTTGCATGTGCTTCATGATAGCACTCAGGATCACCTGTTCCATGACTTTCCCTGGCACTGAGGTCAGACTGACAGGCCTGTAGTTTCCTGGGTCCTCCCTGTGACCCTTTTTGTAGATGGGACATTCTGTTTAAATAAAGGAACCAGATTAGACCACACGGGCAGTTGAAAGGCAAATCCACTCATGTTTCTGGAGTAGATTAGCAAACTAATCTCAGCAGTGATTAACACAGAGAAACTGGTAAGATCCAATTAGCTAACTAGTAAACTTGCATCTTATCCAAAACTCAGAACAGGGTCTGGTCATATCTAGAACAGAATTGGTTACCAACCTTGACAATAAGCAAGCCTATGACTCTGGATGGCTTGCCACCCAATTACCTAACCCACGGCTTCATTGAAAAAGCTATATTTTTAAAGAAGAAAATCCTTAAGCTACAAGTAAGTGTCTTACAATGATATAAGAGAAGAACAGATGCCATCATAGACTATTAGCAAGGCAAACTGGATATAAACTAGCCAATTCTGTGAATATCCCACCATAGACAGCTCAGTTCCAATATCTTACTGGAAATGCACAGAACTTTTTCCTTTATTTTTTTATTGTTACTTCTGCAAACTGTCCTCCCTATTGCTCACACAAACCTCCCCAAGTCCAGCATCTACTGAAGGCAGCAGGGTTACACTCTCAAGCGCAAGGCATTCTCTGACCACTCTCAAGCGCAAGGCATTCTCTGACCATAAGACTCAATTTTACATCTACAGAAAATAAATTAACACCTTCAGTTTTTAACTGCAGCAGTTGCCTCCGTGGACACAGCAGCTTTCTGAAGTGAGCTGTGTACATGCATTAGTACTGCAAGCAAAGTACAGTCATGAATTGAGGTTCACTAGTTTTTAAATCAGCAAGTTTACTCTCACATGAGAGGCAGAATTCTGAGTAGAGTAAAACACTTCTCCATTGAGCTGGAACACCTGCAGTTACTGTATGAACACTATTTCTATATCTGACCTATATATATTAGCAGTTTCCTCACTCGACTCATTTATACATGGGTTTGCTTGCTCTTATTTAACTTTACAGAATTACTCAAACTGTACAGCGACACTTAACCAAAGAGATTTGCACTAAATGACTTAGAAATCAAATGCTGTTCTCTGGTAACAGTGGCACAACTTTTTTGCTACCCCGTCTACCTCTCTTCCCCATGGCTTCCTTGCATTTTAAAAACAAGCCATTTTCCTTTGGTCTCTGCTTCAAGTATCTTTCCACAGATCTTTGTACTGTATATCAAGTAAACTGGACTTCAAAATCTGGGCTTTGGGAGCAAAATGTAAAAAAGTTGTGACAGGGTATTACACTGGAAAGGGTAGGAAGCCTCCTGTACTGCTGAAGGTAATACAATCAGTACCAGATCACAAGCATATCTAACTAGAAATTAGATCAGTTTATCCAGAAATAGCTTTCTGCAATAGTTCCCTCCACACACTGAGGAAAGTAAAATCTCACCCGTGTCATTTTAAAAAAGTCTAATGATGGTCTGTTCCATCGTACATCCTCCTCCCGTCTGCGCTTTAGCCGGCTTTTCTTTTCATTCAGAACACAAGGCTGAGAGCGGCATCTCAACAAGCCCTGACGCCGGCTGAGCTCGGGTGTGGAGGTGGGAGTGCTGTTGGCTGAAGGCAAGAGATTTCCTGTCTCGGTGATGTGCTCCTGGGAGAGGGAGAGGCGGCGCCTTGGGTTAAAGTCACAAGGACCTCCGGAATTCCAGCGGGTACTGGAGCTTGTGCTGCCCTCGCTACTGTCCACAAACCCGCTGCTGGCAGAGGAAGGTCTGGGTACTGGTGATGTGTTGAAGCTGGTGATAGTGAAGACATTATTGAGCGACAGTATGTTTTGTGGCAGACTGATACTTGTGCTTCTCTGTAAGGTTGCACTTCCATGACTGTTGCAGCGTTGCAAGGTAGCGCTACCACCACTATTACACCGTCTCTTTGATACGGGAGTCCAAACCTTTGAGTTTCCAGGCTTCCACGGTGACCGACAGCGAGCAAGCTCGTCTGGCTCAGAGAGGGACCTACAGTGGCGTTTCGTTGGTGGTGCCAAGGGCTGACCCGAGTTTTCATTAAGGTTTAATTCACTTATCCATCCTGATACCATGGACGTACTGGAAGATTCCTGCTGCCACTGCAGGCTACCATTGCTGGCAGTGCCAGTGCTGAATGGGCACAGGGGGAAAGGGTAAGCCAAATTCCTTGTTGTGTCAGTCTGAATTGGGCAACCCCCATTTAAAGCTTTCCAAGGACTTTCTTCTGAAAGCAAAAGACAGATACAGGTGAAAGATGCAAAGGAGAAAGATTATTTATTTTAAACTTATTTTAATGTAAAGCTTAGAAGCAAGAGCCACAAACATCCAGCTCTTAATCAAAGTTTCACACTATGTAATGTATTCCTATAAAAATATGCAAAATTCCAAAAACATGAAGACCGAAGCATTTCAGGAGGCAATCTAGGCATTCTAGTATATATGTACCTTGTTCATCAGCACTGTGGTTCTTACTAAGCAAGAGGAACAGCTTCCTTACCTGCTTCCATACCATAACAAAAAGCTGTATCAGTGAACTCGAGGTATAACTAAAATAGATTAACAAGAAATGCGAGAACCCAGCAGGGAATATTGAGGGTTTAAAAAAAAAATAGAGCAGGATAATCTCTTCATAGTCTGCTGTCCTTCACTTGCCTCTTATGCTTTTCCATTAAGAACACCTTACTATAAAAAAGTTTTGAAATTCGTGTTCACAGTCTGTGGTGTGAAAAGCCTTACTTTAAATTAGAAACAGTATGAAGTTAAATCAGAATACAGATTGTTTCCTTTTTTTGTTCATACTCAAAGTGTAGGGGGGTGAAAAATCGTAATTCAATGCACAAAATGAAGTGAGTATGCCTTAAAAACCTCCTGCAAGCTTCACTGTGAATACAGACATAACCCATAGAGCACAATTTCTCATCTCAAGTGGCAATGCTGGGTTAAAAGCAGTCTGCCAGCGAAGCCTCTCAGTCTTTTGTGAAGTGTTTCTTTGAGAACATTCTGCACATTTTACAGCTGTTCCTCCACATTATACAATGAAGTGTAAGAACTACAGCAGACTTTGGATTTGCAAATTGAAAAGCAGCAAAACCATTGGCCAGTTAACAGTGCTTCATGCTTGGTTAGAAAATTTGCTAATTTAAACCAATTAGCCAAGAAAGTTTCACATACCCCAGCTTTAAAGAAAGAATATTAAAATACCAACTTTTTTTCCCCCTACACCTATTTTAAGAAACTGGATATAGCCTAAACGTTAAATACTTGTGTATTCTTATAGTTGGCTGTCTAAACTAACTTTAGTGTGATCAACAGCTAAAAGATGCACTGAGTAGCTTTAGAAGTTGCAAACTCAAATAGTTGTACATGTTCCATGACCAAAGTATGTCATGGATTATCCTGGTTTTGGATCTTATTTAAAGAACACCCTATTGTCTCAAAATCATTTAACTGTGCAGACAGCTGGCCTATTCAAACAACATGTTTTATTAGAATTCCTCTGTCCTTCCTCCTCCATTCTTTCAGACGGGTACAACCACATACTGTGCTTTGCCTTAAGCATGTAAGCTCTTCAAGGCAGGGACTATCCATAATTCAATGCAAGTAAAATGCCAACAAAATGGGATCCAGATAATGGTAAACTCCTAGTGCCTACTGTAGGACAATGTCTTAGCTTGGACTGGCCTGATTCTTAAAAATCCTTAGGAAACTCTCAGAGGCTAAGAGACTGGTTTAAAGTTTTCAGTAAAAAAGTTAATAGTTGCACATGCGTTTTAATTGTTCACATGGTAATGGCATTTAAGATAAAATACTGTTTCCCTTTGATACCTCACACAGATTCACACTTTATGGGGAATCCCACTGAGCAAATAAAAATCTTCCATGCTTAAAGATATGACAGAAAATGCAAAATTTCAAGTCCATCCCTTAATAAAGCACTAGAAAGTTTATATACCAATAACTGGCAGTTTTACCTTTGTGACATACAATTTACTCTTATTCTAATAGGGCCATGGCAGAGAAGAAACAAGTATAAAGGCACTGGTGTTCAGTTTATGGTTTGGACCAAGCTGGGTATTTTATGTGGTAAAGCTTATAAGAAGGTAAGTAAAGATGGGTTCTTCTCCTGACAGAAAGCTTTCAAAAAATGTTTAGCATGAAAACCAGCACTCCTGTGCTTCTGTACATCATAGCAGATATAGAACCAAAAAAGTGTTACAAGGGCTTTTACTATGCAAAACAGATCACAAGTACAAAACTAACAACCAGCTATTCCCAGTATTGTTCAGAGAGCAGCTTAAACCAGCAGGCTCTACAACAGCATGCTCCATCCCCCTCACCTTATTTACAAAAGAAAGGCTGCTTGCTATACCAATTACCTCCATAAAACGAAGGTTTCTGAAGAACTTACCGTTGATTTCGAAGGGGAACAAGCTGCCACTTTTGTTCAGCTTCTCAGATGAGTACTGAAATTAATCAGAAAAAAAGGCTTTAACTGTGTGAAAGAGCACAGACTTCAAGGAAACTGCATGCAGTTTTCAGTTTCCCTGTATGCGCATTTAAAAACGTCTTTAAGAGGATCAGATTTTGCTGGGTATCTTGAAGAAATTCCTGAACAGCTGATCTTTCTAAACAAAACCTCTGGCATCTAACTACTTCTAATGTTTTCTGAGATACTGCCAAGTATCAAATTGTTTTGAGAGTTGCAACATTACCCCATGTCAATGAACTGCAAAATTAGGAGTGATAATTTACTCTTAATGAAAATTACCCTTTGATCCAATTCTTGTTTCAGTGTAGAGTAAATTACTGGTTGACAATCGGGTTTCCATTTTCAAACTTAAGGGTAAAAAGCGAAAGACTCAACCTTAAACTAAGAGACAGGAATAGCTTTATCTAAATTAAATATACAAACTCTCAAGGGTGCCCAGAATGAACATTGCCTAAATCAGACTTTACAAGTATTTTGCATTTTCTTCAGAATCAACGGAGCAAAATGTTTTCTTATTTCAAGTATAAACGCCATTAAAAAAATATTTCCTGTCTAAAAAATATTACCCTTTGCAGACAGTTTTTTACATCACTTTATTGGTGACCATTCACTACTCAATGTAAATTCATGCTTAAAACAAAGTTTGCATGTAAAGTGCTTCCGAGTTTAAGATTAAGCTTCAGCAGCAGCATCTGCACAATAAAATAAATTGGTATGCAGAATGCTTTTCATTTTAAACTATTTTTACCTAGAAAATACTATTACAAAGGCATTATTGAAGGGTCTAGATTTCTCAGACAAAGAATAGAGTTTGCTATCCAGCCTTTTATGGAGGAGTTACAAATAAACGGCTTAAGGCTTCATCAGAGCCCAAGGGTTATTATTTATTCCCCCACTGCCACCCCAGGACTGAGAGGAAGATTGCTTTAAGAAGAAAGCAACATACTTCATGTGAACATTGTTTTTTTGTGTGTAGCCAAAGTAGATAGCATTGTACATACACTTCCTTCCCAGATACAAAGTCAACTTTTAAACAAACATCCTTGAGCTAAAAAGCTGTTCTTCCTCACTATATAGCAACACAGTGCTAGTGACAACATTATATCCCTCAGCCACACCTATAAGATACAAATGCTAAGCTATGGCAATACTCCCTTGGCATTATTGTTTTAAAGGTAGGAAATAACTGAACATGGTGCAGGTATTCCACATCAAAGTCTTATAACTATCTTGAACTACACTGAAAAGGGCAATAAGAATGACTTAGTCATAAAGTAATTAGGGATGCTTGAAAGACTATTAATACGAGATCTGCAATGCTTAGAAGGAACAGAACCTCAAGCACAATGCCACATGGCAATATTTAGTTTTTACAAATATTTTTCAGCCAAACATCTTCATCTTCAAAGTCCTCTACACAAATGCCTGAGTTAACTAATTACCTGAACTGTAACCACCATAAAGCCTTGTCCATCAGGTAGAGAGACTAAACTGTTATCTTTTTGACAGCAGCAAAGCACTAAAAGCATTTTTCAAGGAGGGCATGGAAAAAGTGGGATTGTATACCCACAGACTCCCAACTGCAGTGTTCTCTAACACAGACAACAACCCCATCGTTATAGCTATTGCTGATCAGTTTCTAGGGAAGTCAGTGTTCAATTCTAAGAGAAAGCAGACTTACTACAACTACAACTTCTCTTAAGTGATCTTTTATATAGAATCTTGTAAAGTTACAAAAGAGTGCTAATTCTTTGGAGCTTGAGACCAAAACCCCTCAGTAAGAATGTGACATATGACATCATAAGCAGAAAAGGGACAGCAAACTGTATCATTTCAAGTAAGAGCTCAAGGCACTGAAATAAGGGGTGACTAAGGGAGAATAAGTACAGAACTCCTTCATAATGCATACTTAAGCTTTCTATAACAGACTAAAATTCTTGGAAACACTACCCGGCAGAGTATTTTGAAAATGTTTGGAAGACCAAACTTGAGTATACTATCAGGCTGTGAACTGTTTATAGGAAGGAGGATCTTATCTATACAGCAGATGGCAGAAGTCCCACTAGATACTACTGTAGGAGGGCACTGAACCAGTTTATCAGCTCTCCTGGGTTGGCTACACCCTGCCATCCCCCATTCATTCTCTTTGTGCTATGATCTACCCGAAGCTTCCTGAAATAAGAGCTCAGTTTAATCATTATACTGCAATTGCTAAGAACCTTGACAGGGAAGTTCACTATCCCCTGTGTGAAAGAAACTTTTCTTAGAATAAGGCCAAATTATTCAACTAGGTCATTTTCCTGAAGTGGAAACTCAAGAGGTCACACATGTCCACATTCCAACTACTGCTTTTTGAATACACCTTCTAAAAAACCACCAAGATTTGATGCCTCTGGAGAACTTTCCAAGGGTGAAAAAAGAGCATTTTGAATTACAGACACACAAAACAATGAAACTAAGCTTCACCAAAGCTTGGAATTATTTGCTTCATGCAAGAAAGTGGGTTTATTTTGAAATGCTTATTCAACAGCAGAACCTCTTTTGTGCATTTGGAGAGACTGTATGCAAAAGGAAAGGAACTACATGGTTTACCCAGTCTTAGCAGCTGTTCTTTCGTTAAAATATTCACTAAAAAAGACACCTAGTCCTGAACTGAGTAAATGGAAGAGGCAGGCAAGTAAGACTGACAGTGAATTATAATTCACATCACTCATTTAAAAAGTGTTCTTTGCTAGCAAAAACCCAACTGTAACAGAAATAATTCTAGCTATTCTTCTACATGCACTCTAATCTACTACACTAAGAACTTCATAACTTGTGCATTATCCTCAGAATGACTTGTTGATCTTCATAATTCTAAAATCTATTTCCTTTATTTCAAGGCATTTTTCCCAGATTTAAAGTATATTTAAACTCCTCCAATTTATCACCATTCTTTTCAAACCACAGAAGGGCTAGCATTTATTATTCAAGTACTAATTAACCACCACCATACAGATGTGATTTTCATTGTTTTAACAGGTCAGCCAGACCTCCATGTCTCTACAAATATAGGGACTAGTGAGGAGACGCATTTGATCTTTTCTCAGAATGTGAAGAAGTGATTAAGTCAAGTCACATCTTAAGACTCAGCCCTCAAGTCTTTTGGCTAGTGGTTTTCCATCCAAGGAACTGAGCCCAATTCTAAGTCTTTCAACACAAGTAAGGTTCATAAAAACTAAACATAATGGAAACCCACACGCAAAGAAGGGATTTACAGCAGATCTTCCTTCCACAAACACTTGCCTGCAGATAGTCACGTTTCCTTCTTAACACCACACCTTGAAGTCTTGCATCTCACGTACTGCTACTTCACAAAACAATACTAGCTTCTACATTAACATTAAGAAAAGTAAAAACCTTAGCCAGAACATACAGAAAACCCCAAGACTTAAGTTAAAATTCAAGAGGCCCATGTTCAAGGGAAGAGAGACCAGCTGCTTGATTTAATGACACTGTGAACTCATGAAAGCCACCATGTCCCCACAGAACATCTCACTGTTCTGAGGCAGAGTGAACCAAGCAGGGATCCTCTATCTTGTGAGCCAGTGTTTCCTTGAGATAAAAGCCTGGGACAGCCTTCCTGCTTCTACAGCAGGAAAACAAATACTTTGGGATTTTTTTCCTAAAGGCAGGTGCAACACAACTGAGTGTTGTTGCTTGAATTAAGTTTGAGACAGTTTTGTAAGACTCAGTCTCATCTAAGTAACTTCATTTTCTGAAAGCTAACTGCATGTTTTTCAGACAGTTTCTCTCTAGAAATGATAGCGTGGGACACTGGTATGCAGAAAGGCAAATGCTTATAACTATAGTAACCAAGGCAATCCTCAAGCCAGCAAAAACAGGCTGCACCTCCAAGGAGGGGAGACAGGACAGGTGATCCTAAACTGACCAAAGTATTCCACTCCGTATAAAACTGAAATACCATGAGGGTCTTGTCCCTATTCCACAACGGCAAACATCAGTGAGGACCTTGTCTGTCTGTCTGCTCCTGATCCCAGATTTGTGCATTCCTGGATCCAGTTCCTAAGCCCAGTTCCCACCTAGCCATGGACCCATTCCCTCACGTCTGCTCTATAGGATTTGTGGGGACATAGTCAGAGGCATGGGGTCTCATCCACCTTGCAAATCAGACCTAACTTCAGCAGCTGAATTCTGGCTGATCTACATGCTTCAATGTTACATAGTGTTGAGTTACTTTTAATCTACTTTGCATTTCACATTTACATGTTATTTTGGTAGATCCTTACCAGATTAATATTGTATGTTTTACAAGCCAGATCATCCAAGCTCTGGTTCTGCAGCTTTTCTGTTATTAGTGTTACCATGGTAGTTGTTCCTTTTCCACTGCTCAGACAGAAGTGTTGGAGGCTCTTCGGTCTCTTGTTTCAATACTCGTGAGCCATTTCTGTTTTGGTTTAAGTCTTGAGATTTATGCTTCCATCATATTGCCAATGCTTATTTCCAAAAGCTGTCAGTGTATCATGTCTGATTTTTCTGTAAAATTGGAGCAGAAAAAAAGAAAAGTGAGAAAAATCCTTGTGTACATCATAATTAGTGTTGTAGTAACAGGATTCATGTATGCTTGGACCATTCATTCACACATATATACCACTGATCAACACTATTGCCTGCCATCTCACATTACAGGCCTCTGTTCATGAAAGAACACTCCTATTGAGATTTCATTGATTACAACTTCAGAAGGGAGATGAGACTCATCTAGAGCAAAGATCAGGACATTATTTGCCTGTTTCCTACTACTAAACTGATTCTACTTCGAATTTTTTCCAAGGCAGAAGGAAACATTTAACCATTCCCTTAGTTAAGCTACCACATCTTAGCCAGGTGTGCCAGAACAGCATATAAAACATGCAGATAATTAATACACTGTTCTGTATGTTTAACACCATCTGCCACTTTAAGATGTTCTACCATACTGTTTCATTGCTAAAACCTTCTTAAAAGCAGAGCAGAACAGTGCACAGCACAAGCACTATACCCACTTTCCAAACCCTCAGCAACTTTTAACGTATTCCCTGTGTTTTTTCTTTTTTAAAGGTTACATAATTGCTACCTGTCAAACAACAGATTTTAAACTTGTAAGCAGGACAGACTACCATACACGTAAAAGCACTGCTGACAAAAGCTTACATAACTTCATTCTGTGAGCAGTCCTCTGAATCAAAAGCTCTAGGTTCACTGCCTGCCTCTTTCTATCCTAAACTTCCTCTACATTATGTCTACCCCTTTTCTCCTTCCTCAGCATCAGTAGCCCTAAACTGCTGCAATATCATTCCTTGCTGTCTTCCATAAGTCTTTATTAGCTGGTCATTTTTACCACAGTAAAAGGACCCCTGACCTTTCCTCAACTCCACCTCATTCTTCCAGTTCAAGAAGAACAAAAACAGATGACTTCATCTTCCTTTTTCTATCACCAACCAAGTCTACATCAGTATTAAACGAAATTTCTTCACATTACCTTCCACTAACAACTCCCCTAACTTTGCCTTACTGTGTTAACAAAAACATCTTTCCCCAACTCACGCTAACAAACCATTCGCAACATGCCTTATCCTCCTTGCTTACGATTTAAGCTGGTCAAGTGTATTCAGTAACTGCTTATGGAATAAAAACAGAGGAGATCCACACACGGGTATTTCCAAATCAAAGCAACATAAGCCTTAGGGAAGGCATACTGATGCTCTTAGGAGCAAAAGTTAACTTCCATTTGCTAGGCCTGAAAGTATACAGTAAAAAAAGGAATAGCAGAAAATAATTTTAAATTAATGTTCCCAGAAGACATTGACATTTTTCTATACAGCTACTTATCGGCTGTTTAAATAACCACTAGCAGCAACAAAAAAAAAAAAGCCACTTGAGTCCATGACCCAAGTCAAACACATTTGAAACTAAGAAACTAATAGTACCAATGGTAGGTGATGTTAGATTATCTTTTAAATCCTGTTGCTTTTCAGTACATCCTCAAATACGTTTTTTTATATGCTAACCACACACTACCTTAGCTGCACAGAAGTCTGCTGTATAGCAGCCTCCCTTAGACTGAGAGCTGCTCCACAACTATAGTTTCTGTCCATTTTTAACTCATTCCCCTATCTACATGCATTTGTTTTAAGATACAATGCATACAAGTGCTCCTCAACCATAAATAATGCTACCCAGACATCTACAGATTCTACTGGTCTGGTTTTACTGAATGTCTCCATACTTTCAGGAAAGTACCCAACAACCTGAAATATTTACCACATCTTGTTCTGAAATAACACAAAGTCAGACCCCAAAACCACTTGAGTTCACACAGTCACTGGTAAAAGCTGCATACGCCCTTTGCCAAAGCACAGTGCAGGTCATGAAATGCTATGCAAGTTTAAGGCCAAGCATGTAAACAGAGTAGTATTTAAAGTAGCACAATGAAACATGCAATGCCCCTTGTAAATCTGGTGAAGTTAAAATTAGATCTAGAAATCCAGGACAGGAGTCAAAAGAAAAGCTGACTGGGGGTCAGAAATTTTCCACATACAGACTGAAAATACACCGAAGCTGAGGAGCTTAGTAACTGGCACAAAGACTTTCAGATTCACTTTAAGGATTAAGATTTCCACAACTAAGAGGCTACTATTAAGAACCAGCTGAAAAGTTCAGCAGGTGTTTAATTGCTTTTCTGTTCAGAAGGGCTGTATAAGAATGTGTGGGGTTTTTTCCTCAAGGAAAATAGCAAATCCAATAAAACCGCTGAAGACAGGGGAGGAACAAGGTTGTAATCTATAATCAGCTAACACACACAGTTATATTTTGCTTAGTTTTTATAATCTTCAAGTGTTTCATTGAAATTTTAAGTCAGCACTATACAAGCTAGAACAAGGAGAGAGCAGACAGAAGGTTATTAGTCCTTAGTTAATGAACCAGTGTGCTTAGTTGCATGAAAAGACAGAGGGGAGGCAAATGAAATCACAGGAACACGGCATTTTCAGAATCAAGCTGAACTACAGTTATTCTTAAATCCCACCAGATACTGAAAGTAATAAAGAGCTGCAACCATTCAGGCCTTTACTGACAACATGCAACCCCATCTATTCTGAAACAAGCAAAATGGAAATTCCCCATAAAGTTTATCATTTTAGCCACTCACACTTAACAGCAATCCTTTTTTAAATGAGACATGATCCACTAAAAGATTTTTTTAAGTATGTGCTCAAGGACTATGTGGGACTGGGGTGGGAAAAGTGATGTTAGCCAGACAGATCTTCACATACCAGCTCCCAGTTTCTATTGCTCCCTTCCAACAGCAAATTCCATTTCTCAGTACCAAGTACAAGCCCTAAGAAAACAAGTTCTAGTTCAGAGCAGAAGCATGCTGTGCAAGTGAATTCCCTCCCCAATCTCCCTTTATGTGTTTTATCACACATTGCAGATGAGTCTCACCCAAAAGCAACCCCCTCTGACAAACCCAGAAGCTGGACTGCAGCCACCATTAGGTGTTCGGCACAGGGCACTAGACTAACACTGCTCCAAAACAAGCCACCAGGCTAGACATACACTGTGGACATCAGTACTGTTTTACACAACAAATCTGTTCCTACTGGGCAGCCCTCCTTGCTAATGACAACATAATGAATGCTTAAGTGGAAAAAATTACCATCATCACACTCCTACCAACGAAAGCCATTCCAGGTTGCAGTTTGATGTACCTTAGCTGCCATCACAACTGCCAAACACATTTTCTCCTCCAGGCATTTGTTGCTCACAGAAGTAGGCCAGAACAAGTGTTTTTGCTACTACACAGAAAACTAGATCAAGGAATTTTTGTAGTTAAACAACACACTTCAGTTTGTTTCCAGCAAAGGTTGTTTTCCAGCTGGATCAGCTCTCCAGTCTGTTTTGCTACGAACTGGACACAACTGCTTGTGTGGGCACGCTGTGGCAATGCTGTTTATCAAGGTGCCGGTCCAACTACAGCACCAGGGGGAAAAAAAAGCCACTCCAAAAAGCCAGTTGATAGTAGCCTTTCCCACACTGAGCCAGGAAGATGCCTCTACAATTAGGAATTAGACGTCCCCTTCCAAAGTAAGGTTTGAACCATGTTTTGCTCCTTTTTTCCCTTTTCCAATGCACATTCCCTTAACCAGTCAAACTTACCAGCTCAAAGTAATCTGAAATCAGCCCCACAGCACCTCAACTCAAAGTAACCAAAGTCCTGGTTCACGGTAGGTGAGCTATTTATTCTCCACCAGGAACTGCTTCCCTCATATTTGCTAGTTACTGTTAGCTATTAGGAGGCAATTAAGACCCACTCTAGCTTCGCTACGCTGTTGTCATTTTAGAACTTCATCAATATATATTTTCAAGCCATACAGGCTTTTGGCCCTCAGACTCTCCTGGAAGGAAATTGCTTACACTACAGAAAACTCTTCATGGTTATTTTCACATCTTTGGGGGTCTGTTTCAAGATCCTCCACTGTGGTACTTATTTAATGTACCCACAGAAAGGTTAAGCTGTTTATTTTATGTACTTTTTCCATCACGCTCTTTCCAGAGCTGGTTAAAGACAGATAACTTTCAGTCTCTCCTTACCACGTCCTTCGTGCTTACCAGGCTGAATCCCTCGCAAACTGCTTGGCACTTCAAACTAATTGGATTTTCAGTAATGGGAACCATTTGACCATCCTTGTTAGGGTAAGGCAAATGCTGAATTCGCATTTCTTCAGCTGCCTCATGGCACAGATCTTGGCACAATCAAGTTCTGCCCATCACTGCAAGTACATGCCCTGCTTTCTATACAGCCTATAAGTGCACCCTAAAGATACACACTGCTGCTGTCACCAAGTCTCTACAAGCAGCAGCTGAGCCAGGCATGCAAGTACAAACACTAAGCTCCTGCAAGTCTTGAGGTAACAGTAATAGTCCCTGGAGATCCAAGCTGGATGAAGTCCTACAAAACTACAGCCCCCTTTCCTTCGCACACCATCCTCTATGGAGCCTGAATAGGTAGTGGAGTGAGAAAGATAAGCCATCCAAGAAAAACATGCATAACTAAAGATGTTACTCAGTTTGTCCTGTGAAAGACTTAATCTAACAGGAATCTCTAAACTGGCCAGTAAAGGTAAGAGACAGGAAGCAAGATAAGCTATTTTTATTGCTGAAAGGTAGACTAATGAAAAGAAATAAAATAAATGGAATATTAAAAAAAAACCTCCAAATGCAAGGCAAAGATAACATTCCTCGCAGTTGCAGTATGAGCTGTGATGGAATCAGTATCATCATTATCCCTGATTTAAAGTCCTTTTCTATGACACATTCTCAAGTCTGAGAAAAGAGGAGATATATTATTCTATCTCTATACTACTACTAAAGAGATGTTTTATTTCTTTAAAAATTTAGCCACATGTAGTAATAACTTGTAAAGCCCCTGCTAAATTAAGGGCAGAGAAGAAAAGTGCTCATGTCACACATTCTGATCTTCAGTGATGTCACTGAGGTCTTTTTTGGTGAGACTACTAAAAATATGTATCACCCAACCCCTCTGTCAATTACAGGATGTCAGAGCCTCATCCAATTTGACAACCTACTTTCAAAGTGATGAAGAGCCCTGATGAAGAACATAAAGCCAATTCAAAAAATCTCTTCTTGGCTCTAAGAGTAAGGCAGCCAGACTCATTTCCAACCCACTCCTCCTCCTCTGCATCCTGGAGGACAAAATGTTCCAGCAACAGCTCATCTCACTGGGAAAATTTACATGTGTTTGAAACACTTCTAACAATTTCTCCTCTGTCTCTGGAAGTTCCATCTTGGATAGAGAAGAAAAGATCACAAGACTTCAGATGATTTCCCCATAACACAAACGTAGGTGTTTCTTGATGACTGTAATTCCATTTTTAATGCTTATGGGACTAAAATTGGTGAGAACACAGAAGGCTGTTCCTTCTTTTCTGTTCCATCACATTATTTCCCACTCTTCACTCAGAACTACATGGAACCCTCATAACCAACAATTCCATAAAGATGTGCTTAGCCAGCTCCCACCAGACGACTATTTTGCTACTAGGCTCTAGAAGAAAGATGTGATTTTTTGCCTCCTGGCACTTTCTGCAGCGTCCAAGAAGCATTTCAAAATTGAAACATCATGTAAAACTGATCTAGTTTTAACAGAGCATTGTCTGTCCCATCCTAGTTATGCTTGAGGCAAGACTAAGTTGGAAGAGTAGCTTTTTCAAAACTGTTAAAGTAATGCTTTATGCCATCTGAAAAAAGCAACATAATGTCTTGTTTTTTGCAATGCGAACTCCAATCTTCCAAATGGAAAGAGAACACTCTACTCTTAAAACTACATATTATTTACCACAGAGCTAAGCAGTTCACAGGGAGGCTAAGCATTCCTTGTAACATAAGTCTATTAGTAATAGCTTTAGACCAGAAAGGTTCTCAAGAGCAGGCTTTTAAAGAGAATTATTTGGCACCTGTCCTTTCTAGCACTAATCTGCAGAGTGGTTATTCTGCAGCTTTCCAAAATTCCACATGAAGTCTAAAAAAAAAAAATCAGAGCTTTAATTAGAAAGTTTCCTGCAGCTAAAGAATTATCCATCACTGTTTTAGGGGATAGGTGCTCAAGGGGGACATCTCAGTTTCCAGTATGCTACACTTTAGGGATCCTCCTCTAAATGGACAATCAACAAGCATCCCTTTGTTTCCTGAGGTTCTCCACAAGAGGTATAAAAAGTGTATTAGAACAATAGCTTTTAACCAAGGGGGACAACAAAAGAGTAGGGTTTACAACCACAGTTTGTATTCTGTAGAAATTGTTTCACATCTAGCAAAGCCTGTTTCAATAGTATGAACTCATCAGAGAGAGGAACTATGTGACAAAATAAGGTAGAGCTCAAAAAAATACCCTCTACACACACTATAACCGAAAATTAAGCCAAAGTAGTTAGTTCCAACACTTAATTCAGAGTTTCTTTGAAAGTCTGAAGAGATTTCTTGAGCTACAGAATCTCTCAGCTTTCTTCACGCAGTTCTTTAGTAAGCCAGTTTTTATTAAAGAGAAGCCTCAGTATTATGAGGTGTTTAAGCCTGCGTTAAGGTTGCCACGACTCCAGGACAAAATTGCAAAAGGGACAAGGAAAAGACACTAGAAGGCATCTTTTATACCAACTGATGGCTACTACAGTTAAGTTTCTCAGATACGCCACAGGCTCAGAAAGCACAAGCAATATCAAGAGCTCCAAAAAACATCTGCTGAAGAACACACCTCACCAAATGTGCAGGGCAGGGCTGTATTCCACTGTTGTAAGGAAAAACAAGGATTTAGTTCTTACTGCCTCCAAAGAGAGAAGAGAACCAACATTAGGTCCACTTGCTTCAATACAAATTGAATTTTCTAATTCAATTATTAGAATTCTAATTCAATATCCATCAACATATTGAATCAAGATCAGGAATATCTAATTCAATAATTAGAAAATCAATTTTCTAATCACTATGTAGCCCAGAATTTTGCTCCATATTGACTCTAAAGTGTCATCATTCTCAACACCGAATGGTCACCAAGACAGCTGTGACAATATGAACCGTTACTAAAATAAGGCTGCATCCTACACACTCATTTCTACTCCACCTCCCACGCTTCAGATGCAACAGCTCCTATGAGAAGGAAGCAAAGTCTCAACAATCACATACAGCCTTTGGGCTCCATTTTACTTAAAAAAAAGGCAACACATTTTGGCAAATCCCTTGAACTCAAAAGAAACAAGTAGTACTGAGCGTTCTGATTGAAAAAACAGACCTTGTTCAAAGACTCCCCTGTGGGATGGAGAAAACCTGCAAGCAGAAGCACCAGAAGCAAACCAAAAAATATGGTGGTTTCCAGCTTGCAGAATTGGTAGCCAGTGACATGCTGGAAATAGGTTAAAGGTAATATTTGGTGTACAGATTTCTCATTCTTCACATGTAGAATTCATCCAGCCTGGCAAAGGAATACACACAAATCAAAGATTTGAAATTGCTTAATAAAATCTGAATTCAAAATGGAACATTTTACTCTATTGCACAACAAACTGTGGTCTGTAATAAATACTACCCTTTATTTCTCAAGTTACTATCAGGTGGTTTGGACTTGTTTTCAAACCATGAGGAAAGCCTCCTTCCAGAAAGGCAAAGGAAGGGTGGAGATGGGGATTGTTTGGCATTTGTCACAGTTTACGAAGCATATTTCTCAAAGCAACAGAAGCAGCAGAGAAGGAAGCTCAAGAGACTTTTTCCAGGTCATACCTAATTAAAACAGGGAACATATCACCACAGAAAACTAAGGCTAAGAACTCAATTCAACCAGAGGTTAATGCATTTCGTACTGATATGCATTGGCTATAAGAAGTCTCATCTGTCTCCCAGGTTTACACCCGTCTTTCAGACTTGAAGAACTAACATTCATATCACAGACAAGTCATTCTGCATCTTTCAAAGTATCGTTGTCAGACAGAACAACAGATGAGCTGTGCCTTGTGTCTGACCCTGCACCAAGACACTTTTACAAGATGCATTTATTACTTACGTTATCTTTCCTAAAATAACCTACTGTTACTTAAATGACAGTCAAGGATTTCATTAATTCTACTAAAGGATATTTACATCTACTATGTTTAGAGTTTCATCTGAATTGGCCATCAGCACTGGCCCATGGACACTCATCTCCCTGAAATGTGCAGTTTGGACTCTTTCCTCACTTTCCTCAGCATCACTGCAAGAATCACAAGACTGTTGTACAGAAGCAAGGAACAAGCAAGTGTGGTCTACTGAGGCTTTTGTACATGAACACCAAGCCCTTTGCTTCTGCTGTAATTATGACCTAAATGTGCGAACAGTCATTATTTCAAGAATGTGCTAGCTCAAACTAAGAATTATTGCCTGCTTAAGTAGTTCAGAACAAAACCCAGTGGGCTATCACCACTTAAGAGCATTGCTGTAACTTTCAATCTAAGATAATACTAAAAACTTGGAGCTTATGTCCTACATAAATTATTTCCACCTCCACATACTGTTTTTATAAATATTATATTTGAAACCTATGGAAGTATTTATTTAGTTTACAAAGCCTCCCATAAGACACAAAATTCAGGTTGTTATAAATAATGATTTATACCATGAATATTAGCATTTGAAGAAATGTACATACCATCAACATAAGCCTACCACATTCCCACTGAAGAAAATGAACCAGATTATACAAGACCTTCAAGATTTTATTTTACTCTAAGGCTTGTGGGGAAAAAAAACACAGATGAACATTAACTAGCCCTACTACTGAAATATTTGCTTCACTCCATCAGCTAGAAGAAAATACAAGGTGGGAAAAAAGGAAAAGAGTAGTATCATCTACTTTCTCTTAGTGCTTAACCTTATAAAAGAGAGGAGTCAAACAGGCATATATACATGCTTTAAAACCACTCAGGCCTGAAAAACCTGTAGCATTGACCTTAACTTGTATGGCAGTGACAGCGATCACTCCACGCACATGCTACTCCATGACAGACTGAAAAAACACCACTACTGAAGGACTGTTACATTACTAAACCCTATGGGCTCGGAGCTGAGGGATTAGACAAATCTCTCCTATACATCCTGCTCCTAAAACACACACAGAGGTAATAAACCTCCTCCTATTTGCCTTCCGATTCATTCTGAAGAGTTTCAGACATCTGGTTGGCTTGTTTAGAGTAAAAAGCCCAACAAGTAACTTTGGTTTTATGATCCCAAATGTGAAATGTTCCTGCTGGAGCCCTCAGGCCAGGTGAAAACCACTTGCATTAAGATGCTACTTCTGGGCATTTCAGGGATCTAATGAGCTACATAATCTGCTCACAAGGAAGTCTCCCCAATATTAGCTTGTGTATAACTATGGAAATTAAAAACAAGGAACCTATGGTAGTCCAAATATTTTTCAGTAAATAGTACAGCTGGTGAGCTGCAGATACTGCTAAATTTAGAACTCAAGTGCTTAACAGTGTTCTGTAAATATCCATATATCTCTGGATACTGCTTACAGTAACATGAAATACGCTTCTTCACAAGCCTTACTGCTCTAGCTCTTGATACCACCAGTAATATTTCCCTGTCATGACAAAGTACCATGCCTAATTTAATGGTGTAAGAAAAGTTTCAGGTTTTGTCTCAGAATAATTCTCCAGAAGGTCATTGCGTAAGTGTACTGAATAAGCACATGTATGTATAGATCCTTATTTTAGCAGTTTAATGACCAATACACAGTTCAGATGCTTTCATATAAAACCCAAAAGCCTAAAAAAAAGAAAGCAAACTACAGGAAGTGCTATGCAAGAGTAAAGTTTTAAGTAGGATGGCATACAGTAGTTAAAGCTTTCTTTTCTATTATCTGTCTTGAAAGAGCATGAAATGCATTAAACAGATACAAGATATGGTGTGTAGCAGACAACCAAGTTCCCTCTCGTGGCCCAAACTCATTCTCAATCATGGCTGACCATCTGGAACTCGTTACTCAAGAAACTTGAATTCATCTGGCAGGAGACACCACCTCAAGAGACAGCACACCAA
This sequence comes from Phaenicophaeus curvirostris, assembly GCF_032191515.1. Classification (NCBI taxonomy): domain Eukaryota; kingdom Metazoa; phylum Chordata; class Aves; order Cuculiformes; family Cuculidae; genus Phaenicophaeus; species Phaenicophaeus curvirostris. The sequence continues at coordinate 70,422,077 of NC_091395.1, read as the reverse complement.
AACACCTCAAGCTTTACAACACCCATCCAGCTAGATGAGCTATTACAATTCAGAAAAAAAAACCTAAACATACAGCCTTCACATATCAAGAATTTTCTTTAACATTAAGAGGTATTGAGTGTTACACTAGAAATACCAACAAAAGGTTTGAACAATCTGTTGTTGTTGTATTTTCTTCACTAACCTACAGTTTATACCAATTATTTGTTGGTTTCCAACTTCTTTTTGGTACTTCCCATGAGTTTTCAAATGGTGAAGTCTCTTAAGAGATCTGCACTGCACAAATACTGCTCTACCACACCTCAGTCATAGTCCACAAATGATCCAAGTACAAGCACACCACAAATGAAAGTCCATTAAAATAATGGAATGAAATTCAAAGACAAAAGCAGTACACAGGTCAGTACTGCATGTGTGTTCAACATTTGATTCAGACATTCAGGTGTCACCAGGGTCATCCCCCTCACCAGACTTAAGGTACTCAACAAAAATCAGTTCAGATGAGCTGTGCAGCTTAAGTCTTCTTAGTTCACTAGACCATTCCAAAAGCAAGGTAACTGCTTTCTTTGTCTATGCATTCAGTCTTCAACAGCACACTGAACAGCTGGATTCAGGAAACTGTGCTAGAGGTCAAGACACAAACCAAGGGGTACACATCTGCAGTATGCATTACATTTAGAAAAAGCATTCATAGCAATTACATGAAACCTTGTGAGACAGTTATATCATGTAAGAGAAGATGACCCTATTAAGTCAGAAAAAGGCCTAGCGAACTCCATTTTAAACTACATCACTGGCATTTTTTTTTCCCCTTCAAACACTGAAAGACAATTTTTTGCTTGATGGAAAAAAAAAAAAATCAGTATTTTCGCTATGTATTACCTCAACACTATCAGATGTTTAATGAATCAGTCACTAATTCCACAAGCAAGTTCTGTGGAAAGATTTATTTGCCAAAGTAGATTCATAGAAGTCACTAGGACTCCAAATCATGACGTTTACTCATGCAGTACAGGCTATGAAGTCTTAGTGCAAAACCATGCTCCTGTACGGGAAGCAAATGGGCACAAGCTGCCAATCAGTACACAACTATACTACCTGAAGCGTGGGCCATAAGGTAGAATAATTCAACTTTATTTGAGTTCACAAATGTTTGGTAAAAAAGTTGAGGAAAGAAAAAAAAAAGCCTTTAGTTTTAATCTTCAGTAATAAGGACAGAAATTTAGCAGTTTTAAATGGTGGCATGTAAGTCACTTGACTAGCAAGTCAAGCATATAGCATCTGCAGTCAACAACAGCACAAGAGAGGCCAGGACTAGGAGTGTCTGGAAGGGAAATGTGTGTCCTCCCACTTGGGTAATTATGTTTACAGATGACTGCATTCTGACAAGATCAGCTGCTGGTAACCAAGCTGAAGGACAAAACAGTAAAGATTGATCAGATAAAGTCACCAGTAAGACAGATGCAAGTGTGTCTTTTCAGGTCTTTACCTGAAAGCTCTCAATCTTTGAAATGATCTTTCAGTACTGATAAAAAGTGTGCTTTATCTAAACACACTTTAAAATAAGCCTCTGAAATTACATCTGAGTTTCTGGCATCTTTACTCATGCAAAGGTTAAGCACACTACAGTGCCCGTAAAGCAGTAACATCTTTTCTCCTGATGATCTGAAACAAACCACTGCATTAGGGGAAGTCACTAGCTGAGCACCTGGACCCAAGAAGTACTGAAGAGATAAACAAGGTTTTGACAGCTGCAGCCTTTCCTGCAGGTGCAAGAGGCATTTACTTCATTTCAGTTTGGCTCAGTTTAACAATTAGTTTAACAACTAGCTCAGAACTTAGAAACAGGTTTGGTTTTGATTCTCTCAGATCTTGTGCTCAATTGATTAAAGAGCAAGGGGAAGGGCAAGTTGGCCCCCAATCAAGTCCAAAGTTTAATACTGTATATTTAACAGGACTATAAAGTTTGGTCTCAAGGACAAACAGTATTTTGCAACTGATGATATTAAAGTCTGAGCATCACACAACACATGAGACTCGCACAAGAAAGCATTATCCCACCTTGAGAGTCTGACCACAGTCCCCTCCGTACCATCCCCTCATTACCACTCCCCACAGCCAAGCTTGCCCAGCAGCCTCACTGACAGCAGGATGCAGCTAACAAAACAAGAGTGAAAAAAGCATCCTAACAACAAAATACCTTTTTCTGTGGGCTGTTAGGGAGCTTGGAGCAGTTAATTCAGCTGAAGGTGTCAGAAACTACATAATTACATCCCACTTTAAATATCAAACCCGATGGGCAGGACAGAGCCGGGATATGCCCTGCGGTACAAGTGAGGGTACAAACACTGAACACAAGCAGCTCGGCACAAATCCAGGTTTTACCACATGTCCAATACAGAGCAGCCATCCCCTTCTCAAGGGTAGTATTGGGGATACTTCTCAGTCTTACTATTCTCCACAGCAAAAGATGAAGTTTTGGGATAATAGCATAAAGCTATTTATACCTTTAAAGTTTGAAGGGGAAACCAGTTTTATGTTAAGATACAGCATTACACAAATAGAAATTAAAAAGCCCCTTGAATTTTTCATAACATTAAAAACAAGCAACAAGCTACCCAGGGAGGTGGTTGAGTCACCTTCCCTGGAGGTGTTTAAGGGACAGGTGGACGAGGTGCTGAGGGACATGGTTTAGTGTTTGATAGGAATGGTTGGACTCGATGATCCGATGGGCCTTTTCCAACCTGGTGATTCTATGATTCTATACTTAATCTTGTGCATCAAAACACAAGCAAGTATTAACATCCTCAGGTACCCTCAATGTACATTTCACCATTCACATTGCTTCTAACTTCAACACCAGGAGATGCTGCCTTACATTTCTGGCAACATATTGTGGGTCAAATGATCACTGAAGTTAACTAATAAACACTCAGTGTCTTTACAGAAGGATTAGACTTTCTAAATCTGCTCAATTCAAGACTGAAGCATGGTTTGAAAGGATAGATGTCTGTCTCCTTAAGAGCACACAGTGCAAAGAACAGTTAGAAGACAAATTACTCCAGCTTGTAGCCAACTGCATCAAAACTATCTACACTCAACATACCTGGGGTGATGAGAATAAATTGCTGCATATCATATGCAGAGGCTACAAACAGGGCAATGAACAGCGCAAAACTAAGGAAATTCCTGAAATATATAGATGAAAAGTAGTTTGAAACAGTTTACAGAGAGATGCTGGAGAGGCAGCAATGAAGGGTATTTACAGAACTGTGTCAAACAATCCCAGAGACAGGGCTTGGAGAGAACCATTTCTAGCAAGCACACGATACATTATTTGAATCAACCTTGGCAGATGAGACATCATGAGAACCAAGACTTGAAAGAGCAAACGTTGCACCCATGGAGATGTCAACAAATGCTTCCAAATACTCAATGCAAGAGAAGTACCCTAAAGAAAATCTAACTCCAAGCAGTGAGGCTTATTCTTCAATGCCTAGGTTGCGAGGCAAGAGAAATTTAATCTCAAGAATATAAAGTTTAAAACAATCCTATCTACAGATGACTTCAAGGCCACTCTACACCACCTGGAATTATTTGCAAGGTACCAGTTTCAGGCTGTTATGTGATATATTTGAGTACAGACATGAACAGGCATGCTTTTTCAAAGAAAAGTTTTGGCCATCAGTTTCTGAAGTTAAGCCTGCCTTCATTCCACGTCCATCTTCAGAAAAAGGTCAAAATTCATGTGACTGGTCTCCAATCCCCCGCATTCCAGCGGAAACCCAGGGGAAGGGAGGAATCTTTTGTGAGCACTAAAAGACAATAAGGAGATTAGTAGCACCCACCAGGTTCACTTTGACATCAGAACAACAGGGTTTAGGGACAAGAGGGACCTTATTGAGGTCACATACACAGGGTTAAAGACTTCTGCTGTTGGCAAGCAAGCAAAGACTCTGTAGTGAATGCAATGCTTGGTGGATAACCACACTCTGAGCAGTCATCAGTGGTGCATGGGAGAACACACCAAACAGGAACTCAGCTCTGTTCACCCATTTCTTTGTTCCCCATCAACCACTGCTGGCAGAGTAGGCTTGTTACAAACAGAAGAAAGGCGTAACAGCATTAAAACTGTGCATAACTCAAAATGGAAAACTGTACTGCAAGGGATAGGATAGAAATCTGTTCTAAAAGGTACACTCAAGCAGGATTAACAGAGCAAACAGGAAGGAGAGTTCTTGAGAAGCTATGGGCTAGGCTGGATCAACAAGCTAACCTTGAAACAAGTGTTAAGCTCTTATAAGAAAGTCAAGTGTATGGGGATGCATAAACAGGAATATCAGCTCCAGGGCACATTAAAAAGTCTTTACTCCACTCAGCACAGGAAAGCCTCAGTTGAAGTATAAAGTTGAGCTGTAAGCACCACATTCAAAGACCAATGCGAACAAACTTGAGAGAAGAACAAGAATGATTAAAGCTGAAAAAACATGACCTCTTGGGAAGAGCTGAATACACTAGTTTTATTTAGGCCAAAAGGATCACAAGGCTGCAGGGTGGAGGGTAAGACAAGGGAACGGGAACATGATAAGAACAGTTCAAATGTTTTTTAAAAGATTGCTATAGGGGAAAGAACAGCTGTCCTTCATGCCCACGGAATTCAGCAACAAGCTTGACCTGCGGTAAGGAAGATGTTAAGTTCCATACACAAATGCGGTTTTAATGCTGAGGACAGTCAAGTGCTGCATGAGGAGAAAGCAGAGCTACTCAAGCTTCTTGCATCAACTACATCAGATGTGCAGTACTGGTATGGGACAGGCAGGCAGACTCTCACAACCAGATTACACCTTTTCCAGTCCTAATTTTTAATTTTTCAATTACTACGTCAATCTCAAGCCACTGTAACATCTTTGTTTATCCTCCTACAGTGTAGGTTTACTTTGAATGAGGTGACACTTCTGATTTTTCAAATGAGAACTTCAGGATTTGTGTGTTCAGATCGTTTTATCATAGAACAAAAGAACAGTTACACCTGCTTCATACCTCCTTCATGCAGAAAAAAATAACTCAAGTCATCTCCCATAGCAGTATGTAACATTGCAGTATCCCCTTGTACCTTTCTCCTCTGACCAACAGAAGCAGATTACTTCAGAAAGATGTGCGTGCTTGGCCTTCTAATAAACGAGAACAGTGATGCAATAGTTTTCATTGATGTGGTGTCACAAAGCACTGCCACACAAACATATGCATGCACCTTTTACTACAACTATAGCCTTAGGCTTGCTTTGGACTTCCAGAAGATGAAAAATGCTACACACAAACTAAATGCTCCAAAATAAAATCTAATATGCCCAGGATTTTACAGATGGGGAGCTGAAGCAGACAGTATTAGTTACAGCCAGTCAGAGGAAGTCCGTGCCCGAGATACATTACACATTCACATTTAAACTACAAAATCTGAAGTCACCAAACTGGGGAAGAATTAACTGTACACAAAGCGGACACCTACAAAGATTAGGTTCTGAGGAGACCTTATAGCACCCTTGCAGTACCTGAATGGGACCTACAAGAAAGCTGGGGAAGGACTGCTTACACAGACTTGTAGTGACAGGACAAGGGGCGATGCATATAAACTGGAGAGGGGCAGATTTAGACTAGACATGGTGAAGAAATTCTTCCTGATGAGTGGTGAGGCACTGGTACAGGTTGCCCAAGGAAGTTGTGGCTGCCTCATCCCTGGTGCTGTTCAAGGCCAGGTTGGATGGGGCCTTGGGCAGCCTGACTGGTGGGACGTACCCCTGACCAAGGCAGCGGGGTTGGAACTAGATGATCTTTAAGGTCCCTTCCAACCCAAACTATGATTCTGTGATAAGATGAGGACCTAGGTCTCTATACTCCCTCACACTAGAAGGAATATATATTGTAGTTTAGCCAATTCAAGTAAGTAGTTATCGAATGCTGTTTTCATTACTCCTTTCTCCTCACTTTAAATACTGCATCAAATTATGCCCTGAAGCACAGCAGTAGTCTTGAGGCATGCTTACACACCACTACACTCCATCCCAAGTAGGACATAATGAATAATTACTTGTCAGTACTATTGGAGTGGGATAATTGAGCAAAAATAGTCCTTTTTTAAACTAGTTCATCAAAACACAAATAGATCCACACGAATAGATCCTAGGTACCTAAACTGAGACCATGACTTAAGAAAATCACACCTTCAACTAGACCAAAGAAGTTCTGCGTTATGAAAATAAAACTGGTTCATACCACGATAAAAAAAAACACCTGTAACTTCAGTGGCCATCTGTGTTAACTCAGAAATGCTGAGCTGCAAGGGATAGAACACAGTGGACCCAGACCCATGCAGCCTCAAACACATTTCCACAATTCTGTTAATTCATGATCTAGATCACACCTCAGACTCTGAACTTCATCCTTTTAATATTCTGCATGCTACTTTCAGACTATGGAAGGTAAAGCAACAGGGTTTGTCAGATCCAAACGACACGCAGATTTTTGTCATTTGCATCCCTCCTTAAACAGGATAAATTTTCATCACTTTAAAACCAAAGAGGACAAATCAACAGAAAACTTGAAGACACAAGTGCATTTTTCATTGGGAAATCAGCAGGAGGAAGCTGTACCTTTAGAGCAAGGGTTCTCCCTATATGCAACCTTTGGAGGGTAGAATAAAGAACACAAACATCAGTTTTCAGCAGTACCTGTATGAAATGGAGGAATACTTTACTACTACAAAATCTAAAGCCACAATTAGGAAGGTGAAACATAATACATGTGCACTGTATGAAAGGAATGATTTAGGGCCACTGACATCAACATGAACAGCACAAAGTAAAAATTAAACGTGCTGCAATAATAATTTGAAGTGCCCCAATTAGGCTGAAAAACACATCTACCCTACAAATTAAAAAAAAAATTCCAAACCCCTCAAAGGCATTAATGCTGTTCACAATGTTATTTGAGATGCAAATTAGAGACCTAAAGTTAATGTAACACCAACAGAAGTTCCTATTATTCCCATTCATGGCTCAAGGGGAGGCGAGAGTGGAAGAGAAGCCACAGCCTTGTTCTATGAGGTCTTATTAGGAGTAAAGGGGTTTCTTCCTTTTTAAAGTTAACCTACCTTAACTTCAGCGTAGCAGTTTCCAAATATTAAATGTGATCCTTCATAAGCCCAGAAGACTTCAGTGCATTAGCAAATAAAAAACAAGGCAGATGCTAAGGCAGGATGGATGAAGGGGAGTGTTAAAGAGAAACAAGTATTCTTCAGCGAAGAGGAATTCAGATGCTGTCTACCAGTCTAAGGCACAAAAGCAAAGGTAAAGACTGTGCTGCTGCAGTTATTTCTTCAACTATTTCCTGTACCAGCTGGGTTCCAATTTTAAAGCTCAGCAAATGCAGAAAGAGCTTTCTTCCATCTCAAATGCCTTTCCCACAATGACATGTGGGTCTTAGTACAATGAGTCAGTTTTGCAAATGACATTTCTAATGACAGCTCTAGGCAAAACATTTTTTGATTTCACACTTCTCACTATCTTTACAGACACACACACACTTAAGAGTAACAACTGCCACCACTGGCACTGAACATACAACACTGTAGGCCTGCAATTCAATACATAACTGAAAGTGTTCTTCCCATTACCACAGGAACAATATTGTCCTACCAAATTCAGAGCAATGATGTTAATAATGATGTAATCAGAACCCTTGATCCTACTGTTAACACAAACAAGCAAAACCTAAGTGATGATCTGGATTTCACTGAAATATAACAAAATTCCAACAGCAGAAAGCTAATGCTAACAGGCTTGTGTTTTATTTTTTAACAAGTTAGTGGATTTCCTAACTGAAACATTTCATATTTTCTAAAGTACGATATTCAACTGCTTGCTTAAAAAAATGTATTTAGTAACAACCCTGCCTACTTCCTCCCCTCAACCTAAAACTTAACAGAAACATGGCCTTAAGAAGGTATTTCTGCCCACTTCAAGGCATTAGAAGCTTGCTTGCCAGCTTGTTGATATTTCCCAAACTGACTGAACAGAAAAGCCAAAACCAGCACAAAGCGTATAAATCTCAATATTAAAGAGTTAACAATTACCTCAATATCAAAGTCTTCCATACTCAATAGTACTGTAATAGCCAGTTGGTTTACCACAAAAAAAAATGTTAAACAGCCTAGAAAGGAGTTAAAAACCTGTCTTTTCTTCCACAGACCTCCTTTTCAGAAGGTAAGAAAATCCTCAAAGAAGGCCATTTCCTGAAAACGTGACCATCCCAAACCCCTTGGCAGAGTGTTTACAGTTAAGAGAAACCAAAAAACTGCACTTTTTTTTTATACAGACCCTCTTTCATCACTTGGATTACAATACTTTACTGTTGGCTAAGGTCTTGATAACTTGTTTTTTATTTATGTCATGAAGCTTACGTGCTTAACAACATAAATGGCTACCTCTCAGATATACACAGTCAATAGATTAAAACTTACCTACCAAGAAAACATCAGCCACTACACTATGCTGGCTTCAAGCAGCTGCTCTCCTAACAATGAATTTCTTCCCTAAAATTAATGAACAGGGCTACCTTCTGCTCATTAGCTCTTCCTTCAGGGGTGCTCATAAAGACCTCACAGACCTGTGTGTATTTTCATCCCTCTCTTAAGCTTATGTTACTTATATTATCTCAAATAAAAGTTACAGCTACTCCTCTAATGGACAGGAATCTCTCACATGTCCTAACAATTTATTTCAAAATTTAAGTTTATATGTAGGTCCTATGAACATTTACCTGCAAGATCATTCTCACATACACACCAGATCACAAGAATGTAGTAAACTAAAAACAGTGCAAGTTTATTTCATAGAAATAAAAATGAAAATTTATAAAAGGAGCACAAAACTTGTGGGTTTGCAAGGGAGAGGGAAACCAATTGTTGCCAAAAGGAAAAGTTTCTGTTTATATTATCACCTTCAAAATACACAAAAATAAGTGTGAATCACAGCATGAGTAGTAATATTTTCCACTAAAAGTAATAACAAGCCTCATTAAATCATTTAAGAAAACACAAAGCATGACTAGAAAGGACAAATTCTTAAAACAAAACTCAAAAACAGCACCAGAAAAAGTGTAGGAGCAAGGAAAGAATAGTTTTAAGTACACCATGTTTCTAAACGGAATAATCTATCAAACCACAGGAGGTGACTAGAACTGCCATCATCACTGCTAACACAAAGGAATGTAGATTGGAGGGAGGCAACAGAGGAAGGGGGAGAGAGAACAGGGAAGGGAAAAAGAGAAGGAACTAAAGAAGGAAGCTGCAGTAATGGCTACCAGACTCTCAAGCATTCCTACAGGAAAGAATAAATCCTTCATGCCATTTTAAAATAAAGCAATCCATGCAATAAACTGCAGTCATCTCAGTAACGCTAAGCTTTCAGTTTATCTATCATATTTTCATACAGTTTTATGCCAAATACTAAGCTTCCAAAGCTCAACACAAAGGTAGTGAATGCAAATAGTATTTCTTCTTTCAGCCTGCTCATTCTTCTGAATCAGAATAGCCTGCAGAAAAATAGCTTTGCAAGAGGAAGTAGGGAAGTTTAACTACACCAAATTTAAAATATCCCTCTACAGTTATTTAATCAACTTCAATTATCAAGATAAAGAGACAACAGCTATGGGTTACACATGGCAGGGAAAGGCTGCTAGAGGACAGCCAGATTACCACAGCACAAAGCATTCTGAAACCATATCTTTAGGAGCATGATCTTGCAGACTAGTACTTTATGTTTATGTCTAACATGCAGCATATTCATCTGATGAAAGCTGGATTCTTGTTACTGATGAAAAAAATAAGTATTATTAAAAATAACAGAGATAATACAAATACCGTTTCCCAAAAATTCAAAGTAAATGAGCAGTAAGGCTATTTTCTCGTTAAAAGTTCCACCAGCCCACATAGAACTACTTGGAACACATGTTTTAGCTCCCTACACATTCTCATCTCCTGCCTCCAAGTACAACTCTTCCAGGCATTTTCTGAAACACAGTAACTGCAAAGATACAAACTCTGGGCTTGATCATGTATGCTACATCTCCAGTAAAACCAGATCAAGTCACATGTTTTGTTAGCAAAGTTTCTGCGATTCAGCAAACATTGTACTCCAGATTTCATAAGCCCAACTCGAAGGAAACAAACTATTCACAATTAAAATGCATCCAGAAGCGTTTCAGCTTGCCACAAAATACACAAACTTACTGATTCTTGCCAAAACTGGCTCTGATGAAAATATTTTCAGCAGTCAGGCATATGAATGGGAGGCAATGTAACAGCAAAGACTGTAATAACCGTTCTCAGGAGCTAATTTTAATGTAAGCACAGTGAACCAGAAAATAGATTTGACCAGCTGGCTCGACTCATCCCGAGGCCTAGAACTCAGCATGCACATTGAAAGCCAGTGTCTTATCTGCTCTGACTCACCACGCTGCTCTCAAGCCTGCAACCTGAAAGTTGCAGTGCTGCTTACCCAGCTCTATTTCTGGAACAGCTGCTTTCGGAATGCTCGTGATGGATAAACACAAAAAGAAAACGCCTTAACTTTCAGATGGCTACCAGAAGAGTTCTGATAACCAACGCAACGCTGAACCAGAGGATTGCCTACAGCACCAACAGCTTCTGTCCCACGGGACCCAAGGCGACCTCCTTAAGGAGCATCCCAAATTTCAACAACACGTTTCTACTTAGCCTTGGTGCAGGCAAAAAGGCATTTAATAAGCCAAAAAAAGCCCAGAACAAAGCCACGTTACTGCCTTTTGAAGGGCTGAAATAATACAAAGAGCCTATTCACTCCTAGATCTTGGACTTTATAACCCAATTGGTCATTATGCTTAGAAGCCATCAATTAGTAATCAACTTTCCTACGGCTAGGGAGAGGGGAGGAAGAAAACAACCAGGGTTTTCACCCAGGAACCACGGTGCAAGGCAGCTATTGTGGAAAAAGACGCACCGACCGTGACGTAACCCCATCCTTGAGCAACACAGGGGGGAACGGGTGGTCCCCGGGCCGTGCTCCCGCAGAGCCGCATCCCGGGCAGCGGCACAAAGGGACGGGAGCGGGGCCGGGATCGGGATGGGGACGGGAGGGGGCTGGGATGGGACCGGGATGGGGACGGGACCCGGATCCCTCCGCACCACGCCAGGCCCTGCCCCACCACCAGGCTAACCTCATCCCCAACCCAACGAACGATTATTAATGCTAATTAGTTAGATTTCGATTTTTTTTGCAGTTTTTTTTCTTCGGGTTTTTTTGTTTGGTTGGTTTTTTTTCCCGTCTGCCAAGGCTGCCAGCAGCCGCCGTTTCGCTGCCCCACGAAGCGCTCGGGGGCCGGAGCGGCGCTCCCCGGTGCCAGGAGGCCCCGAGCCTCAGCACCGAGCATCAGCAACGCGACACCGACCCCTCGGTGCCCAACCCCCGGGGTTGGGGGGGGGCTCCGGGCTGACCCCCTTCCCCCTCGGCCCCGGAACGTGTCCCCTAGAGGTCCCTACGGAGCCCCTCGAAGGACCCCAGGCTCGACCCCCGCCGCCCCCGGTACCTGCGCCCGCGCGGGCCGCCTCCCCTCCGCCTATGGCCCGGGCTGCTCAATGGCAACCGAACAAAACACACCTGGCCCCGCCCCCTCGGGGCAAACCCGCGCTCCCATTGGCCGAGCCGCCCGCCCGCCGAACTTTAACCCGCCCTCCCATTGGCCGGCGGCGCGCCTGGCCCCGCCCACAAGGCGCGGGGGTGGAGCGGGAGCGCTGCCGTTAGGGACGCACGGCTGCGCTGCCGAGGAGGAGGCGGGGGACTACATCCCCCAGGAGGCTTTGCGGCGGCGCGGCGCCGTCTCTGATTGGTTGGCGATGGGGGTTGGGAGGGGGAAGCCGCGCTCGTCGGCTGGAAGGGGGGGATTAGGTCATCGCGTCCCCGGACGCAGCCGCAGGAGGGCGGAGCGCGGGGCTGCGCATGCGCACTGGCGGGAGGGGGGTGCGCGGAGGGGCTGCGTGGGGGCGGGGCCGCGCATGCGCGCGCGGCGGCCCGATGGCTGGGTGGGGGGTACGTGAGGGGACATGAGGGTTCCCAGGGGTGAGGCAGCCGCACGGGGAGCAGCACCGGCACCGGGGGTAGAATCATAGAGCGGTGTGGATTGGAAGGGACCTTAAAGGTCATCCAGTTCCAACCACCCTGCCACGGGCAGGGACACTTCCCACCAGACCAGGTGGCTCAAGGCCACATCCAACCTGGCCTTGAACACCTCTAGGGATGGGGCAGCCACAGCTTCCCTGGGCAACCTGTGCCACTGCCTAACCATTATCATTGTGAAGAAAATACTCCTTACATAGAATCGTAGAATCACCAGGCTGGAAAAGACCCATCGGATCATCGAGTCCAACCATTCCTATCAAACACTAAACCATGCCCCTCAGCACCTCATCCACCCGTCCCTTTAAACACCTCCAGGGAAGGTGAATCTCCCTGGGCAGCCTGTTCAGTGCCCAATGACCCTTTCCATGAAAAATTTTTTCCTAAGGTCCAGCCTGAAGCTCCCCTGGTGGAGCTTGAGGCCATTCCCTCTCGTCCTGTCCCCTGACACTTGGGAGAAGAGGCCAGCACCCTCCTCTCTACAACCTCCTTTCAGGTAGTTGTAGAGAGCAATGAGGTCTCCCCTCAGCCTCCTCTTCTCCAGGCTAAACACCCCCAGCTCTCTCAGCCGCTCCTCATAAGGCCTGTTCTCCAGCCCCCTCACCAGCTTTGTTGCTCTTCTCTGGACTCGCTCCAGAGCCTCAACATCCTTCTTGTGGTGAGGGGCCCAGAACTGAACACAGGATTCGAGGAGCGGTCTCCCCAGTGCCGAGTACAGAGTGAGAATAACCTGCCTGGACCTGCTGGTCACACCGTTTCTGAGATATCTAGTCTGCATCTGCCCCTATCCAGTTAATACCCATTGCCCCCAGTCCTATCACTACAAGCCTTTGCAAAAAGTCTCTCCCCAGCTTTCTTGAAGCTCCTTGTGCGTACTGGAAGATTATGGCAGACCTAGAGGTAGCAGTGGCACATGGTGCTTCCCCCACCCCAGAACTTGCCCTAACCAGCTGCCACTGCCTCATTTCATAGAATCATAGGATGCACCATGGAATCATAGAATGGTTTGGGCTGGAAGGGACCTTAAAACCCATCCAGTTAAAGCCTAATCTGCCCTTGAATGTTTCCAGGGAGGAGGCATCCACGACTTCCCTGTGGCAGCCCCAGAGTGGCACCTGGCATTTCCCTCAGCCACAACTTGCCCTAAGCAGCTACCACTGCTTCCTTTCATAGAAGCATGGAATCACAGAATGGGTTGGGTTAGAAAGCACCTTAAAGATCATCCAGTTCCAATCCCCCTATCACAGGCGCGGCCATCCCACTGGATCAGGCTGCCCAAGCCCCATCCAACCTGGCCTTGAACATCCCCAGGGATGGGGCAGCCACAGCTTCCCTGGGCAACCTGGGCCAGAGCCATTCGTGAAGAATTTCTTCCTAATGTCTAATCTAAATCTTACCCCTTCCAAGTTAAAGCCATTCCCCTCGTGCTGTCCCTACGTGCCCACCTTTCTTCTCGGCTCATGGCCGGCTCTCCCCTGTTTCCAACACAGCCTCTGTGTTACGACGTGGCTACACTGCCCTCTGCTTGCCTGCTCCAGGCTTCCCTTAACGCGCAGCTTCCAGACCAACCTGCTGGAAAGAACCCCATCTTCATCGCCCAGAGGGGTCCCGCATGGACCCAACCGATGCCATCTTCTCTCGAGATGGAGGCCAGGGGAAGAAGAAAAAAAAAAAATCTCTTTCTTATGCTGCAAGAAATGTTCCTATGGGAGTTTTACAAAAGCAGTTATGAGTCAAATGTAGTGAGGAAGTGGGATGTGTTTGGACAACAGTTACATTGAACACTTGTCAGGGCAGAGGCTGCTTTATGTGGATGCATAATCCTTTACATCATGAGAAACCAAACCCTGATTTACTGTTGCCTAGAAGGCCTAACATTACTGAGCTACACGTATTTTTTTATTAATGGTGACTATTAACAAGCTCTTCTCATCACTTTAATAAGCATCTGTTATTTCAACCGTCTGCAACCTGTTCTTCAGTGTTTGCACATGGAGTTGTATTTTACTCCCTCACCTTTCTTTTGACCCAGAAGTTTTTCATCTGACTTTACCTTATTATCCTGTAAAATTTTGCTGAATTACAAGACAGTGCTGCAATAACGTGAGTTAACATTGCAATAAAGAGTCCAAATCAAAACCCTGTCCCCAGGGCATCCTCACTTCACTTCAGCTTGCTTATTTTTCCAGACTTTCAGATCTTAACCTTAAGAGACTGATAACTTAAAAATTTACCAGGTTTTGCTGCTTGTCTTCACCACTTTCCTCTTATCTTTTACAACCTGTACAACCCCTGCAGCGCTTGCTTTCTTGAAAATTTTGTCTGTTTATTTTGTTTTGATAAATCTTAGGCTGAAATCTTTTTAGAGTTTTCCAAAATACCTTTCCGGAATTATACAATGAATATTTAAATTAGAGTACTATTTGTCTGTAAGATCAACACCTACCTCTCTTTGGAAAGATCTTGCAAGTGATTAAAGGTACACAGAGAAAAGTACACAGCTTTCTCCCATAGTTCAGTTCTGGCTCTTGAAATACTTTCTGGTTGTGCTCATTTTGCTCCTGGCCTTATTGTGAATTCTAGTGCATGGGAAACTGTAGTTCATCTGCTTTCATGAGCCTACTCATATCTTTGGCAGGGATTTGGCTCCATCCTGTAATCAGTTTTGTACACAGAACTCCCCACTGAAAACAAGTTATCCCTGAAGCATTTCATTGCTAAATCCTTATCCAAACTTAGAATTAACAATTTTTTTTTTTAATGAAGTCATAATATAATTTTATCTTTCACAACCATTTTATCCAAGTTTTTCACTGGAGTTGAGCAGCTCAGGCAGGAGATTTTGATATAAAACTGGTTTTCCCTCATCTATGTTTTTGATGATGTTCATCATTTTGAAACAGTGTTTCTCTCAGTTAAGCCACAGTGCTTTCTTCTGGCCTCCTGCACTACTTCTGGTGCAAGTAAGGTACAACCAGAGGGAACTGTGTTTCTGGAACCAAACAGCCTCTGGATTGTAGCAGTTTACTTCCAGTGGTGGGGAAGGCACCTGAACAGGGTTACATCTGTACTCCGCCAGTAGCCAGTGCTTCTGTTCTCAACTTCCCCAGGCTGGATATTTCCAACTAGGGTAAAAACTTTGCAGTAATTAAATTATCTTATGGATTAGATAACTCTTAAATCTTCTTTTCTTCTGTAATGCTCTCCTGATATCTTTTATCACTTTCCATTCTTTTCTCTGACTTTATCAGCTTTTTATCCCATTGCAACAGTGGCTGATAATCTCTTCTGTTGGGGTGAAACTACCTTCAACTCTTCATAGTCCAAAAACAGGTGGCAAGCTGAGCCCTAAACTAGCGATGTTACGGAGACGGTACCTCCTATGATCAGATGATTGCATCCCAAAAATATATCACATAGGTAAATCACATACATACAATGGTCAACAAAAACTAAGGGACTGGAGTGGGAGATAGGAATGAGCGAACATATCTGAGACAGGGCAGGTGGTAGCTTTAATCAATGTCACTCAGTATTCAACCATAGTTGTCTTTTATTTTATACCCAAGAGTAAAGCTCTGGCAGGGATCCAGTTTATAATTCACATCTTGGTAAACACAGACCTAAATTTTGCCCATGACACGGTTCAATCGTAATTGTCTAGCACTTTAAATATCTAATTACAAACATGCTACCACATGTTAGAGTGGTCTGTTCACTCGACTGTGGGTCTCCAGGAAGGGCCATCTGTTTCCAACAAAACAGTGAGACACAAATGTAGACAAGTTTCTAAATTTAAAAAAAAAAAAAAAAGATAAACTAAAGAGAGACACAAAGCTGTCTTTACAATAAAGCACAAGCTGAAATAGATGCAATCTGAATTAATCTCAGGAGAAAGTTTTCACGTAGAGGAACTGATGCATGGCATGATTACCCTAAGATATCCTTCTGGGGATTGTTTTATGCACCTAAACTAGTGGAGTAAGCATAGACCAGTCTTCACTACAAATGTGAGTGAAAGATTCAGCTTGGTCCACCCTGATCCCTGTTTTCTGTAAATGAACAGCAGTTCCTTCTACACACCATCTCATGGCCTAGTTCCTAGATCTGGTTATTCAAGAAAGGGAATGTTTTCCCCTCCTTGGTCAGAATATGGTTGGTAGGTATGAGTGGCCCTCTGGCTTTGTCTGTCACACAAAACCAACAGCTAAACCTTAGCGCTGTGTGTGTTACTGCTAAGCTGTTCCCAGTGCAGGCAAATTGCCACCTAAGATCAAAAAAAGGAAACAGAGAAGACTATGCAACTCAGTTCTTATTTTTGTCATTATTTTCATACTGTTTGTCGATAGAGTCCAGCAGTTATTTGATATACTTAAAAAAATGAAGTGCAAAAATAGTTCAGACACACCATAACATGCACAGCTGCTCATAAGGTTCAGATGAGCATTTCCAACAGTGTTTCAATTTGGTTGAAAGGTATTTTGCTGTGTAAACTTACTTAGCATTAGTAAGCCAAAAGTTAGTGTATTTACTACACTAGCTCTTACTATGAGTTATAGAAGCAAGACAAGTGAGTTGGGATAACAAGTCTCAGGTAAATTTAGCCCAAGCAATGGTATTTCTCTTGTTGTAGCAATCGTTGTTAATCGTTCATCTGTTTCCCCATGAAATATGTATAATGGAAAAGGGGCCTCTGTTTTAAAAGGCAAATTTATGAAGGCCTGTCTGAAAGATTCCAGATCCAAGAAAATCCTTCACTGATCCTGTTTTCCTCAGGGTCACTTCGCACTTGCCCTCAGGAGCAAGGGAGAAATGTGGATTCCATCTCCCAGCCCAGGGAGTTCCAATGCAAGGGAGTGAAGAAAGAAACTGGACTGACTTTGGAGTCCAACATAGAGCAGGTACAGGAGACACTGCTCAGGTATTGAGGGGTCGTGTGATATCCCACGTGTTTTGAGGGGGTGTTTGGGCATGGCTGAGCCTCATCAAAGATACGATTCATGCTTCTCTGTTCTTTCTGTTCAGCAGTTTCACAGCTGAGCGTGTAGGTCCTAGGCACAAGAGGAAGTTCTGCTGCTAATTGTATGTATCATTTGGTGGGTTTGATGTAAACCTTGCTCAGGCACAAAAAGAGGAGTTTTCTTTGTGATGTACTTTTCCTTACTTATGTTCAAGGGCTTGTTGCAAATGAGATAAAGCAATGAGAATGCTGAATCAATAAGCTGGAATTGAGAGGCAAAGCAGTGTTCAACATCAAAATCTGAAGCAAGTAGAGGGCTGTCGTACTGGGATATTAGAGTCAGAGGTCTCTCATATACCACTACACGTTGGCTAGACATTATGTTCTTTGTTAACTCTTAAAAGGATTTTGAAAATGTTGAGTTAATCATGACCAGATCAGGTTTTATTTGATTTTGTGGAAGGGTGACTCTATCCTGTGCCCCCCGTACACAGATGACTTTTCCTACAACCAGCCTTTCACCTCCATTACCTGTTATTCCAGCTACAAACTTGTCTGCTTCTTCTTAAATTGAGCCATCTGGCCAGGATGTACTTCATTTTTCAGGGTATGGATTAGGCACGGGATTTCAAAAAGGGCAAATCAAGCTCCAAGTGCTGAGCCTGCACAGCATTGTTTTGCTTTTCACTGCAGTCCCCTAGGAACAGTCCCACTCATGAGAACACTAGATTGCGAAGAGTTCAGCCAAAGCATCTTCTGCCTACTCAAGTTTCTAGTCCTTCCTACATGCATTTCCAAGTACCTTGTTCTTTTTGCAGCATACAGCACTTCCTTCCAAGACCTTCCCTACACTTGCCTGCTTTATGAAATGGCTTGCTCCCCTCCTGAGTGAGTCTTTTCTCAGTCCAGAAGTTTTCCCCAACTTTTCTCTCCTTAAAAAAACCCAGAAATAGCAAAGGTGCATCAGTTACCTGCATCCTGGTACTGCCTGGAGGGCTTGAGTTCTCAGGTTTGTGTTTCTTTCTGCCAGGACAGGGCTTACAGAGTTTTTGCAAACTCTTTTAGTGGTTTCCAATACAGGCCATAGGGAAGAGAGATCACTGACAAATATGTTTTATTAATAAGCACTGTTATTTAAAGCATGCTCTGCACAACCTGTCACACTTGTTATGTTTCACGAGGCTTAATACAGAATTTCTGTATGAGCCATTTCATCTGCTTCTCATTTTTTGTGAGTTGGGTTTGGGGGGGGTGGGTTTGATTGGTTTTGTTTTGTGAGTTTTTTTCATTTTTTTTTTTATTTTAAGGGGATAGTAGTTAGCCTTGTTCTGGTACTTTTCTCTTGTTATGTATCCAGAAACCTGAAGTAGCAAGAAGCAAATTAAATTTCCCGTGGAAGTAGCCTTGTAAGTATTATTTATAACTGCATAGATATTATTTAGTTTTTATTCTGCCTGCTGAAAGTGGTGGAAGATGTGCAACAGGCAATGGCATTGAGTCAGGCCTTAATATCTTCTACCAGTTTCCAGGAAACAAAGATCTTTCAAACATGAAGCTCTACTGGAAAACAAAGTGGTTGTAATCCAGTAATATCTATATTTCATTTCATTTCATTGCTAAATTGACTGTGGTTAGGTAAAGAAGAAACTATTTTAACTATCAAATCAAAATAGGGATTTAAGGAGGAATTTTCATTTTTGTTTAGGCTGAGCAGAGCGATAAATATCCAAGATTTTAAACATGGATTCTTCACCTAGATTTGTACATACTAATCATCAGTTATATTCTTGTATTGAGGGTTTTCCTTTTACATCTTACATTTATAGACAATTTCCCCTGCAGAAGGCAATTCAAACGCTGTGTTTCTAGTCATGGTCCCAGACCTGCCTCCTCTTCTCAAACTAAAATTGCAGCCCGTCTCTCAGAAATCCCTTCCCATATATGTAACCGACAGACCAAGCCCATTGTGTCTCAAATAGAACTTTTAATTTCCTTTCACTTTTCTCCTCAACTAATACAATCTCATCTCATTCATATCCATTCAAACTGCTGCCACGATGGCTGTCTAGCCGTGCCCTTTGGCCATGCCAGCCTTCTCCTTCTAACTCTCCACTGGCATTATTTTTGTTGTATCAACCACACGCTCCCTATCTTTCCATTCAAAGCCCTTCATAGCCTCTTCCATCCCTATCTACCTTTTACTAAAGCAAAGGCGGCTTCTGCCTCTTGAGCCCTCCAGGCAGTATGAACTGCACCATAAGGTCACCTAGTGTGACCTCTACTCACCTCAAGCCTTTACATTTAGCAAAGATACTCATATATTAAACCCAAAGGTTTCAATTAAACTAAAGCATTGTAGTTCTCAGGAGACTACTCTGTGTTTCACAAGCAGAAAACAAGAGTGATCACTGTTGCCTGAGACTTTTACGATGACCTGAATGATTCAGGAGGTCAACCAGGCCATTGGCTGTAAAGGAATGGGATAAGAAAAAGACAAATAAGCCTTCATGTCCCTGCTCCCCTGAATGGGAGGGAAATGTCTTCCTGACCCCCAATCAGCCCTGTGCAAGGGAGAAAGAGACATCCATCAGTACTGTAGAAAAAAGGGTTTCCTCATTGCTTCAAAGCACCCACTTAAACTATTCTCTGTTTTGAGCTACGAAACATGAAGGATGCCTCTGAAGAAGGGAGGAAATAATGGTTGAGATAATAAATTTTAAAAATCCATTTCAATGAAATTTGGTATCTTTTGGATGTGTTTCAAGAGGCAATTCCTGAAGGAATCTTTTTCTGCAGTTGGGGTAAATGCAAAGCCTCACAAATTGTTTGTTTGTTTGTTTGTTTGTTTGTTTTAATGCATTCTCTGTTTTCTCAAGACTGCAGGAGCTGATTAAGTGGCTTTGTCTTCAGTGGGAACGCTTGTAAGGTGACTTCCATTCAGTTGGCTTCTATAAACCGTGTGCAGACTCCAAAGGGCCTCTAAACCTTTGCCAAATTCAGTTGAAGTGGTCCAACTGGTTTTAAATGGATCACAACATATACAGATATGCATGGCCAGGCATAGATGACATGCACTGGTGCCTTTGTGTTGGGAAAAGGAAAGTAAGGGAGCAATAATTTCTCCCTCATCTCTGAAACTACTGGCTGAAGACAGGAGATTTGATTATAGCTGTTATTTTAATACCAAACTGGGATTGTTAAAAGTATGTTGAAGGATATGCACAAAGCCATGCTCCCAAAAAGAAAGAAATGAGCAGGAAGGCTATGATACAGGTACTGGGTTCAGGAAGAACCAGTGAGACTCTCCAGCCCCAAACCTAACACCTACAAAGACTCCACGGTTTCTTCTCGAAGCTAGTGAAGTATCTCATGGTTTAGTTTAAATTAGTGGCAAACACAGAGCATTGCTAAGTCAGCAGCAATCATTATTTAAAATTTGTGTGTGATTTCAAATTGCTTTATATCTAACACAATAAGGGACACTAGGACCCATAACAGATCAGCCGTGGAACCTCTGTCTCCTCATTAAACTACCAATGGACACCTCTTGACTTTCTTCTGTGCCAGTCTTCAGGCTTCAGAGAAACTCCTCTGGGTATGTGCAAGGTGATATCATTATCTCCTCTCATAACCCCTCTCAAGCTTTGACTTTGCTCTGAGATCTACAGAAGCTTGACAAAGCCTGCAAGTGATGTGCTGAAGATGCTGCTAACCAGGCTGATCAACACAAATACTCTTTTCCCTTAATGCTAGTGGCTGCTTCCTTCTCTCCTCTTGCCTCAGCCTTACTTTGCCTGTTCTTCGGGCCAGGGCTTTATCCTTGTTCTGTGTTGGTGCAGTGCCCAGCATAACAGGGACCTGGACCATCACTAGAGCTCGTAGGTCTTTTGGGTGGATAAATAATTATGGTAATCTGCAAGCAATTGCTTTGAGGCTTTGAGGGATGGTGTTTTCTGTAAATCAAAGATTGCAGCTTGCCCCCCAAAAAATCAGTTAAAATATTCCACATACTGATCTGCTGATCCCAAACATAGAGAGGTCACTGTAAACAACTAAAAGAATTTCCTTCCCCCCACCCCAAGATTTTTATCAAATATGTTTTTTGAGAAAGAAGTGCAAGTTTTGAATCTGTTTCCTGTTTCAGTTCTTTTCTGAAGAACTCATCTCAAACTTTGTCCTTAAGACAGCTGTATTATTTTTTTACAAGTGGTACTTTTTAAAACTCATTTTATACGTATGCATGTCTGTATTAAAACAATTAAAAGCAAACTTCACAACAGCAATGTAAGGCTCTGCCTGGTTTTCCCTAGTTACCAGCCTTGTACAAATTAAAAGCACATTAGCCACTTTGAAAATAAATCTGACTGCAGTTCAACCTCTTCTCTTTGGAGTTTTAGTTTGAAGATAGCAGTGGCATTTCACTGCCTAAGCCACTTGAGTGAATTTCCTGATTTTGCTCGGTTGCTCAATTTCCTGTTGGGCTCACATTTTGCCTAATTCAAGACAAAAAGACCCCTATAAATGGGATGAATGATTGAAATTGCAGAGCTGGTCATAGTAATTTGATTGCAGTTCAGCATGTGCCTCTCTGAACAGAGGCAGAATTTCTGAGACATGCATATAAGTAACTCTAAAAATGTCTTTAATTCAGCTTTTTCTCCCCTTATTAAATTACCCATCTATGTATCCGAAGATCTGTTATCAAAGGTCTTCTTGTGCGCAGGTTTTAATGTGTGTGCATGACAAGTTTCCCCTTGTTATGACATCACTCTTAAGTCTCTAAAGCAGGACAAAAATAAAACAATAGGAAGTGCTGCGGTCTGTTATTCATAAAAGCTCTCTAGCAGTACTTAGGAGTACATTTAAAGCAGATCTGCTTCCCTGCATGATTTTTTCAGTGACAGGCTTTACATTCAACTTTTAAAAATCCAGGATCGTGAATGTAACTAAATAATGCTTTAGCAAAAAATATTACTTATAAATGTATATGTAATCCACACAATTTCAGTCTCTAACCTGATTGTTCCCCACATCTTTTGTTTACATATTGCCTGTCACGCTGTACAGAATTACCAGGCTATACGATCTTGAAGTAAAACTGGACTTTATTCCATTGTTCCTTCCACAGTGAAGAAAACTGCCTACATGGGTTTAGTTATCTCTTAGAGCAGCTGAAGACTTTATGAATTGAAGGAGGCACTTGCTGTTCTATCTGAACACCACCAGCCTGATCTTTTCTGGGAGGGATTTCCCCGGCTGAGAACACAGCACTAGCCATGGTCCAGGAGCTACCCAGTGTATGATCTGTGTGGGGCTGGAAGCTTTAGGGGTTCAAATTGCATAGATCGAGCCAAAACCGAAATCATGAGGGGATGATGTGACTGAGAGCAGCCCTAAAGAGAAGGACTTGGGGTGCTGATTGATGCAATGTGCGCTCGCAGCCCAGAAGGCCAAACGTATCCTGGGCTGCATCAAAAGAAGCGTGGCCAGCAGGGCAAGGGAGGGGATTCTGCCCCTCTGTTCCTCTCTTGTGAGACCTCATCTGGAATACGGTGTCCAGTTCTGGAATCCTCAACATAAGAAAGAAATGGAGCTGTTGGAACGGGTCCAGAGGAGGCTACAAAATTGATCAGAGGGCTGGAGCACATCCCATAGGAGGACAGGCTGAGAGAGTTGGGATTGTTCAACCTGGAGAGGGGAAGGCTCTGAGGAGACCTTATAGCGACCTTCCAGCACCTGAAGGGGCTACAAGAAAGCTGGGGAGGGACTGTTCACAAAGGCTTGTAGTGATAGGACCAGGGGTAATGGGTATAAACCGGAGAGAGGCAGATTTAGGCTAGACAGAAGGAAGAATTTCTTCATTATGTGAGTGGTGAGGCACTGGCACAGGTTGCCCAGGGAAGCTGTGGCTGCCCCATCCCTGGAGGTGTTCAAGGCCAGGTTGGATGGGGCCTTGGGCGGCCTGATCCAGTGGAGGGCATCCCTGCCCAGTGCAGGATGGTTGAAACTAGATGATCTTTAGGGTCCCTTCCAACCCAAACTATTCAATGTTTCAATGGTTCTATGACAAAATCCTGTTATAAGGTGAATTTCTGTCATATCTCAAGTATCTCTTCTCTCAAGAACTTGCTGGTAGAGTGGGTAGCAAATTATTAATATAGGTGAGCCAAACACCTATATTTGTTAAACTAAAACATTAATTTTGCTGTGGATGCTTGGGCCTGATGATTCTGAAAGGGCTATTCTGAACCACATTTCCAGCAGCCTGATTTGCTTCAGATGTGACAGGCAGATCCTGCAGGAAATGAAAATGTTATGTCTTCTTTGCTGAAAATTATTATTCCTAAGCAGTGCTCTTGCATGTGTCTTTCGTTTCAGATGGTCTGTTAGTGGCAGGGATCTTGCTATCTTATACATCTGGTTAATGGCCTAGAACATCGTCACTGTTTACAGTTATTTCTAACAGAAACTGAGATCAAAGATCAAGTTAGTGGAAGAAAGAACAATGAAAGATGAGAGTCAGTCCTCTGTTAGGAGGGACTGTGTTCTGCCCTTTCAGAGCTTTATCTGATAAGTATTTTTCCGTCTCTGACAACTATAAGCCAGATCCTGTGATGTTTATATTGACCAGCTTTGTATTTAAAACTACATCAATAAGACCACATTTAATTTGGGCACATTTTTAAACCACTGCCCTTTCACTTCTTGAAAAAAAACATTTTACTCAGCAAGAACTACATGATGCTGCCTCAAAAATCGCTGTGCTTAGGTGTCCTTATGACCACGAATGGAGCATACCAGCCTTTTTGTGATTATGGACTAGATCTGAAGGTTACATCATCTTCTGGGTCTTGCAAATAGAACGATATAGGTTGAAACAAGGAAAATAACTTCTCAGAAGAGTCAGGTACACAAGGATCCAACAGCCTCTTGGTACCTTGCAGGCTGGGTAGCTCTGAAGGTGGGCTTCACATTTGCATCTGTGTATCAGCAAATTTTAAAATGTGTATGTAACACAAACAGGGTCAAGATACTATGACTGATTTGGGTGGTTCTATTTTTATGTTATTTTATTTTTAAGCTAGCTAGGAGCAGCCACGGTTTAAATTGAAGCTGTCACTTCCATGTAATTGAAGAGGTATTTACAGAAGATGCAGATGCTTTCCATACCGAATGTTGTGCAGGTACAGAGTGAGAAGTTACAATTACAATTAATTTCTGAGTCCATGCTCTGGAGCCAGGAAGCAGCAACGTGGCTCCTTATCACCATAAATGCATGAGGGAGGGGGTTTTATTGGGGTTTCATGTGTATTTTTCAGTGCTGCCAGAACCTGGAAGTTGTGAAATGCCTGGTATCTTTTGCATGCATTTGTCCAAGAAGGTGCCTCTATCTAGCAAGGTCTCCAGACTGGGACAGCAAAGGCTCCGGCAGCACCTGAGAGGTTTAACTAAAAGTGACCGTCAGACAAAAGCGGTGAGTGTTGTGTTCCACCTGTTATCTCAGGGAGTCAGCAGCACCACCTTCCCCCTCCACCTTCCCTGCAAAACCTGGCAGCACTGAGATAACATTTTGTTCAAGATCAGCTCATGCTAGGTTATAAAGTTAGGAAAATGAGTACCTTGAGGAAGCAAGGGTGGATTTTCTGTTTGCTTAATTTATGGGCCGAGTCCAGCATGGTACAAAGGAAGCCCGGCTGTTAATGTCCTTTGTCACCCGGCTTTTCCAGGATGTGATTTTGCAATGGCAAGACATAAAAGGGAGTTTGAAGAACACTCTGCAGTGATGGTGGCTGACTGCTGTGTTTCTGGTTACAACTAACAGCCCATTCTCACCAACTCTCTCCAGTTCTGCTTGTTCACAGGCCCGGGGCAACTGGAATAACTTTCTTTTGTCCCACACTCCTCCATCACCATGGAAACAAATGGGAAATATTAGAAATAATTTTAACTTTTTTTTTTTGGTTAGTAGACTGGGAAGTTTTCAAGACAACACACACATAGGGTATAGGTAGTTCAAACTCTGTGATTAACACTTTAAAACCATGGGTTTAACCTGTATCTTGGGCTGTCGCCTGGCTCCCTGCCAGTGCCCATGGGAAAACATCCTCACAAAGTCACAGAGGGTGTTGGTGACTGCGCAAGTATGTGGGGGATGCCCACTGCCAGCCTGTGGTTGTTGTCACCAGCAGTTACAGGGAGGTCAAAATCCTCCCCAGGACCACCCTGAGCTCATCTTAATTGTGCCACCGGTGGAAACAAAGGTCAGCCCTTGTGCAGGAGTTTAAAAGTTGAACTTGCACTCCGAAGGGGACACGGTAGCCCAAAGCTCCTAGGGACACATTAGTCACTAGTCGCTGTGTCCTGGGAAGCAAAGACAACAATAAACACGGGACCCAAATGGAGGGGCAAAAGGAGCATTATCAGTAGCCCCTCACACACTGGGAATTTAGGGAGGGGATTCCCCTCTGCCTTTGTGCAAGCCTTGCATCTCTGAGAATCCCACTGGGCACTACTCAGCTGTGCAGCAGCATTTGCATCATGGGGGGCTTTAGACAAACGTGGATTTCTGATTTCTGGTTCAGAGTCTGTGAAGAGATCCTTGCCAGCTGCAGCTGCTGGAAGGTACAGCATCTTGGCATGGTTGTGAGACTGATGGATCACCTGGCATCAGACCCAAGGAAGCCTGAAGGCTCTCATCTACAACCTCTGGATCCAGCAGTTAGCCAGAAGGTCTTGAGTCTTTCCCCAACCTGCAATTCTTTAAAGCACCCTGCAACATCTGTATCACTAGGGTATTTCATGGGAAAGTTTTCTTTTTGTTGGTTACATGTTGCTGCTTGCATATGTTTTTTTGCCCTGTATCTAAACCATCTATTCCTTTCAAGTGACAGATACTAAAAGTAGTAAGCTGTAAAAACATGTACCACCAGGGTTATAAAGAAAATCTCTTGGGAGACGGTAAAACAAACCCAGTCCCAAACACCCTTCCCTTGCCCATGCTGCCAAACCACCTCCTTTTCTACCACACTGCCAACAACTCAATTCTTCCACAATACCTACAGGGAGGGAGTAGCAGATTAAAAAGCCAGGTTCCTCCCTCCCCGAGGTTTCCCAGCACGTATTGCCAGCTTGGGGAATACAAGGGAAGGGGAGAGGAAAGGCTGGCTCTGCCCTGCATTGGGCCGAGCAACTTTTCAGCTGTATAAAATATATTAAATTCCCATCTCGCTGGAGCCGGTGTTGAAAGATTTCAGCAAGGCCAACACTTGACCTTTAGCAGACAATAGCTCCAGCCCTAATTGGCAACTGCTCATTGTGGGTTTTCATGTGTTTTGAACAGGCGGGTTTCATGCTCATTCCCATGTAGGCTCAGGTCTGGGGCTGCGAGAGGGAAGCGGAGAAGGTTTGGTGATTTCTGATTGTTCTATAATGCCACCTGCTGACTCGAGGGCGACAGCAGCCAGTGTATCAAAAGTCCTTTCACCGAGCTCCGCTTTTAACTTCAGTGCTATTTATATTAATGGGATCATTCAATGCGTTTCACTCATGTTCTGATTTAGAGTCCAAGGACAGACCTGAGTTACAAATCCTAAGTGAACACCGTAAGATATATTCGACATTAACTATACTGGCTTATTGTGCTTCGGCTGGGCTGCAAATAGAAAATATAATGAGGAGGTGATTGGAAAGGTCTTGATACTCAAAATATTAAAATGTCGTGTTTATATTGCACTATACTTTTTCACGACTGATGCAAGCTGCAAGCATTTGTGTGGCAGCACTACAATGCGTCTTCACTAAGTGAATGAGAGGATAGGAGGGGAAAAAACATAAGTGGCTACTTTATTCCTAAGGGAGGCTGAGATCTTACTCCCTCTACAGGGATGATTTCATCATCCATAGCAATTCATGCAAAGATATATAGAATAGTAAAGAGGCCCCCCATCCAGAAAAAAAAGCTCCAAATCATCTACTTTGCAAAGCCTGGGAAAGTTCAAACATATCTGGAGTGAACACCACGCCGCTGATTTAATCCTTTAACAAACTGAAAATTCACAGCCCTTTTATCTAACAAGAACTCTCACTTCCTGGACTCATCCCATTATGCCAGTGGGTCCTTGTTCTTCACCACTTCCCTGTCCTGACCGAAATCCTGTTTTCACCCCTATCTCTGTCTGAACCCTTATCAAAGTATCTCTCTTGCGGGGCATACGCACTCCCAGCACGCCTCAGCTATTCCTGCTGCTTTGCCCAAGCTCTGTGGGTCCTCTCAGGTTCACTTTCCCTTAGCTCTGGTTACGCTTTTGCTCCTGGCACTGACCTTGCTCATCAGCTTCATAATTAACTATTTATTCAGGTCTTTACCAGCACCTGCAACAAATCTTTCTGTCTTGCTTATGAGTTCCAGGTTTACGCTCAGGCTGTCTTCTGACATGGGCAGCTTGATGCTCTCCAGAGTAGTGGAGACAAGCTCTTCAAAGCCTTTGCACCGCTCTCCTCCTTCTGGCACCTTAACGGGGTCTAATTTTTTGTACTGGCCTCCCACGCACTTAATAAAAGACGCATATTCAAGCAGGCTTTGTGCCCAGAATGCAATTAAGCATCCAACTGTCCGATCTGTGTGGCCAAATCCTCCATGTTCCTGGGGGTTCTCAGGTGCAGGTTCACACTGGTTCATCAGGTTTCCACAGGGGGGAGGAAATGTAATTTAGCTCTTTCAGTCTTAGTCATTGAAAATAAAAGGGGAGTAAGTGAAGCTTGTCTTTGGCTGGAGGAATGGCAAACAGACCAGGCACGATTCTTTATCTTCAAGTGAAATTTGCAAGTGAACAAGGCATTATAATTGATGCAGATTTAAAGATATAAGGTGAGGCTATTCGCTGTTTAGGTTTAAATGACAAACCTTATCTCACTTTTCCCATCCCCTCCCTTTTCTTCCCTTGCACAGCAGAATGCTTAATAAAATTTTTTTCAGACCAAATCCTCAGAACTGCTGTTCCCCCAACTCCAGTGATTTTTAGAGCATCTGGGGATATTTAGCAACGTGGACACCCCACCCCTTCAAACCTTTCTTTCAACACAAGCTGACCACAGAGATGCCATAATACCTGAGACATGCTCTGGGTCTCTCTGTGTCACTAACAAAAATATTACACAAGATATAAAGAACCCAAAGCCACAACACAGAACATAACCAGTGCATCAGCACACATGCACAGAGAATCATAGAATAGTTTGTGTTGGAAGGGACCTTAAAAATCATCCAGTTCCAACCTCCTTGTGATGGGCAGGAACATCCCACTAGATCAGGCTGCCCAAGGCCCCATCCAGCCTGGCCTTGAACACCTCCAGGGATGGGGCAGCCACAGCTTCCCTGCCTGTGCCAGTGCCTCATCACCCTCATTGTGAAGAAATTCCCCTTACGTCTAGTCTAAATCTGACTCTCTCCAGTTTATACCCGTTACCCCTAGTCCTATCACTACAAGCCCTTGTGAACAGTCCCTCCCCAGCTTTCTTGTAGCCCCTTCAGGTACTGGAAGGTCACTACAAGGTCTCCTCAGAGCATTCCCCTCTCCAGGTTGAACAATCCCAACTCCCTCAGCCTGTCCTCCTATGGGATGTGCTCCAGCCCTCTGATCAATTTTGTAGCCTCCTCTGGATCCATTCCAACAGCTCCATTTTCTTCTTACGTTGAGGATTCCAGAACTGGACACGATACTCCAGATGAGGTCTCACAAGAGAGGAATAGAGGGGTAGAATCCCCTCCCTTGCCCTGCTGGCCACACTTCTTTTAATGTGGAAAAGGATACGGTTGGCCTTCTGGGCTCTGAGTGCACATTGCTGAGCTTCTCATCAATCAGCACCCCAAGTCCCTCTCTGCAGTGCTGCTCTCAATCACATCATCCCCCATCCTGTATTGAAACCACGGGAGGGGTACAAAGTCTGCCTGACCGATGTAAAGATGTAGACACTGAGGACGTATCATGTCTGTTTAATTTCAGATCAGACTCTGGACTGTTAATTGTGCACCCTGATAAAATGGCAGTACATTTCCTCACAAAGCTGTGGCCCAGGCCCATCAAAACCTTCCCTGGGGATGCCTGGTCATGGCTTGAGGAATAGCCAGCGTTCCAAAAAGGCAGTATGGACAGTCCAGAGCCAGCCCTGGCTCCCTTTGTGCTCCTCTAGCATTGTGTCAGCAGGCTTTACATCCCCAAGGATGTCTGGCCCCTCCTTATGCTGCACACCAGGGCTCACCAAACATACACACCGCTGTGTTTCATGCTATGAAAACAGCATCTCGACGGCATGGAGCACAGACATTGCATTGGTTTGGACATTTTGAACCTCAGAATATGATGCCTTAGGGCTACAAGACCACCACATGGGCCCAGAGAAGACCACAGCACCATATGCAGGAGCTGGACTCAATGATCCTTGAGGGTCCCTTCCAACTCAGGACATGCTATGAATCTATATACATATTATATGTAGCCAGGCTGTGCCACTTTTCATTGGATCAGAAAACAGCATCTGCTCCTGTTTTATTTAGCAACATGAATGTCACCAAGGAAGGAAGTATTTCCACCTCCTAGGACTTAAAAGGGGGAACGTCTTATACTATAAATTCTGTTAGGAGTTTAATCCTGACTCTGAAACACTGGAAAACACCGTGGAAGACTTAGTCTCTTCCAATTGTTTAGGCAGCGAGAACAGGGAGGTTAGAAAACAACAGGGAATGAATGATGCCAGAAAAATAGTCTAGGATGAATGGAAAAGTATATTAAAATTATTTTGTAGTGGTGTTACCAAATGACAGTGTTGTTTTTGTTGCAGTGTCACTAAATTACTATAGTAATGCATTGCATACTTACTGTGTGGGGATCTTCAAACATCCAGAGATGGATCCATCTAGAGATGGATGATAACCTCTACCAATCTGCAGCCACACCAGCTTCCCTTGCACATAGTTGGCATTGCACTCATTTTGCCCTTTAACCGTAACTAAGTCAGGAAAGATAAAGTGTGCAAAGGAACAAAAGCAGCAAAATACTCAAACTTCAATACAAAGCAAGATACCACAGGAGCTCTAGGTCCTCACTTTCTGTTTTGTGTTTTCCACCTATTGCAGAGGACCTTGAAAACTGAGGTATTGTTCGACTAAGGACGATGCTGTCCACTGAAATATCTGATTGCACATAGAGGCAGATGACCCTTTGATGAATCAGCAAAGGTTTGAAAGAGGTGCACAAAGAAGGAAACAACACATTGGAGAACAAATGGGATCTAAGCATACCTTGGCATCCTGAGCTCTGTTTATATTTATTTACATTTCTTTGCTGATAGCTAGGAATTGTTGAAATAGCTCTGGAATTGTTCAATTTTCTGTGGTATTCTTCTGTTGTATAGAAATAAATACCTCAAAAGCTGAGTGGATCAAGTTTACTGAGCTACGTATCTAAGAGGAAGAAGAACTTAAGTCAGATTGGGATAACACGTCTTAGAACACAGTATCTAAGAAAGGTACTTATTTTTTGTTAGTGCCTTTGGTAAAAAACAGTTTGTATTTCACAAAAGCAAGAGGGGGTGGGAGTGAAAGGCAGACAAACAAGAAGGGAAGAGTGTTGCAGTACTGCATGGATTCATTAGATTAGCATATCTCTGCAGCCACCTCTGGCTCTGTTCTTAGTATTGCTGGATTCTTGCAAGGCAAAAAAAGGATGTTGCCCTCAGAAGCTGACATGGAGGAACTGGGATGAGAGAGGAGCAGTGAGGGTGTTGAGCAGGAGTTTTGCTTTAGCAGATCTGATAGTGACAGAGGGAAGGGGCATTTGGAAGGCACTGGGTTCTGCTGAGATACGATGGTGCGACTGTCCTTTGCTGGGATCATCAGGCAACAGCAGCAACAGAATGGGCTCCTTGGTCTTTTCCTGGATATTTATAAATCACAGTTCTCTTTCCAGAGAAGATGAAAGGTTTGATAAAAGAGGAACTGCCATCATTTTCCCATTTTTCAGAGGGCTGGCAGCCTCTGCGAGGATGCCCAGCAGCTGCACACCGCACCATGCTGTTTCTCCAGCTTGCAGTTTTCCAAATGACTGTCACCTTCCTCCTTGTCCCACTCCACTCAACTTGGCTGTCAGAAGTTCATTCAGTCTTATTTTTCTACCCTAATTCCTGCTGCCTCATCCTTTCATTTTACCCGGAAATATCATAAACATATCTCTAAATCCTTAATAATACTGCCAAGTAAACCAGCTGCAGCATCCTCATTGACTCTAGGAAACACCAAGCCTGGGAGTCTGAGGGTTAGAGGACAGCTACCCCACATTAGAGCAGAGCAGATATCCCCCACAGCCATATGTTGTTATAGCAGTAGGAATCTAGATCAGTGTCCATCTTCTTGCATTTTTTTCCCCAGGGCAGCCAGCCCTAAGGATAGAAATGGGCACTGGATTTTTTTGCCCAGTGCACTTCGCCTCTTCACAAACCAGACTGAAATCACTAAACTTTATTGAAAGCAGGGAAAAATTGCAGATCCCAGCTTTGTGGGGTGACACGTGATCCCTGCTGCAAGTAATGAGAGGTGAGGGTGTTCAGGATTTTAAAGTGGCCACTAGGACTTCAGTCACCTGGGCTGGACTTAACCTAGAGATGTATAGGTAGAGTGTTGAACTTAATGCTCCTTTCAACTTCTTGATCTAGCAGATGTTCATTCTGTGTATAACCCTGCAAGAAGCAAAAAAAGTAAATAACAGACTGTAAAGTAATACCTAAGTAAAAAAATTTTAAACTCTGATACATTTCTGTATGACTGTTCAATATTACTCACCAAGCTGTGCAATACATGCTATGAAGGTTTGTTTGCTTTAGTGAGCAGATCATAGAATCATAGAATCATTATGTTGGAAAAAACCTTTGAGATCATCAACTCCAATCACACCTGTCCACTATTAATCAGATCCCTAAGCACTTCATCTACCCATCTCTTAAACACCTCCGGGGATGGGGGCTCAACCACCTCCCTGGGCAGCTTGATAATGCTTCATAATCCTTTCTGTGAAGAAATTTTTTCCTAATGTCCAATCTAAACTTCCCCTGATGCAACTTAAGGCCATTCCCTCTTGTCCTGTCCCCTGTCACTTGGGAGAAGAGACCAACACCCACCTCTCTACAACCTCCTTTTAGGTAGTTGTAGAGAACTGTAAGGTCTCCCCTCAGCCTCCTCTTCTCCAGGTTAAACAACCTCGGTTCCCTCAGCTGCTCCTCATAAGGCCTGTTCTCCAGCCCCTTCACCAGCTTCGCTTCTGAGCAAACCAGAAGGTTGTAGGTTTAGTAAGGAGTTAGTATTTAATTGTATTTTTTTATTTTATTAGTTATATATTAATTATGTTTTCAGTGCTTGAAATGAGAGGAAGAGAGGATCTGACAAAAACTTGTTCTGGATGTTTACTTTGGAGAACCAGAAGTCTGAAAACACACTTCGAACAAACAATTGAAGATGTTCTGCTCAGTCTTATTGCTGCTTTCTAGGATTACTGGTACAAATTAAAGCAATGCTGAAATTTTCATTGCAGTTTGGAAATAAAAGCTGGACGAGGAGTCACATTAGAGACCAAAAGTATTGACCTACTATTTGCAGCAAACACTAGATGGGATAATGTCCAGACAAAAGAGGAAGCACTGGAAAGGGGCAGCCTGCTTACTCACCTGCTTTAGATCAATCTTGAGCCTTTGAGCTTTGCTAATCTTCCCAACCCAACTCCAGATGTTAAGGCTGGCTGGAGGGAAGAATCACAGAATCACTAGGTTGGAAAACACCCACAGGATCATCAAGTCCAACCATAAGAAGGGAGGATATGCAAAAGAAAATGCACCACATATCCAAGATTGGAAGTTATACAGTCTCAGGCATCCAAAAAAGATGGGAGCTCACCAGCTCTTCCACGTACAGGATGGAGGTTTGAAAGTGGAAATGAGCTGCTCTTGTCCTGTGCTACTTCCCAAGCCATGAAGGTTCTGCCACTGGCCCACCACAGCTAATGATGAAGAAGGATCCTCAACAGGGAAACTCAGCTAGCTGGTAGAGTTAAAGGTGACATAGGACAATCTCATCATCTCATCCAGGAGGACCATCACTGACTACCAGACTACAGCTAACCCATGATAATGGCAGCTGTGCTCCCGTTACAGCCGTGCCCATCACCCTGGGCAAAGAGCAGGTACTGCAGATAGAAACTTTGGGAAACAGCCTTGAAAACACAGTCAGCAGTGATGGACGAAGCATTGTTGTGTGTGCATTGGCAAGAGCACACAGGACCAGTGCCAGAGAGGTTGTGCTCTCCATCTACCATCAGTGCAGCCTCAGTGCTATGCCCAAAAAATCAAACTGTAGGTACCAAGAAACTCTGCAGGGTTTCTCTCTCTGTAGGATGAACTGGACTACCAGCTTTGGAGGCTCATTTACACTTTTTCCATAGTGGACTGTTTATTCCAGTGCCCCAAACCAAATAAATAACTATTAACACTAAATTTTCAGGTCCTTGTGCAAAGCTTCTGCTGATTTTCCCTTGTAATTTACCTATTATAAAGGTTACTGTGGGAAAGGGAAGAAATGTGAGGTGGGAATTAGTGGCATAATTCCTACCTGTGGGGATAAAATGCTAGGATAGGAAAAAGAGGACCTTGCGTTTGAGACTTCCACTGCCTGTCAGAGACCTGGGGCTACCAAAATCATCCAGCTTCACCTCCTGAGTAACACAGGGACATGGGGTTTCATGTAGACGTTTTCACACAAGCCCAGGAGAAAGACAACTTATTTTCATTAAGAGACTCCAAGGGATTTAGCACATTTCTGTTGGTGGGGGTAGCCACCACTGCCACCAGTCTGCGCCTTAATTTTAAGTAGCTACTTCAGGCTTCGTATCATAGAATCATAGAATCACCAGGTTGGAAAAGATCCACCGGATCATCGAGTCCAACCATTCCCATCAAACACCAACCCATGCCCCTCCATCGCCCTCCAATCTGTGATTGGGGAAGCTCTGAAACAAACACCTTTACAGAGCGTTGTGGATTATGGAAGGGAGGTGCTGCAGAAAGACAACTTACAGTTAAAGTCAAGTCACGAGGATCTCTGGACCAAACAGCAGGAGGGGCATTTCTGCAGCCACTGGCCTTCAGTGTCATATTTTAAAATGCCTTAATTGTATCCCATTTCAGTTATAATTCATGTTACACAAGACAGAGGGAAAACAGAAAAAAAAGCGTTGGTAGTTTGGATAGGTCAGCCAGAAAACTGATGGATTCAACACTTTCTTGGATGACTGAGAGCTCAGGAGACATAACAGGAAAGGAAGGATAGCCTTATGTCAAACAATGGAGACGTTGAGAGGCTTTGAATATTTTGATTCCATGGACAAAAAATTGCTGGCATTTGCCAATAAAATCAGGAAAATATTCACTGAAGAGCAAAATGCCTGTCTTTCTAGCACTGTCTTAATACTGAAAGGTGCTTTATTTGTTGATAGGGATAATTAATACAGGGTTTGCCTGAAAGGAGAGTAGCTCATAAGGCTGGAGAAGGTAAGTGTGTGAGAAAACATCTCCTGTCCACACCAGATAGTCTGTTCAGCTGCCACAGACGTCACCATGCACTGGCATGGATGTGGACTTGCAGACTGAAGAGCCCTGCTGAGCTTGTCTCATGGTTCGTCCCCTAATTAGCTGCAAGCATTAGGTGCTTCAGAACAACAGGCAAGAATCCAAGGAGGATGAACGTAACACAACCACAGATGTTTGTTCATTTACAAGCATGAGATTTATATCTCCTTTAAATTAAGGATATGAGCCACTGAGAGCAACAAAATGAGGCAGTATTAACCTTCCCAGAGTGTTCATAACCATCTTTGCTTGATTTCCTTTTCTTAAGGAGAGTTTCAATTGCAGTACTGGCTAGAGCTCAAGAGAGCTTTAAGAAAAGCCTCTTAAATCCTGATATTATTTAACAGGGCTATGGACAAATGATGCTTTGTCTTCACTTTCTTCAACTATCTTTAAAAGAAATGTCATCTGAAGTGCTTCCCAGATGATAGGATTCAGGAAAGACAATGTATTAGGAAGCATCGTTATAAATGCCCCATTGCAACATGAAGAACAAGGAAAAAAAGCAGTGTTCCAGCCCCCCCTAACCAGGTTGTTCACACCTGGCAGAGATAACAAAAATTGGTCTGTGGTGCAAGTTAAAATTCTTTTTTATTTATACTGTCATATTAAAAAGAAATATCTGTTAGGTATTTACTGCCCAAAGCAGAAGGTCATCTTCATGGCAGGGGGCTTGGAACTAGATGATCTTTAAGATCCCTTACAACACAAACTATTCTGTGATTCTATAACTCTATGATTCTATGATTTTTGTCTTATAGTAGAGTACAAGGCAGAAGTGCAACAAGGGAAGCAGTCCCTGCCATACCTCTAACAGGGAGGTGGTCGAGTCCCCTTCCCTGGAGGTGTTTAAGGGATGGGTGGACGAGGTGCTGAGGGACATGGTTTAGTGATTGATGGGAATGGTTGGACTTGATGATCCAGTGGGTCCTTTCCAACCTAGTGATCCTATGATTCGTGCAAGTCAGTTCTCCTCTGTGCTTCAGCTTCCCCTTCTGTAATTTAGGCTGGTGTTAACCACCTTCCTGGGGAAACACTGGCACATAAAACCCATGCACGACTGCATTTTCACATGCATTTTCTCTGTACAGTAAGAGTTCCTCAGTCACTCTGTACAACTGAGTAGATTTTACATTTCTCCAAACATCTTCAAAAGGAACATGAGCCTTTGTCCGGCCGCAGTCCCTTATCCCAGCTCATTTCACAGGCAGCACAGGCTGTTACTGTCTGCTACCCCGGGATGCTGAAATCTTGCACCACACACCGCACTTTGACGTGGCAAGGCACAGAGCGAAACCATACAGCGAAATGCCAAGTCCAGGCAAGGTCAGGACGGATTCCGTAGACTCTTGTGCTGCCACCCCTGCCTTCTCTTCACTTTTCCCTTCCTGTAGCAATTATTGCTCATCAGCACAGATTAGCAATTGCACAAGCAAACCCTTGGAACAAATGAATTCAGGGCCAAGGGCCAACCTTAGTCAGTGGAGCTTTGCCACTGATTTTAAATGGGATTGGGATTTAGCCCTGCAGCCTTCCCCTGTATTT
Source organism: Phaenicophaeus curvirostris (assembly GCF_032191515.1). Classification (NCBI taxonomy): domain Eukaryota; kingdom Metazoa; phylum Chordata; class Aves; order Cuculiformes; family Cuculidae; genus Phaenicophaeus; species Phaenicophaeus curvirostris. Next base: position 70,385,702 of record NC_091395.1, on the reverse strand, counting down.
CCTCTTTTCACCCATTCATGTGCTGTGCATGTGCAGCTTACTGGCGGCTCTCCGAGCTTTGGCATGAGGCACTCCCAGGTATGAGCTCCAAAAGCTGCGCCCGTAACCTCCTGGTGTTCTTCTCCACCCACTCCCTGGCCCTGTCTTTCTGCTAAGAGTTGTTCCATCAGTTTTTATGGTTTCTTTGAAAAGGCAGGAGAATAAAGACAAAAATAGATCTCAATTCATTCATACAGGTTTCTGTTGGGCTGTGAAGATTTTAAAGGTCCTCTCACCTCATCTCTTGTTTATCTAGTAGCCTCGGGACTCATCTACATGAAAGAGTTGCACCCATTCAACTAGATGTTAATTTAAACCGATTCATTAAACTAATACAAACCCCGGAGCAAGCAGAGGGGTGGACGCTCCCGCAGCGTATTAAAACCAGACTCCTATCGTTTTGCTTTAATCTGGTGAGAAACTAAACCAAAGTAAGGAGCGCCCGTGGACAGGTTTGCTCTGGTTTTACAGAACATATGGAAAAGAGCAATGCAAATCACGCCAGGGAGTTCTCACTCAGCAAAGCTCTGCTGCTCATTCACCCGCAGGGACCAAGTCATGACTTGAAACAAATGCCTTCCACCCCAGCCCAGCTGTCTCTGGTGCAAGACTTTGCTTTCCTTTCCTGCAGAAGAGAAGCAAGCTGTCTCCATCTTAATGCTTTAGAGGATCCTTCGAGGCATTCGGATAAACCTGCCTCAGCAGACAAGATCCAGCAGATCTAGATGTGCTCCTCAAAGTGCCACTGCTCCCCACTGCCCAATTGGAGAGGGAAAGATTTAGATTAGACATTAGGAAGAAATTCTTCATGATGAGGGTGGTGAGGCACTGGCACAGGTTGCCCAGCAGAGTTGTGGCTGCCCCATCCTGGAGGTGTTCAAGGCCAGGTTGGATGGGGCTTGGGCAGCCTGATCTAGTGGGATGTCCCTGCCCATCACAGAGGGGTGGAACTGGATGGGCTTTAAGGTCTCTTTCAACTCAAACCATTCTATGATTGTATGATATATCCTTCCTGAAAAACTGTGATGTCAGTGGGAGCCAGAAAAAGGAAAGAAGTGTAAGGAACACCACCCCAAAGTCTCAAACACAGCCACAATTCAATGAAAATAATCACAAAAAAACCCCAAACCCAAAACTGAAAGGAGGGATGGGATTGGAGCATTTCTGCTTTACAGCTTTGCCCTCTCTGCTCTCTTTTTTTTTTTCAGTGGCTGGAAAAGACTAAATCACTAAATCACCTGTTGTCAATATCTAATGAGCACTATAGAGAACATGAAGCCAGACTGCTCTTACAGGTGCAGTGAGAAGATGAGAGGCAATAGATCCAAGCTGTATCTCCATCTGTGGAGATACTCAGAATGAAATCAAACAAGACCCTGAGCAAATGGATCTAATAGTGAAGCTATCCTTCAGGTGGGAGGAGGCCCAACCTGAATTTTAAGTCCCTGCTGACCTGAATTATTCTGTTTTATTCAAACAAAGACAGAAATTGCTTATCTGAAGCCAGGCTCCCCATGCCAAGTGGTGCCAGTTGCTGCAACGCAATTCGTAGAATCATAGAATGGTTTGGGCTGGGAGGGGCCTTAAAGATCATCCAGTTCTAGCCACCCACATGAGCTGTTACACCTTCCCTGGATCAGGTTGCTCATAGCCTCATTCAGCCCAGCCTTGAACACCTCCAGGGTTGGGGGATCCACAACTTCTCTGGGCAACCTGTTCCAGTGCCTCATCACCCACATAGGAAAAAGAAAATTCTTCCTAATATCTAATTTAAATCTCCCTTCTTTCAGCTTAAAACCATTACTCCTTATCCTGTTATTGTACTCCTTGATGAAGAACCCCTCCCCAGCCTTCCTGTAGCCCCTTTCAATACTGGAAGGCTGCTATAAGGTCTCCCCAGAGCCTTCTCTTGGCTGAACAAACCCAACTCTCTCAGCCTGTCCTCACATGGGAGGTGCTCCAACCATCTGATCATCTTTGTGGCCCTCCTCTGGACTTGCTCTAACAGATCCGTGTGTTTCCTGTGCTGGAGGCTCCAGAACTGAACACTGAACTTCAGGTAAGGTCTCGTGAGAGCAGAGTAGAGGAGGAGAATCACCACCCTTGACCTGCTCATCACACCTCTTTTGATGCAGCCCAATATATGGTTGGCTTCCATTTTTTTTTGCTGAACAGTCCAGAGTGTAACACAAGAGATTTTCCATCAGGAAGGTGCAAGCGAGAAAGTGGAAGCCTACAGAAAAGCTCCCCAGCAGCCACCCACCTGCTAAGTGAGCCACACCAACATGTCTTGGCTCCAGGGGTCCCATCTAGGCTAGGGAAATTGCTAAAAAGTTCACTGATGTTGATAATATCAGCTGGCTTACCCCTGTGCTGGTAGCCACTAGGGCTCTGGGTGTAGGAGGCTGCTGGCTGGGTCTGACACTTTAAAGCGTTGTGAGCAGCCCTGCACCACTGTTGGCAGCGGTCACAACTTCTGAATTTCCATCATTGTGAGTATTCAAGGCAGGAAAAGAAACAGAGTCAATGTTAATACATGCAAAACCTCTCAGTGCATATGGGTAGGGGCGGTGTTGTCATTATTTAAGGGGAAAAAAGAAAAGCGGAGGAATGATTTTGCAAAAGGTATATAGATTTTACCAATATTTGAATATTTTGGGGTTTGTTTTGATTGTTACATATATTCCAGGAAAAATAGTTGAGACTGTTGTGAACATGAAATTTTCATCATACTGGAGAAATCCTGGTTGTTTTCATCCAAAGATCTGAAACTACTATGCCAAAGTTTTCATGGATTCAAAGACATAATTAAATTAATTTGCAGGAGGAAGGCATGCCAAGGGCCATGAAACAAAAAAGCATGATCTCTAACTCCGGAAGCCTTTAAGCCACAGACAGCTGGAAGCGATGAGAATGTACCAGAGCAATTTCAGAATATACTTCTGTTCTTACCTTCCGTTCTAGCAGCAACAGAGACGGGATACTGGCTACATTCTATCATGTTCTTAACCATCTCCTCACCAGCTTTGGTCAGAGGCAGGTGGTGATGGATACGTCCTCGATTTCACTCATCCATTCATCCTGGGAATTGACTCTTGCAGTCTGTCCATACTGCAGCACCTTAAATTTGTGAAGACTGAGGGTATAACTTTCTCCCTACTCCCCCCTCACACTGACCCTTCACTGTATCGATTCAGACCCTTTCAAGATGCAAACTCTTTTCTTTTTCCCCTGTGTGGTTGTCTGCCTGCTTAACGAGTTGACTCAACATGTGCCAGAGCTGGCCCAAGGGAGAGGAAGTGAAAACACAGCTGGAAGCAGAAGGGAGAAGAGCAAGATTTTCCTTCATCATGACAAGCTGCTAAATATGCTTTTGCCGTAAGAGAACTTCTGCCTTCGGGCACAGCTCCGCCCGACCTTAAGATCTTCGGTGCATCTCCAATACACCTCAAAATTCTCAGCCTCCTGGTCCTTCTCCATTTTTGCACTGGCTCTGGCCTTCTTTGTGACCTTCATTGAGCTAAATCAACTGGCAGATCTACCAGTTATTTGGCTTAAAAAGTGGTCTGGCCACTACAAGAGATGGTACAAAATAAGTTACAGGACTATATGGTTGGCTGGAGATGATAGAAGAGGAGAAAGAGTAGAAGAAAACAAGGTCCTCCCTTTCAGCAGCAGTGAATTGTTCAACTGCTTATACATAACTTTATCTCCGTCTTTTGAATATTTTCTCCTTTCCAAGGGCCAGGATGTCAGCACAACAGCCCCAGAATCACTTGCCATTAAGAAAGCAGCACCAGTCTTCTCACAAAACTGTATCAGATCTTCCAGGCTTGAAAATTTTTCACAGAAGCTGGGGAAGTGAGGTCACATGCACTTCCTCCAGGCACAAGGCTGCTTTGAGTACCATTTAATGCTTTCTCATTTGGTCAGGATGGGGGAAGCTGTCCCACGAGAGATGAGAAGCACCAGGGAGGGGCTGGGGCATCACAAATGGACATTAAATCATAGCAGCATTGCCAACCTTAATACTTTTGAACTGCTACGCTTGCAAGAAGCTAAAACATGGCAAGAAAAGAAGAAAAACATTTCCTTGTATTTACTGTACAGAGGTTCCAAGGGGCAAAGTACCAGAAATAGATTATTAATAAGTTGCAGACTTAATGTGCAAAGTTGTCTGTTTGGTGCATCTGTTAGATGAGTTGGTGGTCTCAGCCCAACTCCCACTCAGTGAGGTGCTTACTGTGTTTTCCAGTGTTCCACGCCCACGGGGAATGAAGAAGAAGTACTTGGTTTAAGAATGAAACAAGAAAGAAGGGTATCTTTAGGAAGTGTTTTCATAATAGTGTAGATACTGAAGCACTAGAAATGATTCCCTAGAGAGGTTTCAGATGCACCTGGGGTTAGGAAGAAGTCTGGCAATGTGATGGGTGAAGCTGATCTGCCTTGGGCAAGGACACTGTCTTGAGGTCTCTTCCAGTCTTAAATGATGTTGCGCATTACCTAGACCTTGTTTCAGCTCTTGAATTTGATTCACCTCTTCACCCCACTCCACAACCCCGCTGTGGTTAATCTCCAGATTAGAAGGATCAGTAAAGAGTATAAATTCTTCTAATCTCCAGATTAGAAGAGCAACTATGCAAGAGCAACTAACAGATTTTAAATTCTGTTGGGTTGTGACTTATGGAAACAATTTTCAAATGTCTGCCATCTTTGGCACCACCCAGTCCTCAGTGGTTATGCAAACAGAAAATGAGTCTGCTTTGCTGCATTTCTTTGACAATACAATATAACTGCAAAGGATGGAAGAGCAACTTCTCATAGATCTGACAGAGCTTTCTGAAAGTCAAGTGATAACTGCTGTGAGATGCCTCACAGACATCCTCATCTTGCCCCTAGCTGTTCATGGTAGATGCCAAAGAGAAACAAATTACAACTGTAGATGCAAGAATTCAAATCTGACCACCCACGTGGGCCACGCTAGCTGGGTGCCTGGTGAAGGCCCTATGTTCAGAAGCTGTATTCAGCAAGTCCCCAAGAAAAGCAGCCTAGCACAACTAACACACTGCTGTAGCCTGGAATAAAAAATCAGGTGGAGGCAGAAAACGTGGTATAATACAACTTGAATTACTTTTCTATCACGGGCGGTGTTTCTGGCCTTCTTAAACACCTAATCTTGAGCCATTTGAAGTCAGTGGAGGGGGTGCAATTTACTACAGCAGATCTTGTACCATACAAGTTATCTATAAAGCATTGATATATTAGTATCTTTCAGTCCATTAAGTAGCTACCTAGTCAAATTTGTATGAGCGCTGGAGTTATTTTCTACTATGAAGTCTAGGCTTAGTTGAGGGGAAAGCATACTTAAGGAATCTTAAGTAAATTATTTTTAAAAGTATAAAAGTGATCCTCCTGTTGCCAGGGAAACTTCATGATTTTTCATATTTTGTTGGTCTGAAGGCCAGTTTCACAAAGTGTTGCAGGAAGTTCACAGAGGCTTTAAGAAATTATACTGAAAGGGGTAGCATAGTTGTCACTGGGCTTGTCCTTTGTTTGGTTAAAGAGATTAGAACTCAGGCAGTGGTAAGCTTTTGATGATGGAGAGACACTTCTCTTAAGTTTTCTGCACACAAGAGACCTCTGTATTTTATGTCTGCTCCATTAAATATACCCACCCCAATACAAGATATTAAATCTTTGGCCACAGAAGATAAACTATATTTTAATTGTATTTCAATTGTATTTAACATATGGTGCAGTTATTGCATACTCACAGCTGTAAGATAAAGAAAACAAGTGAGAATAAAAACACTTTCTTCAGCCAGCCTGCAGATGATGACAGAAGAAGCAAGAACCTTTATCTCATCTTGTTTGGACAGCATGGGAAAGATGCAGGGAGCAGCCAGAGCAGCTGCAAAAAACTGTGTTTCCAATTCACAATGAATCATCTTCTTGCTGTTATTTCTGCCAAATGATTTTCTGGCCTAACAGTTTTTAGGTTGATTCCGTAGGACTGCTGGGATAATCACCCTGACACTGTAGATAACAGGATTGTGATCATCTATCTTAAGATTCAAGTACATTCATCGTGGTTGAATGACCATCACCATTTTGAGAGAATGAGAATATTTTTCCCCAAAAAACACAACAGCACAAAGGGCACGTATGGAGAAAGTGAAGCCTCTGAATTATAGATCAACACATCATTATTTTTTTTTCAGTTTGCCATGTGGTCCTTATCATTTCACCCACATTCTGCCCAATAATCAAGGGAAGGAGGCTTGGCTGGTGCATCTGGTTCTGGATGGATCTATTTGTAGCTGTTGCTATTGCAGCAACAGCAAAAATGCGTTTTTTTAATAGAAGAATCTAGGCTCTGTCCCAGACTATAAGAGACTTATTCCGAGAACAAATATTTTTATCTACAGAGTGAAAGAACCTTTACTCCAGACTGGTCTTGTGTGGAGCTATTCCGGTCACGTATGTGCCTGTTCTCATTGTTTGGCCATGGCTGTACAATTCTGTCTTTTCCCTGTGGAAGAGGAGAAATTGGGTATTTAAGCAATATTAATATTATAGAACTAAGGAACTGTTGTTTTCTTCAGCTACAGTGAATTTTGCCTTTTGAAGCTGGTTTGTCTTCTTCAAACAAAATGAGAAAAAAACAAAATAGCACTGAGTTGTTTATCAATATAAGCAACTCAGTGCTAGGAGGGTGCTGGCCCCTTCTCCCAAGTGACGGAGGACAGGACGAGAGGGAATGGCCTCAAGCTCCACCAAAGGAGATTTAGGCTGGACATTAGGAAAAAATTTTTCATGGAAAGGGTCATTGTGCACTGGAACAGGCTGCCCAGGGAGGTGGTTGAGTCACCTTCCCTGGAGGTGTTTAAGGGACGGGTGGATGAGGCGCTGAGGGACATGGTTTAGTGATCGATGGAAATGGTTGGACTCGATGATCCGGTGGGTCTTTTCCAACCTGGTGATTCTATGATTCTATGATAAAGCATTCAGCTGATGAGATTCTCTGATCCTTAGCTGAACCCTGATAAAGGCCCAACTGACTCATAGAAGCCACCACCTTGCTCCATGGGTTTTATGTGTGAATGCACTCAAATCCTTGACAATAACTACAATTTGAGCAAATTCTAAGTTAAGCACAGTCCTTCATATCCATGGTGATCATAAAAAGGTCACCTTCCAAGATATGAGGAATTTGGCATTAATAAAGCCATGCTACTCCCTGCTAGGCTCTGTCCTAACCTAGAAGACGTGCCACATTACATCACTTACAAACTACCAGCAACCCAAGCACGTTACCTGAGATAGTGCTATGCAAAGGGCTGTAAGACTGGATTTACTTTCTTCCCCAAGGACTTCTTCAGCACCAACATCTTCTCCTTAAATATTTGTCACGTATTGCACATAATTCTCTTCTACTAGAAATACCTAGTAGGTCTTATAATTACTGTCCTAATGTTGCAAAGTGCTCTCCCGTTTTGCACTGTGTCACACATCACTGACTGTCATTCTCAGGCCACATAAGATACCTGCTTTAAAAGAACACAAAAAGCGATGGAGCTAAAAACCAGAAGAGGGATAAGTAAATGACTCCACAAAAAATCAAACAATGATGCAGGCTGTACTGCAGTCTTAGCAAATGGGGTCTAAGAAGGGGTCCCTTTGCATCCATTTTCCCTGTGCTGCAGGCAGCCTGGTAGAGCAAGCAGTCTACAAATAAAGCACCGCTGCCTCACAGGATGCCCAAACTCTTCTGGAAGGAGTTGGTTAAACCCATCAATGAGTAAATAGTTTTTTTTCAGATTTCAGCAAAAGTGACTTGGAGTACAGCAAAAGTTTCTTACCTTCTTTCTTTGCAGTTGCAAAGCTCATGCGATAGGACCCTTGTGCTCTTGCTGCATGGTTTCTATATTCCTTGTGTGTGGGAGTGAGTGTTCTGGGATTTGAGAAGTGGGGGAGAAGGAAGAAAAGTCCTAACAAAACATTTAAATGTAATTCCTTTGATGATGCAGCTGTGAGAGGGCAACTATCTGAGACTATTTTGCTATGTTCTTTCAGAGGCTGCACGGTTTTACTGTCTTTTATTAAATACGCTTCAGAAGTAGCATAGGAATCAGATTTCCATAGTCAGCCTCTCCTCAAGTCTTCTCTCCTGGGTGCAGAGCAGACCTCTGTTCTACATTCATACACAGCACCAACCAATGCTTTACTTTCCCCCTTTCTTGTGACCCACCTGTTTCCCACCTCCTCTTCCAAACAAGAAGTATTTTCTAACCAGTGCAAACAAAAATGTGAGAATGAGCCCGATCTGCTTTGTGAGAAAACTGCACAATAGCCCTCAAAGGAGAAAAACCAAGTCAGGGCGGTATGCTGGGGAATCAGACAACCTGCTTCCTGGTTTATTCCTAATTCCTTTACATGCCTGAGCACTCCTTACATTGTGTCTGATGGGTGCATCACTAGATCCTGGTCTCCACAGTGCAAGGGTTTCAGAGCAGAGGTGCTGCAGCCAAGGGCAATGCAGCAGCATCAGGAATTGAGATAGCAAGGCTTGATAATGCAGCCATGCTCTTCAGATCCTGAGCACTATGCTGAGCAGTTCATCCAAGAGCCCAGGTCACTGGTAGCTTCAGCCTGTCTACACCACACTTTTGCTCAGAGAAGGGATCTCCCTATCAAATAAGACAGAAACACCTGCCTTATCAGATAAGAATCATGTGGCTAAGTGACTTTACTGGGGATGTTTTCAAAACAAAACACACTGCAAAGCGTTTCTCTGTGCTTCAATGTTCACTTCTGCGAATCTGCAACCTCTAGCTGCCAAACTAATTCACCGTTTCCCTCTAGCATCGGTTAAATCAGTAGCTAAGGTGACAAATGCAAAAGTGCTGCAGCATCAGGCTCGTGTGAGTGGACTGCAGTTTCTCAGATAAATGACCACGGGGAAGGCAAGGAATCAGCTACCTGCAGTGTCGCTCTGTTATATTGCAATGGAAAGGGAGAAGTAGAGCAGTTTTTGCACTTCTCTTCAGCTTTACCATCAATAGTCAATAACATAGATGGAAGTTTTTCAAGCTGATGTGCATGAATCACTCTTCTAGAATAAATACAATAGTTGAGCCTTTCCTGATAAGGCTAAATCATTCAGAAACATAGCAAAGAAATGACGAGACAGCGCAAAAAATTCTCCTGAACGGCTAGTGCCTCTCACAAGCAGCACCGTGACACGCCTGACTGATTACAGAGTAAAACCCAAATGCCCTCTCTTCCCAAACCATTCATTCTCAGCTTCATAGCCTCGCACCTGCCTCCCTGGCTAAGCTTCCCAGTGCTGCCGCACACTTGATATTTGCATCATTTCTATCAGGTTTGTGAAAACAAGAAACTTCTGTCTCACTCTCAACTGCATCTCACAGCATCTAGAAAGGGGGAGGCGTGGGGAGGGCAAGTGTTACCTAGGAGCTTCAGGATTTTCTCCGATAGACTTGGTTCATTTTCTCTGAAGCTTCTGTGCTTTCTTTTTTTTCCCCCTTTCGCCCCACTTCTCTCAATGGTCTGGTGCCCTCAGAGAGCCCAGGAGCAGACACCAGCTGGCCCTAGCAAAGGCCACATCCCCCACCGCCTGTGTTGTTCTCTCCAGCTCGGCTATATGGATCCCTTAATTGCATGCATGTCTTTCAGGCTATTCTCCATGCATGAGCTGTCAGCAAAACCTTGCTGGAAACACTGGAATTTCACATTTTTCATGGAGATTTTCCATATCAAGTGGGCAGTTTTACATTTTCCATGAAATTCCTAATGACTACAAAAAACCTACAGCCACCGTGTTTGGAAGGACTTGCTCAGCTTGCCTTCAGGCACCATTTGAGTGTTAAATGCATGTGTGTGAATTTACTTAGCATATCATTTCAGGGGTAGGATTGGAATATTTTTTTATTGCAGATGACAGGAGAGAAGCATGCATTCATCCATTCATTCATAAACTCAACTTGTGGCACGGCACACTGGGGAAGGGATCTTTCGCATCATTTTTAAAACAGAAAGAGTGCAAAGCCCTGTCAACTGACAATATCCATCCAAGCTGTCATTGCCAATCACTTGAATGGACTGCAGCAGAGAGTATTTTCCACAATGAGATACCAATGGGGGTGACCATTAGGTCAGGAATCTTATTTTCTCAGCTCACCAACCCCTGCAAATAAATTCTCACCAAAAGGAGAGAAAAGCCTCATTGATTTGACAAGCGATCAGGCGCTGCAGTTGTCATTTTCCCAGCAGTTGCTAGCATATTTTTTGCCTGGTGTGCAAGATATGAATTTCCCAACTTAACCTATCAAGCTCTTAAAGGGATCATCCCTTTTTCATCTGCATCTATGTGAAAAGTAGAACTCTCAGCAATCAGATTCTGAAAGCAAAATACTGTTCTCAGCTTTAATATAAGATTCGTTCATTTACAACAAAGTTCACCCAGGGATCTACTTTGCTGTTAACAGTCAGACATATTCGACCCACAAGAATGTGTTTTCTCCCCCATCAATGCCTATTTTAATTTTTACAACACATCTTTACAAAGTTTGCTTGGTTTTCTTTATGAATGCATCAAAACCAAACCAAGAGAGGTTAAGAAAACAAGAGAAACTGCACTCTTCAATGGAAGAAGTCACATCTTCAAGTCTCTGTATTCTTAGACGCATACAAGGACTTTTCATAACTTTTTAAAATGCTGCACTAATTAAAAAGAAACAAAAATCTTTATGCTGAGTTCCAGATATGGGCCTAAATTCGGCTTGTGGTTCTACTGAAACCAGATCGGTGCTGGAAGACGAAGTACACTGCTCCATGCTACCCAAATCCACTTCACCTCTAAGAACCATGGCTTGAAAATTCATGTTAGATTTGTTTGGGAGTATTTGGAGGGAAAACCTCAGCTTCATACAAAATGGATTTATTTGCTGATGTAAAAACATAGATGAGATATTAGGAAATATCACTGAAAGGGTTGTCAAGCACTAGCACAGGCTGCCCAGGGAAGTGGTTGATTCACCATCCCTGAAGGTGTTTAAAGCACGGGTGGATGTGGCACTTAGGGACACGTTTTAGCGGTGGACTTGGCTGTGTTAGGTTTATTCTTGGACTCGATGACCTTAAAGGTCTTTTCCAGCCTAAATGATTCTGTGATTCTGTGACTTCATTGACATTCTTACAGGGAAGTTCTTCAGGAACATTTTCTGAGCACAAGGAGAGCCTGGTCCCTCACTGAAGAACAATTAAGAGCCTGCAGGGTCCATGGTTTAACTGCCTTCTCCATAGCAGACATGGCAAGGGTCTGAATCTGAGCTCCCCAGATGGACATCTTCGCTTTTTTTCATTAAAGTTTAACAAACAGAAACTTTTCCTGTCATGAGAAACACGTCCATGCCCAGCTCTAGACACTTTCTGAAGAGCTCTCTGAGGTGTTCACCACCTGCTTGAATACAACTGCATCAAGCAGCTCAGATTATGATTTGCAAAACCTGTAATTCCATCCAGGCATCCTTGGTTCCCAATAATAAAACTGCATTGTCTTGCTTAATTTATGCTGTGATTATAATTCAGAGAAATTGCAGCATTCACCAATACTGGGAGCATTTATGTCAACACATCAGAAGACTTTTTAAATATTATATATAAAATATTTTCATTGCAATAAATAATGTATCTGTATTTACGACTGGGAGGAGAAACTGGCCAAGTCAGAATACTTCTTCGTGACTTCTAAAGAATGGCCAGAATGCCACCAAACTTAGATTAAAAGCCAGGTAAAGCCTCACCTCTGTGCTTTATGCTTCATGCCACAGTTGGTCTAGCATAAAGATTGTTTGTGCCATTTTAAGTTAGTCCAAGGAGAATAAGGGAAAGGAGTTTTATGGTCAAATGTCAGAAGAAAATTATTTTGGCAAATCAATGGTTTAATAGAATTAGTATCGAATTTGGCACAACAACCCTGTGCAGTGTTACAGACTAGAAGTCTGTCTAGAAACTGCCTGGAGGAGAGGGACCTGGGGGTGTTGGTTGACAACCGACTGAATATGAGCCAGCAGTGGCCCAGGTGGCCAAGAAGGCCAGTGGCATCTTGGCTTGTATCAGAAACGGCGTGACCAGCAGGTCCAGGGAGGTTATCCTCCCTCTGTACTCGGCACTGGCAAGACCGTTCCTCGAATCCTGTGTTCAGTTCTGGGCCCCTCACCACAAGAAGGATGTTGAGGCTCTGGAACGAGTCCAGAGAAGAGCAACAAAGCTGGTGAGGGGGCTGGAGAGCAGGTCTTACGAGGAGAGGCTGAGAGAGCTGGGGTTGTTCAGCCTGGAGAAGAGGAGGCTGAGGGGAGACCTCATTGCTCTCTACAACTACCTGAAAGGACGTTGTAGAGAGGAGGGTGCTGGCCTCTTCTCCCAGGTGACAGGGGACAGGACAAGAGGGAATGGCCTCAAGCTCCACCAGGGGAGGTTTAGGCTGGACATTAGGAAAAAATTCTTCACGGAAAGGGTCATTGTGCACTGCAACAGGCTGCCCAGGGAGGTGGTTGAGTCACCTTCCCTGGAGGTGTTTAAGGCACGGGTGGACGAGGTGCTAAGGGTCATGGTTTAGTGTTTGATAGGAATGGTTGGACTCAATGATCCGGTGGGTCTCTTCCAACCTGGTTATTCTATGATTCTATGATTCTATGAATGCATTTACCATCTTCAGACCATTCTTTGCTAGTCAGTTTTGTACTTAGCCTTATCTCTGGAGTACATTGCTCCAGAAATTCTAGCAGCATATTGAGGCACAGTCTGTTTCCAAATAAGCCTTGCTGGCTTAAAATGTCTTCTTTCTATGTTCTAGATAAGTGCTCAAGGACAGGGCACCAGAATGTCCCTTTATTCTTTACAGACCTTTAATTCTACCTTTGCTGTGCCGTTGCATACAATGTTCAGCTACGCAGGCTAAAAACCGTCTCTACATCAGGCTGACTCTCTCTCAATCACTTTTTCTAGCATTCTTTCCCCTGTGCACCAGACATGATAACCTTGTATTCTTTGCAGTTGCTGCCAATTCCTCGCTTTGATTTCACATCCAACAACCCAACTACAATGTATAATTTTAATTCATACTGCAATGCTTTTACAGCTCTGGTGATTCAGTAGGTATGAGAGACAAACATATTGTAACAAATATCAAAAAATACAGACTCCATGTTCAGGAATATTCTGAACATAAATAACTGTGGATAAAATCCTGAAATTGATTTGCTCTGGAAAATCTCAAACTCTGAGGAAAAAAAATCAGTTTTCTCTATTCCTTGCAAAATAATTTTAAAAAGCGTCTTCATCAAGCAGTTTAAATAATCGTTTTCAGATACTTCCACTATACAGCACTAAGGATGTTAAATGCAAGCAGGCTGGTAGTATCTGATAGGAGGACTTTTTTTGCCCCCTGAAGTCCATTTTTTTCCTGTCTGCTGTTAAGTTACTATTATCTTCCATTCCTTGTAATAATGGGCTTAAGATCAAGTGAAACTGGAAATGGAAAGAACAGTGAAAGATGACAGACTTGAAGGGATTTTATTGGAACTATGGGTTGCTCCTGGGGTCAGAATCAGTGAGTATAATTAGATTCCTGGCATTTACAACAAATGTAAAGCAACTCTGAGATCTCTTTTGTGTGCATGTAATTAAACATGCACTTTTACTGCCCTCTGCAGCATTGCAAAGTGACTTTGATTCGAGCACATGAAAGCTGGCTGAAAGAGCAGGCACAAATCTTCATCTCTATATTGCACTCATATTTCTGAAAACAAAGAATTTTTCAGAAGAAACAGAAAAGCCTCTTTCTAAAGAAACACAAAAGGAAACGGTGTTTTTAACCATAATTAGAACTATTCCAGTACCTCCCAGGAACTTTCCCAATAGAAACTTGAATAGACAGAAAGCTCCTGGCACAGACAGCTGAACCCCAGTTTAACCCACAGAGTAGGTTTCAACTTTCTACTTAAAACTAAGCTATTTCTCAAGTGTATGAACCAGCACTTTTTGGTTGAATTGGTTTGCTCGCATGCTTCAACACAGCCCCAGGCAGCAAGGTCAAAGAATGAATGGCACTGGTAATCCAAAAATACAGCGGGGGCCAGGGTGACAGATGCTGGATCTTAACACCTTGCATGTTTTGTATTTAGGTACTACCCTGTCCTGGTTTTCACAGAATCATAGAATTGTTTGGTTGGAAAAGACCACTGAGGTCAAGTCCAGTTGTACCTGTCCACCACTAAAAACACATCCCTAAGCACCTCATCTACCCTCATCTTTTAAATACCCAAGGGGACGGAGACTCAACCACCTCCCTGGGCAAGCCAGTGCCTGGTAACCCTTCTGGTGAAGAAATTTTTCCTAATGCCCAACCTGAACCTCCCCCGCACAACCAAAGGCCATTCTCTCTTATCTTATTGCCTGGGAGAAGAGACCAACACTCACCTTGCTACAACCTCCTTTCAGGCAGTTTTAGACAGTGATAAGGTCACCAGCTTTGTTGCGCTTCTCTGGTCACACTCCAGCACCTCAATGTTCTTCTTGCAGTGAGGGGCCCAAAACTGAACACAGGATTTGAGCTGCGGCCTCACCAGTGCTGAGTACAGGGGCACAATCACTTCCCTGTTCCTTCTGGCCACGACGTCTGATACAAGCCAAGATGCTATTGACATTTTTGGCCACCTGGCTCACATTCAGCTGCTGTCGACCAGCACCCCAGGTCCTTCTGCCAGGCAGCTTTCTAGCCACTCTTGCCCAAGCCTGTGGTGCTGCACAGGGTTGATGTGTCTCAAGTGCAGTACACAGCACTTGGCCTTTATGAACCTTTTTTTTGGCTACAATAGTTTTCTTCCTAGTAGCTGGTATAATGCTATATTTTGCTATAGTCTCTCCAGTGTGAGAACAATATTGAGAATACACTGATGTTTTAGCTGTTGCTAAGTAGCGTCTATACCAAGTCAAGGGCTTTTCAGCTTCCCATGGCCTGCCAGCTGGGAGGTGAATAAGAAGCTAGGAGGGGGCACAGCCAGGACCCAAGCTAGCCACAGGGATCCTTCATACCCTATGAAGTTATGCTTAGTATATAAAATGGGGGGCTGGCAGGAGCGCTGTGATTGCTGCTCAGGGACGGGCTGGGCATCAGTCATTGGGTGGCAAGAAATTGTGTTGCACATCACTCATTTTGAATATTCCATTAAGGAAAAGAACAATAAACTGTCTTTATCTCAACCCATGAGTTGTTTGGGTTTGGGTTTTTTTTTTTTCTGCTTCTCCTCCCCATCCTCCTGGGGCCAGGGTGGACAAATGAGCAAACAGCTGTGTGGTTAGGTGCTGGCTGGGTTCGAGTGACAACATACCCTGATGCCACAACAATAAACACTACATCTATAAAATAAATTCTGCTCAGCAATATTGCTTTATCTCCTAACCAATGTATCATATACTCTAATTACACTGTTTTCTTTGAAAATCAAATGGACTTTGACACTTCCCAAAGTAACTTCAGTGCCTTATTTATACAATATTTTGCCAAAATTATCCCTGTTCATCAGGAAGCACTCAAAGAGTTACTTATACAGTTATTAACCAATCTTCTCTAATTTTGAGAAACCATGTAGAAGAAAACATGTAAGAATAAGAGGATCCAGGAAATTCAAGGCTTTTACCACTCTAGTTTTGATATAGAAATGCTTGAAGCCCAGCAGACTTCCCAAAGACCCATACTCAAGCATATAGACATAGCTGCTCTGTGTATGCTTTGTCTCTGTACCCGGGGTTTCATCTGCATCAGCAACGTGACACAGCAGATAATCCTGAAAATAACTTTAGTAAACACACTCATGAGCAAAATGTTGTTGGAATGGCATTTTTTACTTAAAAATGGATTCACGGAACAAAGATGGTTTTAACTCGGCTTCCTTAACGGGCCTTAAATTGTTGTACTATCAAGTCTTTTTCAAAACATCTGTCCCATCCCAATTCTTGAACCAGCTTTCCAGGCTTTTAGCAAAAGAGTAGGTGTGTTCCTTTAAGCTTTATGTCACAACAACTAAGTAACAAAGGAAGACCAAATTAGTGCTCAAGTGAAGGAAAAATTGATACAGCTTAGCTCTTAAACTTTCTGCTTTCATCCTATCAGCACATGTGTACCGACTATCCAGTCAATGAAGAGAGAGCTTTAAATTAGCCATAGTGAAGACAACCGTCAGCTAGCCAGGCATTGTATGAAGGATGCTGAAAGAGAACAAGACTTGGTGTGAAGGGAGCAAGAGAAACATGAAACAGAAGGCCCAGATCTATAAAAAGCAAGGTTGACAAGTTCTGCCTACATAACAACTGGTTCATTTTAATTTTTAAAGGAATTTAACCTAATAAGTCTAAAGTTTGACAGCTGTACTTGCCAATTCTCCATATGAAGCAAACTCAGCTGCACTCAGCTATGCACAACTACATATGGATGCTATTTTTCCCTAAGAGCAGCGTATGACCAGACACGAACCTCAATAGATGCGGTTATCCCACACTTAACCACTAGAGGGCTTTGTTCCATTGCGAAAAAAAGTTTTGCAGTTCAGTGTTCAGCATCTTTGAAAAAACACCCAGACATAAGCACTCTGTTTAAATGCAATGCATAAAAACACTAGGTTCTCTAAGCAGCTGAAGCAACAAGGAATAACTTGTAGGATTGAAGATGATACTATGGATACCCAGCTGTATCAAGATAAATTAAAGGAATCTAAACCTGTTTCACAAGCAGCTACTGAACATGGACGAGCTGTGTTTCTAGCCTGGTATGTTCTACCAACACATACCTAGCTCCTCGGTAAACAGCACCTAAGGTTTGCTGTGAATGAAGTCAACAGAACGAAGTTATTTGTAAGCTAGTCGAAGCACATTAGAGGAAAACAAGATAAATCAGCACAGAAAAAGGAACATAGAACCTTGCTCTCTGAAGCAGAAGTGATACAGCATAACTCCAAAAGGTGAAAGGATGGAACACAGATGGAACTGACAGAGGGCAGCACAGCAAAAAGCAACGCAAACCTCCATGGGGCAGAGAGCTGTGTACCCAAGTGCGATGCTAAGAGGGCACTGCTCGGAGGGGCAGGCTGCATGCAACACAGAACAAGACATCTTTCCCCAAAGCCTAAGCTGAAGATCTTGGCTGAGTAGTAGATGTTAGTCAGCTTTGTCTCAAATTATACATGAGATTATAGACTACTCATTGAGAAGCTATTCTGCAGAAATATAGGAGCATCTCAAGATATTTACCTAAGTTGAAGTATTAGTTATACATCCTATTGTAAGAGAAAAGTAATTGTCTCACCTATCTGCTTAGTTAGTATCTTTCTACTTTGCATAGGAATTACAGTCCTTAACATTTTTCCCACATTCCCTTAATCTTTTAGTCAGAGAATCATAGAATCATAGAATAACCAGGTTGGAAGAGACCCACTGGATCATTGAGTCCAACCATTCCTATCAAACACTAAACCATGCCCCTTAGCACCTCATCCACCTGTGCCTTAAACACCTCCAGGGAAGGTGACTCAACCACCTCCCTGGGCAGCCTGTTCCAGTGCCCAATGACTCTTTCTGTGAAAAATTTTTTCATAATGTCCAGTCTAAATCTCCCCTGGCAGAGCTTGAGGCCATTATGAGAAAGGCCTATGTTTCTTTCTCCAGTACAGATTCCAACAAGTCACAACTTTATAAGGACGATCACAGAGAACTCAAATTACCCAAAACAGACTGAGATTTCCTTGTTTGGTTTTTGTTTCATAGCATTAGCTCATGTATTATCTTCTCACTGAGAACCACACAAGTCTCAGATACCAAACCTAGATGCTTTCTGGAACAAACACTTCTGAAGTTATGGAAAAAGCTTAATAAAAATTCATTTTCAGAGACATGGACAGTTTTCTGACTAGCAGAGCAACAATTTTTTGTACAATAAGCTTTGAGATGTATGCACCTCCACGAGCTACCTCAGTGGGTAATTATTGTGTTCAGTATTCTTATTTAGAAACTAGGCGTAAGTAAGCTTACCTTTTGGAAGCCTCTAAACAATCTTCTGATATTCTGCTGATCCAACCTGTTCCGCTGATCCAATCCTACAGTGCTGTAGAAAGACTATTTTTTTTTTTTAAATTCCTTTTTCTACCCATTCTGATACTCAGGTACAGAATAACACTCCACCACCTCTTGCCTGCCTTAGGAATCTCATCCAATGGTTTTTCTTTGAGGACAGGGACTCTGATACTGCCTTGTTCTGGTTCTCCATATAAAGTATCAAAGTTAGTGATTCAATACAGGATTATTTAAGGTAGTACTTTATGGCCCATGTTACGAAATACAATTACATGTATCTGTTAGCAGCTCAGGACTTAAGTTCATTTAAGATATCCTGAATCAACCTGGGTTGAAAAATTCTGCCATTTCATTCGTGCAAAATTTAGATATAGCCAGAAGTTAAGGACAGCAGCAACAGCTGATCAGTGAACTGGCTTCTAACTCACTGCAGAGCCATTCCAGCGTATCACCACCAAACTAGACAGCTTGGGTATTACTACTTGCTACCGCCTGTGCACAAGCAGAACAAACACCAGGTATCTCCTGATAACATGCAAACTTGTGACACATCCAAATGTCAGCTACTAACCTGCACTTAAGGCTATGAAGACAGTACCAGGTTAACACAGAATGCTAGTTTCCAGGTATGCAATATGTAGTTTTCTACAGAAACCTTGCCATACTCATTTCACACTGGGTAAAAATGCCACATCATTTAACATTATTACTTTAAACTGATCTTCAACTGACTTAACTATCTGTAGCTTATTTAAGACAAGAATGGTTTTGTTCTTGGCTTCATGTTACTCATTCCTGACCATTAAGGTATTCAGAAGTAACACAAAAGAAACATTTTAAAGAAAATATTAATAGTTTAGTACCTTTGATTACAAATGGTAGAGTGGCACAGAGACAAAACCATGTCAAGCTTTAAGTGGCTGACTCAAATTAAGTGCATTAACCACTAAAAACCCAATAGTAAGTAGCTACTAACTGAAAGTGTTTCCAAGTAGCTTCACATGCAGTTGTCGGTCAGGCCTATTAAAGTTAAAAACTAAGACACTCTGAACAGTTAACTGTGTCACAGAAGTAAAGGCATCAAATGGTTCTAGTTAGACAAAGAATAGCTTGGCTTGACCTCAGGACTGCTTTTATTGAAGAGCATATAGGAGAAAGAGTTCCAAAGCAAACTGTGGCTCAAGCTAGAATAAAGTATTTGACAATAAAAATTAACAACAGCCAGGGAAAGCGCAGCCTGAAAATGTGCTGTAAGGAAAACAATCCAGGAAGGGCAGAGAGGTCTGTCTTCAGGTAGTAAGCAAGACAAACTATCACTTCACTGCCTCCTCTAGAAAAAAAATCCATTTTAGAGATAAAGCCAGGTGAGGTTCCATACAGTAAACAAGACTGGAGCGTACCCCCAGCTCTTCTAGAACTTGCTCTAGAGAACAGAACTGGGTAATTAATGGACATCTAAACCCAACTGCTTCTAAGGAGGCTGCAAAAGGTCAGCAGGTTTATGCATTAGAAGTCTTAAATTTAATCCAGTGGCCTGCGCAAAAATAAATAGTTTTTAAGGTCTCCCTCAAAGGATGGTGCTAACACACATATCCTAGTCTGGTATCAATATTAGTCTTAGATGCATTTTGTTAGCCACAGAACATCACCAGTAGGAAATGAAGTTGAAGAGTCATAAGTAAAGGCAATCCCATTTATTTTCCAGCAATATCCCATACAAAAGCAATAGAAACATCAACTGCTTTTAGCAGAAAATCTGTACAGTGTTGTCATTTACAACAGTTTTACATTTAAAATCAGCAAATTAAAAAGAATCAAGCACTTATCCTAGACATTTTCTTGACTGTATTAACAAAGAACTCATGGCTATTTACAAATTTCAAATACACTGCTTCTTAAAGCACTATTGCCTGAGCTTCCGCATACTGACCTTGAATTTCTTAAGCATATTTAATCTCTAATTGTTTGAGAAACATTTTTGCAAATAAGAAAGAATCTCTTTTTTCCAGAGGTAAGGCAATTTAACCTTACTGTAAGTAACTGCAGTACATGTGTTCACTAGTACTAATCAGCAGTGTGGCTCAGCTACTACCTGCCTTACTACATTGTCAGATCTTAGTAAAATAGCCAGATGGAAAAGCAGGATAACACAGAAATACTCAAAAATATCTCCCTGCTTTGCTTTTGATCAGCAGGTGGATAACTGAGACAACGGACACAGCAGGGGATGGTGGTGGGGGGAATAAAATCTTGCTGAACTATTTATAATTACTTAAGGATAGCATTGCCTTTGGTTATTTTTTCTATTGACAACTTTTATAAAAAAAAATCTGATATACATAAATTAAAAGTTAAAATGAAGTCACAAAACTTACTTGTATTTTTACATAAGTTTGGTCCAGAGAATATGTCGACCAACCACAACTCAGAGGACAATCATCAACTTTGCTTAAGCTTTCTTACTATTAACAGCTTACGAACCAATCTAACCTCTCAGATTTAAAAGAAACTTCCTCTAAAAAAGTTTGCACAAGACTATTTAACTCACAGTATCAAAATCTTTAAGTGGTTCACTCAAAAACACTCCCAAGTCAAAATCACCTTCTGCTTGATAGCCAGCATGTCCAACTTTGGTGGGAGAGCCAGACTGGGTATCCTGGAATATAAAGTCAGTTAATTAGCAGTCAAGTACAGATTTAGTTATGCAGTAATTCATCTCACCTCTGCAATTCGCGTAGACCACCCTATAATAGAGGCTTAAAAAAATACTTTAAAGGCCATATAGAAACCCAAGGCCAGACTTAAGATTGAAAAGATTTAAAATTAAAATTTCTGTCCATTCAACCATTCTAAGATTTCTTGCAAATGTTTTAAGAATCTCTGTATATATACACACATACGCATATATTGAAACATTATACAGATTCAATAATCATCAAAGAAACAAATCCTGTAAGAAAAACATTACTAAATCTTTACTGAAGGTTGCTCCTCAGCCATACTAAATGCCTTCTGGATCTGAAAAGAGCCTACTTCAAAAAGTCCAAGAGTGCCAAGAAAATTACATCCTATTTTGACATCAGATATTGCAATCTAAAGTAGCATTTCCATTGTACATCACAGTTCATAACTTCCATGCTTTGAACAGATAAGTTTTCTTTTGCAGGCTATGAAAAATGATATATCTGTCATTTGAGATAGTCACTTAAGTTCTAACTTTCTGAACTCATACCACAGACAGATATTGGCTATGGCTGGGAAAATGTTTTAATTTGAAGATCCTTCAACTTTATAAACAGTCCCTATTGCTCATGTATTCAGGCTACTCTGAATATAATTAAGTAACAGACCAGTTATTAAAAACATTCTGAGCAAGTGACAGATATGCTTACCTCATTATCTTGACAGCTTGTTTGAGATTCAGTGGAATTGCTCCCGACAGATTCTGTCTCCATCTCACCAAGGTCAACAGGACTACTGCAAAATCATTAACAAACATACATCTTAAAACAAGTTCAGTTTTTTAGTACTAAGCTGCACTTCATAGGTGCAGTTCTGAAAATGACAACCAAACAAGACAATAGAGATTGTAGATCTTTATAGAGATTTAAGGACAGCCATGGCAAAATAAGGAGACCAAACAGAATACCAGGTCAACTCAACACGGCCAAGGACTAAATCCAGATCTTGAGACTGAATATGGCAACTTATCAAGGACGAATACCCAACAATCAAATGCAACTCAATGAGGACAAATGTTATGGAAAAACAAAGATTTTTTTTCCAGACAAGGTTTTTACAAATTTGTTTTGCAATGCAAGTATCCATTGTACATAGAACTCAACCCCAGCACTGGGAGACAGACTGCTACCTCAATATCAACACATACAGTAGGTTTCAAGATGAAACACCAACTCCCTCACATCGATTACAAGTGAAAGGAAACTACAAGTAAGCCTTTGCTTTTAGATCTCATTGCTCCATATTGCTTTTAAGATCAGCTGCTAGGGAAAAACAGTAGTTTATTACCACAAAACTGTTCCTCGAGGCATTAGTTACATCAGCGTCCCTTCATTCTACAGTCTCACATTTCATATGTTCCCAGATAAGTTCTATTGGTTTCTATTGAGAAAAGTAACTAATTACATTATTCTACACAGAATCATAGTAGCTTGGTTTGGAAGGTTCCAACTCCCCTGCCATAGGCAGGACCTATACATCTTCTGGAGTGGAATATTGCAGTACCTTGGACCTCACTGTGAACAGTTGTGGTGACAGTTTTAATTTAACGGTACCTTGAGGGGATTTTACAAGTACTTCTTTTCCTCCTCTCTGCTAAAGCAACAAGAATTTATACCACTGTTCTTGAACTAGCAAGTGAGACAGGCTCCCATACATTAACTTGGTCCAAGCTCAATAGTCATGAGATCTGTTATAAGAACTCTTCAGTACTGCTTCTACCAGAGACTAATCTGCAGACTGGTCGAATCAGTCTTCCTCAGAGATGCAATATTTTCTTTTATAGGATAATGCAGAATGAGCTCTGATTTCACTCAGTGGACATATGCTAAAAGAAGTGAGGGACACAATGTGTGCCCCTCAAGGACACTGGTTAAGTCCAGTCCCACCAACTAGGTTCAGAGAGCTACTATTATATTTTGACCAAGAGGTAACTGAATAACACTAAGCATGGACAAGTAACTAACAAAAATATTCCCCAATCACTGACTTATCTCAAAAAAGGGATATGCTGGGGTTTGGTGGCTTTTTCTGTTGTTTTTTTGTGGGTGCTTTTGTTTTGTTCCATAACACTAGATTTTATTTATTAATTTCTGTAAAGGTATCTTGAATACTAAATACGTACATTTGTTGCAGATCGCATCCTTCTTCAGTAGGTGGATCCCACGAATGCAATGCAACTTTCCATAGTTTAATTTGCTGGTCCCACGACCTACGGCTGTACTTCTTAAACTTATTTGGAGTTCTGGGATGAACTCCTGGTACACGATGGCATCTATTCAGATATTAGACAAGAAAAAATCATTAACGTTTTTCAAACATATCAAATAGATTTGTTAGAACTGATTTATGTTAAGACTGCCTGCTACACAGAATTTGCTGTGTCATAAAGAACCTCATTCATTATATTATTTATGACAAAGTATTACTCCACAATTCCAGCCCTGAAGTGAAAAGCTGTCATCTCCTCATGAACACTTTACTTTTTGCCCTCAAGTCAAACAAAAAAATTTGTCTCATGTCTGAGAATTTCAGTATGAAATTTTTGCATATAACATATCCCAAACTTAAGAGTAACTGTTGAACATTTGGTCCTTCAGATTACTAATGAGAAAATTTGACTACAAAAAGTAGTTTCATTTCTCATAGCTGACAAGCATAACCGAAGAACTTTCACTTTCATTTCTGCAGCATGACATGGTGTGAAGGGATGTTCTTCATGTACCCACTAGTGAATAAAAAATAAAATTCATGCCTCATTTGTCAGTGTCACTTATCTGTTAAAAAATATCTTGGAGGTTTAATTTGCAGATGCCTTCTATGTAAACACTTCAGGTTATCAAGTTCAGTATGTTAATAATAGAACAGATAAAACAATTGAACATTTAGTTTTCCAGAAACACAAGTAGCTCACCTGGGAACTTCTTTAACGTATCTGTCATATGCAATTGTGTTTTTTCCATAGTTTATCTGTTTTTGTCTTCTCATCAAAACCACCTCATCTGTCTCAAGTTCTACTGTTGCAGTGGACTCCTTTGAATCAGAACTAAAGAAAAAAATGTGGCAAATTTGGGAGTACCAGAAAATTAGTAACATTCAAACAAACCCACATGTAGAAGATTTAAAAGAAGCATGCCAAAACTTTTCAAATGAATGCTTGCTTGGGATGCTACTGAGCTACAATGTTAGAGCAGACTTAAGATGAACAATTTCAAGCTTTGTCAGAAGCAGCAATGGTATATGTGAAAATTCAAACCTATTGTCAGGATTTTCCTCAGCTAGGCTAGAAATTTCACCTACCTTCCTGAGGAGGAGGAGGACTTCCTTTCTCTTGAAAATTCATTTATCAGGAGTTTTCTTCTGTATCTGCAAGAGTTCAAATCCATATTAAGAATACACAGAGAGAGAATGTGCAAGGCTGTGCTGTCCCATCTCACAGTTGATTTTACTTCTCAGCTAAGAAGTCTCGAAGTCAACCCAGATATATTAAATGCCTTTCAACTATGGAACTGATATTTCAGTTTTCCCTAAAACAAAAAAATCTCATGACTTCCTTCTCCTAAGTCTTCTCCCTAAAAATGTTTTTTATAGCAATGATATGCAAACCCAGTAATTAGTGAAAGGAGATTCAAAGTAATTCAATCTAAGAGATTTAGGAAAGGATTCTTCCAAGATGGATATTTGGTGATACATGTCAAGTCTCCTGAGAGCACATTAGGTCATTCCCGCAGGACTTCAGCCGAAGCTGATCTAAAACAGTAGATGAGATGCTGAAGTTGGTCTGATTTTACTACAATGAGGAAGTTAAAAATAGAAGTCAGTACAGATTCTACAAGACAACTACCATTTCCCCTGTCTTCCCCCCTGCATCTCAAACAACCATGGGTACCTTGCAATTTCTTTGTTAACATTGGTCCTCATTTCTTCTTCTTCCACTGCAGTTCCCCAATCTGAACACCGGGAAAGGGGTTCATGGCCTTCTGGTGTTGTAAAACTAGAAAGGAAAAAAAACAAATTGAAAAAGATTAAAAAAGCATCTAAATTAAAATTTTATTTTATTTCCCATCCTATTCCCAGCATCTCCCCCATTCACAGCTTGATAACTATTTAAAACATTCATTTATACTACTCACAATGGCCTTGAGTATCTTGTACTATTCTATTAAAATGTCATCACTGTTAAATTAAGCATCAGATAAGAGTTCCACCTTGAGATTGCATAGTTTGGGGTTTGGCTGCTTTTTTTTATTTTACCTTAAAAAATTCACATAGATGTCTACAGAAATAATACTGTAACCCAGCCTACACTTTCAATAACAGGTACAGAAACAGATATATATCATAGAATCATATCATGGAATAACCAGGTTGGAAGACACAGAGATGAGGAAAACCTTGAGATGGTGGGACTGACTGGGCACTTCTGGGATCATGCTATTGTCTGCCATGGGAGAGCACTAACTGAATGTGGCCTGCATTTTCTGTGAAGTTAGAAATCAATATAAGCAAATGCTAAAAATCTTTGGAGATTGGACAAGTATTTGCAGAGGGAACCTGTACTCTTTGCTATGGATTTTTAATTTTTCTGAGTTGGTAACTGGGTTTCATCTAAAGAGAACTTGAGTTTGAATTTAGCAAAAACTTTTTATGAGCTTGGAGCAGGAAGGGAGTTGGAACTGGTTTTAACACAGATGGATCTAATTCCCCGACTTCAAGGGACTTATTTGGACAGAGTTCTGGTAAGTCTCCAGAGTGTTTCCAGATCTACTGAAAGAGCTTTGGTCTTTAGGATACACTTTTGAGTTTGTACTATAGGAAAGCTGGTCACCAGTAGGACAGAAACTGGAAAACACATCAAGTTGCCTGATTATAGGCTACTGTTGTGTGGGAACGGATATAAACTTACTCTCCCGCAACAGTCTAAATCAGCTTGTGATGCGGATGTGTTACAGTAAAGTTGTTAAATCCCATTTTGGAAAGTCATAACAAATCTCAGTTTACTAGCTAAAAATTGACTGCCTTTTGTTGTGCCTTTGCCTTCTCTACAAGATATATTTTCACATGGAGAAACTCTTGGTGCTATAATATAATTTTAATTAGATGTACAGCTGAGTTTGGTGTCATAACTTTTAGTCTGCAGTCATGAAAGAATAAGCAGTTGTTCAGAAAATAAGTGGGCAAGTGAGTATAGTTGGTATTTCACATACTATTTTCTGAAGGGCACCAACATTCTTAAGAAGTGACTCCAAGAATTACATACTAGGATGAATTTTTTTCCTGTTACAGTGGTGAAGCCCATTTGAACGGGTTGCCCAAAGAAGCTGTTGATGCCCCATCCTGGGAGGTGTTCAAGGCCATGGTGGATGAGGCTTTCAGCAACCTGACCCAGTGGGAGATGTCTTTGCCCATGGCAGGGTGTTTAAGAACAAGACGATCTTTAAGGTCCCTCCCAACCCAAACCATTCTATGATTCTATGATCTGAACACCACACTACTTTCTTTTCCCTTCTTTAAGAGCAGCTAAGGTCAAGGGATCATTTATACACAGGCAGGGCTTGGAAAACCAAGTACAACATGCAATTCCACAGCCCCAAACGAACAAAAGAGCAGAGCATTTTTAGAGCTGTAGGCACTGCCTACCTGTTTGGCCTGTTGTCAGAAGGCCTGCGCCTGTTTTCATCAAACCTTGATGAATCTGATGTATTCTGCATTCTCCGCTTCCCATCCGCACCACGTTTCCTTCCTTGGGACCAGCGAGGCGAAAGCTGTGGGCTGGAAGCAGACAAGACAAGACGAGCATGTTAGTTGGGTTTACATTATTAACCTCTTTGAGACATCATCCCATGGAGACACCAGAGTTTATTTATCCTCTCTCCTCTGCTCTCATGAGACCCCAGCTGGAATACTGTACCCAGTTCTGGAATCCCCAACAAAAGGATATGGAACAGTTGGAACACATCCAGAGGAGGGCTAAGAATACGATCAGCTACCTGGGGTTATGAGGACAGACTGAGTTGGGGTTGTTCAGCCTGGAGGAGGCTTCAGGGAGCCCTGAAGTGGTCTTCCAGTACCTGAAGGGGGCTGCAAGAAAGCTGGGGAGTGACCTTTCACAAGGGTATGAAGCGGTAGGACAAGGGGGAATGGCTTTAAATTGGAGAGGGGAAGATTTAGATTAAATGGTTCACGATGAGGGTGGGGAGGCCCTGGCACACGCTGCCCAGGGAAGCTGCGGCTGCCCCATCGCTGGAGGTTTTCGAGACCAGGCTGGACGGGGCTTTTGAGCAGCCTGGTCCGGTGGGAGGCGTCCCTGCAGGGGAGCTAGAACTGGATAGGCTTTAAGGTCCTTTACAACCCAAACCAATCTATGCTTTCTAAGTTTTCCTCGCACAAACCGCCCTCAGGGTCACGAGTCGCGGCCTCCCGAGCCCCTCGGAGCCTCCCCCGCGTGGGGGAACCGCGGCGGGACCGCACCCCTTTCCCCCCTCACCCCCAAAACGGGAGTTTGGGTCCAGCCCGGCCTTTCCGTGGCCCGCAGGACCCCGCACCGGGGCGGGAAGGGCCGAAGGAGCAAACCCGCAGCCCCGCGGGCGAACGCACCACGGCGGGGCCCGAGGCGGAATGGCGGGGGGGGGGGGGCAGGTGCGCAGCGCGCGCGGCGGCTGTTCTCCCACGCGCGCAACCCCCCCGCCCCAACGGCCACACGCGCGCGGCTGTTCCTCCCACTGCGCACCCCACCCCACCCCCCCCCGCTGCTCTCGCCGCGAGTGGCTCCGCGGGGAGGAACGAGAACACACCCCCCACGCCCCCCCCACCCCTCACCCCCGCTTCGGCCTTACCTGGTCTTCGTGCCGCCGTGCGGGCTCCTCTGGCGGAACGACATCGCTGGCAGGTGAGGGAGCGGCGGGCAGTGAAGGAGAGCGGCTGGACTTCCCGCTCAGCCCCTCGCATCTCCCGCCAGCGCTGCACCGGCGCCGCCTCCCCCGGCTGTTTCACGGGGACCCGCGGAGTAGGGGGGGAGTTGGGGGAAGGGGATAAGGGGAGATGTGAATAGGGAAACCGCAGACGCCAACCCGCGCCCTCTCCCCGCGTTCCCCGATGCTGGCGGCGACGCAAACACCCTCTTCCCCCCAGCGCCCCCGGGACGCGCAGCCCTAAGGAGACTTTACCACCGCCATCCCCCCCGTGGCCGGGACGATGGTTTAGTCCGGGGTTTGGCCACGCCCCTTTCCCCCATGACCCCGCCCACCTCCCCGGCCCCACCCCAGAGCTCAGTGGCGGGAGGATCGAGCGCGGCGGCGCGCGGTTTTGGCGCGAGCTGGGACCCTCTTCCCGCCCCCCCAACCCCCGCAAGAAGCAGCTGATGCTACAAGAAGTGGAATATTTTTATTTAAGCTAATACTGTGTTCAGTTCTGGGCCCCTCACCACAAGAAGGATGTTGAGGCTCTGGAGCGAGTCCAGAGAAGAGCAACAAAGCTGGTGAAGGGGCTGGAGAACAGGCCTTATGAGGAGCGGCTGAGAGAGCTGGGGGTGTTCAGCCTGGAGAAGAGGAGGCTGAGGGGAGACCTCATTGCTCTCTACAACAGCCTGAAAGGAGGTTGTAGAGAGGAGGGTGCTGGCCTCTTCTCCCAAGTGACAGGGGACAGGACAAGAGGGAATGGCCTCAAGCTCCGCCAGGGGAGGTTTAGGCTGGACATTAGGAAAAAGTTCTTTATGGAAAGGGTCATTGGGCACTGGAACAGGCTGCCCAGGGAGGTGGTTGAGTCACCTTCCCTGGAGGTGTTTAAGGGACAGGTGGACGAGGTGTTGAGGGACATGGTTTAGTGTTTGATAGGAATGGTTGGACTCGATGATCCGGTGGGTCTCTTCCAACCTGATTATTCTATGATTCTGTGATTCTAAATTAAAGTTCTTCCAAGTAGCTGTGTGCTTTGAAAGCTGGACAGAACGCCTCTCTGATAGCGTGGGCTTTCTTTCAAACAATGTTCTTTCCAGACACTTCACTTAGGCTGGGTATAAGGAGGAATTTCTTCCCCATGAGGGTGGGGAGGCCCTGGCACAGGCTGCCCAGGGAAGCTGTGGCTGCCCTATCCCTGGAGGTGTTCATGGCCAGGCTGGATGGGGCCTTGGGCAGCCTAATCTAGTGGAAGGTGTTTCTGCCCATGCTGAGGGGCTTGGAACTGGGTGATCTTTAAGGTCCCTTCCGACTCAAACTATTCCATGGTTCTGTGATTCTTCTAACCGTGTCTCTCACCTGTGTGATGAACCAAATAATTTGTTGCACTGGCCCAGCTGGCCTCCCCATTACTAGTGCTTGGTTACTGCTGCAGCATTCAATTAACTTATTTTCATTATCCATATCTTCATTGCCTCTTCTTCAAAAGAAAAATACCCCACTACTGTACAACAGTTATGATAACAAAAGTTTAAAAAACAGAGCAGAACTATAGTATTGGGATCAGAAAGTAGGGTTTAAAACTTGGTTTCAGCAAGCTTTCTTCTGGGTCTAACGTGGCTTGCACGTCTGTCTTCATTTTTACCGACCAGCCTCATCTTTCTCTTACAGGCAGCAGAAAGCCAGCAAACCTTGGCCCTGGTTACCTGACAGAAACGCAGTTATACATCAATACCTCATCTAGTTCATGCAAGGTAATTGCATTGAGTCAGTACAAATAAGTCACTGAGCTCTGGAAACAACAGAGCTTTCACCGGAGCGGCTTTCTAGTGCAGATATGGCCTTAGTCCAGGATACTTCTGATGATTTTCAGGGATCTGAAAAGCTGCAATTAATTTTGTTGGGTTCTTTTTCTCCTTTTACTTGTGTTTTTGTTTAGTAAGGTTGCAACTACCACTGCAGTTCTCAAAAATCTGCTTTTTGGCTCAAAGACCGGATATTTAAGCATAACTATTAGCTGAGCAGGTATTTTATGGATGAAAGAGCATAAAGATGTCTTCAAATGAACATGGGTGAAGTGAATCTAACATTCATTATTATCACAGGCTGTATTTGACTACCACTTGCAAGATCAGCAATGAAATGTGGTTGATGGATGGCAGAAGTAAAAACAACACAACTTTCGTTTGCTATTTTGAGCAGTTTATCACAAAAGCAACTACCAAAGCCCAGCACTGTTTTTCGGAGAGATTTTCAAAGTACATATTGACAGATGCATTTTATTTTGGCTTTTTTTTTTTTATGAGGATACTTCATGCTTAGCAAGGTTGAAGTGTGTGTGAGAGGGAGAATTTGCATCTCCCCTGTAGAAATGAAGCATGGTTTCACAAACTACAATATTCTTATGTGATCATTTAGAAATGATTACTCCAACTGGGTTCAGGTCATCCTTAACATAGCACTTGGAGCTTTTCAGGAGTTGAGTAGAAAGGACAGTCACAAGCAAAGGAGGTGGGAGTACACACCTTCATGGGCTAGGAAGAAGGAATTGTTCAAACAGCATAATTGCAGCTGAAACTAGTATGGTTATTTGGATTCATATTATTTGAAGTAATTAAGACAGTTGTCAGAAGAACGGCACCTGCAACATGCAATGTATATCTTAGTCTTTCTGCCTCCTCTTTACCACATGCTCCCCTTAATTCCAGGTCTCCAGACTCAAATCTTGAGTAGTTCCAGGAACATACTTATTTCTGTTTCCTGATTAATCTTTTTTGGATAGTTGAACAGAATAGCCTACAGGAACGTCCCACCTGAAGCCTGGTAAGTAACCAGGCAGCCCTTCTTACCTCTTTTTCGGTGTGCAGATACCAAAAGGGGCTTTCTTCAAGGCTGTGCAAAACCATACAGTGCAGTTTATACAGCTGCTTTTACCTCTGGGCACAAGAGCAAGGGTAGGGAGGTAGAGGTCAGGGAAGGGTCTCAGACCAGCACAGTGACAGCTGCTGAATTTTCTTCTGTCGGAGGTCACTGCAGTATTGTATGGATGGTCTTGAGGGCCAAGAGGAAGCACCTGCTCAATGAGGCTCAGGATCGCTCAGATGTGCTGAAGATCCTCTTCACAATGAATTCACAAACCTCACAGCACCTTGTTTTGTTAAAATCAGGAGAAATTCACTCTTTTTTTTCAAAAGGGAGAAGTACTATTCAATTGCTTGACTGAGTATTTTTTTGCAAAGCTGTGCCAGACACTGGATGCACAAATACAGACAGACACTTGCACTCCTTCCTGGCAAAACTTACAGCTTGAAAAGGAAAACAAGCTCCCTGCCAGCCTGGCCATGGCAGCTGCACCAGGCCAGACCAAGAGTGAGCAGCCAATAGTTTGCAAAGGCTTTTAGAAATTAAACAGTTTGAAAATCTCAGCATCTGCCTTGCTTTCTCATGATTTTTTATGCTTTGCATTGTTTTCCCTCAGCTTTTCAATGGTTCTACATGTTTTTCTCATTTGTGAATGCCCTGAGTTACGATTGTTTCATTTCCACAAATTGCATCTTTATTCTAATTATGTCTCAAAGACTCCTGCTAAGTATCTACTTGGAAAGGGTGGTTAAGCTATTTACTAATGTTTTTTGGGTGGAATGTCCACATGCCTAGTGCTCCTGGCTGAAGAGGGTACTATTTTGAGAAGAGGTAAGGGAGAACTGTGTTCACTTCCCAGAGCCTCACGGGTTTTTCTTGACAAGTTGTAAATAGGTCCTGTACTTTTCTCCTCAGATCTGTCGTAGGATGTCTCCAAAATGCCTTCCTTTGGGCAGTAACACTTGGGCTGGCTCTGTGCTCAGTGAAACACCAAGATCTGAAAACAATACCAAGTAAGGGATTTAGCTTCGTAGTTCCGTTCCCTGGCGTTACTGTAATTGTGTAAATTCACATATCTTGTCTGGCACCTGCATAAACATCCATGCTCCCACAGGGAAGTTTGCTACGTTGGCACCTCTCCTTTCCCAAACACTGCTATGGAAAACAGAACTGTTTTCCTGAACTAAGGATATGTTTGAAGTTCAGCACAGGCTCAAAACACGTACAAGCTACTTCCTCCAGTCTCAGACTGAGATAATTTGAACAGCATGTTTACCTGAACACATCCAAGCTAGCCAGACAGATGACAGCCTGGGAGCCACATGGCACTTTTAGCAAAACACTGCAGAGAGATTAAATTCAGTTTATCAAGCAGAACTATCTGCTGTAACAAATCTTAGGGATTGTGGTTGCCTTGCATCTCTGTCCTTGTCAGCAAAGAAAATTCTTCAGAAAAACACTTTCACATCACTGTGGGAATTTTAGGGGGAGGAGAAGGTACCCTCATCACTGTGACCTTTGTGGAGCAGTTTAAAAGCAAAACAAAAATGCACATAAGCAATGGCATATCAGAACTGCTAGTGAAGGGCTGTTTCTATAAGCACAGATAATGTATCATCCGTAAAGAGATTCTCCCAGTGGAAGCATGCCAATAGGCGACAGAGGTCACTTCTTAGCAGAAATTTAAGCCTGGCTGGTGAATTTCAGAGTTTATTTTGGCTTAATTATGAACAGAGCACAGACTCATGCAAACTGGATTTAATTAAGTAAAATTAACAAAACATTATCAAATACAAACTGGGGACAAGGTACCAGACTTCAGCTTTGCTTACCCCAGTTGTAAACTCCTATGTCAAGTAGCCTTGGGTAAACAAGCGAATGGATGGACTGCATTCCAGTTTTAACTACTCTGTTTAGACTGATGAGGGTACTGTTATTAATTAAAAGACATTACAGTGGTTCTACGTCCAGTGGCAGCACTGCATGAAACTACTTTGCAGGCTTCAAACCTGATTTGCTCAGTATCATTCCTTTCCTTGTACTAGCATAGCTTGTCCAAGCATACAGAACCTGGATTAGTGAATAAATCTGCCCCAAATTTAACTGCTGCAGGGAGACTGGTTATTCTATTCCTGTCAAAGGATGTTCAACTAAAAAATACAAGATCTTTTAAGGACTGCTAAATTACAAACCTATGGATTTGTGTCCATAAATCCACCACAGGCCCCATCCATTATAGGCAAAAGCTTAAGGGCTCAGACAGCTGAGCTTAAGTATTTCATGGCAGCCTATTACTCTCACCTAACTGCTCCATCCTCCCCAGGACACCTTTCTCACAGCAGAACAGGTGCAGGGGCTTCAGCTGCCTACGTTGCAAAACACAAGTTCATGACATCAGGATATGAGCTGAAGGGTTGGACACAACCCAAATTGTGCTGCAAACTCCCTTCAAGAATCACAGAATCACAGAATAACCAGGTTGGAAGAGACCCACCGGATCACCGAGTCCAACCGTTCCTACCAAACACTAAACCATATCCCTCAGCACCTCGTCCACCCGTGCCTTAAACACCTCCAGGGAAGGTGACTCAACCACCTCCCTGGGCAGCCTGTTCCAGTGCCCAATGACCCTTTCTGTAAAGAATTTTTTCCTAACGTCTAGCCTAAACCTCCCCTGGCGGAGCTTGAAGCCATTCCCTCTTGTCCTGTCCCCTGTCACTTGGGAGAAGAGGCCAGCACCCTCCTCTCTACAACCTCCTTTCAGGTAGTTGTAGAGAGCAATGAGGTCACCCCTCAGCCTCCTCTTCTCCAGGCTAAACAACCCCAGCTCTCTCAGCCGCTCAAGAGTTTGATTGAATCTCTGAAGATTCCTCCTTCCCCCTTTTAGCAAAGGCTAAAAAACCTCACAAAACACATCTTAAAACATTCACACAAAAGGACTACTGAACCCACATATTCCTTTTATAATGAAACTCTGCAACATAACAGCAAAAGCAGACTAATGGGGATTTTTGAATTTTAAGTGTTTAATTATTCTGCATAAAGACAAAATGACAAAAGTGTAACACTCCCTTATTTACAATCATCATAAATCACATGGAAGCATGCACACTGGAACAAGAAAGTTCTAAACATTACTTCTTGGAAAAAGTGCTGTACAGGTGTGTTCCTTGTATGCACACACTCCACGGTCTGTGGCGTGACTGAGCCACCCTTGTGCTGGGACACTACTGACCACCACGCCTGAGCATGCTGGGTAATAAGGTTTTGCAATGGACTGGGAGCAGCTCCTGGGAAGCAGCTTACTTCCATTAGCAGCACAATAGGCTTTTGGGTCTTGAGGACACTGCCAGCCCTACAGCAGGGCTGCTGTGTCATCCCTAGCACTGCCACCACTATGCAGAGCCAAACTGAACTCCTGCAGAGAGACAATTCCCAACTCCAACCGACATCCGTATCCCAGTATGGGCTATATGAAGTGCCATTTCAAAAAACTCTTAAGTATCACACGAATCTGGTCTAAACTCCACTGCCGCCACAGCCCTCACTTTGACTTTCTGAGCAAAGAGTAAAACAAAGGAGAACCTGTCTCAACACCATCAAAACACTTAGACTGGACACCCAACACCCAAGAGCAGCTCCAAACACTGCTGCTCACCCCCAGTTCCTCCAGTGCCTGCTATTCCTACTGGAGGAACTGAGCTCATCTTCTGATACTCTTAGCAGTAAATCGGCTCTTTCCATCAGGCTGCAACATACGTGAAGGCAAAATCCATGTACTCAGGCTGTGCTACTGTTCAGTCACTTGCCTCCTTCAAGAGAGATTTGATTTTGATAAACCATCTACCTTTCCTTTCTCTTCTCTCACTAGGCTTAGGCAAATGCTAGCTTAATATATCTTATTTCAGAGAACAGTAAATATACTCAATGGATGATCATAGTTTGTCTTTAACAACTGAAGAAAGGTTGGAATTATCTACATTCTTTTGAAGCACTTCTTCAGGTTGGATGTACAATTCTGGCCCAGGAGAGGAAACGGGGTTTAATTCCACACTTTAAGGCTGGCATTCAGTTTAACTCAATATTGGACCAATTTGCCAGTGTAACATTGGTGTACTCCAAGTAGTGTGATCTCCAAATGGCACAGCAGCATCCATCAACTGAAGCAGCCTTTACAATATGATGTATACGTCATCTCCCAGCGCAGGAAAAGCAGGAACACTCTCAAAAGCTTTAAGGAACATCCATCATCGTTGCAGCACAGGCTTAATGAAATCTGAAGTTTTACACTTGAGGCAGAGCTTGTAGAAAACAATCTATCCTTAAAGATCTGCAGAAACCTAAACAAAGAAGCACATAACAGTGTTTAATAAATACAATATATCTAGTCATTAGCCGCAGAACACTTGCTCTCTTAAGCTGCAGTGTTATACAACATATTACTGTAGCAGTATATGGAACAGAGCACTGCATATGGTCAAGTTTAAGTATAAAAGACAAAGCCATGTTGGCCCTACTAAAGAAAGTATAACAGATAGTTTGAGATCATTGTTATGGATAGCTTTGAGAACATATATTATTGGAGAAGCAAAGACTACTACATACCCTGTATTGCTAAGTTATTTGTCAAAGAGCAAATGAATTATTTGAGCTGATCTTTCCCAACCCTTCAGATAATTTTCACCATCATTCGTAAAGTAAGTCTTTTTTCTCAATTCTAGCTAACACATTCCTGCCACATCTTAAGTGTCTTGTTGACTAAGGTTTTTTCCTTTAAAAATCAAACAGATATATTCCAACTTGTAGACAATAGTATTTATTATTCCTGTTTAAGATGGAAATTTTCTTATAGAAAAAGGGCAGGTGGTGTGGAATTCTACTATCTAATTTCCAAGCAACATTACTTTTCCACAGATGAAGTTCCTGCCATTTGGGAGTTAGAGCTCATCACACCTAAAAACCAGTCAAAGGCAGTATCTTTCTCAAATATTGGTCTTTGCATCCCAGGAAACTGGTGTGTTGCTTCTCACAGATGCAATTTAACTTTCTACATTTTACACGTCACAGAGTTCTTCAATTAGAATGAGTGATTATAAAACTGCTGGGTATATACACTCCTTACTAGAGTCTTATTTACCACGAAGACAACTGGAAAGCAGCTAAATATATACTGACTATGTAGAAGACCAGAAAGGCTCTCTAAAACCGATATACAGAGGCACACTGCTTTTACCTGCACATTGCACTTTATGTTGATTGCACATATGCTGACTGCAAATCTCTTCCTCTTTCGGTGCAGATTTTATGATACTGCACCAGTTTTCCAAGACTTGGTCTGCTCATTTCAGACTATACTCCTGTTCTTCAAATCATTTTCTGTCACAGGAGAAAGTCCTTCGATAATTCTATATACAAAGAGATACTAAATATTTTCAAATATTGAATTAGTACTTTATAAAAGTGAATCCAGATTAAGTCTTATTCATGCTTAAAGATTTTAAATTAAAAAAAAAATCAATAAAGTCAATAGAAAAACATACCATTAGCGTATTTTTTAAAAAGCTCTATCTGCCTTTTCCTCATACTGCTAGAATTCAAATCCTAAGCAGTGTAAAATTAATTATGTGCCATATTCTTAATCCGTTTTTTTATGAAAGATATTCCAAGATCACTGTTAAATAAACATTTATATCCTATTCCATAATATTTCAGAGCTGTTATTAAATGTAGATCAAAGACAATCAAACTACAAAAAAGACTATCCGCTAACAAAAGTTCTTTGACTCAAAATACAACGTATCCCATCAAGCACCACAGGAGCCTACAGTACTTTAACTGAAATCTACTGCTGCAAATGCAAAGATGTGACTTCATCACAAAAAAATATTACAAGGCACAAAAGCTGCTACTGTTTTAGAACTGGCACTTCTCATTTGGTGATAAAACATGTTTCCTCGCTGAACAGGTGCATTTTTCCGTTTACTAAGTCTGATGTCTTAGATCTTTTAATTAAGGTGCTGCATTAAATACACAAGGATGGGATAAAATATGATACAACAGAAGAATAAAAAGAGAAATTGATCTTCTTGAACTGAATAGTTGGATTCTATAGAATGACACTGCATACAGGCTACTGAAACAGAATAAGTAAAATTAGTCAGCATAAACTCACCTTCGTATTTAAATTTTTTTCCTCATTAGTTTATCTTCAGCACTTGCACTTCCCCATCCCCTTTCAGGGCATTCTGACTGATGCCTTTCCAGAAAACTGCTGTGAAGATTAAACCTACAAATTAAAAAAAAAAAAAAAAAAATCCCAAAGACTAAGTGGCTTTATTATGGTTACCTCTTTATGTAAAATACAGCTAAGATCTGCTATTTAGTCCAACACAGACTACAACATAAGGACAGAACTTTACCACACAACACAAATTTGGCCAACACATCCCTAAGAAGAACAGGGAAAAAATAAATACACATTTATAATAAAAGCTTGGATTAAAATAAAGCAATAAGGCAACTGTACTTCTAATTTAATATGCAATAAAAAAGCCCCTGATCGATGAGTTGCATTTGTACCTCTCCAGTGTGCAGTCTGCATCTCTGCAAGTGCTCCTGTCAGGAAGAAAGAAGTTGCTTTTTTTCTGTTTCTGACTGCTCCATCCTGAAGATGAACTGGCTGGAATTGCATCACTGCATAAAAACAAATAACTATCACTGTTGTCTGCTACAAAACAACTCAATCTCTCAAGAGACAGAGAAGCAGCTTTCAGTTCCTAGACTTGGCAAGTGAGAGACTAGTAACAACCACAGGGATAAATTCTGTAAAATGCCATCGCTTCCCATAAGACAAAGAGGGTGGAAGGGGCTCAGCATCTTCCAGCATTACTTAACAGCAGAAGCAGCAGAAAGCAACAGAATAAGGGTCAGACAGGAAAAAGCCAAGCAAGCTCAAAGAACAAAAAAAACCCAAAACAACCAAACATGTAACACACTGGAGAAGAGAAAAGAAAACATAGTATTAAATAGTGAAGGAAAAGGAAGTTAAGAAAACCCAAAGACACTTTTCACAGCAGAAGTAATCAACCGAAAGAACACCATAATCTTTATGGTATCTACCTTGTTATTCCTATGCCATGTTGTACTGTCATTACTTCGTCATTTTCACCAAAGGCTTCCCACTCCAAGCACTTTGAAAAAGCCTCCTGACGCCCTGAATCAGTAAGACTAGAAAGAAAGTGAAACCATATGAAATCATGGATGTTTTTATCCATTTCCTCTCAATTCTTCTTAAGGGGACTAACTAGAGAGAAAAAAACACATCTGTACAAACATTTTTACTAAGGCTAGCGTGAAAGATCTATTAAACCCCAAAACCCGTACATAACTGTTCCAGTTTTCTTATGGTCTGACAAAACTTTAGAGTTAAACCACGATCTTCTCTACACAGCCTACCACTTCTCATTTCTAGGAATACTTCTTATGCAGAAGCTAGGAAAGGGGAAAAAAAGGAAATATGATTAAAACTAATCACCAGGGGAGTAGCTTAATTCTTGAACAACTTGGTATAAAGACTATGTTAGCCTGAAAAAGTCTACTCTTCTGTCATCAATTTCTGAATGTTAATTTCATTCTGTCCCAGGCTGAGTGACCAACTCCTTGTTCCAACAAGCATTTTTTTCCATGCAATCTTTCAAAAGGCAAAGAAAAGCTCAATCAAAATACCCAAAGCTTCCTTCACATCTGTTCATGAACACATACTACCTGTAACACTTGTAGTAAACATACCATGGTAATAACAAAACCAGGCATTTTCAGTATTTGTCTGGGAACCCACACTGGGCTCCATTCTCTTACCAGAACATTCATCAACGTGTACAGTGTGCAACCCAAAAAGCAGAATGCAATGCAGGTAAGAGCTATGGGAAATAACTATGGCAGATACCTAATAATTTCAGAATAACAACCTCTGAGCTGGGTTCCGTGAGAAACCAAGAACAACCCATTCGCATTGCCTAATTTACACAGAAAAAAATAAACTACGTCCTGTCTTGTGACACTGAAGTCTCCTCACCTTTGCAATGGACCACTGTAAATATTTGCTATCATACAACACAATTATTCTGACATGGTTTGCTTTCACTAAATTGCACACACGCTTAGATAAAATTAAAGCTATTATCAAATGGAGGAATAAATACCAGCCATATTCCCAAAGGCAGTTCATTATATGAATGAATCTCCATATGGAAAATCATTTCATACCTTCCTAGTGTGTGGTACATATGCACATAGTGGTTTTTGCTCTTTGAGACCACAGAGGAGTCAGAATTGTTTCTTCTTCTGCGTTTCCACAGTGGAGAAGAGTCAGGAGAATGGGGACTACAAAGAATAAGACATAGATTTTAGACAATGCATTTTTCAACTACATTTAAATGCTTTTCCGAGTTTTGCAATGCAATGCCACATGCTACACATGAAGACTTTGATGTATAATTCTCCAGTCACAACAGAGGAAAACAGAGAAAAGTGCTTATGTTTTGGTAACATCTCCACTGTACTTTGAGAAGTGAACCCAGCCACAACCACATGAGAAGCAGAACCATTTTCAGTTCCAGAGGCACTCCCCTAGACCAAGGTATCTCAGTAAACAGGGAAGTGCATGAGGTGCTTTACTGTCAGCCTCTCTGCCATTCCACAGATGAATGTAATACTGTTAATTAACGATGGTCGCTCTTGGTTCTGAAACAGGTGTCCTATTTTCAGTACTTGCCAACAGTGGTTAAAGAAACCTCAGGCACTCCACTCTGTAAACGAAGCAGAAAAGACCACTGCCTTTTTTTGCTCTTAGTCATGCAATTCTCTAATGCTGGCAATTTCTCCACATTCAATGTTCTGTAACACTGATGGATTCCATTCAAAAGCAGAGGTGCCAAACTCCAAGTTTGAGCATCAACTGCACTCAGTCACTAAAAAAACCTGACAGCATCAATGTGTACTGAATTATTTCAGTAAATTAACCACAAATGTTTTATCTCATACCTCTCTGGCATGTAGTCAGCCTGTCTGCACTCATCTTCACACTCATTTCTCTTCTGCATTTCATCAAACATAAAGGAGCCAGAATCATTCTGGTCTTTGCAGAACCATTCTTGGTAACTGCCCGAGGGTTCTGTATTACTAAAAACAGAAGTGAAAAAAGGGGATTTAAAATACTACCCATCTAGCTCACCACTCCAAGCAGAAGACAGTTAAAACTGCAGTAATAATTAACAGTTCATCTC
This sequence comes from Phaenicophaeus curvirostris, assembly GCF_032191515.1. Taxonomy (NCBI): domain Eukaryota; kingdom Metazoa; phylum Chordata; class Aves; order Cuculiformes; family Cuculidae; genus Phaenicophaeus; species Phaenicophaeus curvirostris. The sequence continues at coordinate 70,345,735 of NC_091395.1, read as the reverse complement.
ATATAACATAAAAATGGTTCAAACAACTGCAACTTGCACCATAATTCAATTACAACACAGGTAAAACTATTTTACCTTGTGCTCACCAATGTAAACACACAGGGGCAGGAAGTGTACTACTACAAAGCAAAGGCCTTCCTCCCCAAAATGCCTTATGACAAATTATTTTAACTAAATAACGGGATTATCTTGAAGACTAACAGAATTCAGAAAGAAAACAAGACATTCAAGGAGACTCCCAGTTCTGAACCCAATCTCCTCTCTTGCTCCCAGTTAGGAATGCTCTAAAGGAAATTGAGTCCTCCTGTGAAGCAAGAGATGCATGCTGACTTAATTCACCCATACACACACTGGCTGCAGATCCCAGGTTTCTTCAGTAGGAGGATCCCAGGCATGCAGTGCTATCTTCCACAGTCTGATCTGCTGGTCCCAAGACCTACGGCTGTACTTCTTAAATTTGTTGGGAGTTCTAGGGTGAACCCCTGGTATTCGTTGATTCCTGTAAATACACAGTAACATTATTTCAGAATTATTTCTCATTCTTTAAAAAAGTCCTCAGTAAATATGACCACACAGGCATCAATGGCATAGTAAATAAAGTCTTCACATTTTTAAACACTTAACTGAAACACACATATTCCAATACATATTGTCAAAAACAGACCACACAAGCAACAATTAACAATACCAGGCACAGTCAGACCAGAGGTTCATTCAGTTTGACACAGTGACAGCTGCCAAAAGCAGATCCTTACTCCCCATAAACAATCAGAAAACAGAAGCAGTGTAACTCATACTTCTTCAGTAGTAACCTAGTCTCTGGCTACTCCTACCTGTTTTCTCGAGTCAGGTGCATATTTTCCATCTTGAATATTACAGAGAGTCCAGCTGGGATGGAGTAAACTGCCTTCATAGTAGTCTCTATAATGCTGTGGTTTTGATTTATAGCTGATAACATACTAATTTTTGGCTGTTGTTGAACAGCATTTGCACAGCTTGAAGGCCTTCTCTTTTCCCCCCCACTCTTTTTCCCAATCCTGTCCCAAAGCCACAAAGTTGAGGATGAACAAGAAGCTGAAAGAGGAAACCGCTGGGACAGCTGATTACCCACAGAGATATTATACCACAACACAATATCATGCTTAGTAATAAAAAACAGGGCAGCGAAAGAGGGGCAGGTGTCTCCAAAAGTGGCCACCGCTCAGAAGCTGTCAGGGCCCCATCCTGTTTGTGGCAAGTAGTAAATGACTGCATTTGCATCACTTGCTTCCCCCAACTCCCCTGCCCTTTCTTTCCTTAACCTGTTCATGTGCCCTTAACTCAATCCATCAGGAAGAGTAAAAAGCAAGCCAACTGTTTGTTCCTTATCCACCGGGGAAAGGGAAGGAGCAAATAACTGGGTGGCTATTTGGATGCTGACAGGGGTCACACCCTAAGTATCTTCCACAAACTTTCATTTCACCACTGTCCATGCATTATTACAATGGGGACTGCTACAATTCCAAATGGCATTTGTCTGTTCAGAGTACAGGAAACAATATTCTCCCACTGTCTGGGTTAAAATCCAATTGATACGCCTTTCCACTGAATCTAAACTATGCAGACACTACCACAATGCTGTCTGGGATCACTCCATGACTGAACTGCTGTTTCTCAGGTGATCTCCCAAACCTAGACCCTGCCCATTACTCGAAAGCTCACTCCAGCTGTCTCTTCAGTACAAAATAATTTTCTTTATAGTCCTATCATCCTGAAGGCAGCTTTTAAGCCTGGGTGGTGGTAGTGAAGAGTATTACAATAACACGCAATACAAAGTGCCTTTGTCTCAAGTGTTTCACCCTACTAGCTTTACACATCAATGCACTTCACCATAACACTTTTTGTAGGATAACAGACCCCTGCTAAGGAACAGTATTATAAATTTCCCCATTAAAATGCCACCCAGAACACTTTCTTTTCAAGTTTAGCCAGTGGATTTTTTTCTGAATGCTGCTCTTGCTCATTCCTATTCTCCCCCAATGATTTAACTGACCAGAGTACAGCTACACAAGTCCCAAACATTACCATGACACTGGCTGCAGTCCTTCTTCTGATGACAAGTGAAAAGCAAAATTACAATTCACAAAGCTCTTTGAAGAAAAAAAAGTGTTACTGAAGATGTGATCATGGTATTGTGTGACATCTGTGACCATTTATGGTATCTCTTGTGGACTTATGGTCATCTAGTCTAACTTTTCAAGTTTTGCTCAACAAGCCTGCACCGTACACTGCATTTGGCTGGCAACTTTCACAACAGACTTACAGGTAGAATCCAGCAAAAGCAGGCAATTAAGTAGCAACCCAATTTTCCCTAAATCAATTTTCTCATATGCAGAAAATACCTGGCTTCTCTTTGACAGAACTCAATCGATTCAAGCCTTCTTTACTTACTGTTCATATAATTTTAAGAGAACTAAAGCTGTGTGCTGATCTACACACGTCAGGAATAAATAGAGTTTATTTCAAAACATGCAACATGGTACAACTTACTTTGGTACTTCTTTAATGTATCTATCATACGCGAGCGTATTCTTTCCAAAATTGATCTGTTTTTGTCTTCTCCTCAGAACCACTTCATCCGTTTCCCTTTCAGCTGCATTAGCAGAATCACTCAAAACAGAATCAGAAATCAGTTGAAAATAAACTGAATAGCTTCACGAGTTAAACACATACTCTAGAACTGCAAGTTCTTAGTCTCATAGACAGTAAGCACAGCTCTTACTTCACTAATTTACAGAAGTTAAAGTTGTGCTAACCATATGAAACTCTACAACAAAAATAGTAGGTTTTGCAAGTTCACGTGATTGCTCAGCTTTGTAACAAGTAAACATGTGCCTGGGAGTGCTAGAGGTGCTGAATTAGAAGCCTACAGATAGTCCTACAGCAACCAAATCAAATGATACCACATTTATAGCATATGTTTTTAGCAACCTCCTAATGTGAATATGAAAAAGCTTAAACAAAAAGATGGATAATATAGAGACTAGCTCAAATGATCTAACAGCCATTTCTCTATAAGCCTCGATGGTGTTTGTTATGCCTTTCACTATCCTGTATTTTTTTCTTACAGAAAGTAGGAACGAATATGCAATTTAAGCTGAAAAAGAAAAGAATGTTAAATGACCCCACAAGCAGCTTTTGAGATGACACTTCTCAGTGCTAATCTGTCCTTAAGGCTTCCTTCAGGCTTGATATGGAAATAGCCTGACCATGTTTCAAATCTTCATCAACGCATGTAAAATAGCTGGAGATGATCGCATGGCTACTGCTAAAACAAATACAATACTTAAGAATTATTCAATACCTACGCCATCATTTTTTTATTTGAAGTCTTCATTATTGTGCCTTCTTCAATTCTGCTTTCCCAGTTCGGGCAACAGGAAAGCAGCCCAGAATATTCTGGTGTTGTAGAGCTGGAAAATAACAAGAATTCAATGTGGACATTTGATGCACATAATGTATTTAATGAACAGAAACTTCAACAGTGGACAAAACCAGTTCCACAGCTGTGAAGCACAGGCATACCCCTTCTTTATTTCAGTTCAAAGTCAAATAAACCAAAACATTTCGGCTCAAGTCACCTTCAGCAGTGATGCAAGATTGTCACTTTTACTTCAGAAGGAAAGAAAATGGTCATGACATGAATTTCATGTCAGAACATAGACCTGACCGCTTCCCAAAATACTTACAGCTCAGCCAACACAAATGCTTCTGTTTCCTACTTGAGGACATTCTCAATACAGCCATTCCATCAAAAAGCACACTTCATTAAATTAGTTATGGTCAAAAATCATCAATCTAGTCACTGCTCTCTGTTGTCAGCTAAGGACTCTGCAAAGGCCAGAGGAGATGCTTAAGAAATAGAAGAATGCCCACCCCATCAGCAGAATTAGCATTTTGTCAGACACCACCATATTCCAACATAACCGTTTCAAGAATGTAAATTCTGCTGTGTAAAGCCAAAAAGGGAGGTAGGAAGTTTTCATGTCCCCTCAGTAAAATATTTCACGCCTTCTATTGATGTTCTACTCATTCTGCACATATTCAAGCACTCACCACTTTTAACACTTCCTGTCAGACATTAAGATACCAATCTCAACCACCTCCTCCACTTCAGGTTTTTAGTCTAGAACACCTAAAGCAAAGCAGAATGCTCCTAAAACTAGCTACCTATAAAATTTTATTTCATCTTAATTGCCCTCAGTACTGGACTACAAAAAAAATACACATTTACTAAGAAACAAGCAAAATTTGTCCACGCTTACACATAAAGATGCGTAAGCAAAACATGAACAGCAACAGCAATCGCTTCAATGGGAGTTTTGGACTAACACTGGGCATCTCAGCAATAAAGGGCTTAAACTACTGCATCAATACATACCATTTCTCTCTCTCATATGGAATACTTGCTAGTGCTACGGTATGTATTTCAATTAGCCGTACTGAATGGTCTGCTCTTGCAGAACTCAGTTTATAATTTGCTAACTGTGCTAATGTATTATTAGAAAACCTTTAATTTAATCACATTGAGGGTTTTATTGGATTCCTAAAGAAAAGAGTGCAGCAAAATGAAGATTTAAACAAACTTCATGTTTATTCTTTACCTCTCCAGCCATTGGTCTAATTGTCTGCATGGATATTTATTCAACAACAAAGAATCTGAATCATTCCGGCTTCTGCATTCCTGTTCTTGATGCCAGCAATGTGGATGTTGCACACAACTAGAAAATAAGACATTTTCATCAGAAGTCAAGTCACTGAACACTGTCCATACAAAACAAACACCGACAATCCGAGTATCATCATTAATAGTTAGAAAATGCTGATTTGGCATACAAATATGCAACTTACATCAACCTATTCAGGCAACACTAACTTAACAAAGGTGTTAGACAATGAAAGTGTTGAGAAAATGTTCTTCACTAATGCAATTAAGACATCAGAATTTTAAAATAAACTATTAACATTTAGACAAACAAAAGGATATCTTTTCTCTATTTGCAAATGAAGGGAAAAAAACCCTGAGAAATTTCACCAGTGTTTATGGAACTGCAGATACTTGCCATTGTTCATACACTGTCCTCTGTCAGAAACACATTACTTGACATTTTTATACCATTCTATTCAGCACTAAACTCATGGAAGAGACAAATACAGAAACGTCACTTTGACCAAGGAAAACACCATGTCTAAGGAAAATCAGGTCAGCAGTTTATGTGGAGACATGTTTACACAGGTAATTCTTTACCAAAAACTGCTGGGAAGTCCTCACAAACAAGCTCGGAACAAGAAGCCAGAACAAGGCACTTGCAACATGCTGGAAGAACATCTACATTTTCCTCAGTTCTGGCAGCTTTAACTTCTTAAGGGATAGATTACTAAACAAAACACCGTCAGAGTCTACTGACACCAGACCTGACCTCTGGGCTAAAGACCACATCTGCAGATCAATCCACCATCACCTACCCATGAGAACGACCCTATACTGCAGATTCCACACAGCATGCGAGTGAACAGTACGTGTACTGGTTTGTGCCATGTCTCTACGCTTTTACAGTAAAGACCAGAGATAAAAAAAAGATTTTTTGTTACTTTAATCCTGTATTAACAATCTGTGATTTCTCTCCCTTCCTCCTCCACCCTGGCTGGTTTTGGGAGCTTCCTGCTCCCAGAGGGCTCAAAGTTACTGACAACCAGCACAAACAGCTCACTCCTAACCGCAGATCTAGGCAAAAAGACACTGTCAACATATTTCGTTTTTTGCAAAGCTTGTGTACAGGTAAAAAACCTTCTATGACCACCCTCAACAACAAGTACCCAATTTAAAGATTTCACAGAAATGGAGGGGATCATAGAATAGTTTGTGTTGGAAGGGACCTTAAAGATCATCCAGTTTCAACTGCCCCGCCATGGGCAGGGACACCTTCCACTGCAACAGGTTACTCAAAGCCCCGTCCAACCAGGCCTTGAACACCTCCAGGGTTGGAGCATCCACAACTTCCCTAAGCAACCTGTTTGAGTGTCTTGCCACCCTCACTGTGAGGAATTTCTACATAGCGTTTAATCTAAAACTTCTCTTTCCGGTCTAAAGCTATTCCTCCTCACCCTATTGCTCCACGCCCTTGTGAAAAGTAACTCCTCAGCTCTCTCGTAGGCCCCCTTCAGGTACTCTAAAGAAGAGAAAAAAGAACACATTCTTCTCCCTTCTCCTGTGAAAAGAATACCAAGCATGCCTTGCATATAACACTATTTGAAAAACTACAAGAAAATTCTAATTGAAAATTATACCTTTTAGAAATATTCTAGTATATTTATATATAATAAGAGCCTTCCTGTACTTAAAGTGGGGCACAGGAAAGCTGGGGAGGGGCTCTGTATCAGGGAATGCAGCGATAGGACGAGGGGGGACGGCTTTAAGTTGAAAGAAGGGAGATTTAGATTAAATATTACGAAATGTTTTCCTGCGAGAGCGGTGAGGCACTGGCACAGGCTGCCCCACCCCAGGAGGCGTTCGAGGCCAGGGCGGACGGGGCTTCGAGCACCACGATCCAACAGGAGAAATTCGAACCGGATGGGCTTCCGACCAAACCCCGATTCCCGCCCGCCCGCCCAGCTCAGGGTCAGCCTCAGGCAGCGCGGGGGCCTCCAGACAGGCTCACAACAACCCCCGGACAGCCGCTCACCTGCCGGGCTCCCCGCGGGACATGGCTGAGGCGAGCGCCGCCGCCGCCGCCGCCGAACATGGCACCTCCTGCTCAGCGACAACGGGGCGGGCGGCGCGCGCGCACAGGCTGCCCCTGGGCGGGGCGGGAGGAGGTGCGCGTGCGCACCAGATCCCCTCGGCTGCGCAGGGAATGGGCCGTGGGGGCGGGAGCAGAGCGGAGTGCGCATGCGCACAAGCTCCCCTAGAGTGCGCAGGTACAGGGCTGTGGGCGGGGGCGCGCATGCGCACAGGCTCCCTTTGCGTGCGCAGGGATGGGGCGAGCGGCAGGAGCGCGCATGCGCACAACAACACGCCTTGGGAGCTATGGGGAGGCGGGGCGGGGGCGCGCGCGCAGGCTGCGCATGCGCGCAAGCTCCCCCTGGAGGAGGCTTGGGGCAGCCTGGTTCCCTGCGAGGTGTCCGTGCCCAGGGCAGGATGGCCGGGACTGCGTGGTCCTTAAGGTCCCTTCCAGCCCAAGACCTGGACAGGCTGGAGAAATGGGTCTGTGTGAACACCAAGAGGTTCAACAAGGCCAAGTGCAAGGCCTGGGTTGGGGCAATCCCGGATTTCAGTACAGGATGGGGATGCTGTGATTGAGAGCTGCGCTGCAGAGATGGACTTGGAGATGCTGGTCGATGAGCAGCTCAACATGAGCTGGCATGAGAAGGGCAATCGTGTCCTGGGCTGCATCAAAAGAAGTGTGCCCTGCAGGGCAAGGGAGGGGGTTATGCCCCTCAGTTCCTCTCTTGTAAGACCTCATCTGCAGTACTGTGCCCAGTTCTGGAATCCTCAGCATAAGAAGGAGATGGAGCTGTTGGAACGGGCCCAGAGGAGGCTACAAAGACGATCCAAGGGCTGGAGCACCTCCCGTATGAGGACAGGCTGAGAGTTGGGGTTGTTCAGCCTGAGGAAGAGAAGGCTCTGAAGAGATCTTATAGTGACCTTCCAGCACCTGAAGGGGCTACAAGAAAGCTGGGGAGGGACTGTTCACAAAGGCTTGTGGTGATAGGACCAGAGGCAATGGGTATAAGCTGGAGAGGGGTAGATTTAGACTAAACATAAGGAGGAATTTCTTCATGATGCGGGTGGTGAGGTACTGGATCTGTTGGATTGTGCCCAGAAAAGGGCCACAAAAGTGATCCAATGGCTGGAGCCCCTCTCCTACGAGGACAGGCTGAGAGAGTTAGGTATGTTCAGTCTGGAGAAGAGAATGCTGCAGGGAGACCTTATAGCAACCTTCCACTGCCTGAACGGGGCTACAGGAAGGATGAGGACAGACTTTTTAGCAAGGCCTTTTGTGACAGGACAAGGAATAGTGGTTTTAAACTAATGGAGGGTAGATTTGGACTGGAAGAATTTTTTTTACAGTGAAGGTGGTTTAACACTGGAACAGGTTGCCCAGAGAGGCAGTGAGGATTCCATCCCTGCAAATATTCAAGGCCAGGTTGGATGGGGCTCTGAGCAACCTGGTGTAATTGAAGCGGAATTGGAGTAGGTGACCTGTAGAGTTCCCTTCCAACACAAAACATTCTGTGATTCTATGATTCCACTACTGGTGCCTGGTAGCACCTCCTAGCAATGCCACAACAAAAACCTGTTTTATACAGGACTGATGTGTCCTGTATACGTGTCCTGCTATATGCCAGCACTGCCCTAGAAAGACATATTTCTAGTCATCGTCCCTGCTTATCCAGTGGCACTAGTTCCCCCTGCAAGTTATGGACAGTATTTTTTTCCCTGCTATAGATCCATAGATTTTACACACCACCTTTCATTTATGCAAGCGTCTGCATTCAGGTTATAGTAGGAAAATTCATCAAAGGAGGAATTACTGGGTACACCTTCAGGAGAATTTAAGCCCCTTTTGTATCACACATTCTCAGCTAAAACATTGTATACAGAGAAGTTGGACTGGTTCCCACCCATATAAAGTTTTAACTGGTAAATATAACTTTAAAATTAGACCCAGAAGTCTTACAGAAAATCAAATATATTTTTATTCAGCTTTTCAGAAAGTTTTAAGATTAACTACATGTATTAATTAAGCCTTTTCCTTAAAGGCTATCCAAATAATACTGTCCTTTTTCTAACACGTAAGCTGTCTTGGTTAAAAAAACACAACCACAAATAAAAAACCTTGCAGTATATCTTTGGAAGAAAATGTCTTGTAATGCATGTCAGAGTTTGAATATTTATATTTCAACCCCTTAAGTATCTCAAAGTCAACATTTCTTAAGAAATGGCATTCAGAACTTCAGTGAGTTATGTCTTATTTAGCCTGGCTGGAATGGTATATAGCTGGAGTCTACCAGGTTTCAGCACAATAAAAATACTCATACTGAAGACATCGTATGGTAATCTGGTATTTTGGTTTTAAGTTATGGCAAGCCTCATGGTAAATGTGATATCATCAGCACATCATGGATTCAAAATGTATTCTGCTTGGACAACATGACCTTTTTGGGTTAGCAAACTACAGTAACCTAAAAGATCAACGTATTTTGCTAATATTTTTTGGAATGCTACAATTATGGAAATAACACAACTGCAGAAAAAAGCCACAGCCCATGTTTTCAGAAGCGCTTAAAGAGCTATAGCATGTAGGGAATTGGGGCTGTACATGTGTACACACACATGGGGTATTTGTACTGACACTGTGCATCCCCATACAGATGGTTATATTTATATAACGTGCTTCAGATTACTAACATTGCCTACTCACAAGAGATGTGGAAAAGCATACACACCACTCAAAAAGCAACACTGAATAACTAATAATTAAAGAAAAATATGTGAATATTTTAGCCCGTGGGTTCATTTTTTCTCACAAAATGCTGTAAAAAGACCAATTCTAAACCCTGTTCTTATGTTTAAGAAATGTATCAAGACTTGGTAGGAAGGAATGTATTACTTTTTACCACAAACAAAGAGAGATCTTCTCTGGAAACAGCCCTATACATGCATTTGGTTCTTGGGATGATGACCTGAAGCTATCAAAGACAAATGCCTTTTTTTGTACTTTATTTCACCTTCAGTGATTTATTCAAGACAAATAAGACGGTGTAGGGAGAGGTCATTGTTTATCCCTCTACTGTCTCTTAAGAAGACTATGTCATATGGATTTTTGACAAGATGGTCCTCTAACCAACCAAGCCTTTAAGAACTTAAAAACTTTGGAGGCATGCCAGATTACTTTGAGAATTTAAACTTGGGAAAAAATGCTTATTTTCAGGGATTTAAGCCCAGTACTATTATTAACAGAAATCATAATTTTATTTTGGTAATTATTACTAGTTTCCTAAGAGGCACTTCTGTGGGTACTGTACAGCCATTAAGAGATGCAAGAGTATTATACATTTATGACTGATACTTGGTTGCATTGTTAGACTGGCAAGAGAGTAGGATGAATAAAAGCAAAGTTTCATTGAAATGAAAACTTCCAATTGATTGAAAAGTAGATTTCTGTAAAGAAAAACTCCACTGCACAAGCAGTTAGGAGACTAAAGCTCTTATCACATGGGATATTATTGGCAAGTGACCTGTTTTTCTTGTACAAAGCCATCTGCAACTACTGTATCTAAGTTTCTCAAGGCCTTGACGATTTTAACTTCACACATTTTTACAATAAATATTTTTATCCCTAACAGGAAAAAAACCTGTAGGAATCAAATGACTGTCAATGGCAGAACCACAACACGAAAATCCTACCCTCTCTTCTGCGACTATTTCAAGGACCGCATCCTTTATATCTGTGCTACACTATGTAAACTTTCCAGAAGTAAATGGTACAAAATGCTATTTGTAAAGGCTGCTGTGTAGCAAGGAAGCGCTTGTCAGATGACACCATTCGGCCCTATAAGAATCTTCCAAAGGTTAAAAAATACTGGAAGGAACATTTCAAATTTCCAAATTATTTTCCCACTGAAAGACTGGAAAATATTTTAAATTCAGTCACTAATCAGCTCCTTGAGTTTTTAATTTTCAGACTTGTTAACAAATCCGTCTGAAAATCAGGAACTCAATCCTATTCGAATGAAAAGGGACCTGCCACTGAAGATCTCTTGGGAAAGAGAGACAAATCCATGCTACCAGTCTCAGTGTGAAATTTTCACTCTGTAAAATCCAAAACAACAGGTAATGAAAAGAAAGAAAAAATTACCCTTATTAATAGGTAGTATGGATAATTGCATAGTAGATGTTGTATTTGTAACAACTGCGATATGCTCAAGCAATTAGTGTCCTTAAACCCAAACAGTTTGGACTTTTATAAGTGCATATTATTAAAAAAATCTCAAACAAAAAACCCAACACCAATAATATAATGTTGCTCAAATGATGCTGTCAAATTTGTTCTTGTTTCCTTATCTTTCTCCAAAACACGGCTTGCAGCCACATCTGTAACCACAAATGTCCTGACCGGCTGGCTCAAAGTGCCGTTCACTGCATCCACCACACAACCTGTAGCCACGCTGAGACTAATGAAATCTTCCACGGTTTTGCTTCCAGTACTTGTATATTTTTAACATCCTGCCACCTAGTCGTGCTCAAAGCAGTTGCCTGTCATGGTAATTGAGAGATTTTCCAGTAATCACTGGCATTTCATCTATGCTAGTGATTTATTGATAAGATCTTCCTGGTTATAAGAGTGTGGTATGTCAGGGCTTTCATTCTCCTAGACCAGAGCATTAAAATATTCCTTTCTCTTGCTATCTGACCCATCTGTCCTCCTGAGGTTACTACTCCTCTGAGATGGACAACCCAAACAAGTGAATACCTGCCTCTCAACCCCTGCATTGCACAGGTCAGTGCATCAACTCAAATACACATACTACAGCAGTTTGAGGCTCTCTCAAATTTATGGAAAATGCTTTGGTTTTAATTTACAGATTATTCTGATGCAGATCAGATCAAGAAGTGTGCATCAGTAGCCCATGAATATTAAATCAGCGACTACTGCTTATGATCAGTCTTTAAATTGCAAGCCTGAAAAACTTCTGTTAATGATAGTAATTCTTCAGGCACTGAACATGGCAACTTAAACCTTTATGATCCTGGCATCTCTTTCAGAGGAAAGATTATCCTCAGGAAAAGCTTACAGGATTTGAAACACCTGAGCATCCTTTCTGAATATTTAGACAGTTCAGATGTTTGCTGCACTCTCTTCAAACATTTAAAAAAATAAGTCTATCACCTAAAGAGCATCGAAACCCTAAGCAACGTAGCTCCTGGAAACCAACAGATTTAATGATGCACAGCATTAGCAGTGTGGGTGAATGGGGTATTTCTCTGAATCCTTCTGAATCTGTCAAAAAACAAGCAAGAGGCAGATTAATGGAATAAAAGGTTCCTGTTGGAGTTGTACATCTTCAGGGATTACACTCCTCAGCCTACAGAAACCAATCCCCTCTATACGTGGAGGGGACCGTCAGAAGGAACAGAACTGGTATACCTGTTTGATGAACACTTGTAAAAATTAATAAGAACTTTACAAATGTATTAAAGAAGAACAAAAGTACCAGTGAAGTCTAACCAAAGTAATTTTCTCAGTTAGCCCTTTACTGAAGAATCAAAACCCAGGTTAACTTTAAAAATGTAAAGAATTTAACCTACATTAAAACTTGAACAGAGAATAGTACTGCAAATATAAAGCGATACTCCTATTCCATCCAAGACATAAGAAAGCAAATGTGAGTTAAAAAAGATAAAAAAAATAACAAACAGAAACTGATATCTGGTAAATAAAACCCAAAGATACCAGTAAAAGTGGCGAGGAACTAAAAAGATTTACGTCTGTTTTCAAAACTGTAAAAGAAAGCTTTGGAGTTTGTACCCCTGTAGAACATGAAGTCCCAGAAGCAAGTCTAACAGTTGTTTTAACCAAATCTATTATGAAATACATTCGAATTTAAAAAGTTAAAACATACCCAAGTATTATTCATCGTATTATGCAAACATCTAAAATGCAGAATTTGGCTCGGCAGGTTGGACAAGGCACTTGGCTCGACAGCCAGGTCTCTGGGTGCTGCTCATCCTGTCGGCTGGCAAACCACTTGCCCATGCAGGTGAGGCACCACATGGGACGACAGTAGCACTGCTGGCATTCCCCTTCGTTTGGCTCCTGGCAGTTCTTGATGAGCTTGATGTTAGCGATAGTCTGCATACACCCTATGCACGGTTCCAGCTCCTAAAGAAGGTGAAAAACATCAAAATTGTAAACTCCACAGAATGGTTTCTTTTATTTCTCTTCAAAGCTTTTAGAAAATTATCTCTACACAAGCGTAGCAGGAAGCTGATCTGGGCAGAGCCTCAAGGCAGAACTGCCCCATCAGAAGATACCAGATGGTTTCAATCTCTAGAGCTGTGTTTTATTAGAACACCCTCTAATTAATGAAAATAAAGTATCTCTGTAAGCAGAAAACCCAGAAGTGCTGCATGAGACTGATTAAACAAAAATGACTGGAAATGAAACACCTTTTCTCTCTGAAGAGTGAGTTCCACCTGTTTCCAGAGCACAGCAGCCACAGCAAGGTAAGCAAGCAACTACCTTTATCATTCAGATATACTATTTCTCAAAAAACATACCAATATAAAGTAAGGAAAATACACAAAGCAAGCAGCTTTTACCACTTATTACAGCACATGGCTTTTCTTATCATCCATCTTTGTAATTAAGAGACATAAATAGCAGAGGACACTGGGACTCTATTGAACACAGTGAGCACTCATCTTGAAGGACCAGAAATTTACTTAATTTTTCTTGGATAGTATTGCAGTAATTGATATTTCTCCAACATTAACTATGCCATGTGAACCTGCAGTTGCACATAGGGAGATCATCTTGCTAAGAAGTGTTTAACAATAAACAACAATTAGCATTTCCTATGTCTTCCAGCCAAAGCTCTTCAAGAACTTGACAACATTCAAAACACAACACAGTGAACAGGCACAGAGACACAAATCCTATTCATACTACTATTGGTGTAACAAAAAGCTATACTTTTGAACAGGGAGTCTCACCTGAGTGCTCGGAACAGAATATGTCTGGTTAATTTCCACCAGAGATGTAAATGTTTCTAGAAATAAATCACTAAGGCTTTGATGGATCACAACATTAGCTGCATTGCTGATGGGAGCACGGAGCTTTTCTCTGAGCTCCCCATACTCTGTGGAGTTCAACCTGAAGAACGAAGGATGGAACAAAATGTTACCTTGATTATCCATTCAGATACCTTGATAGCACATGGGTGAGGTTAACAGCAGAAAAACAAATCCACAGAAAAGCTATTTAAGTTGGTACATTCTAGTCAGAATTCACTGTGAGCATTTTGTTTTCTTTTGCTGTTTAGTTGTTGTTGGATTTGACGTAAGTTAAGACAACAGAATAGGCTGTCCTTCTCCATATCTTTGTCAGTTCACTGACAGGATATGAGAGGTGCTAAAACCCCACATAAAAATAAAAGGCAGCTTTTGAAGTAAATGTCATGAACAAAAGCAGTACAGGTGCGTAAATCATGCATTAGCTGTGAAGTACTGCATTCACAATTCCTGTCCAGCTTTTTAATGCCAATTCACTTATACCATAAACTCCCAAGGACACATGCACGTGGCATGCATGACATGGTGATACAGTACATATAAGTGTCAGAAGAATGTCAATCAGGATCAGTTTCTGTTATTTAATTTTAGACAAAACCCAGAATTTCACAAGGTTACGAATAGCTGCTAAACATGACTTGCAGTTTGGTTTTAACAAGCTCCATTCCACACTAGATTCCTAAAGTCTCTCCAAGTGAGACCACAGACCTCAAGTGGCACGCGAATCCTTGCGCAGATCCTGCAGTGACACAGCACTGCTGTCACCTCTTTTTAATCTAGCAGTTCTAAACTGTAGATTCAGAACTCCCCAGCTCGACATTTCCACTCATTAAACAGCTTTCATAGAGAAGCCCTGGGAACATTGTCCTGAAATTCCTCATTCTTCCTACCACTCACCGAGTTCATGGAGACCAGTACAATGAAACGCTAGCTTAGCTTTAGCTCCTGGTGCTGTCCATTGTTTTAACTATTATAGGATAATCTTGTTTGTTAACAGATACTATCAGTGCCAATAACAGAGACCTTTGTATCCAAAGGAAAAATCCACATTGAACACACAAGGCAATGTGGCCTGCCTACACAAAAGCATTTTTCTTCCAGAAACATCCCACTATATCTAATTCTGATTCTGGATATATATATAATAATCCTGTATCCTTAGTAGGGGAATTTTGTTCTAGAGCACTTTTCCCGAGTCTAGTGTGACTGCATTCTAGCAGAAATTTGCTATTCCTGACACATCTTATCAGAAGAACTTTTAAACACCTCTCTCGCTGCTGTTCTGTTCAGCCACAAATAAAATTTGTAGGGGTTGGATTTTTTTCCCCTAAAAGGACTTGCCAAAGAAGCCACAATTTTCTCAGCTGGAGATGTAGTTTTATCCCTCTGGCAGTGAAGCACTTAGAGAAGAAAATCACTAGCTGTTCAACACTTATTTGGTCACCACTCTCACAGGTCTATAGAAGTCTCCTCTTCTCTTAGGATTAGGATTGTAGGATTTTGTAGGATTTGCCTACAGGAAAGGTGGGGAGGGGCTCGTCATCAGGGAGTGCAGGGACAGGATGAGGGGGAAAAGGTTTTAGGTCGAAAGAGGGGAGACTTAGATTAGATATTGGGAAGATATTTGTTTCCTGTGTGGATGATAAGGCACTGGCACAGGTTGTCCAGACAAGTTGTGGCTGCCCCACTCCTGGAGGTGTTCAAGGCCAGGTGAAATGAGGCTTTGAGCAGCCTGATGCAGTGAGAGGGTTAGAACTGGATAATCTTTAAGGTCGCTTCCAACCAAAACCATTCTATGATTCTATGATTGTCACACTTACCTAACCTCTCATTCTGAGCTCTGTTCTCCTGGATACCCAGAACAATCACCTCTATGCCCACCTCATGCTTCCCAGAACCCCTCTGCTTGCCTACAACTCTGGTGATTTGCCAACTTTTATTAAACCAGTAAATAAATGCTGCTGACAGCAAATTACTTCCTTGCTTTAAGGGCAGTTAGCACGCAGTAGTTCAGCGAGAACTCTTCTGAACAGCAATAAAATTAGAAGCCTTGAGCATAAGAAAGAAAAAAAAAAGTCATGGAAGAACAACCACCAGTTATAGACAAAAAACTTTCTCCTCCCCTGACACCTGGAAGACCAAAGTCTCCCTTCCATTCCTCATCACCTTTAACCTAGTTTTTTCCAGTTGCTTCTTTCTGCATCCAGCACAATCCTCTTCCTGAGTGGATCAAACAGGGTAGTTGCTTAACCATTCTGCATTCAATACTAGAGGTGAATGAATCTTTCTAAACAACCTTTCTTCACTGCATTGCGTGGCAGAACTGCACGTACAGCATCCCTGAACACCAGGCAGGGAGCAAAAAGGAAAGGATGAGACCCAACGAGTCGTCAGATCTGCCACAAAACCACTACATTAGCACTATCAAATAGCACATACATAACACAACAGGGTAGTTGTTTTACCGGATATCAAAAGCTTTCACATAGGGATTATTACTGGCCACACGGATGGTGAGGAACTGCACAGGCATATTTGAATCTGGGGTGAGTTCATGCTGTCTGGAGTCGGTCACCGTCAAACGAATATCCTGCTGCTGGGCAACGTGTAAACAGTAGGTGGTCACTTTAATCACCCATGTGTCTGTAACAATCACCCTTGCTCCAGGGGCTCCAGTAGCAAATTTGTCGATTCTCCTAAATTCTGTATTGATGGAAGAAGCTACTGCTCTCCAACCTGACTGTGGAAGAGCATGAACGGCAAGTGTTCGGGCTAATGGATGATTATTCCAGCCTTTCCGTGACCAGTAATATGCCAGGGCACCGGTGACTGCTGCAAAGAGGACAGCGAAGAAGAAGAAAGTTTTCCATCCTTTCGAAGCCAGGTAGAAAAAATATAGATGTTTTTCAGGTGCAGCGAAGCACATACCAAGGTAATAACCTGCAATGAAAGCCTCATTTTCAGAATTCAATTAAGTACACAAACAAACAGATATGCCCGAGTCTCATAGTTATTCAATCAGCGAGCTCACTTGCTGTATCAGTAAGACTTGTTCTACAGCCCCTTCACCAGCTTCTTTACTTTTCTCTGGACATGCACTGATACAAGGAGTAGCTACTGTTACAAAAAGTGGAATATCTTTGATTTAAACTAAAGTAGGTTTAAGTTTCATCTAAGTAATTGCATTTTTTGAAAGTTAGACATAATGTCCCCCTGATAGCATGTTTTCTTTCAAACAGTGTTTTTCCAGACACTGTTCATTCTTTGGAGATGACAATATCTTCTGTGAAGCATGATCTGTGCTGAACAGATGTGTCTTTGGTAATCACCTCACCCGATCTCAGATGCAGGGTCAGGCAGAGCTGAAGCCAGATCCAAATTAGCAAGACATTTGACTGTTGTGAAGTTCACAATAACATTAGAATCAGTCCTTGGGAAGTAACAGAATATGCATAAGATTTCTGGGAAGGTTTATACATATGTAGGTGGGAAATACATTCTGTAACCAGCCTCATTGCACGCAACTGATGGAGATCACTCTCTCATGATGCCCGGGCCTGATAAATCATACAGTCATGGAATGGCTTGGGATGGAAGGGACCTTAAAGATCATCCAATTCCAACCCCCCTGCCACGGGCATGGACCTTCCCACTGGATCAAGTTGTTCAAAGCCTCATCCAACTTGGCCTTGAGCACCTCCAGGGATGGGGCAGCCACAGCTTCCCTGGGCAGCCTGGGCCAGGGCCTCCCCACCCTCATTGTGAAGAAATTCTTCCTAGTGTCTAATCTAAATCTTCCCCCTTCTGACTATGATCCCCTAGACCCCTCCTGCCCTCCCCACCCGCCCCCCTCCAGTCCCGGCTCCCCCCGACCCCGCTGTCCCCCGCTCCCCAGCCCCTCTCCTGCCCTCCCCGGTGCCGTTCCCGGTGCCGCTCCCGGTGCCGCTCCCGGTGCCGCTCACCGAGGGGCAGCAGGCCGTGTGCCAGCATGGTGCCGGTGCTGCGCCGCAGGTGATACTGCACGAAGGCCGCGTCCTCGCTGCCCAGCCAGGCGCCCAGCAGGCTCTGCACCGTCAGCCCCGCCGAGCGCACCTCGTCGGGGGGGAACACGAAGCACACGGCGAACACCACGTAGGCCAGCGTGAAGGTGACCGCCGGGCTCTCCATTCTCCGACTCCCGGAGGCGGCGGCGGCGGCGGCACCGGGGCGGCGCCTCGGCTCGCTCTGCGCGGGGGGAGCGCGGCGGCCCGGCCCGGGCTCCAGCGGGGATCGGGCGGGGAAACCCGCGGCCCGGCCCCTCCATCGCCCCTCCATCCCCGTCCCTCCATCCCAGCCCCTCCATCGCTCCTCCATCCCCGTCCCTCCATCCCATCCCTCCATTGCTCCTCCATCCCCATCCCTGCATCCCTCCTACGTCCCTGTTCCTCCATCCCAGCCCCTCCATCACTCCTCCATCCCCATCCCTCCATCCCAGCACCTCCATCTCTCCTCCATCCCAGTGCCTCCATCCCCGTCCCTCCATCCCATCCCCTCCATCCCATCCCTCCATTGCTCCTCCATCCCCATCCCTCCATCACTCTTCCATCCCTGTTCTTCCATCCCTGTTCCTCCATCCCAGCCCCTCCATCTCTCCTCCATCCCAGTGTCTCCATCACTCCTCCATCCCCATCCCTTCATCCCTTCTCCATCCCCATCCCTCCTTCCCAGCCTCTCCATTACTCCTCCATCCCAGCGCCTCCATCACTCCTCCACCCCATCCCTCCATCCCAGCGCCTCCATCTCGCCTCCATCCCAGTGCCTCCATCCCCGTCCCTCCATCTCAGCCCCTCCATCACTCCTCCATCCCCATCCCTCCCTCCCAGACCCATTGCTCCTTCATCCCAGACCCTCTATCACTCCTCCATTCTAACCCTCCGCCACTCCTCCATCCCAGCCTCTCCATCATGCCTCTATCCCAGTCCCTTCTCCACTCTTCCATCCCCATCCCTCCTTCCCAGCCTCTCCATTACTCCTCCACATCAGCCCCTCCATCACTTCTCCATCCCAGCCTCTCCAATAGCATGTTCTGTCCCAGCCCCTCTGTCCCAATCTCGCCATTCCAGCTCCACCATCCCAGCTCTTACAGTGGTAGCTCTGGTTAGGAGCCCCTGAATCCCAGCCCCTCCAACACTCCTCCATCCCAGCTCCATCCCAGCCCCTCCATCCAGTTCCTCCATCCCAGCCCACTGTACAAATAATAGCCAACAGCTACAAGAATCACTATTTCTCTTAAAATGGAACAAAATCCCTGCTTTCATCCTGTAGTAACCATAAAGTGCAAGTCCAGTGTCTTTTTGAGAAAGGGGAGAGCAGACAATTGGCGAACGTTATATGCTGCTACTGATGGGGAACCAGGTCAACAAGGGATGCTGCTCAATGGCCGCCATGACGGACCCACGACCCCGCGCACTACATTTCCCAGCGATCCTCGCGCGGGATACTCCCCAGCGTGCCCTGCGCACGGCATTGCCTAACGTGCCTCGCACGCTACACGTAACTACTTGCCTCGCGAACTACATTTCCCAGCGTGCCCGGCGCGGGAGCGCCGTCCCGCGGGCCATAGCGGCTGTCCCCGCCCCCCACTTGCAGAGCGCTTTTCTGATTGGCGGACGCGCCCCCAGCGCCGGCTCCTCATTGGCGCGCCGAGGCGGCCATTACAATTTGAAATCCTGCGGCGCCGTTAGAGCGGGCGCTGCTGGGCGGCGGCTATTGAACGTCTGCTGGGGCTCCAGCATGTCCTCGCCCGAGCGGCCGGCCGGCTCGCACCCGGGCGCAGCCAGCAGGTGGGGGAGCGGGTGGTGTGGGGGTTGTGGTGACTCTCTAAGTAGGGGGGGTGATGGTTCGTGGTGACCCTCTAAGGCAGGGTGGGGATGGGTTATGGTTGACGGGGACCCTCTAAGGGAGGGTGTGGGGGGGATGATGGCTCGTGGGGACCCTCTAAGGCAGGGTGGAGGGGGGTGATGGCTCGTGGGGACCCTCTGAGGGAGGGTGGAGGGGGGTGATGGCACGTGGGGACCCTCTGAGGGAGGGTGGAGGGGGGTGATGGCTCGTGGGGACCCTCTGAGGGAGGGTGGAGGGGGGTGATGGCTCGTGGGGACCCTCTCAGGGAGGGTGGAGGGGGGTGATGGTTCGTGGGGACCCTCTCAGGGAGGGTGGGGGGGGTGATGGTTCGTGGGGACCCTCTCAGGGAGGGTGGGGGGGGTGATGGTTCGTGGGGACCCTCTCAGGGAGGGTGGAGGGGGGGTGATGGTTGGTGGGGACCCGCTAAAGGGGAGGGGAGGGTGATGGTTGGTGGGGACCCTCTCAGGGAGGGTGTGTGGGGGTGATGGTTCGTGGTGACCCTCTAAGGGGGAGAGGGGGTGGGATGGTTCGTGGTGACCCTCTGAGGGGGCCGTAGGGGTTGCGGTGACCCTCTAACGTGGGGGGGTGGTCGCTGTGGCCCCCTCTGTGGGGCTGGTGGAGGGGCTCTCGGTAGTCGTCTTCGTGGGGCTGGGGTTGTGGCACTGCGAAGGGCAGGATGAGGTCGAGGACTCTGTGAGACTAGGGGTGGTGTGGGTCTGGGGGGGGACCTCTCGGTCACCCCCCTTCTCTGTGGGGCTGGGGCTCTCTGTGACCCCGTCTCTGGGGCTGGGGTTGGTGTGGGACAGGGATTGGCAGGACAACCTCGGGTCCCCTCTCTGTGGGGCCACAACCTCTTGGGGGTGGTGTGGGATGGGAGGGGCAGGATGACCTTGAGGACCCTGTCTGTGAGCTTGGAAGTGGTGTGTGGGGTGGTGGATTCTTGGTGATCCCCTCTGGGTGTGGGGTGCTCTTGGTGAGCCTCTCTGCAGGGCTGTGTTTGGTGTGGGACTGGGAGGGGCAGAACAAGCTCGGTGAGCCTTTCTGAGCTTTGGGGGATGATGTGTGACTGGGAGGGGCACAGGCTTGGGGACCCCCTTTGAGTTTGAAGGTAGTATGGGGTTGGGTGGGGTTCTTGGTATCCCTTTCTTTGAGCTTAGGGGTGGTGTGGGGGTGTAGGACAGCCTTGGGGGATTCTGTGAACTTAGAATCATAGAATCACTAGGTTGGAAAGGACCCACCGGATCATCGAGTCCAACCATTCCTATCAATCACTAAACCATGCCCCTTAGCACCTCATCCACCCGTCCCTTAAACACCTCCAGGGAAGGTGACTCAACCACCTCCCTGGGCAGCCTGTTCCAGTGCCCAATGACCCTTTCTGTGAAGAATTTTTTCCTAATGTCCAGCCTGAACCTCCCCTGGTGGAGCTTGAGGCCATTCCCTCTTGTCCTGTCCCCCGTCACTTGGGAGAAGAGGCCAGCACCCTCCTCTCTACAACCTCCTTTCAGGTAGTTATAGAGAGCAATGAGGTCTCCCCTCAGCCTCCTCTTCTCCAGGCTAAACAACCCCAGCTCTCTCAGCCGCTCCTCGTAAGACCTGCTCTCCAGCCCCCTCACCAGCTTTGTTGCTCTTCTCTGGACTCACTCCAGAGCCTCAACATCCTTCTTGTGGTGAGGGGTCCAGAACTGAACGCAGTATTCGAGGAGCGGTCTCACCAGTGCCGAGTACAGAGGGAGAATAATAATGGCCAATGTCATTGGCCTTCTTGGCCACCTGGGCCACTGCTGGCTCATGTTCAGTCGCTGTCAACCAACACCCCCAGGTCCCTCTCCTCCAGGCAGCTTTCTAGACAGACTTCTCCTAGTCTGTAGCACTGCACAGGGTTGTTGTGCCCCAAGTGCAGGACCCGGCATTTGGCCTTGTTAAACCTCATGCCATTGGACTCTGCCCAGCGGTCCAGCCTGTTCAGATCCCTTTGCAGAGCCTTCCGACCCTCCAGCAGATCGACACTTCCACCCAGCTTAGTGTCATCCGCAAACTTGCTAAGGGTGCACTCGATGCCTTCATCCAGGTCATTGATAAAGACATTGAACAGGGCTGGACCCAGCACTGAGCCCTGGGGAACCCCACTTGTCGCTGGCCTCCAGCTGGATTTCACACCATTTCCCACCACTCTCTGGGCCCAGCCAGCCAACCAGTTTTCCACCCAGGAGAGTGTGCGCCTGTCCAGGCCAGAGGTGACAGTTTCCAAAGCAGAATGCTGTGAGGAACTGTGTCAAAGGCTTTGCTGAAGTCCAGGATGTTGGGGTGCTGAGGGGCATGGCTTAATGATTGACAGAAATGGTTTGTCTTGATGGTCCTGTAGGTCTCTTCCAACCTTGTGATTCTGTGAATTTGTATGGAAATTCTCATAGTACAGATTAAGTTACTCTGAGCAAGCGTGCTCATCTTGGCTACTGGAGGAGCTCAGAAAAGGAATTAAACAGAAAAGTTCTATCTTAGCTCTGCATGTTCAATGACTTTTTTTAGGGGTTTGAGATCACGTTGGTGTTTTGGATGTTGTGCCCCAGTGATTATTAAACTACATGTAGTTGTCATGAAGACCTTTGTTTACAAATGACAGGTACCTGAGGCTTAATTATTTTGTGGCATTTAATTTACTTTTGTTCTGAAATACAGAATGAAGGACAGCTGCTTGTGCTAAAATGTGGATCAGTTTCATTTTTGTGAACTTTGGCTATAGTGGAAAGACTTGTTGACTTTCGTGATACTCGTGTACACTGGGCACTAATCACTTTAAATGAAAAGTTTTTTATAAAGTTTCCCTTTCACTTTATAGTGACTGCTAATTATTGAACTTGTGAAATAGAATTTATATGAAATCTTGGTTGCAAGTATTTTAAATAAATTTTGAATAATTTTTAGTCTTAGAAAGGAGTTTGTTTCGGTTTTTTTTTGATTTAGTATCTAAAATGCTGGGCATATGTGATGTATATGGTCTCAGTTTATTGGGTATTTTAGTGGTCTGAATCTGGTTTAGCAATGGAGCAAAAGCAGCTCCATGACAAACCTGAGAAAGTTTCCAAACAGACCTGCCTTCCCTATGTATGGACCTTGTTTTAGAAGGTGTTGCCAGCTTTTTCATCTTCTATGCTTCTTTTCTAAAGTAATTACAGTAAATGACTAGTCTGTAAAAATCCGCTTGATCTGTTGTCTCAATTTTAGTTTGGGATCAAGGAAAGCATTGCTGTTAATTTCAAGTTCTACAAGTCTTTAGTGTAAGAGATACTTTGTGTATAAAATTACTTGGGCTAAAATATGAATATGGTGAAGAATAAAGGAATAAGGAGATAGCTAATAGAGGTGTGCTCTGCTTGCCATTGATTTGCCTCTGTAGCCATTGTTTGCATTCCATTGCTGATTAAAAGTGCTGTTGTCAACTTTCTGACAAAGCAACTGAGTTCAGTGGAGCGTATGAAAAGTGTGCAGAGACTTAAATACAGGAATCTACATAATAGCAATGAGATTGAAGTGACTTTATTTTTTCAGTGGGAGTGTTGTTGTTACTTGTTTTTGACAATGAAGACAATTTGGAGCATTTCTCAGCTGATTTTTCTGTAACTAATCTTGACTATGTGATGGAGGATGGAGAAGTAAGCTAAGGATTAGCTGTTCAGTCAAATCAAACATTTGACATAATTTGGAATGGTTATCCATGGCAGAAAGCCAGTATCTCCACTTAGTAATACTGATTATCTTGCAGAGGTGGTACAAGATATTCCATCAGTTCTTATGGAAGAAATTGCTTTGTTAGTACTTTGACAGATAACTATCTGCGTTTCTCAGATATCATCTTTTATGGACAGTGGTTACTCCTAGATTTTTGCCTAACATTCCCTCTCTGCTCTGGTCCTTTTTTTTTGTCTGTTTCTATTTTAAAGAAACAGTAGTAGCATCACTGAGTACTAACGTTACACCCTTAGGAACAGTAGAGGCTTCAATAAATAATATTAAGGAATAAAATTAAACAATATTCAGGAATAAAAGGTAGACAGAGTTCAGGTACCAATAATGTGCTGGCTTGCCTGGCATGTGGGAAATGTGTGTTTTCTCCATTTCTAGTTTCGTTTCAACTTTAACCTTAAATGTGATGCAAAGTTTAGTGTCAAGTCTTTCACATTTGAAATGATATCGGCTGATAGTCTGCTAAAGCTTGTGTGTGTCCAATGTAAAAATGATATTAAATGAGTACCTTTTTAATTACATTTTCCTTCAGATTTGTATACAAATGTCTATATTGCAAAGGATTCTAAAGTATCATGCCTCATAAAAGCAGCATGTGCTCAGACTATGTGGGAAAAAGCTGAATAATTTTATTCAGGACTCTGATCCTAACACACCTTAACTAACCAGATTTGTTTTTTCTCTGTACTGATGTATAGCGTAGTAATGAAACCATGTGAATAAAATAGAGAAATGATTGGCATCAGCACTTTGCAAAAGCTGTGATTATGCGTAGCTAGATGCCCTATTACAAGAGACATGACTGTCACTACTGGTTTTAAGAGGTTGGATGAAGAAACTTGCAAATGACAAGAGCTCCCTTTAAAGGATGGGCATCTTAATTAGTAAGGTTATAATGTTAACTTTAGTTATATCAACAGTTAACTTCCCAAACCCTAACAAGAGCGGAGGGGCTCTGCACTGCTGCATTTAGATGCTTTCAGAGACTTCCAGGATCTAACTTTTTCACATGAAGTTTAACAGTACTTCTAAAACTTCTTCTGAAGCTGTTAATCTTTCCTAGCCAGTGACAGTCTTCCAACTTCTTTATCTGCAAGTGCATCTGGCTGACCACACCCTCATTCACGCTGTGATGTATGTGTTCAAGTTCTAGAATGAGTCTGCAGATTTTAAATGCAGAAAATGGAGAAAACGGAGGAAACGTCAACGATGATCTAACAGCAGAAGACTGTAACTTTTTCTTTGCGCCACCGGAACCTACAGGGAGACTTTCCATTCTACGCCCCTCTCAGAAGGAAAACTTGCCACCAAAAAGTGTGGCAAAAACTATGAAGGTAAACTGCTTTTTTTTTTTTTTAACGGATTATATTCTTTCACCTTCTGTTTTTTCTGCTCCTGAATGCATGTGCTGTTTGGAGCTTGAAAATATTGTTTTGTTCATGTTCTTCCTTTTTCCTTATCCCTTTCTTAAAGGTGACCTTTCAGACTCCTCTGAGAGATCCTCAGACTCGAAAAATCTTAAGCCCTATTATGACGAAAAAATGTGAGAGTTTCACACTTGATTGCAGTGAAGACTTGCTGGATGATCTTTCATCTGCATCTGTCAATGCTGAGTAAGTAATGTATTCACCACTAGTAGTAGTAGTAGCAGTGTGGGACATACTCAAGTTAATTTGCCTCCACTACAAACTTGTATAGTTAAAATTTGATTTCGTTTTTTATAGCAAGATGTAAATTTTACAAAAGAACACGACTTTTTGCTGACCATGCATGAACTCTTTAAAGATAAAATTTTCTTAAAAGTAATGACAATTACCTTGGTTGTAATGTTGAACACCAAATGATTTATAATGCCACAGTAATTGATTTCATAGACATGACTTATGATAGGGATAAATAGTTTAAGGGAAAAGAGACACTGGGCAGAGAACACAAAACTGTTTCCCCTAGTAAGGCTTTCATATGAGACTACAATTATTCTGAATCTAATCCTTAATGCAAAGCCTTAAAATTTCTTCTCTTGTGTGTGAAGTACAGCTCAATATTTTAGATTTTTCACCTTAAGATACAGCCTTCTGAATGGTTAGCTTGAATTAACACTTTGAGTCAATGAGCATTAAGATTAAAGAAAATGTAACACTACTAAGTGAATATGACATCAATCCCAAGTACAAACAAGCTTGTGTGCCTTTACAGTCTAGCAGCTCGGGTTTCAAAGTGGCTTATGGTATCTGTCTGGAGAAGAGTATAAAGTCTGCAGTGTTTCTATTTGGGGCTTTGCAACTCTGCTTTACTAGAAATAATGTTTTAATGGTGTAGTAATACGACATCATGGCAGTGTTATTTGGCCTCAGTGCATATTTTTTTACCTCTTTTTTTTTTTAAACCTGTATAAACATTTGACACCTGCAATTCCCAGTGACAACAGTCTTGTATCTTAGCTTTGTCATCTCCAAGGAAATAGTTTTGCTTGGTTTTAACTACCTGGCAGTTTGACCCCAAGCCTTCTTTCTGGGAAGAGAATGAAGAAAGATGGGAGCACTTAAATGTGCTTTAGAGTGTATGTTTGCTTCAACTGAACTTGTGTGTGTGCTCTAGTTTAGAAAAGTACTTGAGTGAACCACTGCAATTTTATAACTGTAATTATGCCCCAAACTTATTGCTTACGTGAGTTAATGATGATTTAGTGCAGATCTGGCTCAAGGGAGGTGTAAGTGCTAGAACTGAATTGGTTTTAGTTGGTTTTAATTATGTGTCAAGGTGTTGCTTTTACTGTGTGCATCCTCTCTGCTTTGAAAATGGAAGGATCCATTTGTAGCAAACAAGCTAAGGGTCTGGGAGTTGCTGAGGAGTGTTACTTTTGACTAAGCTCAAGGAATTCAACTTTCAGGCAGGTGTCTAGCTCCTGACTGGCATTTATTAGGTTAAACACTGAGGGAGAATGGGAGGGGCCTGAGCAGTTGAACAAGCCTGGGGCTGAACTATTGCAGGGAAGAGGCACTCAGACCGGGTGAGAAGGATTTCCTCAACTCCTGTCTCCTGCCTTTGCTTTCGGGTTTATCAAAGCGGTGTTTTTAGGGAGTGGATTTTAATCGTGTTCTGTTCTACAGCAGATATGGGTGGCACATAGAAATAATAACTTTACCAAGGGACAAAACAATGGGAGGAAATCCTGTTTCAGGAAGTAATGGCTTAACTCTCTGCAGTCTGAGGCTAAGCCTCAGAAGTTGGGTACAGTTTGGGGAAATAAAGTGGAGAGTGAATACTTGTGGAATACTTAGCAGTAGTGGGTACACAGACTTTCTTTAATCTGTTTCTTCTACTAGAGAATCTTGTCTTTCTCTTACTGGAGGAGTAATTTTGTGTGTACTACTTTGCACTTAAACTTTGTACAACAGCAGATTGTGGAGTGCTTCAAGTCCAGGTTCCATTTTGTACCTAGACCCTCATAGGTGAAATATTGTGTGTACTTTGGGAGGAAAAATCTTCTAGAATGACCAGGCAAAGCAATCGCTAAAATGGGAAAACCTGAATTATGACTGAGTTTGGTCCTGGGCTTGTGAGTCTGTCATGACTCACAGATGAATCTACATGGAGATGTGCTACTAGTTGTGCATGTGTTCAAGATCCTTCTTATTAACTCCTAAGCAATTTATGTTCCACTGTCCAGTGAAATGGAAGTGTCCATATGCTGTGGTGTGCCAGGGATGGGTGGCATATGGTGATGAGCTGTGTAGAGCAGAGAGCTTAAGAATAACAACTGATTTCAAGGATTGGTCTCCCTATAGTTCATGCGTCCCAGAGCTACTACCTTTCTGACTGTTTAGGGGGCAACTGAGTTCTTGCTGTTATGATACTCTTTTGCTGTAATGCGCCTTAGGTCTGGTAAAAATCAGATTTCTCTGAGCATACAAAGCTGTTTGTGCCAATGTCTTTCTAAAGATGATTTCAAATGATGTCTATGAATAATGACTATGTCATGTGACCTGACACTTTCTTTAAATGCAGCACATGTCAAGAAAAGACTGAAGCTGAAGCAAATAATATAATGATAAATACACAAATGCCAGAGAAGGTCGGTGCTGCGCCTTACCCAGATGACGAGATGCCAGTGAAGAGTCGAGGTTCCTACAATCTTGACTTTGATAACCTAGATGACATCAATCCCTTTCAAAGTTCAGTGCAGTTGCAGCATTCTTCTGGAAATCTGCAGAAATCTCCTGTAAAAGTATCTAGCAGCCCTGAGAAAACGTCTGAAGAAAGCTGTGATTCTCTTCTGCTGGATAAGGCAAGTACAGAGCGCTCCAGTGAAGAGAAGAAGACTCCAAACTCTGGAAGAGAATCTGTATTGAAAGAGCTGGAGTCTAACAAATCCGAGCTGTCCCCTAAGCAAGCAGTTGGTGAGTCTGTGCAGGATGTGAAGTCTGTCCCTGCAGATGTGAGCCAAACTGATAGTTCAGTGGGATTAGCTGAAGCACCTGCATCTCCCGTACAGTTATCTGACAATTTAGCTCCCGGTAGCTCTGATGTAACTAATTCTTCTAAAACTGGACAACTGAAGCTTCAGAATGTTTCAGTAGCAGAAAAAGCCTCTGCAGAAAACTCAAAGCCTGCAGAAGAGCTGGCTGTTTCCAAAGGGGAACCGTCAGAAAAGCCTGGTGTTGCCAAGGCTGGACCAGTAAAACTCGAGTTTGACTTGGATAATACCACTGCCAGAAAGCCACCTCCGAAGAAACTAGGTAAAAGACCTGGAATTAAGCCACCTTCCAAAAAAATTCCTATTGCCAAAACGAAAACAGAGAATACGGAAGTGCAAAGTAAAAGTAATGTGGAAGATGAAATCCCTGTTCCCAAAGCTTCTTATAAGTTTGACTGGGACAAACTTGATGATCCGAACTTTAATCCATTTGGAGGAGGCTCTAAGATTTCCAGCTCACCCAAGTGTTCCAATGCCAGCCCTCAGGAAGTTCAAATGCAAGAAGAGCAAGATAGTACATCATCAAGAAGGGAGCCACTTCCTGTGGAACAGGATAATTTACCAAGTACTTCTGAAACTCTTGACAGAAGAGAACTCAAAAGTCCGTAAGTAAATGTGTATCTGAATGTATGAGTGTTTTGAAATCTTCGGAGGAAGAGGTAGGTGATACCTTTAACCAGTTGATTTCTGCATCCTTGACTGCCTCCTTTGGAGGGTGGCCAAGTCTGTATGTTGTAACCTTTAGTGCAGTAGGTTGGATTTCCTTGGGGAAACCATCCTGAGGTGGCAGGCTCTGAGCAAAAGGTATTCTTGGTTCTGGAGGAGTGGGAGGCAACAGGCTTTTGTGGGAAGAACATTAGTGCTTTGGTCAAGTGGCTTTTTTGCTGTTCCTCCAAGGCTAAAATGTGGAGAACTGGGTGACAGCTGCTGTTTTTCAGGGAACAGGTGTGTACGCAGCAGCACTGTGGATCGTGCAGCATGTGAAGGGGCTAGGCAGTTCTGTTCTCTGCTTAGTGTCCTGGCTGAACTCTGTGGTGCTGTTCCTTCCTTGGGTATTCTTGGTGTCTGAATGCTGTCTCCAGTAAAAAAGCCTGTCACTAAAGGTGCTTTTTTGGCATCACATGAAAGTTTTTATTTGAGAATAGGAGATATGTTGTTGTCTTTCCTAGAAAGTCTTAACTATTAGCATGTCAGCATTACTCTGGATAGCCAGGTGCTTCCCATAACTAGATTGACATGTGATGTTAGATTGAGAGAAACATTTACTGTCTTGCTTCCTGTGTAACAAAATCAGCTGTTTACCAAGGTGAAAAGTCAAGTTTGCACTGTCAGCAGTAACCAAGGTATTGGACTTCTCTAATATAGTTCTGTGCTGTACACCAATAATTGCATTACTTTGGGAAGAGTAATGGGCTTCTTGTAGTTCTGTTCTTAATCAGAAAGCCTACCTTTAATTAAAAAACTAATGAACTTAACAAATGGAAATAAGAGAACAGTGTTAAGTGTATAGGAATAAGGGATGCTGCAGTGACTCTCTGCTTCCTGGATGACATTACTTCTGATGGGGTGAGAGTTTTTGGGCCTTCAAGTTCTTACCTGGCAAGACAGTGAATTTTCATCCCTGCCCTCTGTAAAGCTTCCTATGTTGAGGCAGTGCAAACACTCAAAGAAGCTAGTTTTGTTCAAAGCTTCAGTATATATGGCAATATAGAATTCAGAATTGTTGGTGTGACTTGTGCTTTGAATTTTTTTTTTAGGGAAATTGACAAACAGAATGTGATTGAAGACAAAACAAGAACTCAAGACAAGCCAGGAATTCCAGACAAAACAAGAACTCAAGACAAGCCAGGAATTCCAGCAGAAGCTAAACTTCCAGGAGAGAAAGTCATGGTAAAGTATAGGAAAGATAGACAGTTCTTACCCAGATGTTACATGATAAAGTTGTTTGACTTAACTTTGTCAAACCTATATTTGGTACTTTTTTCAAAGAATTAGTGGGTTGATGCATCTTCAGCAGTTCTAGAATGAAGGTAGGCTGTGCAGACTTGTCTTTTGAAGGTCACATCAGAGACAGCCAAATTGGTACCTCAGTATTTAGTATCTTTTTTGATCAGCAGTCACATATAAGGACAAAGGTAAGGGTGTGGGTTAACAAAAAAAAACTCTAACTACTGTATAGTATGACCTGTGTATAGTATGAGCTGTGTTCAGTGTTGGTAGTTTAGTTTCTGTGCCTGTGGGCTCTTCACCAATTAATGCTGGTTGCTCAGCTAGTTTATGACAAACTAATTTGATAATTATTGTGATTTTTATTGCATTTAAATCATTATTTTAACAGTAAAAATGATTGTTTTTCTCATCAGGAGAAGCAAATGAGCCCATCTAAAATGTCTCCAGCTGATGTGTGCTTTCAAGATAATTTGGTTTCCACTGATGGTGGAAAGAAGTCCACATCCCCAGAAGAAATTCAGCCCAGTTCCCACAGGACTGGAATAACAGCAGATAAGCAGGCAGTTAATGCTGAACCTGAAGAGATCTTCAGACCATCGTCAGAAGGTACGGGCATTTTTTCTAGAACAAAGTGAAAAAATGCTGTTAAAAAAGACGTGTTGCTGATTTCTCTACTTCAGGTTTGGTGTAATTTTCATTTTTGTCTGTCACTTTGCAGGCTTTACAGTCCTTTAAGAAGAACAATGTTTAAGAGGGGTGGGAAATGTACTGAAGTGTGTGTTTTACTTTCTCTGGATTAGGCTAAACTCAAAGCTGGCTATTAACATTCAGCTGCCTGGAAGGATGAAATTTAGGCTGGTAGAAAGAGTCTTGGTAGAGTTTGTGGCAGCTTTCTGGGCTGAAAAAATGCTCCCTTAAAATCACTTTTGGGCTTCAGGACTTCCAGATTGAGAGCACTACAGCTATGCGACTACCTGGATTTGAGAGTCTTGTAGATAACTGCAGGCCTTAGCGCTACCTGAGTACTAATTTACATATTGCAGTGTGGGTGGTCTTGAAAGCTTGTCTTGAAAGCTTACAACATAGCTGTAACTTAACCACCTGGAAGAGTCATAGTTACAGAGGAGTAGGAGCATTGTGTGGGAGGATGGACAAATAATTTGCCTGAGGTGCAGTCTGTCACTTATCTTTATAATTAAGTGGAACCAATATATTGAAAAATGGCTGTAACTTCATTGTTCAAATCTGAACTGTGTGCTAATTTTGACAGTGAGAATGCCAATCTTAGTCTTTCATGGGGCATTTTATAATAGAGTATGTTTTAAATGTGCTTGCCATTTTAACCATAGAACAACAGAAGTTCTTCAACTGTGTGTAGATTGTACATATTCTTACAAGAATCTGGGAACAAATGTAAGCTGTAAGTTCACTTAGCTTAGAATCTCTGATTTTTTTTCCAGTTCCAGATCGAAACTAAATTTTTAATAAATGAAAAAGTAGAGCTTCCAACATGGGAGTGGGGACTTATTTGCTTTATACACATACCTTTTGTTTCTGTCTGTGGGTATGTCAATGTAAGACAATGGGATACATTTTCTTTGTGTAATTTTCTTAATTTCCAGTTCTAGGAATGGACATGGAAATAGACTATTTGGAACAGTTTGGGACTTCAACAGTAAGTATGACATTGAAATGCTTTTTGTCTCTGGCAGGGGGGAGAAGAAAGGAAAATGAAACTGTCAACTTTCAATGCAAAAGTTATGTCATGAAAATTTCTAATTTGCCCACTGAAATAGAGGTTCTGTTCCTAAGGAATGTGTCTAAAAGGCTGGACAGGATGGTGGAAGGAAATGTAGTTAGAAGGAATTGTGCTAAGGATCAGAAGTCTTATGCTTTCGGTTCACAAAGCTGTTTTGGTTTAATAGTGGTGGAACTGAGGTGGATGATGTTCTACCTCTCTGGTTGCCAGAAATGTGATAATGTAATGCTTTGAAAGTGCAGGGTCATTGCTCTGAAATATTTTTTTTCGAAGCTCTATTGTTTTATGAGCAATTTCAGGAAATCTGACTCTAAATTGGGAATGTCATGTTCTACTTAATTCAGCCTAGTTATTCTTTCTTCTTCTCTGGTCCAGAGTAGGAGTGGCTCTGAATACACAGTGAATACACTGAACTGAAACTTGTTTTTTGATTGTGCTGTTTGTATGTTTTGTATAAGCAGGGACAAAGTGACATACGCTGCTCATTCCCTTTCATTGTCTTCTGCTGGTTTTGAATAGTTCATAAATGTTTGCCCTTTTGGATCTGTCTGAGCAGATTGAGTTCACTTGATATTACATAAGGACTTAAGCATGTGGGCACTGAGTTCTCTTATGTAATTTTTCTCCTGAGAACAATGCTCTGACCACTGAAGAATAGGCTCACCCTTGATTATTTATGTGTGTGGGATGTGTGTTATGCTATGAAGCAGCATATCTGCCAGTTCATGCCTCTTTCCCACCAGTTCAAAGAGTCTGCCTTGAGGAAGCAGTCGCTGTATTTGAAGTTTGACCCTCTGTTGAGAGATAGTCCAAGAAAACAGATTTCTAGTACTAATGAAACAAGTATGAAAATCACGACAGCTCCACCTCAGCATGGGTAGGTACTGACTTAGTCTAGGCTCTAGTACAGAGCTTTACAAAGAAAGTCAGGACTTGAATATAACCATGTATATTTTTTCATTTTTAGTCCTGTTGCTGATTTAAGTAAATTGCTTCAGGAAGCTGAAAAGCCTGCAGAGAATCTTCAAAATGAAGAAAAACCAAAAGGACTAGATCTTCTGGGAACATTGACAGTTTCTGTAAGTATCTGGATTTATATTGGGTTTCATGCTGGTATTTGGGAAAGGGCTTGGCTAAGTTCTAGACTTGACATACGCAGATAATCTAAGGATACTTAGGTTATTAGCTTAAAACCGACTTTTGATAACTCACGTATCAAGTTGAACTTTCTGACTGACTTCACTTTAAGTGTTAAAAGCCTTTTTCTGTGGAAACTAGTGGCTTTGCACATGGTCTAGGAGAATTTGAGCTGCTTAGAGAATGCTTTAATTAAAGTGATCTTTTTCATGCAGCTGAAGCCACAAAAGTAAGACAAGCTTGTATTTTAATTGCACTTGTGGGATGGAAAGCACTTCCTTGATTAAACTTCAAGCTATACTGTCTAAGGCTTATAGTTTTAACAACATCTTATGAACAAGTCTACACACAGCACTTCAACCTGAAATGGTGCCTTTTTTTCACTGGTGGTGAACAGTGTGGTGTTGTCATCAACTTTGATTCTCATAGCCATCTTTACGGTGTTTCTTTATAGCTATGTAGTTCTAAAAGATATCTACAAAGTAAGAAAGTTTTGGTAACTAAGTTATGGTGGTGTTTTTGGTGTTTAAGTAAATTATGTAAATTTAGTGTAGGATAATTTGCGTACAGGTAATCAATGGCATGAAAATAGGAACCTGAAACTCATCTTTTTTCACCCTCCAGGACACAGATGCCCGAACTCAAGACTCCCTGACTAGTGATGTTCATCCGCTTCCTTTTGCTGCTTCCACAAACGCTGCAATGGATGCTATTATAGATGTTCTAAAATATAGCCAAAAAGACATGGATGCAGCTGTTGAACTTGTTAAGAGAGAGGTATGGTGACCCTTCTAAAGCAGAACTTTGCATACCATTGTCCCCTTTGTTTACATTATCTGGTATGAATCTGTATACTTAGTGTTTCTTTCCATCTTACCATCTTACTGGTCATAAGCATCTCATTTGGAAAAGTGTGCTGTGCACTTGATAGGAGCGGTAGGTTATTGAACACTTCAGAGCTAATATTTATGGAAATGTGGTAAATTTCATGGTTAGTCAGGCTCTCCTAGAACTGTTAAGTGTTAAAATGCATCCATTGGAAGATGGAATAGTTAAGCTTAACAGCAGTTCCACCTTCTGTGGAAACTAGGCAGGAGGTACCTGTTCTTCCCAATGGGAGGGAGAGATGGCTTCTGATGATATTTCCTTAAACCAACGTAACTGTAATGCAAATTTAGTGCAGTGATGACTTTTTTTGGTGGTGTGGGGAAGCACAAGAGTATGTCCAGCTAATAAAATAAGTGAGATCTGGAGCTTGCTCTGGAGGAGAAAGACATTAGTGGAGGAGGGAAGTAGTAGTCAGTGGTATTTCAAGCATTTTCTATTAGTATATCTCTACAAAAGCTGCTTCTGAACCTCCATTTAAGATTTTTTGAAGTGAGTACTTGATTCATTATGGCTTCTGGGTTATGTAGCCTTACAAATACTAAATGTAAGAGGAGTACTTAAATGTCTTTTAAGCTTATTGTGTCACTTCAAAATTACCTTCAGAAGAAAATCAAGCGTTCAAAATTCTCGACTAGCTATGACACAGGTATATGCTATGGGCACCAAAGATCACCTGTGATTATTTGCTGCTTAAGTTATTTTTTTTTCATTTAGACTACAAAGATACTGGCTTTTCTGGGAGTAACTTTTATTTCTGTCATTTAAGAGCACACTTTCACTAAGTATATACTCTAGTACAGGAAAAAGTGTGGCTTTGATGGAACAACTCTTAGTGCATTGGTCTAAAATGAAGAATTTATTTAATAACGGGGATAAAGCTTGTAATAGCTTAAAATCAGTGCTCTAATCTCTTAGTTGGTTCTCTAAAATATCTATCGCTAAAACATGCAATTATACCTGTAGGAAGGTAGGTGTGACTGGACGACTCTAGCTGTGTGTCAGTTAAAAATGCTTGGAATTACTATATTAACCTGATAGACTTTATTATTAATATATTACTATATTAACCTGACAGACTAAATCTTGAAATTATTTTTTTTTGTGAAACAAATCAAATGTGGGAGGAGGGTGGTGGGGGAGGTGGAAATCCTGCTTTTCTTCTGGACCAATAGTACTCCATGGAAGTATGCTTTTTGGGGTCTACTGAACCATTTCTGAGTTTGCAAATGGAAGTTTCTAACCAGCTTCCATCTTCACATATTTTTGCTTTCATAACATGTTATTGTTAATTCTTTCACTTAGGAGAAGAGGCCAGATCCCTCCTCTCCATAACTTCCTTTTAGATAGTTGTAGAGAGCAATAAGGTCTCCCCTCAGCCTTCTCTTCTCCAGGCTAAACAAGCCCAGCTCTCTCAGCTGCTTCTCATAAGACTTGTTCTCCAGCCCCTTCACCAGCTTTGTTGCTCTTCTCTGGACTCGCTCCAGAGCCTCAACATCCTTCTTGTGGTGACGGGCCCAGAACTGAACAAAGGATTTGAGGTGCCAAGTACAGAGGGAGAATAACCTCCCTGGACCTACTGGCCACTACATTTCTGATACAAGCCAAGATGTCATTGGCCTTCTTGGCCACCTGGGCACACTGCTGGCTCATATTCAGTCGCTGTCAACCAACACCCCCAGGTCCCTCTCCTCCAGGCAGCTTTCTAGACAGACTTCACAGAATCACAGAATAACCAGGCTGGAAGAGACCCATCGGATCACCGAGTCCAACCGTTCCTACCAAACACTAAACCATATCCCTCAGCACCTCGTCCACCCGTGCCTTAAACACCTCCAGGGAAGGTGACTCCACCTCCCTGGGCAGCCTGTTCCAGTGCCCAATGACCCTTTCTGTAAAGAATTTTTTCCTAACGTCTAGCCTAAACCTCCCCTGGCAGAGCTTGAGGCCATTCCCTCTTGTCCTGTCCCCTGTCACTTGGGAGAAGAGGCCAGCACCCTCCTCTCTACAACCTCCTTTCAGGTAGTTGTAGAGAGCAATGAGGTCTCCCCTCAGCCTCCTCTTCTCCAGGCTAAACAACCCCAGCTCTCTCAGCCGCTCCTCATAAGGCCTGTTCTCCAGCCCTTTCACCAGCTTTGTTGCTCTTCTCTGGACTCTCTCCAGAGCCTCAACATCCTTCTTGTGGTGAGGGGCCCAGAACTGAACACAGTATTCGAGGAGCGGTCTCACCAGTGCCGAGTACAGAGGGAGGATAACCTCCCTGGACCTGCTGGTCACGCCGTTTCTGATACAAGCCAAGATGCCATTGGCCTTCTTGGCCACCTGGGCCACTGCTGGC
Source organism: Phaenicophaeus curvirostris (assembly GCF_032191515.1). Taxonomy (NCBI): domain Eukaryota; kingdom Metazoa; phylum Chordata; class Aves; order Cuculiformes; family Cuculidae; genus Phaenicophaeus; species Phaenicophaeus curvirostris. Next base: position 70,309,728 of record NC_091395.1, on the reverse strand, counting down.
TCATATTCAGTCGGCTGTCAACCAACACCCCCAGGTCCCTCTCCTCCAGGCAGCTTTCTAGACAGACTTCTCCCAGTCTGTAGCACTGCACAGGGTTGTTGTGCCCCAAGTGCAGGACCCGGCATTTGGCCTTGTTAAACCTCATGCCATTGGACTCTGCCCAGCGGTCCAGCCTGTTCAGATCCCTTTGCAGAGCCTCCCGACCCTCCAGCAGATCGACACTTCCACCCAGCTTAGTGTCGTCCGCAAACTTGCTAAGGGTGCACTCGATGCCTTCATCCAGGTCATTGATGAAGACATTGAACAGGGCTGGACCCAGCACTGAGCCCTGGGGAACCCCACTTGTCACTGGCCTCCAGCTGGATTTCACACCATTTCCCACCACTCTCTGGGCCCGGCCAGCCAACCAGTTTTCCACCCAGGAGAGTGTGCGCCTGTCCAGGCCAGAGGCTGACAGTTTCTCAAGCAGAACGCTGTGAGAAACTGTGTCAAAGGCTTTGCTGAAGTCCAGGAAGACACATCCACAGCCTTTCCCTCATCCAGTAGCCGGGTCACTTTGTCATAGAAGGCGATCAGGTTAGTCTGGCAAGACCTGCCTTTTGTGAACCCATGTTGAGTGGGCCTGATCACCCAGTTCTCTTACATGTGCTTCATGATAGCACTCAAGATCACCTGCTCCATGACTTTCCCTGGCACTGAGGTCAGACTGACAGGCCTGTAGTTTCCTGGGTCCTCCCTGTGACCCTTCTTGTAAATGAATGCAACATCAGCCAGCCTCCAGTCCAGTGGGACTTCCCCAGTCTTCCAGGACTGTTGGAAGATAAAGGAAAGGGGTTTGGCAAGCGTGTTCACTAGCTTCCTCAATACACTTGGGTGGATCCCGTCCGGCCCTGTAGACTGTAGCAAGTCTCTAACCACTTCCTCTTGGATCATGGCAATTATGGACTAGCAGAATTATGTGGCTTTTTTCTCTGCCATGTAAATAAAAGTGGAGTGCATATGGCTTGAGGGAGTATTGCTTCTTGAGAAAGCGTAGCTGGCTAAGGAACAATGATCTACATATTATCCACTCTTACTTATCATATGTTTTGAGTTGGCTCTGGTCTTGTCACTTGAAGTGATTGGTAACATTGAGGGGGAATCAAGTATGCAAAATCTACATATTAATCTACATCTTATTTAACTCCATTTTGTAATGAAACGCTTAATTTTGATTCTTCCAAGCAGTTGGATCTTAGTTTTTCTCCATATCAAGTTATAGGTGTACCCAAACTGCCCTTCAAACTGTTCTGAGTATCAAATCTTGTATCTCTTCCTATGCAAGAAATAAAGGTTTACTTTTTCTCTCAAAGGTTCAAGAGAAACAATTGGAGATTGAGGAATGGAAAAGGAAGTGTGATGAGCTTCATATGGGATACAAGGAAATGGGGTATGACTGTCCTGAGTTTTTTACAGACTTGTTTACTTAGCTGCTTTTTCTCACTTATGTTCAACTTTTTTTTTTCATGTTTTCTAGAAAAATAGTTGCAGAGTATGAAGGTACAATAACACAATTGTTGGGTGAGTTCTATTTTTCCACTCTCAATGGCTTTGAGGGGAGGCATGCTTAGTCTAAGGTTAACTGAAGGTAGTATTATTTCACTTCTGATGGCACTAATATTTTAAGTGCTTCCAGGTTAAGTGTGAGCTGCAGAGAAGCTAGGCTACCAATTTTATGAATATTCATACAGACATGGTATCAGTTGGTAGGTAATGATGACTTCCTGAATCAGGCGTGAACACGTGTAACTTTTTCTTGTTCTCTAGTGGAGTCCGAGCTGTTGGTTTATTAAAACTTGCATATCCAGTCATGTGCACATCGTGTTTAACTGTCCGTTATCTGACCTCATTTAAGTGATGAGATGTCAGTAGGAGTCCTTGCTGGACAGATTGGACCTCTGCTTCAGTCAAGTCTGTGGTTTCAAAGCTGGCAAGACATGGAATAAAATTCTCGTTGTATAGGTGCATTCTCCTAGTTCAAAGCTGCATAGCTAAACGTCTGCCTTGCTTCAAGTTAGTTCTTTAAGTAAACTGAATATTATGTTGGCATTTTTATACTTCTTTAAGCCTATGGGAAACGTAGCTGAAGCGTGCTGTCACAAACTTGCCCTGGAAGAGTTTGCTATGCTAGTTTGGCTTGTTATCCAAGTCTCCTCCAGATCTTCCAGCTCTTCTCTGCATTTAAAGAAAACAATTTTTTTTTTTTGCTTCTATTGCAACACTTGAGGCTCCTGTTACGGCAAACTCAGAGTGTAATGTTTTGACTACATTGCAGGAGAAATAAAGCTTTGGGTAAGCGCTTCTTATAATTGGCCTTTAATGGCCTTTGGGTTGGTCTGGGGTGTAGTATGTGGCAAATGGAGAATGACTGCTTCCTTAAAAGCAAAGATACAATGTCCTTTCAGAGGAAAGGCTACATTACCAAGCCCTTTTTTTAAGGTCAGGGATTGAAGGTGCAGGGTTTATCTGTATATACTATGGAGCTAGTTTTATGTTCATGCAGTACCTGTCAGGAGTGTGACCCTGTCCACTCTGTTTTCTTTAGAGGATGCTCAGAAGCAGAAGGAATTCTCAAAGAAAGAAATGCAGAGGATGGCAGAAGAGAAGCAACAAGTTATTTCAGATCTGAGCTCTATGGAGGTGTCTTTCTCTGAACTCTTCAAACGATTTGAAAAACAGAAAGAAGTGCTGGAGGGTTACCGCAAAGTAAGATGCTATAATGCAAATAACATTCTTCCAAGATAAATGAGACTTTGTGGAGAGGATTAATTTCTAGAGTAGCTGTTAATTAGCTGCTATTGGCACTACCTCTAAAACCAAGTGCAAAGTTGTTGTTTATTTAAAGATCTAAAAAATTATTGGTTTGTTGTATTTATGGGTAGCTTAAAGTATCATAATGATCTGTTAGAAGTCAAAGTTTCTTCAAACAGAAGACTGAGCTGTTTCTTGCTGCATGCGTATAATTTTTCTTTTAAGTGTAGATACGCTTATGTAGCAACAGCTGCATAAGGGTAGCTTGTTTCTCCTATGTCATTTTGAATGGGTGCTGAAGAGGGTTTGCTATTACAAATCAAAGTGATAATAGTTAATTGGGTGTTCGTAGCTTAAAAAACACAGATGGTAAAATGAGGCCTTCATTTACAGCATATTCAGAGACTGGAGGGATGAAGCTAACAAGGAACATAAGCTATGGCTTCTTACTGCACGCAATGTATAAAAATTAATTTCAGACAAAGTGCTTTCTGATTTTTTTCCTCTAATTATCCTTTCATGTCCCCTATTTACTCAAGCTTAGAACTAGCCTGTTATTAGTTTCGTGGTAGTGTAAGAAACAAGCATAATGTCTGTTATGACTTAAGTTTCTACTTGCATCAAGCTTCCTTCATGTTGTCCCATCTGTCCCTCCACCTTAAATTCAGAAGCCCTTTCCTTAGTACAGTTGAAGAATCACATGGGAACAGAGTTGGTAAATTTTAGAGTTGGGGTTAGTAGGGAGTCCTAGCACTTGTTTCTAACCGTTCCAATTGCTGTAATAGTTAATACAATAAGGGGCCACGTTGTCTGTGCCTACCAAGGCAACTTTCTTGCTGTTAATGCTGGACTTGTTTGTCGGGCTCCAAAGCCTGAATCTTTCCATAGATTCTCTGAAGCAGATAGACTTTTGTCTGTTCTTAGGACAGCTGCAAGTGAAGACAAAGACAAAAAAACCAACCAAACAAAAAACCCTCAAAAACCCCAATGAAACACACAACTGATTAGTGACCTTAATTGCAGTTACCTTCTTCTTTACTAAAGCTTTCTGCTAAAAAACCCCAGTATATTGGAAGGAAAATGGGGTCAATAAACTGTAGTTTGAAAAGATAAGAGTTGATATAGGGAACTTTAGTCCCCATTTAAGTCTGTAGGACATCACAGTTGTTCCTGTTACTCTCATAAAAAATGCTGCCTCTCAATGTACTCACATAGCCCATTTTTGAAACTAGCTAAGCTTCTTCTTTTGGTGACAGAATGAAGAAGCTCTGAAAAAATGTGCTGAAGAATATCTGGCTAGAATTAAAAAAGAGGAGCAGAGATACCAGGCACTGAAGGCACATGCTGAAGAAAAGCTGCATCAGTAAGTACCACATCAAGAAGCCAAGTACTGGGAGTGAAATACATAATTTTTACAGTTGCTATAAGATGTGGTTCATTAATATCACAACTTGGCTTATACCACTTAGTTTGGGGATTAACATATGAGCATCTAATGTGATTCTATGAACAGTTCTGCTGTGCTGAATGCCAACTTGCTTCCATTTCAGAGCAAATGAAGGAATTGCCCAGGTAAGAAGCAGGGCTGCATCGGAGACTGCAGCACTACAAGCCAGTCTCCGCAAAGAACAAATGAGAATCCAGTCTTTAGAGAGGAGCCTTGAACAAAAGGTTAGTCAAAATGCCATAGGTGAGTTTCTTCAAGCTGTTGTCTTAAACTAGGTTGATAATTACTTTGTGTTAGAAAAACTACCAGTGCTAGAAATAGCCATACGAACTGTGCTGGTTTTGGTGGGTGCTGTCCTGGCAGGCTTTGAGAAATAGGCGTTGAAACTTAAGGCACAATTCCATTATGTCAAGTCATCTGTAATTTTAGGGGGTTTTTTTTGAAGCAGAAGTTTTGTTTCCATAGCTGCATTGCAGGAGTGATCAGTCCAGGCTACTGTATCTGAACTAGTCAGCCTTTTGTGTTGACTGAGGTGTCTTTCAATATTTTTCAGACCATTAGTCCTTGTATTTGATATTGTTTCGTATTACTTAGATAAAGTCTTAGAATGTTTTATAAGGCACAGCGATTGCTTTTGGTAGAATGCTTCAAAGGAAAAAGCTTTTTGAGGGTTAGGAGTTATATTGCTGGAAATGCATGCTATTTAGTTTTACTGCATCATAGTTGTATCTTTGCTAGTGTTTCAGACTCAAAAAATAGATAGTGCTGACATGTACCTGTTAGAGAAGTCCCCCAATTCCTTTAGTCTTCGGGCTTATGGGTAAGGTTTGCATAGCTAGGGAAAACAATACGGCAGAAACTGGAGATGAGACAAGCCATTTAACAGAACTATTTTTGTTCCTCTTATAAATACAGTAATAATTAATGTTAAGAACTCTTACTAAAATGATTTAACCATAGAAAGAATTATACCAACTGGAAACTATTGCCACATGTCAGTAAAAGTACCAAGGTATCATCCTACAATGTTGTCTGTCTTGTGAAGATTAATATCTGAACTGTAGCTATCTTGAATTTCAGTGTATCTAACAGATGTTAAGTCTGCAAAGTCTTTCCTATATCAGTTGGTTTCCACATATTATGGGAAAGTCTGTGGAAAAAGTAGGGACAGGACAGTAGTTTCTGGCTCATTTCCTGAGGCTCTTGAGGGTGCTGTGACCTACAAAGTAGCTGGTCCTTTAGAGTATGCTTGTATGAGTCACTAGCATGTAAATGGAGTTTCTATTCCATGTGTTGGCAAATACAACTTGTGTGACTCAGATCACTGCATGGATGTTGCATAACTTAGGCATAACTCAAAATCATTACTTTTCTGTCTTCAACAGACTAAAGAAAATGAAGAGCTAACAAAGATCTGTGACGACTTGATATTGAAGATGGAAAAAATTTGATGGCTTACCTGTCTTGTAAATATGTCTACTCTCTCTTTGTCTTGTGTTCACTCACTGTTTTAATTGTGTATGTTTGTGAGGAAGAAACAACTTGATTTACTTGTCTTGTGTATTATTGGCTGTATCTTTTCAAAGCAATGTCAATAAACTTAAGTTCAGTTGCCACTTCCACTGTGTAACAGTGTCTTGCGTGACATTTTCATGTGTTGCTCAGAGGAAAAACTTTTGGCTCAGTTTTTTCACTCTCTAAGAACACCAATGTTCTGTACTCGTGACCTGGCTTTGCTGGTGAGGGTCAGAATGGGCCATGTCTCTATTTTGCACTTCCTACCCTCTCACTCAAACATTCTGGAGCTACATGATTGTAATAAAACTTGATAATACTTTATAGCAGTTGAGGCATGAATGATGTAAAAAAACCCAAAACCCTCAGCTCCAGGTTGTGTGGTGTGTGTTTGTTTTTTTTCCTAAGAGCAGCTGGAGTGATTCTCTTCTTGCAGGCCAGGTAAGCAGAGCACTCAATAGCTACTCTCTTGCTGTGATTTTCTTCATAGCATTAACCTGTCTGATACTATTGACTTCCCAGTCCACCAGCTGAGAGCTCCTTGCCACTTGCCTGTTGTGGAAGGCTTTGAGAGAGGGTGCTGGCCTCTTCTCCCAAGTGACAGGGGACAGGACAAGAGGGAATGGCCTCAAGCTCTGCCAGGGGAGGTTTAGGCTGGACATTAGAAAAAATTCTTCACAGAAAGGGTCATTGGGCACTGGAACAGGCTGCCCAGGGAGGTGGTTGAGTCACCTTCCCTGGAGGTGTTTAAGGCACGGGTGGACAAGGCACTGAGGGGCATGGTTTAGTGTTTGATAGGAATGGTTGGACTCGATGATCCGGTGGGTCTCTTCCAACCTGGTTATTCTATGATTCTATGTAGGCTGCAGGTCATAGGTTATGGCGAAGTTGGCTTTAATTAGGGCAATAGCAGACATCTTGGAGAAGCTGTTGCTACTTCAAAGACATTAACTGGATTGTCTCATTGCAAGCTACACCTTTTTATTTCTAGTATTAGTGGGAGGTCACTCACTCACTTGCCTGATGAGTAGCTATATCCTCCCAGAAGGGTTTTTGCTGCTGTGTATTTTTTTTATCTGTCCTTGGAGCCCTTCCCTTGCATGTGAGGACAGTTGACCAGGGCTGGTGGAAAAAGGTGCACTAGTGCTTAGAAGTCTGGGCTGTTCTTCAGTAGCTGCTGATCAGTGTCAATATTCCTCCTTATGTCTAGTCTAAATCTGCCCCCCTCCACTTAATACCCATTACCCCTGGTCCTATCCCTACCAGCCTTTGTAAACAGTTCCTCCCCAGCTTTCTTGTAGCCCCTTCAGGTACTGGAAGGTTGCTATAAAGTCTCCTTGGAGTCTTCTCCAGGCTGAAGAACCCTAACTCATCCTGTCCTCATTATTGGAGGTGCTTCAGCCCTCTGATCATCTTTGTAGCCTCCTCTGGACCCATTCCCACAGCTCCATATCCTGATGTTGATGGTTCCAGAACAGGACACCATGCTCCAGCTGAGGTCTCACAACAGAATGCCTGGCTCCTGAAGAAGTTGTGCTGCTGTACATTTTCTTTGAGTTACAGCTTAGGAAAGTGACAATGGCAGCAGAGAAAGAAGTAGGTGGAGAACAGAGTCTACAAAACCAAAGTTTACTGCCTGTTTCAAATTCAGACACCAGGGATTACACCAGAGTGTGTAGAGAGATAACCATACAGATGAGAAGTCTTGATCTTATTTGTGAGCCGCCTTGCCCCTGTGTATTTAGTTATGGAAACATATTTCTGAAGTCTTCAAGGAGTAATGAGGTTGCAGGCTGATGGTAACTGACGGTTGGGTAAGGTTCAGCATCCAGTCACAAAAATTAGGCCTGCTCTTTTCTCCCAGGTGTTGGATCGTCTCAGTAGTGCGATGAGCCAGAAAACTGGTCTAGGGGAAGGGGTGTTGACTGATGGAACTACTGCTTCACGTGGATCAGCGTGCTGTGCAGGTTCACTTTGTACATCCTGCAGAAACGAAGGGGCAGAAAAGGGCTGAGCATTTCACCAGAATCCCCGGTTAGACTGATGCGAAGCTGAACTTGCTTTATTTGCTTTATATTAGCGTTATTAGGAATAAGTTGGCAATGCTAAATCTTTCCACAAGATGTAGCTGCTGCTCTTTGAAATATTGGCTGTGCTTCCACACATTGCAGAGCTGGAGATTGTCCATTTCATCTCAAGTTGTGCTTAGTGGTAATGGGATGATTGTTTTCATAGATTCCTGTTGAGAAGGATAAAGAGCTATGAAGTGAGATATGCCAATGGACTGTGTCTAAATAGTGACCCACTATCTGGTTTTCATTCTACAGGTGCCAGAGTAGCATCTGTTAGGCAAGTGTTGCATAAGGGACACTGAGATCTCCCTCACCTTCATTTATTCTTTCAGCATAAAATGTTTTTCTACTATTCTCTCTGGCTTTCCTTTATTTATGCAGAATATCTCTGGTCCAGCAGTTTGCCGGGTGAAGAGAGGAAAAACTTTCAATCTATTTTGTTCTATTGTTTTAATATAGCAGCCTTACAGACATCACCGTCTGCAGTGTGCTGATGGAGGTGGATGCAGAAGTCATCCAGTAAAGACCAGCATGCCAGATACAGGTGCTATGGTAGTGTTGGTACCTGACACTTCTCGGTGGGTCTGATATCACGCATCTTATCAAGAATTACACTTTGTGTGGCCAATTATTGCCTGTTGATATTAGATACTGGAAATTGCTCTTCAGTGTAATGCGGGAAGACAGCACACCACACTCCTGGTGCCGTTTGTGACCAATTGCCTGTGAAATCTGCGTGGGGCTCTCCTGTTTCCTGAGTGTGTTGGTACTTGGAAGAAAACTGACAGTACGTGAATGGAGATTGCTATAAATGCCTGGGCACTGAAGAAGATGAGTAAGCAGCTTTTGAATGTGTGACTCCCCAGGGCTTAACTTCAAGGCATCACCTAGCTTTAAGCTTAGAAAACTTTATTTTGCATGTATTTTGTTTGGGGTCCAAGGTGGGGACTCTGCATTTTCAAACTGCTTAGCAAGGATGGCTTGTTTTTCTCTGCAGGTGCAATACATACTTCCAACTTAATACCTACACCATCTACGTAAATTCAGTGTTTTGTTATCCCTAGCTAAAAAGTATTCTTTAAATATTACCTTCCTAATTTTAAAGAATTGCTCTTTTTGCTATCCTTCTAAAGCTGAAAAATCCCCTTCAGAAGAATTCACCTTTACAGCATGCAATAGGTGGCCAGATGCATATTGATGAACTTGTGTGAGCTGCTGAATGCAAAATACGTGTGTGTTTCAGTGGGATTAGTTAAGATTTGCTTACTGAGATAAGAATCAAGCTGGCTGGTTTGTTACCTTATTGCCATTAACTTACTGAGCCTCATCTGATGTTAATTGGTCTCTCTGCCAACAGATAATAGGAGGGAAAACTAATACTGCTTGGTGCCTCTGCTCACTTGCTTTTATTTATTATTTATATGAACGCATGCTAGGTGCTGTACAAACAGGCTGACAGCTCTTGCTCCAGACAGCCTGTTAACCATTCAAGTATATGGGAGTGTGTGTTTTATTTCAGAGCTGATCGGGGTGGATCAAAGCTACTGAGCCCGCTTGTGTGAACTAACAGCATTGCTGTGTTATATTAAGGGCTTCCAGAGGTCTGTGCTTCTAACACCTTTTCATGGCACTACTTGGGTTCTCCAGAAAGTCTTCAGGATACGCATCTACCCTTGGACTCTTCTCAACCAGTGTCACGTGGGCAATCTGGGCCATGTATCTGCACTGATGCTGATTAATCTCTCTTGTAATAGCACAGAATAGCGAAGGAGATGTGGTAGTTTGACATAAGGGAAATTCAACAAAGTAATCTTGAGGTCAACCTGGAACCAGGCAAGGCTATGAATCACACTGTGACTTTAACTGGACATCTGAACATGCAGCTTCACTCTTAAGGTTGCAATTTGTATCTCCAAAGCAGGTGCAATTCATCTGATTTCCCTCCCTGTTGTAATTTAAATTGCACAGAAGAAAGCCAGAAAAATAATGGACTATCTCCTGGTTTTCCTCAGTTTGGAGAAAGGATTTATTGCCTGAACCAGTAAACAACAGCATTTTAAAGCAGAAAAAGGAAGTGAGTACTATTTTTCCATTAGAAAATGAATTTATAAAGCATTTAACTTCAGCCTGCCATCTCTGGCTGCATGAGGAGCTTTCCATCTTTTCAGAACTCAGAACATGGCATGACTAATCTTTTTACAGTTTTGAAAGACCCATGTGGTTTTGTCTTTGTCAAATGAATCAGTCACAGTATCTACTCTTGCAGATTTCTTTTCCTTGCTAGGATGCCTAGTGCAGACAAACTGAATCCTCCTCAGGAGTGAAGGGGAAGGAAGATCCTTGCAAGTTTTGTCTTATTTTAGATGATAGTGCCGGTAAAATTAACTCCAGTTTACATCAGATATTTGCTTTTCAGTGCTTACTGCAAGGTTTTGCCAACGATGTCTTGCTGTTTTAAAGTCTCTCCAGTAGTCTGCAAGCTCAGAACCCAATTTTCCTCTGTTGTGATAGAGTTTCTCAGTGGTGAAGTTCTGTCTTAAGAGCGTTATGGTGTTACTCCACCCATCTGTGGAGAGTTATTGTCGTAGGGGACTCCATTCTAAAGGGAAGAGAAGGACTAGTCTGCAGACCATTATAAAAGGAAGCTTGCTGCCTTCCTGGGGCCTCGGTTAAAGATATAGTGAAAAAACTACTGACTCTGCTCAGGCCCACGAATTATTATCCATTTCTGATCTTCCAATTAGTTAGTAACAAAAACTCAACAAAAAAATTGAGAGTCATTAAAAGCACTTTTAGGGCCCCGGGAAGTATGGTGAAGGGCTCAGAGGTGCAAGTTGTTTTCTCCCCTGTCACTCCTACTACTGGCAATGACAAGGGAAAGACAAGTGCTGAGATAACTGACTCCAAACCTGGTGTGATGTGCTTGGAGACATGACTTAGTAGTAGACAGTTACGGCTGGAGTTGATGATCTCTAAGGTCTTTTCCAACATAATGATTCTATGATTCTATATATTTTAATGTCTTAAAAATAAGATCTCTTTCTATTGCCTGATTTAACTTGATCCTCAAAGAAACAGGTTCCTGCAGTGCCATGTCATTTTTTGTTATTATTTTTTTCCAGATTAAGAGGCTATATTGCTCTCTGCCAACACAAGTAAATGTTGTGCTTCTCAAGTTCAGTCAATGCATTTCCTTTTGTACAAGTTCTTCAAAACGGTTCTCCATTATTCCCCCCAGGATTGCCCCAGCAAGACAACAAAGCTAACAGAAAGTTGATGCTGGCTTCAGGGGTCCAAGCTGCATATTGATCAGTGTCAATGGGCTGTGTACCCTGGAGAGATAGTCAGGTGGGGAGGGAATCCAAATGTTTTCCACAAATTTCTTGTCTGGGATTTGTCCCCAGTTTAAGTGGACAGGTACCATTAAGGGGGGAAAAAAAACCCCAACCCAGGAAAAAGTACAATTTTTGGAAGATCAGTGATGCAGTTTTATCACTAGAATCATAGAATCACTAGGTTGGAAAGGACCCACTGGATCATCGAGTCCAACCATTCCTATCATAAAAGCAGTTTCCCCACTTGTCTGTTGTGGCACCTGAAACAACATCCCCTGCCTTTCTTTCCACTAGCAAACCCAACTGGACTGTGTTTGGGAGGCAAGTGCAAGTGCTCCCTGGTTTGCCCTGAGTGTGCGGGCGCTGGTGCCTGACAGCTGATAATTTTATTTATAATCATGGTACTATAATTCGCTGTTCCATGTGAAAGCATCGTCAGAACTATGTTTTGGTTGGAAGAGAGGTGAGTTCTAGTCTGAAAATAGATCCTCAGCCTAGCTCCTAAACTGTACTTAGCAAAGCGGGGGAGACAGATATGCAACGGCTGCTTTGTTTTCCCTATCATGGTATTATCTGCGGCTACACAGATTTTATTGCTGCTGCTCACAATGCACTCAGAGCCAAGATGCAGAAAGTCATTGGATATAATCCATAATATTAATCAGTTGTGTTGTTTATTGGATCGTGCAGTAAAGATGAGATTTACTCCGCTGCAAGGTATAATGGTTTAGGTGATGGGAGCTGCTTTTACACAATGCACTGGAGGCTTTTGCTTCCAAACCCCAAGTGTATTACTAATATTTTCCATCTGAGGGGCAGCCTGAAGCCAACACTTCAAATTTTAGCTGCCCAGCTCTCATGATAGAAGAGCCGTTGTTCTGATAAATGAACTTATTAACAATGAAGCATCACATCTGGTTGAGAAATCTCTGCTGTAGTTTCTATGGAGATTTCTGTAAATAAATAAAATCCTTTCCAAAACAGTGTTTTGATCAGCACTTGTTTTCAAAGTCTGAAACCCAAATCTGAAATCTCCAGCTGAGATCTAGTCCCACTGGAATCCAGGATATTTGGGCCGGTGGATTTGTGATGGATTTAACTCTTTGATATGGATGATGTATGAGAACTCATCCTTCCAAACAGAAACCCGATTAAAACTGCTCTGGCTCTTTTTACCTTACCTGTGACAAGTGATGCAGGAGCTGTTTCTGTTCATAGCACTGGTACCTCTAAACAGAAAGCACAGTAAATGTTACCCATTTATAATGAGAAAAATGTGCTGCTTCTGAATAAAAACGGGAACAGCCCAATGTTTTCTGTGAAAGGAGTGATTTTAAGGTGTCTCGAAGTGGTGACCACTGTCAGGACTCAAAACAGTCAGTGCCAGGAGAGGTAGGAGCGTCTCATGAGCATCCCAGACGACTGACTGCCACAAATCCTGCAGCAGCTAGTGTGTTATCACATGCCATTTATTTAGCTAGCACCGGAAAATCCATTGCTCAAACTTGTGACATTTCAATACTTGGAGTGACTCAGCACAAGCACTGAGCGTTCTTAACATCTTTCTGGTGCCCATGGTCCTTCCAGTGACACTTACGCAAAGCAGAGCCTGGAGTCAGTTTGTCTGCCAGGGATCTGTTATTCATTCCTCCTCTCATCTTTTACCATAAAGACCATCTGAGGAGTCCTGGGAAAGCGCTTGTGCTTTCAGCTTAGATAATGACACAGCACAGAGGACAAAGGAGGGTGGATACTGGTTGGATCCTGAAAGGGAGAGTCCTCTCTGGAAGGAATGAGTCTACCAGTGCCCTTTGGAGTTAGGGGTACCTAATCCCTATTTCCAGCATCAGGTCTCATCTGAGCATGCATGCTAACCTGAACAGGAAAATAACTGCAATTAGAAATGCGGGTAGCACGTTCGTCTTTATATATATATATATAAAAAAAATAGGTATAAAATAAAAATAAAAAAATACAAAAAAATATATAGGTATAGATGTGTCTGTATGTATACGCACATTTCTATAAGTTTCACTCCTTACTTTCTGATCAAAGCTTCCTAGGGCATCAGCAGCAGATGATGTGTGCATATGTCTGCTGGGAAGCACGGCTAAGGGTTGTTTTTAATATCCATCTATTCATTTTTATCCCAGCACTAGGTAAGCAAGTTGCTGCTCCTTGCAGCGAGTGTTATACAGAGCTGGATCTGGATGTCCCTTGTATCCTTGTTGAGGGATTTATGAGGATGAGGCTGGCTACAGAGAGTTGACAATTTCTCCTCGCACAAGCTGTAGTCACTCAAAAGACAGATCTTCAAAGCCATATGTGAGAAATAGGCGTACAACTTTCATTGCTTTGCAATTAGAGTCATAGAATCAGAATCATAGAATAGTTTGGGTTGGAAGAGACCTTGAAGATCATTTAGTTCCAACCCCTGGCCATGGGCAGGGACACCTCCCACTGGATCAGGCTGCCCAAGGCTCCATCCAAACTGTCCTTGGGCACCTCCAGGGATGGGGCAGCCACAGCTTCCCTGGGCAACCTGTGCCAGGGCCTCACCACCCTTATTGTGAAGAAATTCCTCCTTAGGTCCAGTCTAAATCTGCCCCTCTCCAATTTAAAGCCATTCCCCCTTATCCTATCCCTACATGCCTTTATAAAATGTCCCTTCCCAGCTTTCCTGTAGCCCGTTTCAGGTACTGGAAAGCCTCTATAGGGTCTCCTCGGAGCCTTCTCTTCTCCAGGCAGAACAACCCCAACTCTCTCAGCATGTCAGGGTCCAAACCCTCTTCTGAGCACAAGTAGCCCAGCTTCTTGACCCTAGAAGTGATATCCCAAAATCTCCATATGCTGAAAGCCACCGGCCTCAAGTCACATGACATGGAGAAGGGAACAGTAGTTTACAGGCAGTGAATGGTAAGTTTATCCCAGAGGTCCCATTACAAAACAGGAATGGTCCTGTCATGCAGCTTGACCTCAGCTACCAACGCCCTGACTGCTAAAGATGCGGAGTCCTGCTGCAGCTAAACAAGGCTCCCGATCCACTGACTGGGGAGTATTTTGCATGTCTGCCACATGTTTTTCAGCTGATTCGTGTGGTTGGACAGGGAGCAAAGCAAGTTGATTGCTGTAGACAAGGAATGAGGTTACCTGTACTGCCTGTCCAGGTGTGAAATTGCTGTGCCCTTAATTACTTGCTTTGCTTACAGTTTCTCAGCATTGCAAAGAATAGTATTTTGAGGAAGTTTATCCTCCTGGCAACCAACAAAGTAATTACTTTATACTGCATTTTTCAGTCAGATTTTGCTGTCATTTGTAACTGTGTTAAAGATGTTAAAGAAATGGATGAAAAGGATTTACATTTACATTCTTGCAAGTAAAATCAACTGCAATGTGCAGGATTTAGTTTGATTAATGATGAGTAAAATATAAAGGAAACAGCTGTAACCCAGAGATTGAAGGAGAAATTAACTGGATGGGCCAATTCAAGTTCAAGGTCTTCTGGTACGGCTCAGGTAGGGTTGTGGGTCCCTGTGTTAGCAGAGACCTTGTCTCCAGGACTGTGCAAGAGTTCTGAGGGATCTGAGCCATGAATTCATGGTAGATAGTTGTGATAGACCCCAGAGCTCAAGAAAGGCTGCTGGCGCTATGCTGTCCTGGACACAGGGCAGAATGAGCATGTGGTTTTCAGCCTGTGGTTTACTAAAAGTTGCAAAAAGTTAGGGTTTGCCTTGACTGTAAAACTCTATGCTCTTAACTTGCTTTATTCCCACTGTGAAAACTAAGGGACTGGGTTAGGACCAACAGGAACCATCATCATCTCATTAACAGTGATAAGTAAGTTTCAGCAAGTTTCAGCATAACTGTTACTTATGGGAAGTTAGAAGTATCCCCGTACTGTAAAGTGAGATCCTCAAAGGGATTTTGATACATTGCCCTCATGGATTTCAATAGGAATGAGGCACCTACTCATGACTGAGAGATATTCCACCTCAACACATTGTGCTTTGCCCATGGGGAGATGTCAGACCTGTAATGAACTTGTGCCGCTAAGCTTCACGCGGCTGCAATTTCTTTCTGCTGAAATACATTTTAATGTTACTTATGACACTAAAGGTATCTTTAAAAATATGTGGCTGAAGCAAACTGGTGTCACTCCAGTGGAATCAAATGTTTTCTCTGGCCAAGAGCTAATCTGCCTCCCAGTCGTCTCCCTCGGCACAAAATGTACTTCTCCAATGCGGGAGACTGGTCTTATGGCAAATTGCCTTTCCTTTCCTTTCATCTCCTTCTTTACAGCTCTGTAGGTGGATCAATAGACTACTTTCAGTTTTCAGCTTTCATTTTATGCCAGTGGAGAGATGATCTCTCCTTTACAAGGAGACAAGAAATCCTCCTGGATTAGAGCTGCTGCTGGGTTACAGCAGGAGTGGAGAACGAATTGCAGGAAGGAATCCATAGGTTTTAAAGACTGTGACTTTCAAAGAAAGGCAGGCTAGGGCCATGATAAAGGTCTGCAGAACACACACAGGACTTTCCGCTCCACATGGTCTACCTGGCCAAAGGGCCTGGCTCGTGACCCATAAACTCCATGGGGTGAAGTCCCAGTTCTTTCCCTCCATGCTACCGCAAGTCACATCCATCCTGACAAAACCAGTGAAGGGCTGACCCCTCCTTGCACAGAGATTAATGGAGTTAAGAAACCTGTCTTGCTAGCATAGGATAATGTTATCTTTATGAGTTACAGGCTCCACAGAGCTCTGTGTGTCCTGGGGCACGTCCTTTGCACAGACACTGCAAGTGCCGGAGCATCCCAGTCTCCAAGAGTGGAGGAAGCTAGATTGCAGCAGTAAGGGTCCAAGGCATTGTAGTCTCCAGCCTGTGATCCCACATCCCTCTGCCTGCCCGGAGTGTGTGGTGTGTCCATGGGCAAAGGCAGGTTTGGGCAGGTGGTTCCTGGCCAGACAGGCTGCCTGTGTCTGCTGTCCACTGGTAACAGGGACACAAGTCCTCATGCAGCCAGACCTGCTGAGCCAGGATGGAGTAACGGTGGGGAAGGTGTTCTGGTAAGGAAGGCAGAAATCTCAGATCCTGCTTTCTGCTACAGGTGGGAATTTTGACATTTCCCAAGCCCAAGAAATTCTTGCAAATGACCTGAATTTTACTTAGACTTGAAATTTTCAAACTTCTTGAAAGAGTTCTAAGAGGGATCTCAAACCAACACTTGCTGAGTGAGAAGGAGAAGCAAAATGGGATTTATTTCGTCCCTAATCTCCTTTTTGCATCCACTAGTGAGGAAGCAAGAAGGCTTTTTTTTTAGCCCCTATTTGCTGTCAGATGTTTCTGCTGGGAAAGAGGGTGTTTTTTTTCTTATGCTTATTGTGACTTGGGAATGTGCATACCAGCAAGTGACTGACTCTGCATAATAAATTGGAGGTGACCTGAAAAAAATGAATAAGCTGCAGTTTATTGTGAGTTCAAAAAACATATGCTCCAAAACTGTCTGTCTGTATATTGACTGTTATTTCCAATTGCCAAGGAACTGCATGTACGCTTCAGCTTTTTCAAAAGCGCATTGTGTGTGTTGTTGACAGGCGGCACTTTGGCTCCAAAATGCTGCCAAATAGCCTTGTCCAACAGAGAGATATTTTCCTCTCACTTTTTATTCTCCCTCTCTGTCCCTGTCCCTACTTCTCCCTCTCCTTTTCTCTCTCTCCTGTCCTCTCTGCACCTCACTCCCTCTGATATGGGATATGGGGTGAGAGGATGTTCTGTGCGAAGGGATGAATTTCAGACTGTGCGTTCAGGGATGCCATTTGTCTTTCTGACTTTTTAACTGCTGGAGGTCCCAGCACAATGGTAGTGACCTTAACAAGGTGACAAGGAGATCAGTGTCACGCATGAGAAATGCTTGTCTGCAAAATGGTATGCGATGGTGGCAGTCCTCATGCAGAAACATCAAAGGTCAGGAGATCAATGCATGCACCTAAAGGCAGGCTTTGTTGATCGATTAAGAGTAACCTTGAAGAGAAGGACTTGGTGGTGCTGGTGGATGAGAAGCTCAATGTGGTCTGGCAGCGTGTGCATGGAGCTCAGAAAGCCAACCATTTCCTGGGCTGCAACAGAAGATGTGTGACCAGCAGGTCAAGGGAGGTAATTCTGCCCCTTTGCTCTCATGAGACCTCACCTGGAGTCCTGTGTTCAATTCTGGAGTCCTCAGCACTGGAAAGACATGGATCTGTTACAGTGAGTCCAGAGGAGGCCACAAAGATGATCAAAGGGCTGGAGCATCTCCCATACAAGGACATGGTGACAGAGGTGGGGTTGTTCAGCCTAGAGAAGAGAAGACTCTAGGGAGTCTTTACAGCAGCCTTTCAATACTTAAAGTGAGCCTGAAAGAAAGCTGGAAGGAGCTCTTTATCAGGCAGTGCAGGAAAAGGATGAGGCATAATAGTTTAAGCTGAAAGAGGTGAAATTTAGGTTAGATATTAGGAAGAATTTTTTTTCCTCTGGGGGTGGTGAGACACTGGCACAGATTGCCCAAAGAAATTGTGTCTGCCCCATCCCTGGAGGTGTTCAAGGCCAGGCTGGATGAGGCTTTGAGCAACTTCATCCAGTGGGAGGTGTCCCTGCCCATGGCAGGGGGCTTGGAACTAGATGATCTTTAAGGTCCCTTCTGACCCAACCCGTTCTATGAGTCTATGATCTTATGAGAGCCTTAATTTTTAATGAACATGAAATGCTTAATTAATATAAAGTTCTTAATTAACACTACTGTACTTAAATTATTTAACTACAAAATTGAGGTGTGATTTGAAGCAACAAATGTTACGGAGAGGTACAAGGTGCCGAAGTTGTTATTTTGGCTCAGGAAGTGTGCTATGAAAAGTAAAGGTAGCTAGCATTTTTCCCCTAGATTTTGTGCCTCTGGTTGTAATACTTTGGTTCAGGAATGTCTATTAATATTAAATTATACACTTGAGTCACTTTTGTAGGTGGAAACCAGAACAGATTTCAAAGGACTCCAGTGGAGGCCCTTCATAAAAGAAATAAATAATTACACATTGTTTTTTATTTAGTTATGTTTTTACCTTATTTGAGTCCAAGAAACTTTAAATAAGCTTTCTTTGTTTGTCCACATTGGAGCAATACAGCCAGGGAACTTGGCAGAGTCCCAGATCCTGGCAGCAGCTGCCAATAAAAGCTCACTGAGCAAGTATAAAAAATAAAATCACACAGTATCATTTTTAACTTTGATTAAGTTGTGCTGAATTGCTCCAAGGGAGGTAATGGTGTGCTCTGAGAGGTTAGGACCAGCACGAGACTTGAAGGATGTTTATCTTGCAAGTGTTTGCTTTGTGCTGTATATGTAGTTCCCACTGCTGGGGAAGCACTTTGTCAAAAGCCCACTATTAACAGAGTTTGGGGAATAAACATTGCGACAACAGAAACAAATAAAAACCTTTATATCATAATGTGCGTAGCAAGCCACTGTCAAATAACAAAGCTCAATATGCTTTAAAATGCTCCCAGCCATCCAGCGATGTGGCTGGTTTAGATTTGCCAGCAAGTGGCTGAGGAATGCTGGGGACTGTCATCCTTGGTCTGATGTGACACTAAGAGCAAATGGGTCAAGAGCAAGGCTGTGTTCTTGTTTAAGGGTGACCACAGTAATCCTACTGCCCCTCTGTGCTGTGATGCTATTTAGCATGGGAAGCTGGGCAAATTGCCACCTGCTATTTTGGCCTTATTTGCTGTGAAATGTGGGAGGTCTCTGGAGCAGGCACGTCTGAGAAAGAAGGAGGCAGCCAGGTGAGTGATGGGAACCACCATCAGCTCCTTTGGTGGTTAACTGTGGATTCCCGAGGACCAGCACCTGGGACATTTGGGTATCCTTATGCCTCTTCCCCACTCTGATCCTTGGTTGCTTTACATTGTTGCTGATCTCTTCCCCAGGACATCCTTTGCTGGTTCCTGATTCCTCAATGGCACCTCTTTGGGAGTTACCTCTGAGTATATGTTCAGAGAGCTGTGAGCCTTCAGATACTTCACATTTACAGTTTCTTTGGGGTGCAGGTTCTTTTCTCAGTGCCTGTGATCCTGTCCTGCTCTGCTACCTCATGGAGGAGGCAGCAGAGCTTTGGGACCACAGTTCGGGTTTGCCTCTCTGTTGACTTATCTTTGTTCTGGAGCAAAAATATCTTTACATGGAGGGGAGAGGGCTGGAGAGGAAAATCCTCTAATCCTAATTCCACCCAACCATTACACTGGAGAGCCTCAAAGCCTCAGTCACTAAAAATCATTTTTTTCTTTCCTGACTTCTGGCAAGGAAGGACTAGCTGGGGACAAAAAGTGAGCCTCTTTCCTCCTGTGCCATTGTCCAGATTTTAAGTAATTTTTTTATTTTTTACATCACTGCACTATGCTGTGATAGATGATTAATCTGTTAATCTCTCCATCCTTATTCCCAGCTTCCCTTCTCTTGAAGCTATGTACTTGCTCAGCCACGAGTGCTTGTTGATCACATCCTCTCCCTGGACGTTTCAGCTGGCCTTGTTGTTTGGAGCTTTAACTCTGCTGCCCTCAGTAATTCCTCTTGAAAATCTTGGGTCCCACAAAGAGATCTCTCTTGAGCCAGGAAGTTTTTGTGCTTCCTGGTTCACATTCAGGTGCCAAAGTTCTCAGCTTTAGTCTCTAGTCCATCCTCGATTCCTTAGTTTCAAGTGAAAAGAAGAAAACAAACCAAACAATCATATTCATATCCTTCTAGTTGCTCAGTCTCAGTCCTCATCAGAGGACTCCTCAACCTTTCCTTTGGACATCATTCTCCGATGCCCCACTCAATTAATCTCGATTCATCTTGATTCATCACTGATTTTCATCACAGTGACACAGTAAAATTGGTTGTGTTTTTGTTTCCTCCGCTTTATCCCATCATCAGCCCATTATATACGCTGTGCTTGCTTCACATCAGTTTGGATATATTTTTTTTTTAATCTGGAAATCCATCACTCCCAGCAGTCCTGGCACCAATTTACATCACATGCATGTGGTTTGCCTACTAACACTTTACTCCAGAGCATCTCTGGTCCAGCCTCTGTCATCATGTCTCACAGATACCCAGGCTGATCTACCTCATGTGCTTTACAGTGGAGATTGTTTTCTTTTTGCAAACTAAAGAAAGAGAGTAAAATCTGTGCTGAAGACATGGATTTTAACTGGGGTTATGTTTTGCCTTTCTGCATGTGTCCTTTTCTCTTTATTCTCATATTAGGAGCAATATTTTTACTCTGTTGGTGCAGCATTTGGTCTCATACTGTTCAGAACAGAAAATGAGGGAGCTTTATGAGGCCGCACCACATTCCTCGGGTCTGAGGTGGTTTATCAACCAGAGATGGCACAGCACAGAGTAAGGTGTCCAGCTCCAATCCAGCCCCGTGGCTGAGCAGGTTTGTTTCCAGAGTATCGCAATGATGCAGTTAGCCTGCAACTATAGACAACCTCGAAGGACACAGAGCTGTGAAAAATGCTGCTGAATTTTCAGATATTCCAAATTCTACAAATAAGGGGATAGTCCAGTTCTCCAAATAAGGAAAATTAATTGCTAAAGTGCTGGCTGTAGCTACAACTCAAAGGATAAACATGCTGAGTTCCTGCTCCTTTCTCAGAGATCTTCCCTCCAGAAAACTCTGCTCCTCCTGTCATTCTCAGGCAGAGGGCTGTTGTTTGCAGGATCCAACTATCTGTTTGCCACCCAAGGCTGCTTCAGTAGTCATTTGTTGACAGCTTTTTATTTTTCCAGTCATATCCCAGTTCTGCCAGATCATCTTTCCTGGTTAGCTCCAAAACCCACCACTTGCAGGGATGGAAAGGGGCTGCTTCAGTGTAAGACTGGTGAAGGGGCTGGAGAACAAGTCTTATGAGGAGTGGCTGAGAGAGCTGGGGGTGTTTAGCCTGGAGAAGAGGAGGCTGAGGGGAGACCTCATTGCTCTCTATAACTACCTGAAAGGAGGTTGTAGAGAGGAGGGTGCTGGCCTCTTCTCCCAAGTGACAAGGGACAGGACAAGAGGGAATGGCCTCAAGCTCCACCAGGGGAGATTTAGGCTGGACATTAGGAAAAAATTCTTTACAGAAAGGGTCATTGGGCACTGGAACAGGCTGCCCAGGGAGGTGGTTGAGTCACCTTCCCTGGAGGTGTTTAAGGCACGGGTGGATGAGGTGCTAAGGGACATGGTTTAGTGTTTGATAGGAATGGTTGGACTCGATGATCCAGTGGATCTTTTCCAACCTGGTTATTCTATGATTCTAAGACCCCTCCTTGCAGACCTGTTGCAGAAGGGTCACATCTCCATGCTTCTCCCTCTCATTTATTTACAACGTTGTCACAGCAGAGAGGAAACTATTGCTACATTGGTGATCTCTGACTTTGGTCTGTCTGCGCTGCAGTGGGGCCTTGCATGAGGTGCCTCCAGGTGCACCTTGAGCAGCTCTCCTCCTCATTTCTCCTCCACTGCTCACTCAGTTTTGCTCTCAGCCTTTGGATCTGTCATATTGATGTGTAGAGTTGGTTCTCTTTCCTCTCAGGTCAATGGCAACACACCTAGTCAGGCAGCATCACAGGACCAGGTTCTTTCAAGGCATGTTTCTATGTTATTTATGCCATGTACTAAGCCACCAAGAAGCACAGAGCCAGATCTTTGTGTGTCATAGCTAATGGAATTTCTCTGAAGATGCAGAGCCGTAGCCCCACATGGTGGATACAGCTGGCATATTTGGTCAAAGAGATTTGTTATGTGTCTGGGTGCCCACAGAATAAGAGGACCCACCCAGGAAAAGCCAGGGAGCATTCACTACCAGCGCATGTTGAGAGCTTCCAGCAAGGTGTTCGGTGGGTGCACAGTCCCAGGATATCCTGTGATGCCTTTTGTCCATTGAACCTGCCCAGGAGAGTGGAGGAATTAGGGCTGGTAGTTCATAGCTCAGCAGATTCCCATTATTTCATACATCAGCAGCTGCTTCTTTCAAACCTTCACTTAGGATTTATTTAGATAAGACAGGAGACAAATATCTGGCCAGCCTGGTGTCTCTGTGGGCAGGATGGTCAGAGATCTGCCGGCAGAAAGGCAAAGGAGGCACCTGACATTAAAAATTTATCACGAAGCCCTGAATGCAAAATTCTTCTCATATGAGATGACCAAGGAGAGGAGGGATCATAGAATCATAGAATAACGAGGTTGGAAGAGACCCACTAGATCATCGAGTCCAACCATTCCTATCAAACACTAAACCATGCCCCTTAGCACCTCAAATGTTTGCTATCATTGGTTGTCTTTATGAAAACCCACAGGTTTTCTTTGGTTGCTTCTGCAGCACATTTGAAAACACAAAAAACTATTTATCAGGGAAGAACCAGTGTTGGCTTGTTGAAACCTACATCTCCCAACACATTTCCATTGACTTGCACCTATTTTTGTCATATTTCTGTTGGCCTGTGCTATAATTTAGGCACTTACTTCTATACCTCTTCAGTAAAGGTTTAAACAGAACAAAAATCTCATGGTGCTTTGCTGTGTAGACAGGTGCCTGGCCACATTTTTTAGGATCTTTAGCTCTGCTGACTTTTTTTGCGTGCTGTGCAGTGCCATTGGTTAAAAGCCCTTCTTTTGCAGTACATAGGAGCCTGTTTTAATAATTTATTTTCTCTTGCAGAAATGCCAATAGCCATAAGAAAATCTTCGCCAGCAAAGGTCTGCATAACTGTTATTTTTGTATATTGGTATTTCTGCTTTCAGGAACAGTGGATAGGATGTGTGTGTGGTCAAATGGCATCATTCCTATGTCTCCTCCAGAGTACAGTGATAACAGTGTGAAAACTCGTAGAATCATATTATAGAATGGTTTGGATTGCAAGGGACCTTTAAAGGTCATCTAGTCCAACACCCCTGCAATAAGCAGGGACATCTTCCACTAGATCAGGTTGTTCATCATCCAACCTGATGTTGGACATTTCCAGGGATGGGACATCTACCACCTCTCTGGGCAACTGGTTCCAGAGTTTCATCACTTTTCATAAAATACATCATCCTTATATCCTGTTCCAACAGGTCCATGTATTTCTTGTACTGAGGGCTCCAGCGCTGGACATAGTCCTCCAGGCAGGGTCTCATGAGAGCTGAGTAGAGGAGCAGAATCCCCTCTCTCAACCTGCTGGCCACACTTCTTTTGATGCAGCCTAGGATATAGTTGGCCTTCTGGGCTGTAAGCACATGTTGCTGGCTCATGTCCAACTTTTTGTCCTCTTCTCTGCAGGGCTGCTCTCAATTCCTTCATCGCCCAGCCTGGATTGATACCAGAATTTGCCTCAACCCAGGTGCAGGACCTGGCAGTTGGCCTTGTTTAATCTCATGATGTTCAAATGGTCCCACTTTTCAATCTTGCCCACATCCCTCTGGATGGTGTCCCATCCCTCAGGCATGTCCCGTCTCAGAGGGAAGACCTAATACACTACAAATTGATCAGTGATCATCATCAAAGGGGACAGACATACAAGCAGATAGCAACTAAACTGACTTGCATTTACAGAGCTGTAACATCCTCAGATTTTACACATTACTTGTGAGTACATATGTTGATAAATATTATAAACAGCACCTGGTCAGGTCTTGTGGCTTTGAGGAGTCCAAAACTGCTGGTCTGTGAATATTTATTATAAAACTATGGAAAACGTGCTCTCCACACATGTGTGCATTTCTCATTGATGCAATCAGGATGCAACCAGTGTCCACCACACATGCCTTGGTCCCTCTCTCAGCCTCTCCCCAGAGTGCTGGGCACACTGGTGGGAATTTCATTCCAGCAGAGTGCCCATTTGTTTAAACCAGTATCATGGCTCAGGAAATTTCTGGATGCATTTAAAAACTTAGAGTCTAAAGAAATAATAAATTCGGGGTTCTTTCTGTGTCTCTTTTAGAGCCTTTCTGCCTCACTGTGGTGTCTTAAAGTTCAGCTGAGCATCTCACTTACGTACTTGACTGCAGGGACTACAGCCTGAGGAGCAGAGCCCCATGTCAAAATGCATGTTAAACAAGTGAGAACTGGAATGACTGAGTGGCCACAAACTGAACATAAATCTGCAAGACTGAAAAGCTGGCGTCTTAACCCACTTTGCTACCCTCTTTTATAACAGTGAGTGACAAAGCTTGAAAGGATGTTTATACTGGAGCCAGCTCCCATTATGCTAACTCCCTTCTTCCCCCTGCATCTGGCATCAAAACACTCCAGCAGAATAAATATAACAACTATATAAAACCTACTATTTACTTTTGACCCACTTATTTGCTACTTTACAACACGCTTACTCAGTGAAATCACTGGCCACTCCCTTGGGGAGCTCAGCCTGTGCTTTGCTGATGGAATCCTCAGGATACGTTTGCGTTGTGAACAGGTCCTGAGCTGCTGGGGATGGGGGAAGTGATGGGCAGAAGGCAGGAGCAAGCCTGTTCTCCAGGCTTGCCTGTGGCTGGGTGAGATCTTGAAGCCACAGGAGGAGCTGAAGTCCTTCCACTCAATTTTTTTTAGCAGCTGAAGTTTTTCTTTGGTGAATCAGGTGCTTTTCAGCCCATATGGAAGCTGAAACATGGAGAAACTTGCTAACCTCCAGTTGGAGCCAAGTGATACGTACTCCTTCCCACAGCCTTGTAGGGACTGATGGACTGTGGGCTTACTGCTCCAGATCCCACCTGGTGCTAAAAAACTCTGGGGGCTTGTGTCCTCATCCAGAAATTGGCATATCCCCCCCCCACCTTTGCCATCTGTCTTAGGGGGTCCTTCCACACTCACAGAGAATGATGGGGAGGTTTAATCTTGTTGGATGTAATTTTTTAAAACTGGAGTAGGTGCTTGACAGGAATTACTTGTCTTGCCCCTTGCCTGGACACAGGGGAGGGACAGGCATTCCTAGAGGAGGTCTCATCCTGCTCAGCATCCTTGTTTAGGATGGGATGAATCACAGCCCTGTAATGACTGAGGGGAAACTCAAAGCTGTTTTTTTCAATCCTGTGCTCCAAAGCAGGGCTAACTCCCATAATCATCTAAAACATCTCCACAAACCTTGCTGGGAGGTTAGACTGGTGATGGGGCATCCAGAGCCATCCCAGCACTCCTCATGCCCTCTGGCCTCTCCTTTCTCATCTTCCCATGAGGCTGTACCCCATGTACCTGCCCCGGTGTCACTGAGGACTACTGTCCTGGGGTCCTCGGGGTCTCTCCTGTCCCATCTGGATGTTTCAGCCAGCTCTAAGGTTTCTGCCAAAGTAACAAAGCCAGCCTCTGCATATACCTGCATATCACAAAACTGAAAAGCAAGATTTCTATGCATGTATATCTACTGCATCAGAAAATACATATTTCCATACCCTGGTATCAGCAGTGCTATAACTTCCCATCCTGAGTCTCTGCAGGAGAGAACGGCTGCAGAGATGTGACTTAACTGACTCAAGTTCACAAGCCTGTTCATACCCCAGTGTTATTACACTTAAAGAAGAATATTAACACGCCGTTTAACAGCTCTTTATATGACAACACACCATAAATTAAATTCAGTGTTTAAGGAAGTTTATGCATACCTGCACCTAGTCTCTCAGCCTTTCTGCTAGGAGCAGATCAGTATCCCAAAGTAAAATTCTATAAGGGCTCTGGGCTTTGCCACAATTAAATCATCTTCAGATCTGAGCTGTGACCCAAGGCATAAACCACTGGAACTTTCCACTCTTTCCTGAACAAAGCCCCAGAAAGAAATAAGAAGAGGCTATAATGAGGAAGCTTGCCAAACTGCTTACTTTCCAGGCAAACATTTTGGGGTGGATGAAGGTATGAAATGCCTTGGACAAATACCGAAAATCATGAAGAAATGAACACCTGCAGATAGGGGAAGGAGGGATTTGTAGCAGCCTCTTGCCAGTGGCATTGTGGAGAAATTGGAGGGAGCAGCTTTGGATGCTGCTAAGACCAGCATCTGGCCTTGTGACTGAGACTTTAGGCAGCCAAAAGCTAAGAGGAACTGAGTGAGGTGCATTTAGGACCTATGGAGGGTTTAATGGAAAGATAGTAGACAAAGATGAAACTGTGTAATTAATTAAAATGATTTCTTAAGAGCTATCAAAGCTTCTTTGTTACTGGAAATATCTCAAGCACAGGAAATAGTCAGTCAATGCAAAATCTGAAATTAAGCATTAACAGATCAGTCTCGGGTGGCCTAACTAGTCTCCAGTGGGGTACACCCTCACTCTTTGGAGAATAGTGATGGTAACAAATAAAGAAGGGAGTAAAAACTACTGATAGGAAAACGGATCAGCAAGAGAAGATGGCCTGGACACTTAGACTACACTAAATAACAAAACCCTGGAGATAATTCGTACAAAGTAGTAGCCTAGTGAGGAGTGCTGGTATGACTTGTGGAAATCATTGCTGCAAGACACCACGAGGGCTGGAAGCTCAGCCTGAAGAAGCAAATGAGTGGAGCTTGAAAGGAGATGTGAAAGATATAGCACCTGCATTCCTATCCCTCCTTCTGCCCTCAAAAATGTCCTTTCAGAGATGTTGACCTTCATAACTGTGCATGTAAATTATAGAATTATAGAACAGTTTGGGTTGGAAGGGATCTTAAAGATCATTTAGTTCCAACCCCCCTGCCATGGGCAGGGACACATCCCATTAGATCAGGCTGCCCAAGGCCATCCCCTCCTGAGACAGGCTTCTATGGGTGAAGTTATCTCACTACTGTTTGCTGCAGGCTTTCCTATACCTTTCTGGGAAGCATCTACTCCCAAAAGGGATTAGATTAGACGGTTCCCCCGTATTATGTTTCTATTTTATGAACTGGAAGATCCACACTAGTTTATTGTAACGAGAAAATGGACAAGGAAGGAGACACTGCCCATCTTTGAGACTGCTTCACGGCTGCTGTCTTCAATGGTAGCACATGTAAGACAAGGTTCCGGGCCATGTGTAACATTGTGAGGCCAGGGGATCATTTCAGTTCTTTTAGACCTCCTTCATTAAGCTGCCTAAAAAGAAAAAATAAGCTCAAGGTGTTTAAACCTCAGTATGAAGCACTCCTAGGCTGGGGAAATGGGCACGAAGAAATTGGTAAGCCCCTCTGACTCCTTTACAAAGGGAGGTGTGGTAAGAAAGCTGCGCGTGTGTGTGTATACACATATATACCAAAATGCAGGGCTCGTAGTTACAGACACTTCATAGGTCTGTGCTCCCTCAAGAATGTGGTCACTCCACACAGGCACTGAAATACCAATTACTTATCACTTCAACATTGTTCAGCCGAGGAGAAATGGAAACAGAAGTGTATTTCTCCCTCTTATTGAGAAGGAACATATTCAAATACAAGGTGCTATTCTGACCTTAGTTACTCCGAATGGCTCCTCCACTCTAAGGGAGGTAGTTTGGACTATGCTGTGATATAAAGATCAGGATCTGTCCTCTTATATTTTAACCTTAATATCAAAACCATTGAAAGAATGACTGAGCTTTAAAAAATAATAATTACTTTCATGAGTTATTCCCAGTGTGGTTCAAATTAGTCTGTAGAATTCATAATTAAAAGGAATGTACAGATTTTAGTCCCTCCCAGATTCATCTGCAATTAGCATCTGCATCACTATGCTAATTTATTCCTATACAGTCCCTTGTTACTCAGAAAAAGAAACGGAATGAATGAGATCAAAGACATGTGGTGCTGGCAATTCATCATCTCCAGGGAAATCTCTGCTGCTTCCTTTCAGGAACACGCTGCCCAGGGAGATGGTTGAGTCACCTTCCCTGGAGGTGTTTAAGGGACGGGTGGACGAGGTGCTGAGGGACATGGTTTAGTGATATTAATGGTTGGACTTGATGATCTGGTGGGTCTCTTCCAACCTGGTTATTCTATGATTCTATGATACTGCACATAGCAGCTTTTCCCAAAGTGTCCAAAAGCAATTCCTCAGGAGTGGTAGATCCAATCTACCTATTTGGAAAGCAGTTCCTGGTCCATGTTGCTTTGTTGTGCCCCAGCATCATGTTGGAGGCCATGGACACCCACGGGACTATGGACTGTGTCTTGGTCCCATCTAGGTTACTAGTATGGATATAGCCACAAGGTACAATTTGTGCTCCAGAGAGCTTTGTCTAAGTGCCAGTGGGGTCTATCAAGACCAGCTGTTGCCAGTACAGCAGATCTTGCTTTCTGTGGAGAAGCAGAAGAAAGAGGAGATGAGAGAGAAGTCTGTCTGTTCCCTTGTGTTCACTAGTTCATGGCTCCTGAGACAGCAAAGCAAAACAGATTTGTTGCAAAACCAGACAGGAGAGATGAGGACATTTTAGCATTTTTTTGTGTATCTATCTCTTCCTTTTGCCTTTCTGTGTGTATCACAATGCAGATGTCCTCAGTGGTGGCGTACAGCACCAAGGCCACACAGGACTGTCCCCGCCTGTACAAAATTCAGTGCTTCGACTAACCCATTTTTCCGGATATGAAATTTCCAGATCATTTTGGGGAGGCAGCACACTATCCCACGATCATTTCTAGGCTATCTCTATCAGAGGGCCGGAGCACCTCCCATACAAGGACGGGCTGAGAGAGTTGGGGTTGTTCAGCCTGGGGAAGAGAAGGCTCGGAGGAGACCTTGTAGCGACCTTCCAGTATCTGAAAGGGGCTACAAGAAAGCTAAGGAGGTACTTTTTATAAGGAGTGTAGTGACAGGATGAGGGGGAGCAGCTATAAATTGGAGTGGGGCAGATTTAGACTAGACATAAGGAGGAATTTCTTCACAATGAGGGTGGTGAGGCACTGGCACAGGTTGCCCAGAGAAGCTGCGGCTGCCCCGTCCCTGGAGATGTTCAAGGCCAGGTTGGATGGGCCTTGGGCAGCCTGATCCAGTGGGATGTACCCCTGCCCATGGCAGGGGGGTTGGAACTGGATGATCTTTAAGGTCTCAGGTCACCTATCCAGCTGGGTCCTTCAAAGGCCGGCCTAGTGAGTTTCAGGTGATGGGTATGAGGAAGGATATAGCCCTAGACTAGAAGACAGAGGAAAGCTGGTTTTTTCACTTTCACTCTCTTCTGTGAGCATGGACACACTTTGCTTGCTAACGTTATCTCAGAGCTTTATCTTACATGTTCGTTCCTATTGCAGTGAACCAGAAGAAGCTATGCCTTGGGTTTCTCCTGCTTTCTTCCAGTGCCATGTTAGAACGATTTCATGTGTTTTTCTACTGCAACTTCTAATTTAAGCCCATAAGTGCCCCTTGGAAGCACTGCACAGCACCAGTGCATGTCAAGGTGCAAGGATGGACCCTTGTTCTGGACTGGATGAATGATTTCAGGACACAGAAAGCCATGACCCTCTTTGTTTTCCTTTGGAAAAGTACTTTGGACCCTGCTGTTGGCTTGAAAATTGTAAGCAGTGGGGACAGGCTCTGGTTCTGGCTGTGGCCAGCTGTTTTTATAACTCTGCCCAGGTTGTTTTCTCCCTTCTCTATCACGAAAGCACTCTACAAAGCTCTTTTACCCCCTGGCTGAAGTGCTTTCTCCTCCAAATACATGCAGTGCTCCCTGAGAACAAGGTACCAGCAGATTACACGTTTAGCTACAAATCACATCCTTTTTGCCTCTAACAGTGCAAAGCCTACCTTCCTTCTTTTTGAACAATACACCATCTGTATACAATTGCATATTAGCTTTTCTAGCCCCAGAGGTCTGGCACCTTCAGTTTTCCACCCTAACATGTGTAAATTATTTTTCTCTTCTCTTTTCTCAAGTCCAGATGGAAGGAGGAGATCTGTTACTGCAGGCAGAAGAGGACTGCACATATCAAAGCAGACTGTAGATGGTGCTGCTGGCCCAGGAAAGCAGAGATGGGCTCTTTTGGCTGATAATAAAAGCTCCAATAAAAGTAGTGTTAAACGAGCAGAGGGACTGAGAAAACCAGGGCAGCCCAGAGCTGTGGGAGCACCTTGATGGGTAAATCCTGAGCTGCCCAATGCTGATGCATCAAAAATGGGATGTAGATAGACAGTGTCAAGTGATTGAGGACCACTGTAGGCTTCACGGGGACAAGATGTTTGTTTTGCTTCGGCTATTCTCTGCAGACCCATGTCTGCTTACAGTGCAGGAGGATGATGTTTTGTCTAGCCTAGTATTTCTTGGGCAAAGGCTAGAAGTTCTGGCAGAAGATGTAAGAAGCTGTAAAAGATTAGGAATAAATAAACCTCGGAGAAATTTATTCCTAATTCCTATTCACTGGTTTAAACTCTGAAGATTTTTATTTCTTCTAAACCTCTTGCTTTTTGTTTGTTTAATATTGGCTCTTTTGACCAGCTAATCTTGCTAGCCATAAATGCAAGCATTTATTTTTTGAATTTTTGCAAGATTTATTGGTTATGGGAAGAAAATTACAAGCAACTGAATTATCATGGCATGATGAATTGCCATTTCTCCACTGAGCTGTGGCTGCTGGCCATTTGTGAGCTCTTAGCCCTTTGCAGTTGCATAACATAGCTTAGCAGCAGTTTTAGCTGAGATGTAACCTGCATTTACAAGAGGTTAGGATCTCTCCCAGCACCAGACACTGTTTCAACATCATCCAATGTGCTAAGGAACAAGCCGTGATCTGCTTATACCCAGATCTTGTTGATGCCTTGCAGCAGCGGGTTTCACAGGTCAATAGCACAGTATTTAAAATATTTCCTAATGCTGGTAATGTGCCTGCAGCTGGTCAGCTGCCTCCAGCTTTTATGTAACCTTCTAGCTCATGCAAGAGAGAGCCAAGGTGACCACATGCAGTCTTGGACTTGACTGCTGTGACCTGCCAGGAGGTTTTCTGCCCCAAAATGCTTGCCTTGCACTGCACACCCTCTGCTGTTTCTGTGTAGAGGTGCTTATGGAGCAGTTTTCTGAGCCCTTCATCTGCCCTGCTCACAGCATTGGTACTTGTGCCCTTACAGTGACTGTTCAGAATGGTTTGTGTTGCGTATTTTTTGTCACACGGCTCAAAGAACGCTAGGTAATGCTCAAACTTCAGGGTTGGTTTTTTCACTTTAAGGCCTGGCAGGACTCTGCAAATCCTGAATAAACATCTTCATCAGTCCCTTCATATAAATCAAGAAAGCCAGCCCTCCTTGATTCCATTTCAGGCTTGCAGAGACTTTTTCTTTTTTAACTTCCCTCTCCCAGAGGAAGTTTATATCAGAATACTGCTGAAATTCAAGTTCCCTCATCTTCCTCCCCCCCACAAAAAAACAGAGGCACAAAAGAGGCATTAAAGACAGTGAACATGCAAATAATCAAATGTTTTCATATGCAGAAGAACAGTTGCTTTTAGTAACTCATCCTAGAACACGACCGCGTTAGAGGTTTTGGAATGAGGGCCTCCCAACAGCATCAATAAAGGGAAAAGGTCCAAAAAGTAAGCTAAACTGTGCTGCTGCCTGAATATAGCCTTTCATTCAGCTGTCCCCACACTGTTTCAGGCTCATTTTGGAGTTTTTTTGATAAATGAGGGAATTTGTATTTTTTGGCTCCCGTTCAAGAGTTTATATTTTCATTCTATAATTTCCTTAAACATTTAATTTCCTACATTAGTTGACAGTCTCTTGCATCTGCCGGAAAATTAGTTCTGGTGCTTCTGTGCCTGCACTGGGAGTTTATTCTTTTATTTTCATTTTTGAAGCAGCAGTGAGGGTGAACTCACATGTGGGTGGATGTTGTAGTACGCAGACTTGCAGCTTAGTGGATGATATAGGAAGACACGACAGATAAAATGGTGTCTGAGTCAAAGAGCTCTGTTTGTGAAGTTATTGGAGGATGCTCTTTCTGTTTAGCTGTAACACTGTGGCAATCTCCAATATACCTAAACTCAGAATAATAGGACCATACATAGACTCATAGAATCATAGAACGGTTTGAGTTGGAAGGGACCTTAAAGATCATCTAGTTTCAAACCCCCTGCTATGGGCAGGGACACCTTCCACTAGATCAGGCTGCTCAAGGCCCCATCCAACCTGGCCTTGAACACCTCCAGGGATGGGGCAGCCACAGCTTCCCTGGGCAACCTGTGCCAGTGCCTCACCACCCTTATTGTGAAGAAATTCCTCCTTATGTCTAGTCTAAATTGAATTAATTTAGCATGGAGCATCAAAGTTGGCATTCAGCATCATTGGAAGAGGTGCTATGGTAAGGTCTAGGAACAAATGTATGAAATAGCTGTGGAAATAACAAATTAGTTAGGGAGAGAGTAAAAAAGGTGAGAGGTAAAATTATGCTGGGAAAGCATAGCTGGCGAGCAGATCATTATAGTGATTTTACCTCCTCCGTCAGCCAAACACGACCGGGTACCAAAAGGAACCCTACCTAAAGCTGGGGCCAGCAGTCAGCAGATAGGGCTGCTCAGGCTGGTGTTGTCCCTGTCAGTGAGTGTGTTTGGACATTTTTTTCCTGGCATTTGTGAGGGGACTTTGCATCTGATTCCTATAGTCCTGAGGAATCACATGGTTTGAGAAGCATCGTTTGACTCTAGGGTGTCTTCCCTGTGTCTCAAGCAAACAGAGAGAAGAGCTTTTTGAAGCCAAAACCCCTGTACCCCATATCACAAACACATATCTTTGTGATCCTGTTAAACGGGCAATGATCAGCTATGTTGCCTTTACACCAGCAAGTAACTCCCCACATGGAGTTACTCTGCATCAGCTCCTATTGGGAATCTATAGGATGAATTTGCAGTGATGCACAATAGCATGATCTGTCCCAACTTATCTAAGATGTGCATATTTGAATGTTAGTGGAAGGTTGAGAAATCATGATTTCTTTGACATTTGGCTGGAAAGAAAGCCATGTGCTTCAGCCTTTTGCAGTGTGGAGGACTGAGTGTTCTTGGCACTACAGCAAGGGAACAGAGGTGAAATCCTGGCCTGACATGAGACTGAACATCGGAATGGGCAGATCTCACAGCAGTAGGACCGGTTGATCTTACCCTGACAGCAAATCAGGTGCTTTCTGGCCGGGTTGTGGCAACTGTAGGATTTAGGCTTGGGTCAGGAGAGTCTGCTCTTGCCAACAGTTCTGATTCCTGTAACAATCTGAGCCTGCCACCTCAGTGTCCAAGGAAAACTGATCTGGTTTGAATTATCATACTATTGTAGAAGATAAAAGCCCCCTCCGAATTAACATTATCTACTATTTTCTGCCAAATACATCTTTCCTAGTTCTTTCTTAAGTAAAATCTTCTATTGATTGGACCTGAGAAGGTGTCATATCTTGGAGGAAATGATCTAGTGGAAATGATCTGATGGAAAACGTAACAATTTCTCTTTGTTTATTAAGCCCACAATACGCACAGTGTGTTTGTGACCATGGAGTCTGTGTATCCCACACTCTGAAAATAATAGGAAGAGAAAGACTTGCTAGTACGTAGATAAAGTGCTTGCTGCAAGAGAGGCATGGAGGACTGTGGGCTTCAGGAAAGGGCTGCGTTTCCTGGCAACACCTTTTGCTGAGTAAAGACTTGCCTTTGGAACAAAACAATCTCCTTCAGCAAGAATTCTATCCAATATGTCATTTCCAGCCCTTGGCTAGATGTGTCCTTGCAGCCTGTGACATATTGACTTATGAGTTATGGTGGAAATCAAGCCTTCCATAACATCAGAAGGTAAGTCCACAGTAAATGAATGGTTCCTGACTCAGAAGGGTGCGATTGCTCTGTCTGCCAGGAAGTCCACAGGAATGCAAATCTTATTTATTGCCAGTCAAGACCCAGGGTCAGCATCACACCCCACCAGGAGCTCTGCAAATGTCTCGGACCAGCCTTGGTGCTGAGCTAGTGGTGAGAAGGCCATCTTTGTCCCTGGTGGCCCATAAGATTTTGGCCCATGGAGGGATCTGGATAGAGTCCAAGAGGAAGCAATGGGCATTCCAGCCTGCATAGTCTGCCCAAAATGGGGTTTATGCTTAGAAGAAAGTCTCACACGTTGCTCTAGGATGCAGCTCATGGGCCTCCTTAGTCCATCAAAAGCTCCACTCATTTTCATAGCTTTTTTACCCGAGCAAGAGCTTCACAGCCCTTTCCTGTTGATGTCTAGATTTCACCTCCTTTCTTTCTTTCTTTCTGCACAGTGTACCAGTTGTCTCCTCCATCCCCCTCTTGTTCATCAGGCTGGGATATTAGAAGAGCTGTGTGTGGTCCTGGCCAGCTCCTGATCCATGCTTGCTCCAGGAGAAGCTGAGGTTTCAAAGGTAAAAAGTGTGTGGAGTGGGGCTTATTTTTCTTGATACCAAAAATGTCTAGAAGAATGAAATTTGGCAAGGAAATTCCTACATAAGCCACAGGTCACCTGGATTCCCAGACAGGCAGTGGCTGAAGAGCATAGAACAATATGTAAGAAAGCATCCAATGTGGAAAATTACAACAGCAGTTCTCAGGCCAAATATGTTTGAAAAATTAGAGCACACAGTCATTTCTACCATCCTTTTCTGCCAGGTCATGTGAAATCTGATGCTGAAATTGGCTCATAGAATGAAGCACAAGGGCCCTTGCACCACTGGGATTTTTTTGTTACAGTGCTGTATCACAGAATCACTAGGTTGGAAAAGACCCACAGGATCATTGAGTCCAACCATTCCTATCAATCACTAAACCATGTCCCTCAGCGCCTCGTCCAGCGTCCCTTAAACACCTCCAAGGAAAGGTGACTCAACCACCTCCCTGGGCAGCCTGTTCCAGTGCCCAGTGACCCTTTCTGTGAAAATTTTTTTCCTGATGTCAAGCCTGAACCTCCCCTGGCAGAGCTTGAGGCCATTCCCTCTTGTCCTGTCCCCTGTTCCTTGGGAGAAGAGCCCAGCTCCCTCCTCTCCACAACCTCCTTTCAGGTAGTTGTAGAGAGCAATGAGGTCTCCCCTCAGCCTCCTTTTCTCAAGGCTAAAATTGAGAATAAGTATTGAGAAAAAGTTTTTTCCCCTTTCCTCCAAAGGTGACTTTCTTCCTGGTGGCCCCACTCACTGCTCTGCTGTCACACAGTGATCTCCTCTGGAAAACTCAGTGAGGCAGGACCGGGACAAAGAATCACAGAAAGAAGACAGATTTATTGAGAGCTTAAGAAATAAGCTTAAGCCCAATGCCTTATCTCTTGAAGATGGTGATGTAGGGAAGAGATGGACAGATCCAGCCCGTAGAAGGGATGCATGCCAAGGCCATGCTAGGGTGGAGGGTTGTTGCACTACAATCACTCTCTCCTGCCCATCGGCATCATGGAGAAGGCAGCAGGGTTACAGTTCTGCTGTGCAGTTTGAGATGGGGATGTCTCTGGAGTGCTGACCAATATACTGTCACAGCTGGTCCATTTTTATGCTAAAAAAATAAACAAAGCCAACAATACTGAAATGAAACATTTGGGCTCATCTGTGTTCAACATTTATGTACACTCAGCTCACACAGGACTGGAGAGATCTGAAGGACCATTCTCCTAAACAGAGCAAGCCACTAGCTGGAATGCGTATCCCATGACGAACTGCTGCCTTCTGCCTTGCCACATTTTTATCATGTGCTGTGGGACCTGGTGATGTATTTTGGGATAGAAAGCCTTGGATGTACTGAGGCTGGTCTATAAAGGAGCCTGGGAACACAAGGCACTTCCATGATGACGACTCAGCAGCTCAGCCAGGTGTGAGTTTAAGTTTACAGCATGTCAAAATGACGTACAAAATATTGCTTCCCAGAACACTTAATTCTACGAAAATGCTTTGATATTTCAACATTTTGTCCCAAGTCATAATGGAAACAAATACTGAAATATTGGAAATTCCTGTGGGATGAAATTCCTACGAAGATCGGTTTTGCACTTAGTGAAAGTAAATACAAAAATGCCTTGTGGGTCATTTTTTTGTTTTTGCTCCCTTAATTAAAGTTTCCTGATTTTTCCATGGCGTCAGGGATGTTTTAAAGAGCTTACTCTCTTCAAGAGCCATTAGACGCAAATAGGCCTCAAGATTTCCCTGTGGTGAGGAGGGAGATGCACGTGGAAATCCAGATTTTCAGTGAGGGTAGTCCAAGGGTGGGGAACAAAACCTCCAGCTTGAATGGTTCTGGGCGCTTATTTGCAGAGGACTGATTGTTGCTTACTGCTTTGCATCAATGGGGTACTGTCAGAAAGAAACAAAGATATGCATTTTTAATTCATTTTCTTCCTGGCATATGTAAAATGTGCTGCTTTGATGAAAACCTTTTCAGTTTATTTTTAAAGGCAGCGTGGGACATCAGGAAACATTCAGATTTCAAGCCTTGCACAGTGGCAGAATTCACATTTCAATGAGGTTTGGGGGAAGGCTTCCTTTGGCCAGCAAGGTGCTTCCCAGTCTAGCTTTCATCTGCAGGCTTCTTCCTTCTCCTCCCCAATTCCCAGCTCAAGTGAAGGTGGCTGATCTATTTTTTGCTACCTCGTTTGGCAAGAGTTTAACACCAGACTGAGGCTTTACAAAGCAACCTGCACTTTTGGCAGGCTTAGTCTCTCTGCCTCCTGAGATTCCTATTTTGTGGTCTAAACTTTAGTTTTTGTTTTGCTTTAGTGTTTACAAATATTAGTGAGTTGTGATATCATCTTTTTCTCCAGAATCTGCCTTTCAGTCAGGGACCCTTAACCTCTCTGCATTTAGCAGCAAGATCTTTTCTTCTTTTATACAGCACACGCTCACCACAAGAAGGATGTTGAGGCTCTGGAGCGAGTCCAGAGAAGAGCAACAAAGCTGGTGAGGGGGCTGGAGAACAGGCCTTACGAGGAGCGGCTGAGAGAGCTGGGGGTGTTTAGCCTGGAGAAGAGGAGGCTGAGGGGAGACCTCATTGCTCTCTACAACTACCTGAAAGGAGGTTGTGGAGAGGAGGGAGCTGGCCTCTTCTCCCAAGTGACAGGGGACAGGACAAGAGGGAATGGCCTCAAGCTCCACCAGGGGAAGTTTAGGCTGGACATTAGGAAAAAATTTTTCGCAGGAAGGGTCATTGGGCACTGGAACAGGCTGCCCAGGGAGGTGGTTGATTCACCTTCCCTGGAGGTGTTTAAGGGATGGGTGGACGAGATGCTAAGGGGCATGGTTTAGTGTTTGATAGGAATGGTTGGACTCGATGATCCGGTGGGTCTCTTCCAACCTGGTGATTCTATGATTCTATGAAATAACAAAGCATGTAACAGGGGCATGTTGTTGGCCATGTCATAACTGGCAATGCATGTCTGCCTGGCAGCTCTTTCTGACCAGCTTTTATCTACTGGTTACACCCTTACTGAATGGACACATGGGTGGGGAGGTTCTCTGGCATTGCATCTCCACCACTCGATATCCTGCTCAAACTCGTACATCTTTGCTGTGTTTGGAGTTTGCTGGTGATCCTCTGAATGGGGTAAGCTTGAGGGTGCCAGGGCAATTGGGGGGGGTTGCTGCCACATAGGTTCCCTGCTTTTGCAACTCTTTCAGCATTCGATCTCCCCACTATTGACAAGCATTTCACAGAATGGAGCCAAGGGAGCAATTTAGGACGGTTGGCACTCAACACAAATGGACTGTTGTCTCAAGCACAGACTATTCCCTAGCATTTCTAGCATGTTAGGAACCTGCTTATTATGTTTGTCTTTGGAAAAGAAAATATTACGTATAAGAACAAAGTCCTAGGTTCATAATAGCTGCAGGATATAAACACAATATTTACAATGTGGTGAGCATGAGGACACACAGAGGGAAATGAACTTAAGGCTATTTGTACATTTGGTGGGGCCACGGCCCCACACCAACACAAGTCCAGAGAGGTGAAGCTCCCAAGTGACTTTGAATCCATTGGCAGACACAGATTCTCTTGAAAATTGCTGTGCTTCCTGTGTATCTAATTTGGGGTCAGCGGGTCAATACTGGAGTAATTCGAGCAAGTGGTTTGGGGAGTCTGGCCCTCTGAAGGAACTGGGGTGGCTCCAGAAGGCACAACTGCTTTTGAGACCTTCTCTGCAGACGTATTAGGGACTGCTGCTCCTCAGGTGGCCATCACTGCAGATGAACTGACTATTGCGATAGCAAGTCATTTAGAGGAAAGCTGGGAAAGTGATGTGTCTGAGCCAAGGAGACGAGTCAGAGAGTCCCTTTTGCAGGGGCAATGGCTGCTGCAAGACAAAATCTCTGCCAGCAGCACAGCCTGGAGGGCTGGATGGCTCACGGTGATGTCTGTGGACACTGGACTTGCTTGGCATCGAGTCACGGGACTGTGGGAGCAGCTTTGTGCAGCTCTCTGTACCATTGTTTGTGCACGTTGCCTGCGTTCTTCCTGGACTCCTCCTATAAGACCTGCTTTCAGGTAAAGTCTTCTGGTTTCAGGCGTTCAGAAAACCACACGAGTACTCAGCCTCCTCTTTAGGGCTTCCGTCAGGAAAATCAGTGGTAGTCAAATAGGGAACATTAATCATAGAATCATAGAATCATAGAATAACCAGGTTGGAAGAGACCCACCGGATGATTGAGTCCAACCATTCCTATCAAACACTAAACCATGCCCCTCAGCACCTCGTCCACCCGTGCCTTAAACACCTCCAGGGAAGGTGACTCAACCACCTCCCTGGGCAGCCTTACAATTTGTCTGAATCCCAACACCAAGTCTCATGGAGTGATGGGTCATTGGCCCAAGCTCCGCGGCAGACTGTTTCTCACTCCCTTCTTCAGCGATGTTACCTTGCCATTCAGGTCTCCAGAGCATCCTCCTTTCCAGTAAACTGCAGTGTGCTCTCCCACAGCAGCGGGAGCAGTGTCTCCTCAGGACCACTGCATCAGCAAGTGACAAAGCTGTTTCATTCCAGACAAGCCATTCGTCTTGTCTTTGCAAAAGAGCAAGCAAACACCAGTTTCACTAATGTCGTTGCGTGCAGGGGAGGTGCTGATTTGGGAAGTGCACATCACACAGGGCTGTTGCTTAGAGGGCCAGTGTAAGTTTGACAACAACTGACTCAATACCTCAGCACTTTTATTAGCCAGAGCAGCAAATTCAGAATAAATGACTCCCTTCCTACTGCCATTTCAGCTTCCTACAATAATTCATCCCCCATATACCAGCAATGAAATTGCACCTGCTTGTTTCAACCCCATCAGTTCTTCAGGAGATGTTATCTATAGGAAATGTCAGGCAGTAAAAAATATTTAATCATGTGGGATTATTTCACTACATGGCAAAATCACTTGAGGCACAGGTTTAGAAACTGTTAGACTTTTTTCCACCCTTGATCCCCTGTAAAATGCAACATGTGGTGTTATTTTAATACAACATGTGCTACCAGCCCACAGTTGCAGTGCTCTGTCAGTATTATAGTATAAAAATGCCTTAATGGTAGATTAAACACAAAATAATTAAAACTTTTCCACAAAATAATTAAACTGCTTTGAAATCCCATGTGCATGAGGATATTTCAGTTCTGTCTAAAGTGTGGTAGGGCCCAGAGGGCAGATCTGATAAGTGAGTGACCCTGGGCAAGTTCATATCCACTGATGGCACCTCCACACGCACCCTGAGCTCTTTGCTGCCATGGTCCAGCCAGCAAGAGACATGGCCATGCCAGCTCCCTGGCAAGTCACTTTAGTTTCTTTCCAAACTTTTCTACTTAATGTCCAAGAACCACTTGCTTTTTTTGTGCAAAGGTGGAGTCTAAGACAGTAAGACCCTACTCTTGGTATCCTTCTGGAGTTATAATGATAACAGCAGTAATACTGGCACTATCTAATTGTTCAGAGAAGGAACATATTGCAGAGGAGATGACTGTGAGTGAATAGAAATCAAATAGATACACTAGAGGAGATAGATACTTGTTTTCGTGACTTTCTTCAGGTTTCAATGCATTTGCCAGACTCAGAAATAGCAAATAGTTTAAGCATCAGAACAACATACGTGTTACAAGAACAAGAGGAATGGAGAGGTGACTTTTAAGCCAGGTAGAATTTGTGAAATATTGGTATGCTGAGCAGGAAAAACTCATTAGCAAATTCAAAGAGTCCAGGGGTGGGGAATGGCTGATATGGCCAACATAGCCTTGGGAACATACTTCAAGAGGTAAATGTGTGGAACACTGCCAGGCACAGTGAGAGAAAACAAATAGCAGCAGCTATCACTGTCTGTGAGATTTTCCTAAGGGGACCAGACGGCTGGGAGGTGGATGGTAAGTCCCCAAATCTTGCTTGCACAAGCCTTTTCCAGGAGGATTATGTAGGAGGGGTATGCACAGCCCGATGTGCTCCGGCCTTCAGCCCTGGGAGCAGAATGGGGTTCTGACCTAGAAATTATCAGTTACCCCTCTGCTGCTCCCACTCTCACAGACACAAGATGTGCACGTCAGGGTGTCGTGAGCAAATGCATAAAGTCACCCTGGAAGTGTTTTCCTTCTCTGTGTATAGACATGCCCAGCTGAACAGTGTCAGGAGCTATGTAAACTGATTAAAATAAATAAAAGTGGAGAAAGAAAAGCTGACACTGATGAATGTGAAAGAAACTTTTTTTTTTTTCTGGCAAAAAAAGCAGTCTTTTAAAATATCTGTTGCTCCCTCAGGCGCAGAGGAATTTGCTCCCTGCTTCATTAGCTTCCCCACTGTGCTCTGGTGCATGATTCAGAGCAGACCTGTCCTGCCATGCACACTTCACTCTCCTCCAATCTGGTGGACCGAACTATCCACAGGGCGATGGGAACAAATCCAGGAGAGACTGTCCCACCTGGGAAGCTGTTCCTGCTGGTTGGAAAGCTCTGTGCTGGATTTGGCTTTGAGAAGACACTCACTGCCTCTTAAAAGCCGCATTGGCTGTGCACGTGCATCCTGCAGCTGGAGACACTTCCTGGGTTCCCAGATCTCCCTGTGAGAAACTTCGATGTGAGTTGAGACCTGGAGCATCCCTGCCATGCAGTCAGCATGCATCCTGCTTCTCCCTCACCTTCTGCTGGTGGGCTTTAAGGCATTGGTACCCACCTTGTAAGAGCTGCAGTGAAGATTTTTTTTTTTTTTTATGGTACAAGGTGTTGTGCAAATGTAGAACACAGAGGAAAACAAGCAGAAGTCAGCCGGCACCGAGATGGCTGAATCAGTAACCATACACATTTTTCTCTGTGGTTTGTATTTCTTTTTATCACAGGGAAGGTGGGTTTTAGTCCTGAAGCAGGAGGAGACTGTCTATAGTACCGCTGGTGTTTGCTTAACTACATTCCTGTGAGTGTAAATCTTCCCTCTTTCTTTCTCTCTACAGGGGTAAAACATTCAGCAAATCCCCTTTTTTCAAAAAAGGGATCAGATATGTCAGCAGGCACAGAATGAATTTTGCATTGAGTTTGAATCTCCTCCTCCGCAGGATGCTCTGAGTCTGCTAAACTTTCACACTTGATAGCCAAAATCTGCTTGTGATTAAAGGAGAAAATGAAAAGCAGATGGCTGAGGTGAAAGGTGCAGATTGCTCCATTTTAGTACCCTGGATGTGAAAGGGACCAGTATGCAGGCTACTATAGCAGAGCTCAAAAATTTCTTTTAGATTCCAGAGACTGAAGGGAGCATCACATCTTCCAGATAGTGATGATGAAGGACCATACTCAAACTGCCTAGCTACAGGATAAAGCTTTAGCATCATACCAGCTTTTCTGTATAGGGAGCAGGAGCAGGGAATTTGGGTAATGAGTGGCTTGGATTGCTTGTCATGACCTGAATTTTGACCACCATGATAGACAGGCACCTACTGGGGCATTGTGGGCTAAGCTCAATTTTTTCAAGCTAATTTCAGAGGTGAAAGTGTCAGAAAAAGAATGAATCAGAAGAAACTTATAAATTAGTGACTGATGCCTGCAAGGATCTTTCCACTTCTTCTGGAGGAGGTACCTGAGACCTTGGTGGAAAGGCACAACATCTTGTTGCATCAGCAGTCCTGGCAGGAGCTGGCAGGGCAAAATTGGCTGATGTGGTTTTTAAGCTCAGGTCCAATGTGGGGGAGTGGGAGCAGCAGACACGGGAGAGGTACTCTGGGACTCGGTAAATGGACTAAAGTGGCAACATTTGTAAACAGAGGTAGAGAACTGTTCCAGTCTCCACTCGCCGCTTTCCAAACCCCTTCCCTCTCCATTCTCTTCCTGCAGCCTGGCCGTGCACTGAGATCGAGTCAGGACTTGTGCCATGCCTGTCCTCGCAACCGGTGCTCTATGCACTAAGAGCTGAGCAAACACACCCCATGTGGCCAGTGCAGCCTCGCAGCCTCGAGGCCACCATCCTTATTTCAAGTCTTATGGCATTCTTGGAGGAGCATCTCTGGCTTGGGGGATGAAGTGGAGGCCAAAATACAAGAGGGAAAGTGGGAAGTTTGGATTGGGGCAAGTGAAGCAAACCTTTGCCTTGACTTCTGTGCTAGACAGCTACCGCCAAAATAGATTAATAATCCTTAGATTATTAGAAAATCCTTACCAAAAGGATCCGTAGAAATCCTTACCAAAAGAAAATCCGTAGAAATCCTTACCAAACCTTCCCAGACAGGCACTGGTGAGCACTCATGCAGCACAGTCGCTGCCCTTGTCTCAAACAAAATATACAGGCTCTCGCGGTGACAAGGGATGTCTCTCTCTTTTCAGCTGTGGGGATTTAAGCATATTAAGCCACTGTGTTTTTACAGGCTCTCTGAAGTGCACAGCCCAAGAGATCCTGCTCTAAGGATCAGACAGAAACATTGTTCGCGTCAGTAGATGAAGTGGTGAGAAATTATTAAGAGGATTAGCTGCCGGTCCAAATACACGTCTGCTGGAGCAGCCAAAACACTGCTGCTGATTCATAAGGTTCCTTTTGTATTGTCTATGATTTCATAATTCGGGGATTCAGAGTTCATAGGGAAGTTAAACCAGTAAAGCAGTGAAAGGGTAACAGAGCCTTGAAAGAAAATAAAATAAGGAACGTTATCAAAACGTCACTTGCTGCCACTATCCACAGAGCCAAATCCTGGTACAGACTGAGAAGGGCCAGGCCAGGTCCCTGCCAGGTAATTACAACAGGCACAGCTGAACAGAGCAGCATCCTCTCTTCTCTACTGCTTGTTTCAACTTTATTTATGAAATGTCTTCATCAATGACCTGGATGAAGGCATCGAGTGCACCCTTAGCAAGTTTGCAGACGACACTAAGCTGCGTGGAAGTGTTGATCTGCTGGAGGGTAGGGAGGCTCTGCAAAAGGATCTGAACAGTCTGGACCGCTGGGCAGAGTCCAATGGCATGAGGTTTAACAAGGCCAAATGCCGGGTCCTGCACTTGGGGCACAACAACCCTGTGCAGTGCTACAGACTAGGAGAAGTCTGTC
The DNA here is from genome assembly GCF_032191515.1 of Phaenicophaeus curvirostris. NCBI lineage: Eukaryota > Metazoa > Chordata > Aves > Cuculiformes > Cuculidae > Phaenicophaeus > Phaenicophaeus curvirostris. The sequence goes on along the minus strand of NC_091395.1, from coordinate 70,266,211 downwards.
TAGAAAGCTGCCTGGAGGAGAGGGACCTGGGGGTATTGGTTGACAGCGACTGAACATGAGCCAGCAGTGGCCCAGGTGGCCAAGAAGGCCAATGGCATCTTGGCTTGTATCAGAAACGGCGTGACCAGCAGGTCCAGGGAGGTTATCCTCCCTCTGTACTCGGCACTGGTGAGACCGCTCCTCGAATCCTGTGTTCAGTTCTGGGCCCCTCACCACAAGAAGGATGTTGAGGCTCTGGAGCGAGTCCAGAGAAGAGCAACAAAGCTGGTGAAAGGGCTGGAGAACAGGCCTTATGAGGAGCGGCTGAGAGAGCTGGGGTTGTTTAGCCTGGAGAAGAGGAGGCTGAGGGGAGACCTCATTGCTCTCTATAACTACCTGAAAGGACGTTGTAGAGAGGAGGGTGCTGGCCTCTTCTCCCAAGTGACAGGGGACAGGACGAGAGGGAACGGCCTCAAGCTCCACCAGGGGAGGTTTAGGCTAGACGTTACGAAAAAGTTCTTTACAGAAAGGGTCATTGGGCACTGGAACAGGCTGCCCAGGGAGGTGGTTGAGTCACCTTCCCTGGAGGTGTTTAAGGCACGGGTGGATGAGGTGCTGAGGGATATGGTTTAGTGTTTGATAGGAATGGTTGGACTCGATGATCCGGTGGGTCTCTTCCAACCTGGTTATTCTGTGATTCTGTGATTCTGTGTGAAATAATCCAATATTTTCTGAGTCCCTAAAATATTTGCAGACAGGGTACTTTGCCTGGATTGTGAAAAGTCCCAGGACCCACATAAGAGGCTTCAGGTACTCTTTTGCCTCTCTCCTCCCTCCTGCTAGTAATTTCTCTGTTCAGGTCCTAGATTATATTTGCTCAGGACCTTGGCCCTACCCCAGCAATATTCCACTGAAACCATTTATTTCTGAGCCAATCCATATTTCTTCTTTTTTTATGTGATATAAAACCAAAGGTGAAATTTATTCAAATTTTCACAGTTGTTCCTCCCACAACCAGGAGGGTAAGAGTTGCCTGCTTGCTGTAAGCCCGAGACCCCGGATCTTCATTCCCTTAAGGGCAAGCAGAAGCATTTAGATCCAATGCTCAGCTTAACTTGTGGCCACAACAACAACATCAAGAACAAAAATCAGACCTAGGCTGACTGACACTCCAGAATTCAGGACAATGAAGACCTAAAGGTTTGGTTTCTTAATTACATGTTGCCTACACGTGAGGCTAAGACAGGAAGCAACGAACATAAATTACAGGGGAAAACAAATTTGGACATCAGTCACAGTATCAAGACAGTGAAGCATCAACAGTGTTAGCTGTGGGATCTGTGGGAAGGGATTTAGATCTCGTCATGTGGCAGCAGAATGTGGTACATGACTCCTGGGATTGTTTTCACTCCTTTCCTATGATTCTGTTCCCTTGTTTCAGATGAGTATGAAATTTTTCTCTGCTTCTGGTCCCAACGATTTTATTATTGTCTCTTGACATAGTGTAGGCTGAGACAATTTCTTTTCTTCCTTCTGAGCAAGGTGAAAATATCTCCATATATTAATCTGTAATCCTGAATTCCTTTGGGATGACTGTAATGATATAAATACAGCTATGATTTATTATCCTCTGTGCTTAATGCATCGATGTCCCACTGTACTCTGTTTGAAGTTCATTCACGCCATACCCATACATGGCTTGCTTCTAACAAACCAGCCAATTCTGGATTTAGATTCACAACATTCAAGGAGACCCAGCGCCTCTGCAGTCTTGTGCAGTTTTCTTCATCAGCCCTTTGACTCCCAATTTTATGGATATAAATAAAGCTTATTCTGCAGTTCTTTTAAGTGTGCTAAATATATTTGGGGAGAAAAAGCAACATACAAAGGAACACAGAAAGCGGGAGGGAAAACCTCTCATTGGATCGTCAGGACTCCTGTGTGTTTTTATATCCAAGCTCTGCTTTTCTGAACTTATGTACAGATGATGTATTCCATGTTTATCAGAATTAATGAACACCTGCCACAAAGAGATGGACAGTATTTCTTAATCTTAACCTGTCTGGTGCAAAGTTGTTTTCCAGCTTGTAAGATGTTTTTACAAGTCTGTGAATAATTTGATGTCTAACAGAATTATTTGTATTATGGCAATAAATTGTAGCTACCCAACTGCCATTTTAACTGTCTGCTAGGATAATGATAGAATGGTTTGGGTTGGAAGAGATATTTAAAGATCATCTAATCCAGCCCCTCATACAATATTCTTACCACATGTGATCACGATAGCTGTGCAAACCTGAAGGAGAAAAGCTCCCAGCTCTTAGGAGAAAGCAGTGGGGTTAATCCTGATCCTGCTGAAATCCACTTATTACTGAAGTCAAATGGTCTGGTGTCCCCTTAGGCCTTCCTTCAGGTCCATGGGACCTTCCTACAGATCTACACTTGTTCCTTAAATGGATCTACAAACATTCATCAGCCAGTACTGAGTCATATTAAATCCTTATGTGTCCAAGGATAGACTTTGCAAGACAATAGTTGCTTGAAAATTCCCAAGTAACAGTAATTGGTATTTCCTCTTTATCCTGAAAAATAAACTGTTTGATTAAAAGGAGAAGTGGAATTAAATGATAAAGATGAAAAGACTCTTCAGTAGGTCATGCAGGCGATAATTTGTTAAGCTTGGCTCAGTCTGGTTCCATGAACCCTCTTGGACTCAGTGGCTCAATTAGCTTTGAGTATCTGGAGAGTTTTGTAGCATCTCTTAGCTAGAGTAAAGGAAAGGTTTAAAATGCTAACTAGAAATATCTGAGACTTTCTTTTTTGGTTTTCCTACTCAGATTCAGGGAGAGGGTATAAGGGGATGGAGGCAAACCTTGGCATTTTGATTCGTCTTTCAGAACAGTGCTGCTAAAAAAAATTACTTAATCTTATCAGGCCAGCCAGAGCATCTACCGTCTGTTTGTGTTCCCTTATACAATTACAGGAAACAGGCAGAGTGATGGAAATTCTGAGATGATCCTACCAGAAATGGTCACTGGCTGTCAAAGACCACCCTACAGTTCCCCCGCCAGATTTCCTGGTTTCTGATTTACACCAAGTGCAGGTGGGATTTGAAGGTGATCTTTATTCTCTTAGAGGAACATGGAGAGGAAGATCTTGCCATACCCTGACTTAGATGAGGTACTTCTGGATCCTTTAGCAGGAATACCACCTTGCTGCTCTACTCACATCAAAGACCCTTTGATAAAATGTGACAGATCTGTGTTTCCATGAATTGTATCAACATCAAAGCATGCAGGAGATTATGAAAAGCAAAACCCGAAATCCTCAGATATCTCTAGACACATGCCAGTGTCTTTCTCACTGGAGGAAGACCTGGCAGCAGAGATGAGAACCCATGCCTGCATCCCATGAAGTGAACCAGCCTGCAGAGCCTCAGTAGATTTTATGGTCCAAAATCAAGGTCCTCATGTGCCTGAAAGGTTGAGAGGTGATAGTCTAAAAGATGAGACAATTTTGTAGGGTGAAGGGAAGATATTTTATTAGATTATTTTATCTAGATAGAAATACATCAACAACTAGTTGGACACACAGATCCCTCTTTAGGACACATCTGGAGAAGGACTTTAAATACCCCAAAACATGTCAGGTCATCTGTACAAGAAAGTCCATGTGCCCTGCAAGCTGATATTAAATTCCAGCTTTACTAGTTACTACGTTTCTGAGGTTTGCTCATCATTGGCTGTGGCAACTAACATGTCTTGATCACTGGGGAAATGTGTGTGCTGCATCCCCCACTGGACAGTGAATCATAGAATCATAGAATCATAGAATCAATAGGTTGGAAAGGACCCACTGGATCATCAAGTCCAACCATAAAAATTCAAGTGAGCAGAGACCTTGATGAAATCACATGGCTGGACATGAAGAATAACAGTATTAATTTCTTTGAGGGAACCTGGCAGGATGGGCAGTTGCTGTTGTATCTTGGCTATCCTGCTTCTGATCCGTGGACCTCGAAGAACTGAGGGAAAAAGAAAGGAGAGGGACCCTCCCTCTCCCCTTGATTCTTATTCAGGCTTTTTAAAACTGCCATCAAAGGGCTGGTTTGCATTTTGGACATGTCTCAATGTAGGTTGTCATTAGTGACTAACTAGCTATATTTGAATAGATGCAAGTGACAACCCAGAGCCTTTTCCCAGCCTCTTTATTCCCTCTGGTATGTAGCAAAAAAAAAAAAAAAAAAGTTCATTGCAGTCTAAAATACATCTGCAGATGGTGTGCGCTCCTTGGCTCCAGTTGGGGCTCAAAGTGAAACACCACAAAATGCTTATTGTTACTAGCACTTTCTCCCTGCTATGGTAAGAAGCCCTGCTTACTCTCAGCAGATCTGGATCCTGGTTCATGTCCCTAAAGTTTTCATGTGAAGTTTTTTGTATGGCATGCCAAACTTTCTGAGGTTTGCCAGTTTCTGATTATAGGCTAGTTCCTGGGAATGGGAAAGAGGCCACGGTACCAATTCTCATCCTGCCCTAAAAGTAGGCTGCATCCCAGGACCTCTGAGGTCAGCAGATCAGTAACGGTGGATGTTAGAGGGAGTATGAATTCACAACAGCTGCACTGAAGCCCTTGGAAGGTGGGTAATGTTCATTGCTGTTATACTTCCAGTAAGTCAGGAATTTGGATCTTGATCCACAAAGGCATTTGTGTCCCTTATTCCCAGTGATTTCCTAGCTATGGTGCAGGTTAGGAGCTGAGTCGCTAAGTAACTGGTGCCTGTGAGCCCAGTGGCTCAATGTGTTCAGATCTATCTAATATTAATTTTTGCTGGATGCTGAGATCCTGGCTGGAATCTGTGTTCCTTGCAATAGAAACAGAGACATGTAGGCTGGGATTTAGGTTGCCAAGTCTTGTATTTACAGTTTGGGTGCCTACATCCGAGCTATTGGCAATGGAAACAGTACAGGCAACACATTTTTAGTAGAGAGCGGGACATCATGAAATAGTCACCTAAAACTGATCTGAGAAGCCTCTTTCTCTTCATCAATTTCAAGGGAAGCTGGAGTGACACTTGTGTTATTGATGTCTAAATCCAGAACGGGAGGGAATTCCTTCTTCAAAGCAGTCATCATGCGGTATAGCCAGGATAGTTTGGGCTGGGAAGGGAAAAGTGGAGGTAGTGAATTTTGGTTAACACCAGTCAGTAGAGCCAGGAGTTGGTACCAGCCATACAGATTCTCAGGTGTGCAACAGCTACCCTGCTGATGCTCTCAGTGGTGAATTTAAACTGATTCCCACGTGGAATAATCTGGTCTTTTTCTTTAAGCTGAAGTCTTCAGAAATGAGCTGTTTGAACTCACTAGCCACTCTTGAAATCTTGGACTATATGGTTTTCTTTCTGATCCTCTTCCGCTCTCTTCTCTCACTTTTTGGCTCAATTGCTTTGAATATATGAAGTGCAAACTTTTGCCTCTTGCAGCCTGTGCTCAAAACTCTTGCAGGACACTTTTTCCTAACTTCCAAAATTCAGTGGTGGTATATTGATACATTTCACTTGAGCTAAATAATGTTTTAGAACAGCTGAGGATGCAACCTTTTATCTTCTGAGATGTACTTTGAACAAAGATGGGAATGCATTAAAACATTGGCTAAATTTTGTTTTATGGATCACAGGAAGGTTTTCATTCATTTCTAAGTTGGTTCAGGGAAAAAACCATCAGTCTTTGCATATTTGGTTCAAATGTTCTCAGAGCAGATGGTGAGAGTGTATTTTCACTTCAGTATCTGTGTGTGCACTCATGCAGTTCAGCGCAAGAGACCTTGATCCCAGCCTGGGCCTGTGGCCATTTCTGCAGTACACATGCAAGATGATAGCACATTTTCTTTTCTCATGTCAAATGCTGGGTGTGTTTCCATCCCTTAGACAAACTTCATAGTGTTTCTGTTTCCTGTTCCCCCATGGTACTGATTATTCCTGAAATAGATAGAAGATGGAAAGCTCTGTTCTGGATCTGAACTATTTCTGTGTTGCATCTGGCATTGTGACTGGATCTATTTTTGGGGCTGTAATAATCTTGTGTTTGCCCTTGTGTCAACTCTTCTGTCTTTAAGTCTTCATACTTTTTTCCCCCTCCATGAACTGGATTGATTTTTGGTCATTTCAAAGGCTTCTTGTTTGAAGCTTACTTTTTCCTCTCCTCTCCTCTCCTCTCCTCTCCTCTCCTCTCCTCTCCTCTCCTCTCCTCTCCTCTCCTCTCCTCTCCTCTCCTCTCCTCTCCTCTCCTCTCCTCTCCTCTCCTCTCCTCTCCTCTCCTCTCCTCTCCTCTCCTCTCCTCTCCTCTCCTCTCCTCTCCTCTCCTCTCCTCTCCTCTCCTCTCCTCTCCTCTCCTCTCCTCTCCTCTCCTCTCCTCTCCTCTCCTCTCCTCTCCTCTCCTCTCCTCTCCTCTCCTCTCCTCTCCTCTCCTCTCCTCTCCTCTCCTCTCCTCTCCTCTCCTCTCCTCTCCTCTCCTCTCCTCTCCTCTCCTCTCCTCTCCTCTCCTCTCCTCTCCTCTCCTCTCCTCTCCTCTCCTCTCCTCTCCTCTCCTCTCCTCTCCTCTCCTCTCCTCTCCTCTCCTCTCCTCTCCTCTCCTCTCCTCTCCTCTCCTCTCCTCTCCTCTCCTCTCCTCTCCTCTCCTCTCCTCTCCTCTCCTCTCCTCTCCTCTCCATACCCTGCAGGTGTGCAGTGTGGGTCATCACCCATGGGATTGTAGGGCAAAGATACCAGTAGCGGTTAAAAAATAATAAGCTGCTTCCTCAGGAGGGTGTCACAGAAATAATTTCTGGAGTATCTTCCCACCTATGAGATGATACTCACTTTTCTGTGGATGATTAGAGTTGTATGAAATATTCCAGTTGATCCTCAGGTACCTGGCGAGTCACATTTCTCCTTCTCCTGCCCTTCTCATGAGATTCATGGAATCATAGAAACACAGAATGGTTTAAGTTGGGAGGGACCTTAAAGATTACCTAATTCCAACCCCCCTGCCATGGGCAGGGACACCTCCCACTGGATCAGGCTGCCCAAGGCCCCATCCAACCTGGCCTTGAACATTTCCAGGGATGGGGCAGCCGCAACTTCCCTGGGCAACCTGTTCCAGTGTCTCACCACCCTATTGTGGAGAATTTTCTTCCTACATCTAGTCTAAATCTACCTCTTCAGTTTATAGCCATTCCCCCTGGTCCTATCACTGCATCCCTTTATAAAAAGTCCCTCCCCAGCTTTCTTGTGGGTCCCCTACAGGTACTGGAAGGTTACTATAAGGTTTCCCTGCAGCCTTCTCTTCTCCAGGCTGAACAACCCCAACTCTCTCAGGCTCTCCTCTCTCCAAGGAGACTGCTACTTTGGAGGCTCCATCAGCACGTACTGGGGTCATGTCCTGCCAAGGGAGACAGGATCCTGTCCATGATTTGCAAAGCTCTTTCAGATCCTTGAGATACAACTATTATTTTGATTCTATTGTGAAATCTTAAGGGTCGTGACCCAAGAAATAATTGACTGTATTGAAATAAAGCTGAGTTATTTCAGTAGATTACAAGGCTATCTAGCATTATAATCACAATATTTTAAAGACTAGATAAACAAGAGCTATGGGAAGGACATAAACCTATGTTTCAGAACACAACTGTTATGGGTGAGGAAATAATTCTCCTAACAAGCCATTTATCCTGCAACTGGTGGCTGCAACTGGAGTCAGACACCAGCAGAATTAATAAGCCAGGGCAGAGGCACCTCTGATTGTTTGTTGCTTCCAAGTTTTGCAATGAATTCACTGGGATAAGCAAACTATTGTTTTCCTCTTGCAAATTCGACCACCTCCTCACTTCTTGTATTCCCATACTTTATATTCTTTTTGGCACTAATTTTGTGCTTTCAGTCAATGTGTTCTGCTTTCCAAGACCACAAGCCATGACTTGGGGGCACAGTCACATTTACATCGGTTTGCAGATGGCCTGTTTCTAGCAGTGTCAGTTCTTGGATTTTACTTTTTGCTGTCTTTATGCTCAGGGACAGACACTGCTCAGTAGGTCTTTGTGATTCTAATCTTTTTCATACAGTTTGAGGAGCAATGAGCTTGAAAAACAAGATCCCTTTCTCCGGGGAGAGAAGGCACCTGAATTTAGGCCTGTCTTTACCACCCACTAAGGATGTGCATGACAGTTTAGAGAGGGCTCAGAGCAGTTTATTTGTTGTCATTCTAATGCCGTTTTTTTTTTTCCATATAGCTCCCATTTTTGTAGGCACCATCTGTTTGTTGGGACTTCTTTTTTTCTCAGCCCGTCATTGCAGGCTTCAGGAAATGCCATCTTGCCAGGTGGCAACTCTATTTGCTACTGCTACAGCAACTCTAGAAGCAGGTGCAGCCTGTGGCATAATGTAGCTTTGTGCCAGCCCGTTACAAGCCACGGCCCATTCAGGGACTTGGATGGGGTTATTGCTTTAGCTCAGCTCCATTCGAGATGTGGGCATTGCAACTGAAGTGCTACTGGCAGCTGACTTCTTGCTTTGATTTATGTTAACCTTAGGGCTGCTGGTAATTACATGCATGTTCTTGTATTCAGGAAGTTTACGCAGTCGCCAAGGAGCAGGGACTTCTTCATGCAACACCGGGAGGGTGAATTGTTCGTTTTGATGAGCACCTCAGACACTTTTGGGTATATGAAAAGGCCTTCTTGTGTGTTCCTTCTTGTGGTGGTGGGAGAGCTGGTGGAAGGATAATTGATAATAATACTGCAACTCTGTTCTCCAAGAGTTTCTGAACTAATTTGCTGGTATTCCTTCAGCCAAAATAATGCGTGCAGAGCAGTGGCTTTGCATAGTGTGATTCTTTGGCTCATTAAACAAGCTGGATGACCAACTGGGGTTTGTTGTCTTCGTGGTGTTCCATAGAAGTAGTACAAGAGAAAGAGTGCATCCTTAGCAAGTTTGCGGACGACACTAAGCTAGGTGGAAGTGTTGATCTGCTGGAGGGTAGGGAGGCTCTGCAAAGGGATCTGAACAGGCTGGACCACTGGGCAGAGTCCAATGGCATGAGGTTTAACAAGGCCAAATGCCGGGTCCTGCGCTTGGGGCACAACAACCCTGTGCAGTGCTACAGACTGGGAGAAGTCTGTCTAGAAAGCTGCCTGGAGGAGAGGGACCTGGGGGTGTTGGTTGACAACCGACTGAATATGAGCCAGCAGTGTGCCCAGGTGGCCAAGAAGGCCAATGGCATCTTGGCTTGTATCAGAAACGGCGTGACCAGCAGGTCCAGGGAGGTTATCCTCCCTCTGTACTCGGCACTGGTGAGACCGCTCCTCGAATCCTGTGTTCAGTTCTGGGCCCCTCACCACAAGAAGGATGTTGAGGCTCTGGAACGAGTCCAGAGAAGAGCAACGAAGCTAGTGAGGGGGCTGGAGAGCAGGTCTTACGAGGAGCGGCTGAGAGAGCTGGGGTTGTTTAGCCTGGAGAAGAGAAAGCTGAGGGGAGACCTCATTGCTCTCTATAACTACCTGAAAGGAGGTTGTAGAGAGGAGGGTGCTGGCCTCTTCTCCCAAGTGACAAGGGACAGGACAAGAGGGAATGGCCTCAAGCTCCACCAGGGGAGGTTTAGGCTGGACATTAGGAAAAAATTTTTCACAGAAAGGGTCATTGGGCACTGGAACAGGCTGCCCAGGGAGGTGGTTGATTCACATTCCCTGGAGGTGTTTAAAAGACAGGTGGATGAGGTGCTAAGGGGCATGGTTTAGTGTTTGTTAGGAATGGTTGGACTCGATGATCCAGTGGGTGTCTTCCAACCTGGTTATTCTATGGTTCTATGATTCTATGAGTGGTCAATACACATTTTTTTTCCATGGCATTTCAGCTCCCTGTTTCAACTGAACCCAAAGTGCCACACCAGAGAAATAGTGAAAGATTCTTCTCATACAGGTGCCTCTTCTGTGAGTGTCATTTAATTAGTCATCTAAAAAGTGTCATTTAATTGGTGTGTTACATAGGAATTTCTGGTTTGGTCTGGGCAGTGAACTTTTACTCTTCTCTCCTAAGCTACCAGGCATTTCATATTTTAGATAATCATTTCTTCAAAGTTGTTAGACTCTCATTGACTTCTTAATTTTCATGTACTTCTGGAAAAGATTGGAGGGAGCAGGTGACTAAAGAAAAATGGTTTTGCTGGCCTATTACAGGGTTACATTACATGATATTTCCTTGGGGGCAACATCCTCTTTTCTTACGCTGCTCAAAACAGATTTGTAAGGAAGTATGAAGAATGTAGGCAAAATTAAGAGGTTAAGTGGGAAGGGTTTCCTATTAAATCACCTACAGATGGCCAGGTGAAAACCATAGGAAGAGCTTTTCACCTGGTGGAACTCAAACACCGAGGAATCATAAGCAAGAAAATCCTTGCTTTCTCTCTAATTCTACTTTCTAGCTTTGCACATCTTTCCCTCTATTTGTAAAGTACAGTGTAAGTCCACCACTGTGTTGGAAGTGACAATAGCTCTTAGTCATATCAGTTATTTCTGATAGCATGTGGCCTGCTAAAGCTAGGAAACCTCGACACTAGAAGAGCGAGCCTCTGCCTGCATTGTTTGACCTAAGAGGCTTTGGATAAGATTTTCATTTCTCCTCAGTATATAGGCACACATTAATGCACAGATGTGCTACTAAGCGAGCTCTAAGCTGAGTTGGCAATGCCTCTAATATAGGTCCAATAAAGATTTTAATCTATATCAGGTGAAGGATTATCTGATCACTCCCTCTGCCCCTATATTTTCACTTTTTTTAAAAAAAATTGCCTGGTTAATTTCAAATTAGTTGTGAGAAAGGGGGAAGATCTCCAATACAATGAAATTCCTGCAAGTTCTGTGAAACCTGATGGCTGAGTAAAGGGTGGAGATGTATGCAAGTGTCTTGAAAATGGGGAGAAGAGGTTAAATTTTGTCCAGTCTGCCTGTAAGCACGTGTTTCAAGACAAAACGTGGTGTAATTAGTTGCTATTTTGGAGGGGCAGAGCTGAAGGAATGGGAGGAATGAAGGGGACTGCAGAGGGGTTATGTTAGCAGGCAAAGAGCACATGTCGAGGTGAAACCACATTTCCTCAGTCTTGCTGTTCAAGGAACAGCTCGCCTAATGCGGGCCAAACAGTGTATTTTTTTCCTTTGCCTTGTGCACAAAATCTCCCAAAACATTTTGTCTCAAATTGACCTGAAACACTTAGCCTGCAGCACATATCCGGAGCATAATATTTCAGCCCACACAGTTAAAGTCTGGCAAAGTAGGAAGTTATTGAAAGTAAGGTCTGTTCCAGGACCTTTCAAGAGGAAATCAAGAGCTTGAAGGAAACAAGTTCTGCTACTGATTTTACACATGCTTAAGGACTTCTGCAAATTATCATTGAATTTCTGACTTTTACGGCCATCCTCTACTCTAGACAGATAGGTCTAAGTTCAACCAATAGAAGCTGTTTCCCTGAACAGAAGTTGTACCCAGGGTCTCCAGAAACCTGGCTGTACTGATTGAGCTGTTTCGCTGGCAGCAGAAGGTGAACCTAGGGTCAGGATATTGTTTTGGTTGAATTGTTCATGTAAAAGCAAAAGTGCCAGAAACACCAGAGAAGGAGAGAGAAGATGGTAGCAGAAAGCCCAAAGCTGCCACAAATCAGCAGTGCGTGTAACCCCAGCTGACCGCCAAGAGGTTGTTTTGAGTGTAGAATTGACCAGAAAGTGACCAAGAAGACAGGGTGATGCTCATTCTTCACTCTTTAATTCCCACTATGCCCATGGGAAGAAGAAAATATGAACTTTCTCTGCAGATCAACAGGACCGCATAAAAAATAGTCAAACTAATTAACATCTTCTATAATGGAAACATTAGCTATGGTCCTAAGTATCAGCTCTGTACTGTGGCCAAATGATATTGTACTACATTTACACATATATAAAAGATACAGATGTATTTTTAAAATAAAAGAAAGTCACTGTGTATTAAGCATCACAATCTTTTGAGAGAATTCTACTTAAATTTGAGTTTATTCCTGTCTGTCATATTGAGAGAGATACACACTATCAAAAGGAGATGCAAAGAGCATAGACATTTCCATCTGAGCTGGACTCTGCAGCTGCCTTTTCTGTTTTATTTTTTTTTATATCCAGGATATAATTGTGCTTATCTTAAAATAGACCTCTAAAGTAGGTCAGGCAAGTCTCTCCTTGAAAACCATCTATTGAGGCATGAGGGTGGCCAGCTCTGTCTTGTAGGTATCTGAAATGAGGTGAAGTGAATTCCTCCCCAACTCATCACCAGGTATGTGCTGCCTAATGCCTGCACTGGAGTGGGTGGCCTGATCTGTCAGGTCCTGGGCTGGGTGACAAGGCTGTTTTCAAGTGGTTTCTGTGTAGTTTTTCTTGCAGCCAAATTTTAGCTTTTTATGCCTTAGATGGCAGAGGGACAATCCAGCTCTGACCTTATGCTTGTCTTTCTGCAGGAGATGTGTGTGATGTGTATAATTTCTGCATTTTAGCAATCCAGCCACTGACCCTGGGCACCGTTTTGCTCTCTGTGGGGCGACTGGTGCCACTGGGTTTGAAGTGTTGTCCATTAACCCAGACTTGCAAAGGAAGGATTAAAGCACCCCACTGGGTTGCAGGAGATCCGAGCTTGAGTCTTCACTCCGCCACAAAAAGGTATTACTGTTGATCTTGGGAGCATTTATTATGCTCTTTACTCCACCACAGTTTCCCCATCTGTAAAATGTAAATGATTTTTACCTACCTGGCTGAAAACTAAGGACTTCATAACTGGAACTCGAGGAACCTTGAGGGAAGCTCTGGTCTGGATTTGCTCATGACAAAGAATCTACTAACATATTTTCAGCTAGTGCCTGGCAGAGCAGAAATGTTCAAATTTCTGTTTAAATAAGCTCTTTCATCAGATGAAAGAACATACCAGGAATTGGTCAGCAATATGCTTGTGGACTGTCCCCTGACCAGGGAATTAATAGCTTCCAGGTAAAAAGAAGAGTACAAAGCTACACGGAAATGAAGTCAGTAACAGAGGACTTACCCAGGGAGCTCCTCAGTTCTAAGTAATCCCATTTATCGGCTGCCAGTCACCTCTGTAGTGGGAGGTCAAAGGGAATGAGGCCATCACATTTCACTCTGCTGGTGGATATTAAACAATAACCAATGCCATAAAGCTTTTGACTTTAACTGGCATGAAATAAAGCCTTTGGTCAGGTTGGCCTTGGAATTGTTTATGATGAAATTGATTCCTTTTAGCCTTTGAGAGGGTCCAATTTAAGCTGTTCAGCTGAGCAGTGTGGAAAATATGGCAGTTTAGCTATTATGTGGTCAAACTGAAGAGCAGGCGCCATTTACCGATTCTGTTGGACCCATAACCTCACATCCTCTTGGAAACACCATACTTATTACACTTTCTGTTGTGTGTCGTTATGGCCACCAGTGATGAAAATCAGCCTGTTTTATCCATCATGCTTCTTGGCTTCCATACTGCTTGTATGTCTTATACATCCCTCAGTACACTTGCTGCAGGGCAACACATGCTCATCACAGGGTTTCCACTCTAAGCAGAAATGTGTGTGTTTTGAGGCAGAAGGGCAGGAAATGCTTTTAATGGATATCAATGGCTGTAAAGTTTGTAAGGATAACTGTGGCCAAAGGACTTTCATAAAAAAACATTTTGGAGAAACTGATTACTTGTTCTTTTAACCCTGGAGGTATTTAGGCTGGCTACAACAGCATCTTGTTTTACTTCGGATGTCTAGAGATTATATCAAGGAGTACAATACTCAGTTTTCTGCATTTCACAGTCTCTTTGCCCATCCTACCTGAAACACGGTTTCTGCTCGCAGTACTGAAAGACTGTGCAGCCATGTCAGTCCAAACATAGATGCTTATTTTTTTGCTCAGCCCAATTTTTACATCAATTCTCAGCTGCCACAAAATTATAGACAGTAAGAATTTGTGAGCTTTGTATCAGCTGTGAATCTGATCTAAATTTTGGACGAGTAATATTGACAAAGAAAAATGTCAGTTTGGGCTGCTTTCTGGAAGGAAAAGGCTTTCTCTCTTTACAGATTCCCTCAGGAGCTGTGAAGGTACACAGAGGACCAATGAGAAATAATTAAGAAAGGGAATTTTGGGGCCACTGCTAGTAAAGTGAGGTGTTCATCTTTCTCCAAGAGGACATTATGATAATTTCTCAGCGACATGCAGAGGGAAGAGAAAAGAGACTGAAATGGTGAAGTAATAGAAAAGGCAGCTCAGTTCAGTGGGTGCTGTCTTCACTGGGTATAAAATGAAGAAGCACAGGGGGAAAGTAAATAAAATAGGGATCCCTTTGCAGAAGAAAATAACCCTGTGAGAGGACTCTGAGTTTGGACTGCCAGTGTTGATTGATGCCCCAAAGGCACAACCTCCCCCTGCTTTGAGCAGCTGCCCTCCCCAATAGCACAAGGACTTCTACTAGCCTACAAAAATGACCATGCAGGTTCCTTGGTAAGGAATTTAATACCAGGACTGGACAAAATAGAGAAGATGTATAAATTCTGTCCCTGCAAGCAATGAGTCTGGGTGATCCAAGGGGAATTTTCCTTCCTGTTTTCCCAATTTGTCACCAAAGTGATTATGTCTTGAAGTTGTCAGTATTTATCTGAACCCTTTTACTCCGAAAAACTCCTTGTGAATTTTCCTGCCCTCTCTAGAACTGGCAGTTGGAATGTGGGACCAGCATTGTGTGTAACGTCTCCTCACTCCCACTTCTGGCCCAACTCTTAGGAAGTGCAGAATGACTTAAGCAAACAAAGAAACAAAAATAAAACCCTCATAGCAAGACTTTTCAGGCAAAGTCAGTCTGATAGTCTACAGGAAGGTCTACTTGAAGCTCCTACAGCAGGACCCAAACCAGTTTATATCCCATTAAAGTTAGCACAGCTATTTTGAAGGACAGGGTTCAAGACTAACTTTGACGAGACACACGAATGCAGAAGTCCCTAACAATCACTTAATGTGGACTTCCCATTTTTTAGTCTCCTGAAAATAAAGATCAGCTTTATAAATAAAGATCAGCTTTATAAATAAAGATCAGCTTTAGATTGCTGGAAATCTGAATCTGCTGGAGAATCTGAAAAAAAGTACGTTTTACCATTTAGTACAGATGGATTTATAAACGAGCAGTCTCTCCTGCAATAAAAAACCTGCTATGATCACCATGGAACCTGAGCAAGCACTCCCGTCACTCAAGCCTGTCTTTATTTAATACAGATTTGGGATACATCAGCTTAATCTCTGGCTCTACCTAAGCAGGTTTCCACTAGAGAATGATGCTGCTACTCTTCTCAGTGCTTTGAAGTACCTGGGTGTGGCTGTAGAAGCATTGTCTCCATCCTGGCAAAGAGAATTTGTCTGTCCCAATCACAAATAGCATTTTTTTCCAAACTATGGTTTGGTGCTATGAGGAATTATCTTCTCATTCCCAGAAATGATGACTCATTTGAATAGCAGTTACTCATCCACAACCAGGGATGTGCCATACCTAAAGCTGATTAATGTGTCGGCTCTGTTGGAAAGGTTTTCCCTTTATGAAAAGGTTTATTTTATAGAAATGTAATTTTAGGTGATGTTTAAAACAACCAAGTCTTGGTTTTGACCTTTGATCTCAGTGGAGCATCACGACAATAGCAACATTCGCAGAGGGGTGAAGCTGCTAACAAGTGGTGGCCACGTTAGTTGAACAGATGCCAAGGAGTGGCTGACAGGGGTGATGTGCCATAGCAAAAGAGCAGGGACAGTCTAAAAACACGTATTTGTTTGGAAAAACAAAATCAATGGAGGGAAAAATGGGTCTTATAGATAAAACATTGGCCTAGGACAAGAGCTGGGCTAAATCCCATCGCTGGCACAGACGTTGGGTGTGCATCCAAGAATAAGTCATGGGACCTTCTGCCCTGGTTCTCAGCCCATAAAATGGGGGTGTGGAGGAGGATAATAACAGCCCCTTTCCTTTATCCTGGCTTTGTATGTGCCTGACCAGAAATCCTGGGGGAAGGGACAGCGTCAAAAACAATAGAGGCTTGTTCCCTTTTCAGGCCTCCGAGCGGTACAGTACAACAGACACAGGTTGTGTTATCTGAAGGCCTCTTTCAAGGTTGTTTTGTTTAATTATAGGCTTTAGAAACTGATAATTAAAAGACCCAACTGTTCCAAAGGTCAAATTGCCCACCTGTCCTAGGCAGGCTCCTAGACGGATTTTGTTGTACACCCTGCAATGTTTTAGTTTGCCTGTGGTCTGAGATGTGAGTTCAATGGCAATTTGCAGAGCAAAGCGGTAGCTTGATTGGCCAATCTCTGGAAGTTTGAGCTCAGCAAAATTGAGTCTTTCTTCTGGGACAGCATTTCACTTTCAGGAGAAGTTATTTTTTTGTTAAGGACTTGCTTTCATCGGAAACACACTCGCATTCGGGGAGATATTTTGTACCTTGTGACATAATGAAAATGGAGAGGATGGTTTCTGATTATTGAGTTTGTATTTAATTTTGATTTTTGTGTAATTTTTTTTTTTTGTTAGAGTGGAACAATTAAGCTAAAGGCAAAAAAATGATGTAACTAATTTTTTCCTCCTATGCTTTTTCAGCAGGACAAATATTAATTTCCTTTAGTCCTCAAATGGAAGCAGTTAGAACAGCAAGAAAGGGTGTTTTCTTTAAATTTTGAAGTGGAAAAGTTTCTCAAGGAGTTTGGTTTTTTCCTTTTTCCTTAAAGAATCTCACATTTTTGACATAAAGTCATTCTTGAGCAGAA
Source organism: Phaenicophaeus curvirostris (assembly GCF_032191515.1). Classification (NCBI taxonomy): domain Eukaryota; kingdom Metazoa; phylum Chordata; class Aves; order Cuculiformes; family Cuculidae; genus Phaenicophaeus; species Phaenicophaeus curvirostris. The sequence goes on along the minus strand of NC_091395.1, from coordinate 70,249,396 downwards.
ACTATTTTTGGAAAATATTTTTAGCTGGTTATTGGAATACATCTTTTGTCTGCATTTGTGGCTTGATATGGTGCATGAAATACAAAATAAAAAAATGAGTATGAGCTACTCTAGACCACTTTTGTGAGGTGGTCACACCAGTGTTTGGAAAAAAATGTTGAAAATGTGAAACATTTCACTGATAGTTGTTTTAGAAATATTGATAATAGGCGAGGCCTCTGTTAGTGAGCAGAGCTAAGTGTTTACATTTTATCTTCAGTCTGCTCACAGTCTGAAGGTAATATTTCTAAAAACTTGCAAAAGGATAATAAAGACATTTGTAGAAGAGAAAACTGATGATCACATGTAAAAAAAAAGAGAAAACTGCAAAGAATCTTATTTTCCGTTACCTAAGACGAATGCACAAAGTCTAAAAAAACCACTGCATATGGCTGATAAATGTTAATGTTGTTTTGTTTCCATCTTAAAATATTATGGATTTGTGCTAAGCAGAATTCCTGAGGCTGAAGGAAAACTCAGGTACTCCAAACAAATACTGTTTGAAGTAAATGTTCTTTGGCAAGGTGTTTCACAGTATGAATTGAATAATTCCATCCAAGGTATTTTGATACCTTGTTTTAGGAAAAGAAAGTGCTGAGGATTAAAAGTAAAATAAGACTGTGGGGGAAAGAAAATCAATCTGTTTTCTTCGAACATCCCTCAGAATGTTACAAATCCTGCAGAAATTTATGGGTAGCCAGAAGCATCAACCAAAGCCTTCACTGTTCACCAGCCTGTTACAAGACATGAACTGATACAGGGCTAGACATTAGAGAATATATCCATTTCATCTTGGTTCTTATGTTAGCTTTATGATCTAGAGTTCAGACTAGCTTCTTAGGAATGTCACTCTCCAAACTCTGCTGAAAATCCTCAGCATCAGGTGGCACTTTGTGTTTTAAAAGATTGGCTCACCAATCACCACCTCACAATATTAACTAATCCTTGCCACGCCCTTGTTAGATGTGGAAAGTTAAGGCAAGAAGAAGATAATTCCAAATCATGAAGGGATAACAACATAGAAATCATAGGCTTATCTAAACAATAGGTGAAGCTTGAATTCCAGAGAGTTTTGGACACGTACCACTGAAATCAGGAGATGATGAGATGTTTCTACTTCTGCTACAGTCAGCATTTCAAGACTTTTCTCTCTTCTGTACCACAGAGATGATTTATATGGTTGTGGGAGATATTACAGAGCTATAGGAAATTCTGAAGCCCATTAAACATTTGAAATGAGTGCACTGAAAATTGTCACGCATTATCTGGGATTAAAGTTGAGTACTTCTAGCCAGACCCTCCACTACTGAAAGTTAATTGGTGAAACTTGATTTTATCGGCTGGCAAAATGCCTGTGTACCTCAGCTGAAGGTCGGGCATACTGCTTGCTTACTAGGCAGAGGCAGCAGCGTGTGAGAATTTCAAGGCAGCTTTCATCTGTCGTTTTGAATTTCAAACTCTGATTGGTCTTTATAGGTTGGAAATAAGGCGGAGAAAAATCACATTATTTTCTTCCTGTTCTCTGATTCAGAGGAGTTTGTGGGAAGAGATGTAGAAGCTCTGGATCATTAAATGGACTGGCATGGCCAGGGGACTGTACTCCTCCAGGCTTGGGTTGGTTGTGAGGTTTGGTTATAGACACAAGAGAGTTGCACAGTCATGTTCATGTGCTTCTTAGATGTGTTAAATTTTATTTTAAAAAGAAACTCAAATTAATTTAGATTAATTTTTCCCAAAGGTGCCTGTTTTGCTCCATTGGCTGGGACAGACTCTAAAGGCTGACCTGGGTTCAACAGGATAAAATCCAGACCAACTAGTTCAGCAGGTTCAGTTTCAGGGGCTTGTTCATATGTGAGTTATTGAACCCTTTACTAGCTCTGATAGACTAACCTTAGAGCTAAACTCTGCATGAATCAATGGCAAAAGCAGAAAACACTGATGCTTCAAGATTTATTTCCCAGCTATAGGCACAGGATCACAGAATGTAGAGGTTGAGAGGGATGCCTGGATATCATTTAGTCCAATCCCCCTGCTAAAGCAGATTCACCTACAGCAGGTTGCATAGCAATGCGGCCAGGTGAATTTTTAGTATCTCCAGAGAAGGAGGCTCTACAACCTCCCTGGGCAGTCTGTTCCAGTGCTCCATCACATTCACAGTAAAGAAGTTTTTCCTCATGTTCAGATGGAATTTCACATGTTCCAGTTTGTACTTGTTACCCCTTGTCCTGTCACTGGGCACCACTGAAAAGAGTCTGGCCCGATCCTCCTGACACCTGCTCTTTAGGTATTTACAAGTATTGATAAGATCCCCGCTCAGTCTTCTCTTCTCCAGGCTAAACAAACCCAGGTCCCTCAGCCTTTCCTCATAAGAGAGAGGCTCCAGTCCCGGATCCTTCTCTGCAGAGTTTCTTTCCAGCAGGTCAACCTCTAACTTGTACCAGTGTTTGGGTTATTCCTCCCTAGGTGCAGAATTCTGCTCTGACTTCATTAGGTTCTCTGCCTTCCAGTGTATCAGCCGTTCCTCCAAGTTTTGTGTCATCAGAAAAGTTGCCGAGGATACAATCTGTGCCCTCATCCAGGTCATTGATCAAATATGTTGAACAAGACTGGAACCAATACTGACCCCTGGAGAACACTGCTAGCAGCAGCCCTTCAACTACAGCCCTCTGAGTTCTGTCATCCAGCCAGTTCTCAATCCACCTCAGTGTCCGCTCGTCTAACCAACGTTTCTTAAGGTTACCTATGAGGATGTTATGGGAAACAGTGTTAAAAGCCCTGCTGAAGTCAAGGTAGACAAGTTCTACCCCTCTCCCCTCATCAGCCCAGCCAGTCATGCCATCACAGAAGGCTATCAGATTGGCCAAGTACAATTTCCGCTTGGTTTCCATGTTGACCACTTCCAACAACCTTCTTTTCCTCCACATGCTTACAGACGACATCCAGTATGAGCTATTCCATCACCTTTCCAGGGATGGAGCTGAAGCTGAGTTTTCTGGGTCCTCCTTCTTGCCCTTTTTGGACTGGTGTGACATTGACTCTTCCTGGGCACCACTCTTGTTCTTCATGACCTTTCAAGAGTGATGGAGAGTGGCTTAGCAATAACATCTTCCAGCTCCCTCAGCACTTGTCGGTGCACCCCATTGGGGCCCATGGATTTGTGGGTGTTCAGTTTGCCTAAATGATCTCTAGCTTGATCCTCTTCAACCATGGGAAAGTTTTCGTTTCTACAGACTTCTGCTCTTACGTCAGGGTCTGGGATTCCTGAGGGCTGGCCTTATCAGTAAAGACTGGAGTGAAGAAGGCATTCAGTAACTCCAACTTCTCTGTATCCTCTGTCACCAAAGCATCGCTCAGCATGGGCTCACATGTTCCTTAGTCTTCCCTTTGCCACTGATGTGCTTGAAGAAGCCCTTCTTGTAGTCCTTGACATCCCTTGTCAGATTTAATTCCAAGTGGGCCTTAGCCTTCCTCATTGCATCCTTGCATACACCATCATTCCTATATTCCTCGCAAATGGCCAGCACCTTTTCCTGCATTCTGTAAACTTCCTCCTTCCATTTGAATTTCTCCAGAAGCTCCTTACTCCTCCATACAGGCCTCCTGCTTCTTTTGCTTGATTTCTTACTCTTAGGGATGCATCAAACCTGAGCTTGGAGGAAGTGGTGCTTGAATATTAACCAGCTCTTCCTCTGCACCTTGTCCACAAATAGAATGTGATAGGATATGAGTCTCCTGCCTGTGGTTTTGTGAGACTAGTCAATGTTTGGGATAGCTGTCAGCACTGAGCCACCCCAAGCCTGTAGAGATGGCATCAGATCTGATGGGGCTGCAGCCCTAGTGGAGGTGTTTCTTGCCCAGGCACCACGTCCAGAGAAATCCTCACATCTCTGTGTCACATCGGGACCAGGGGAGGCCCTTGAAAAATGAGGCTGCCAGCGTGAAGGCAGCAGGCAGAGGCTTCTGAGAACCTCTGGAAAGCTGAAAACAGGAAATGTTTAATCTATCTCTGAGAAAATAAAAAAAAAGAAAAAGAAAAAAAAAATACAGTCTCTTTCTGAGCAGCCAGGATGTTTGTGAAATTCCTGCTCCGTTTATTATGATGCTGAGTTTCAGCTGGCTGTTTTATTAAAGACAGCTGGGACACATTACTCGCGCATTAACACTGAGCCAGCTTTCATTTTAAAACTTACCCATTGCTGGGAGCTTTCCTTAACGTGTTCCTGCTGCTGCCAGCTCTATAATCCACACCAGCAGCCGTGGGGGAAGATCACCTCACTTTACCGTACTTCTTATTTCCGGAGAGAGGTCTAATAAAAATCATCCTGGCTGATCAGGAGCAGGATGGCCCCTCTCCTTGTTGTGACTCTGAGGTGGAGCAGAGCTTGCCAGAGCGCGAGGTCGGCGGTACATCCGCCAAGGAGACATCTGCTCGCGTAGCAAAACCCTTAACACTCATAGGCAACTCTCTCCTAATTGCTTTCCAGGGACATATTAGAGCTTTTTGCAATGTAAACTGTGTTTCAGTACATCACAAATCACTGAGTGATGGCTCCAGTATAGATTGTAGTGGAGGCTGGCGAGCCCTGTTGTGAAAGCAGTGGGGAAGCAAGCTGACACACTCTGGCTGGTGCGAAGGTTTTTTCTGTGCACCACGACAGAAAGGATTGCTCAGGGAGCTCTGGTGCTCACCCCGGGCAGGGGGTATGGCAGTTATGGTCTGTGTCCTCCAGCATATGTCACCCAAGCACGTGGGGCCGAAATGTTCTTCTCCGGGACCCAGGAGGTGACTGCAATCCTCCACCCCAAAACTGCTCTGCATAAAGAAACACTCAGGTGTGGATAAATTTCCTCCACTCAGGAGGGAAATAAGCACCTCTGTCCTTCCCCAGCTGTGCAGTTTGGGACATCAGAAGCTGCCCAGTGCCTGCCTGCCATCCTGTTCCAGGTCCTGAGCACAGTTATGGATGCTCTATGGGAATGTAGTTATAAAATACTGGTGTGAATTCAGGTCCCAGTTTTGGGAAGGGGTCAAAGAGTTGATATTCCCATGTGCAAAGGGTTCTTCATCCCTGGAGTTGTACTGAAATCACAACAAAGAAAGGAGAATATTCCCAAGGATCAATTCAGCAGTGCTCTGGTTGCACATATTTAAGTTTAGTGTAGCAGCACTCTATAGAGGGGCTGCATGTCTGGGAAAGCCAGAGGTACTTATCAGAGCCCTCCACAAAATATGCTTGGAAGAGAAACCACTGAAATATTGGGAAGTATTTATCAGATTAATTAAATATTAAGCTTAATACTATAAACCAAAAGGAGGCTGAAGTGCAGAGATTCAGAAGTGTGTATGCGTGTGTGTGTAGCTGTCTAATATTTCCAAAACCTTTCCTCCCCAGGTCAAAAAGCAAGGATTGGAAATCCTTTTACTGTGTTCAGTTCTAGGCCCCTCACCACAAGAAGGATGTTGAGGCTCTGGAACGAGTCCAGAGAAGAGCAATGAAGCGGGGCTGGAGGACAGGCCTTATGAGAAGCGGCTGAGAGACCTGGGGTTGTTTAGCCTGGAGAAGAGGAGGCTGAGGGGAGACCTCATTGCTCTCTACAACTACCTGAAAGGAGGTTGTAGAGAGGAGGGTGCTGGCCTCTTCTTCCAAGTGACAGGGGACAGGACAAGAGGGAATGGCCTCAAGCTCCGCCAGGGGAGGTTTAGGCTGGACATTAGGAAAAAATTCTTCACAGAAAGGGTCATTGGGCACTGGAACAGGCTGCCCAGGGAGGTGGTTGAGTCACCTTCCCTGGAGGTGTTTAAGGCACGGGTGGATGAGGTGCTGAGGGATATGGTTTAGTGTTTGATGGGAATGGTTGGACTCGATGATCCGGTGGGTCTCTTCCAACCTGGTTATTCTGTGATTCTGTGACTCGATGATCATGGGGGTCTTTTCCAACCTAGTGATTCTGTGATCCTTATGAATAATTATGGTTTCACTAGACTGGCACTTGTCAAAGGGAAACTAGCTCTCTGGAAAAATCCTGAGGTTCTCTAGTGATCTTGACGTGAAGTAAGGCAGAGGAGGAGGGAGGTGTGCTGAAGGTCCTCCCAGGGATACAGCTCGTAACATACATGTTCCCTCTCAGTGGCCATTAGGGAGTTAACCTGAGCTTCAGTGAAATGTCTCACCAGCTCTGAGAGATGCACAGAGGTGAGTGAGCTCCCTTGTTGTGTTTCTTTTTGGGTAGAATTTTCTTTTCTCTTTGCACCCTGCCCAAGCAAAGGGCCAGGTCATTCTATGAGCATCAGCCTTCATACAGACTGGTCTCTTCTGCATCAGTCCCCCACTGCCTTGAACAATGTGGTCTCCATTAGCTCCTCCATTGCTGTGCCATAATACTCATCTGAATAAATGTGAACATGCTATTTTATACCATGTCCACTGCCTCAACGGGGAATTAATTACTGTAGTTAGGAAGGAGATCTGCAGTTCATTCATTGCAGTTTGCTTTAATGAATTCAAGAACCATTGGGTCAGGCTCTGGGCTCAAGTAAATCTACATAACTGCCCTAGACCAGGTGATGATCTGCCCCATTATTTTTCTTACAGTGCTGCAATTTGCCTGGGACACTTGGTTTAACATTCACATCCTGAGTTTTGAAAAGAGTGCCAGGGAAAATTTATAACCACAAGTTAATTAACCATGAATCAGTTAATATTTGGGCATGTGAAGTGCTATATACATGCAAGGGATTAAGCTGTCAGAGGCAACTTTGGTTTTAAATCTCCTAGGAAAGTTGTCACTTCTGGCAGCCTGCTGGTCTCAAGTTAACAGTGTGCAGGGTGACTGCAGGAGCACTGATGTGGGGAGAAAGCTCCTCTTGCTGTTTTCTACAGTTTCTAGGGTTTCTCTATGGGATTCCCAACCAAGTAATACTCTCCCTCTTGCCTTGGGAACCTGCAGAAGAAACCAGATTACCCGTTGGTTAGGGGACTAGTCGATGAACAACTCACTGGGTGAGATATATACCCCTGTGCTGTATTGATCACTATGTGTCTGACCATCTCTGGAAAACAGATACCTGTAAGGTCTGCGGAGATCCTGCTGTTTGCAGAGATGTTGGCAGCAACTGAGAGATGAGCTCTGCATAGCAGCGGGGATTCAGCAGTGAATTTAAGGGCCCATCTGCTATTGCTCCTCTTCCTGGACAGTTCTGCTGGAGGATTTATACTCTAATCAATCCCACATTCCCATTTTTCCTGAGTAGTGCAGTGAGGAGTTAGTACTGGGACCATCTGATGCTGCCTGACTGACATGTCCTGTCCTGGCTGACATGTTTTGCCTTAGCCCAGATCATACTCCATACATCCAGGCAGAAGTGAGCATATGCACATTAAAGTTAGTTTCTTACATCACATTGCTGCTTGGACCTTTGTACTTCCACCAGAGCCTTAAAGCAGCTGTTGAATCAGTTGGTCAGCTGGATGGCTTGATTAGGAATGAGATGGTACTTGTGCCTCCAGCTGGCAAACTTTATGCACATTTAGAGGGTAGTAGCTATTAGGATGCTCTTGCCTTGGTATGCCTGGTCACCGGGGCAAGGAAACCTAAGGTCAGGAATCTAAGTCCACCTAAGGGTGGACTTTTTAATCATTTCCCTGGTTATAGTGGCTAGCTCAATGGTGCTGTTCGAAAAGCTCTGACTATGTTCACTGAGCAGAGGAAAGAAAGACAAACCAGAACAACAGTGGGCTGGTAATATACACAGTAAACTCCTGCAGCCTTGTGTTTCCCATCAGTTTGACTCAAGAGAAAGTCTCCCAATGGAATCTCACTGTTGCTGTGAGGCATTTAATTTCCTTGCTGAGGCAGGGTCAAGCCCGCTGGCCTGGAGGCTGCAGGTGACCCGCTGGGGCCAGGAAGGGATTAGGAGCTGTGGACAGCAGCACTGATGGCTGCGCACCGCAGTGGATCTGGAGGAGATGACGTTACCTTGTTGCGGCCAGGAGCACAGCTTGTGTTGCAGGACTTCAGTGAGCAGCCAGCCATGGAGCTTTGGCAGGCTCTGCTGCACTTTAGGATGTCAGTGTGGCTGCTCTGAGCTCCCTGAGGTGGCAACAACCTCATTTCACAGAACTTCAAAGAGCTAGGTTTGATATAACAAACTCATTTTTTTCTGCCTACTTGAACCTGATGAATGTCCCGTGTCTCCAGCATTTGCTGACTAATAGTGACAGTTTGCATGAAGAAAATGAACATGAATGGAGCATTAATAAAGCTCTGCCAGACCCATTTAAAGTGGGCACTTTCCCAGAGCTGGGAGCTGACGTTGAGCCACTAGAGTTGTGTAACTAAGGGGAAGGATGGAGCCGAACTTCCCTTTCTGTGATAACCCTCTCTAAAACACTTAGAGAAATAATGTCATCATAATGATGTGTCCCATTATTTAGAGGCTCTTGCTATCAGTTTTCTCTGCTTTGCAGGTCAGGTTCACGAGCCTTATAACATTTTTATGGTCAGAGAAGCAGAAAAACATTAAGAATGATTTTTCTTGCTACGACATGGTTTTGCAGTTGTACATAGATCAGCAAATGCCTCAGACAATGTCATGGCACTCAGCATGTACGTTCATTAGTACAACTGCAACCACATCTCCTGAGTTACACAGTCTCTTTGAGCCTGACCTGGCTGGCTTCATCACAGGGAATAGTAATTGATGTTTACTCCCAGGCCAAAGGGAGTAGACTCATCCCCCATCCTCCTCCAAGTAACAACATGAATCACTGACATTAGAGAGGCTGTTTGAGGATGAGCAAGAGTTATTTATAACATGTGCATTTCAACAGAAACTGCAGAATTGTTGTTGTAGGAGGCCGATTTCTCAGGATTTGGTCTGTTTGCAAGCATGGACAACACAAAAAAATAACCTAGTAAAACATAAGGCCAGATGTTGCCGTCTTAATTGGCACGAGTAGCACCATTGAAAACTGAGAACTGCTCCCAGAGCAAGGTGCCTGCTCCAAGAGCAGGGATGGAAGGGCCCAGCTCTCGACATGGGTATCACAAAAGAAACAACAGAGGTGACAGTTCTCTATGTCTTTATTATGGAATAATTTTCTAGTGTGTGCCTGCAGATGCAAACAGAAAACTTGTGAGGAGAACAAGCTGCCATTTACTTTATTCCTTAAAATATTTACTCTGCTCTAGCACCTACCAGATGTTCTCTTCATGCACTAGAAAGCACTAGGTGGAAATGTACATGCTGAGCTCCTGACATGACCACAGCATGAAAGTTTTCATGCAAGCAGGAGAAGGGCGCACAGCGAGGGAGATGGATATCCACTCGGTTTCCCACAAAACAAAATAGTTATTAATGATTCTGCAAGTTCCCCTCAATACTAATTTCCTGTTTAAATTAATAGGTGGAAAATGTCAGTGCTTTGTGGACCCAAGGGCTCATTTTTGGTTCCTAATTCCAAGTCCCTCATGGACCAGACCCCTACAATGTCTATGGGATCGGATACAACCCAGGATGTTTACTTCTTCTTCCAACACGTGGTTTCAAACTTTTTGCCTCCCTTAATTATAAATCTTTCAGCTGCCAAGGACCTGGAATTTCACCCAACTCATGTAGGAGCTGGCTCTCCGTTCCTTTACCCCACAGCCATCAGGAGAGCAGAGAAAGTTGCACCAACAGGAGATTAGAATCAGATCAGCTCAAGGCAATTTCCCCTGAAACAAACCAAAACAAACCAATGAACCACATAAACAACAAGATGAAACTGTTAATGAGTTGTCTGTAGGATGAATGTATCACTTGATTGGTGGAAGTTGCTGTCTACAGAAGGCTTTAGGATATAGTACCATCATCAGTGTGACTGATGAAATTGCAGAAAATTCCTATATAGAACCATGAGGCACAAATAGGTTGTTAACATGACTCTGCTGCATTTTTCTTAAACTCATTAGTTTGCACCATTGTGAGGCCTTAATTTGTGCATTCATTTCACAGGGAGTGATTTCATAGGAGCACTTTCTAATTTAGCTCAGTATAACCCAAAATCAGACTGTGATCTCCTGAAAAAGCATTTTAATTTCTATTATAGTCTGTCCCCTTGTGTTCAGTCTATTGGCAGCTCAGAGCACGCACATGTACATTTCTTATGAGATCTCTGATGTCCATAGGGAAAAGGCCCTGGGGAGATGCTGGAAATGCAAGTGCTGTATGGAAACTATAACTTACACAGGTGCACAGCACTTGAGAAGTCTGAGCCTCTCAGGAGCTGAAAACCCCTATTTCCTGTGTGGGAGGAGAAGCTTTTGCAAAGGTTTTCAAGTGGGAACAGCAATATTTAAAGCGTGAGCAAGAAATAGGTATAATTTTCCTGCCATTCCTTTGGATGCTAGATTTTGCAGGGTGTTCGTATAAAATCAGTTAAAATGCAAGTCCCATAATGGGAATGAAAGGGGAGAATTAAAAAAAAAATACAAACAACTCACAGCTATCTACAGTGGGAAATTTACTTTATTATTGCAACAGTGCCTAGCTATGCCAGATAAATTTTAGCCCTCACTGTGCTGGATACTACACAGATGTACAGTGACAGCCCAAACCCATTACAAGTAACATGCAGCCTTAATAGGACACCATTGTTAGACTCAATTCTTCACAGAATCATAGAATAACCAGGTTGGAAGAGACCCACCGAATCATTGAGTCCAACCATTCCTATCAGAAGTCCAACCATTCCTATCAAATATATGGAATATATATTCCTATCAAATATATATCATATATGGAAATTGTGGCCTTGAAAGATGAAGCGACTCAGTGACAAAACCCCAAAAAGCTACATTAAAATCAGGAATGAAATGCCACTGTGCTGAATCCTTGTCCAGCACCCACCGCACCAGCTGCTTCACCTCAGTGAGAGGGTGCAGCCACCCAAGCTCATCACAGTGATCAGCAGCTCCTATAGATTTGTCTCCAAATAAAAACACAACCCTGTACACAGGCATCCCCATTTCCTCCATGAAACCATACCTCCACCACAGGAAGGGTGGTTGGTTGGTTGGTTTTCACAAGAAGAACCCGTACACACACCTGCCTCCATACAGCCTTTCTGAATGCACCTTAGATTGTATATAAACTTCTCTTAAATGCACTCTGCTTGTTAGCAACTGCAGCTCTGCTGTTTGCTGCTAGCATCACCTTCCTTGTTGCCTCCAGAGCAGCAACAGCTTTTTCCCGGCAGGTATGAAAGTCTTTACATTACCCAAGAACCATTAGATACCTCTAAAGCTAGCAGCAGTATAATAATCCCAGGGTGAATGACACAAACTGAGTAATTCTTTCCTGGAGGTGCAAACACTCAGCCCCACAGTGAGAAAACGTGGAGTGGTTTCTGGTGAAAAAGAAAGTTGTTAGGTGTTGGAAGAGATGGTCAGAAAGAGCATCCACTCAGACTGGGAGCCTAGGCCTTGGTGATCTGGGGGAGAACGTATGAAAATGAAAATGTGATGTTGTTTCCCAAGAACGTTCTCCCTCCAGTTTGTGATTTGCACCTTAACTACGAAGTATGTCTTTTATTTAATATTTTTGTGTCACTTCCTCTTCCATGAATTTGTCTAATGGCTTTTAGAAACCAGACAAAGGTCTGATATCCAGAGTATCCACTGCTGAGGAGACCCACAGTTTATTCCTGTGTGGTGCTTAACTGTTCTTTCTTCAGGAGGGAAAGTGAGCACCTATTTATCGTTGACCCTCCATACAGCAGTCCTGAGCTCAGAAGCCTCCAGCATCTACCAACTTATCTCTTGTAACTTGATTGCCACAGAGAACAACAGCTGTTGAATTCAGCTGTTCCATTTCTCTGAACTGCAGGAAGTCTGAGTCTTTACTGTTTATTTTCTTGTTTTTTTCCTCCTAAAATGTTTTTTTTGGTCATTAACATAACTAATACTCAATTAAATTCTTAAAAACATAGATAAGCCAACATTTTTTGACTCTCCTAATCCTTTGTTATCCTTTCCCCACCTCTCCCAGCCTCCCTAGGGTCTTGGCCTGCAGTTTGAGAAACTGTTTTACTGCACAAGAATCAAGATAGCAGAAGTATCCTTAAATTGCCTTTTATATGACTGAAACATTTACTTATGATCAATCTGTTTGTGGTTTGAAATGGGACAGTACATGTTCTCAGCAGCTCTTTCACAGCTCATAGAGCAGCATATCAACATCAACTGATGTTTATGAAGTCTTAGGAAATGAGTGAGTAGTAGACATACTTCAAGTGTTGCCATCTCAATGAAAAGATGAAGTTTCTGCTTTGGAAAGAGCCAGGGAAGGCTCTGTTAAATGTTTTTCTCTTTTTTTTTTTTTGATCTGGATCTGATACTTATTGTAGTTGTAGAGATTCAGAAACTGAGGTACAGAGACTCTGGCTGTGTCAGAGGACAAACCCAGGCAGAAACTTGGCTGAGTTCTGCTTCTTCTCTTACTGGTTTAAAACCAAGTTCAGACCTTACTGACTGTTAGGAAGCAGTTTGCAAATTGTTAACCAACACATGTTGATTAATATTTCATTTCACAGAGGAATATGGTTGTTTTCTGTGTCTAATTTAACAGAGAGGTAAAGGGGAAAGGAAACTACATGCCCAGATCCTAACATTTTTAACTTAAATGCTAATGAAAGCAAAAGAATCTTGCAGCATTGTGGCCATGTTAGGATTTCTGTTATAGCTTGTAGGCTGGCATTTCACTTCAGGAGCGACGACCTACCCAATACATGGCAGAAGAAATTATGGTCAGGTAATTTATCTTTGAAGTAGAACAAACAGCAAGTACAGTGTCAGATGCTTTGAACAGTAAAATGCTCATAGTTAAGGAATGCCAAAGAAAACATGTTTCTTCCGCAGATATTTTCACTCCTATTTATTCAGCATAGGCTGTGAATAAATAATAAACAGTAGAAAGCTACATGGGATTAAGATTTGGTAACGGCAGACATCACAGTTAGGATGTACAGGCTTGAATTCCTCCTTAGTCACGTAAGACAGAAGTAATTAGAGCTGCCTGGACAAATGCCAACAGAGCATTCTCACTGGGAAATATAATCCTGTTGAAATGTGAGTACTCCACTAAGTCACACAGGTATTTTCGAAAATACTGTGCTGGAAGAAAGATAAATTCTTATATTATCAGAATGAATCTCAATAAAACAGACTAAGCTATAATTTTTGTTGTTCATAAATCATGCTTTTTTTTTAGATTTTTTTTTTTTTTAAAACTGTATTATTACAAATAAAAATACCAAACCAAGCAACTGACACTGTAATCAATCCTAAATGCTATTTCTTCTGTCGAAGAAGAATTCTCCATTTACTGAGTGGTAAAAAGGGAGGGAATATTTTAATGCAGCATGAAGACAGTTGACAGCCTCTCAAAAAAGATTAATCTCTATTGTCAGTGGTACCCAGGCCAAGGAGCAACATCTGGCTCCAGAGAAATACAATGAAGGCTGTTTTGCATCAGTGACATTCATGGCAAACTCTAGAGTGAAATGTTTTGAGTTCACACTGTGCGTCCAGGCACACAATTATTTGTTCTTGTTTATATTGTGAGCAAGTCCTGTGAAGGATGATGTCTCCAGCAGTTTAGGATACGATGTCTGTCCGCAGTCATGCTCAAGGGAGCATGGGTCGGTCTCCATCCACCTTGCAGTCTTGCATTTAACCGGTGCCTATGGCCACACACAATTAACTGCTTTAGTTCAGGACTCACAGAAAAGTTTAATTCCTTTTTTAAGTGTTGTTGTGTGGGACACATACTCTGCAAGCTTTCTTACTACATAATTTCTGCTCAATTTGAGCCCACCGCTTTGGAGCTAGCTGTTCCATGGGTACTTTTCATAGTCTAAAAAGGGTTTGAGTAGTTCAAAATACTCCTGGACTCTTCAACCTATTTTCCTGTGCGTCAAAACTGTCTAGAAAAGACAACCAGGTGTCAGGCTCATCTGTTGTCAAAGATGGAGCTCATAATTTGTTAACATCAAAGCCTTTTTACCCGGTAGTGTTCATTGCATGAAAGGCAGCGCACAGCCAATAGTCAGGAAAAGAGAAGGGCTGTGTGGTGAAGTGATTTTTCTGTTCTGCAGGCAAGCCAAAATATTGATATTTCATTCAATTGACTTGAATGCAATATTCATTTTGTTTTTAGAAGAGATTTTTACAAGTACTAGCTCTGTCTTGCACATAGCATCTACAACTGCCTGAAAGGAGGTTGTAGTGGGATGGATGTTGGTCTCTTTTCCCAGGTAACAAGTGATAGGATAAAAGGAAATGGCCTCCAGTTGCACCAGGGGAGGTTTAGATTGGATGTTAAGAAATATTACTTCACTGGAAGGGTTGTCAGGCATTGGAACAGGCTGCCCAGAGAAGTGATGGAGTCACTGTCTCTGAAGGTATTTAAAAGATGTGTAGATGTGGTGCTTAGGGACAGTGTTTAGTGGTGAACTTGGTATTGTTAGGTCTAGGCTTAGACACAATATTCTTAAAAGTCTTTTCCAATGTAAACTACTCTATGTTTATAGTTCAGGCTTTAAAATATCTTTAGAATTATCTAATTGTAGCTACAGAGAGACAATAATTGCATTTAACCTAATTTGTTTAAATACAAACTCTCTTCACAGCCCATCTAGAGACAGGCAGCTCCAAAGGGAATCACCCCACCTGTTGTTAAGTATTGGAAAAAAGCCTGTGTAAAGGTCTATTTTGAAAACATCAAAATAAAGTGGTTTTTTATCTAACCCAGGTTTTCAAGAGCTTTGTGAATGCAACACATTGAAATAACATTCCCGAATTATCCAGTTCATTGGAATCAGCATTTTTAATTAAACATGTAGTAGAAAATCCTTCCTCAACTGCAGTTAAGAGCTGTTTTCAGCAGCTGATAAGGCAGATGATGCGGACACTGAAACTGCAGGGCCAGTGTGGTGAGTGGGTGTGCACAGATGTGATTGCACTGTTTCACACTGTGTGAACAGGGCTTTTTCCTGTGACTGCACATGTGCATGCAGCAGCAGTGCCCACCTGGGCATGCAGAGCCCATAGTCCATATCTCCCACTGCAATAACACGGGTGCAGAAAATATGTCACCTGATTAAGAACTTAGTTTTTTGCTCATGTTCACTTTTTGAGCCTTAAAGAGGTCTGTTTAGGTCATGTTTGCAAGCTTTGATCTGCAAGACTGAAGGCTGAAGCTGTGAGTCTCATTTAATTGGTTGAATCAAAGAGGTGATATTTAAGAAAAATGTTACTTGTGACAAAACACAATGAAATGATGAGAATTGGCATCCCTAAAGTGTAGTGCCCTGCTTATTCCTGACAGCAACCCTGAAAGTCGGTTAGACATGGGAAGTACATGAAAAAGCCATAATTAGACCATATGGCGGAGCGGTTCCTCTGGTGCCACTCAGCAGAGCTGTACTAACTTCTCTCAGAGCTCTAACGACTTCTCTCTCTTGCAGCAGGCGAGTGAGTAGAAGGGTTGGATGCAACCTGGAGGTTTTCCCCTTTTTTATTTTTTTGTAGAACTATCTTTTCCATCATTATGAACACCTCCTATTATTGGCTTTCTGAAGGAAAGTATGCCTATATCTTTGATCTCAACCACAACCTATATTGTCTGTAAAGCCTGGAAAGCTGGAGTACTGAAACAGCTGTTCTTCTCTCATCTCAGAACAGAGTGGTAATTCTTAATATACATGTATTTTTAACATTCTTGTCTTTGGCAAGATACAAGTCACCAATGACCCAAATACAACTGTTGGCACAGAGGAAAATGTTGTTTATCCATATATATTTTCTTAACAGACGCTGAACAAAAATATAAACAAGGTAGAGAGCTAAATGGAGTGGAAAACTCATGTGGGAAGGGAAGGCTGGGGAGTCACTCTGCATGTTATGCACTGTGTTACTGCTCAGAGAAGGGCAAGACCTGTAAAGAGAAATAGTCACATCTGTTTATTTCAGCTGAATTGTAGGCTATTCTCATTTCTTTCTGTTCCTGATGCAATTCTGAGCAACACCTCTGAAGTCAGCAGGGTTATATCAGCAGAAATGTGGTGGAGGTGGAGAACTAACTCTTTGAATTTCAGATCTGTTTTGTAGACCTCTAAAAGCAGATATAAAGCCAGAGGGATACTGCAACATCCCAACCCTTGCTAAACTGGAGCAAAGACACATTTCTCATGGCAAAAAACGTTGATTTTTTTGCATGTTTCATGGCCTTCTTGATTGTGTCAACATCAACATCCAGCTGTAAGAAATGTTTATAAGTGCCTTTGTTTTTCAAAGCCTAAAACCATCATAATCAATAAATGATTTTATTCACACAGTAGTTCAGTAAGGGAAGGTAGTACAAATTGTGTTTCTAAAGCTTACAAAGGATGGAGTCCCTGGTAAACGGATCACAGAATCACAGAATCACTAGGTTGGCAAAGACCCACAGGATCACCCAGTCCAACCATTTCTATCAATCACTAAACCATGCCCTTCAGCACCTCATCCACCCGTCCTTTAAACACCTCCATGGAAGGTGACTCAACCACCTCCCTGGGCAGCCTGCTCCAGTGCCCAATGACCGTTTCTGTAAAAAATTTTTTCCTGATGTCCAGCCTGAACCTCCCCTGGTGGAGCTTGAGGCCATTCCTTCTTGTCCTGTCCCCTGTCACCTGGGAGAAGACGCCAGCACCCTCCTCTCTACAACCTCCTTTCAGGTAGTTGTAGAGAGCAATGACAGTGTCTCAGATTTAATCAGTAAATATTTGGCACTCTTGGGCATTGAACAACACCTGTTGGTGTCCGTTGCAATGCCTGAATCATGCTAATGACCATTATTTAGCCATCTTTTATTCCCTGATCTTTATTTACCTGCCTTTATTTATTTACTCTTCACTTATTCACTCTATTCACCACTATACACAACAAAAATGTTTCATTTTCAGGCAGAGAAAAGTCTCTGTGTGTGACAGCTGGCTGAAATATTTCACATTTCCAAATACTGATAACATTTATTACCAGAATTTTGAGTTTCCGTCCCAGAAACTCTAAGAAGTTGGGCACGTTTTCACTGAATTCCTCTCCAATTTTGACCAGCTGCGTACAGCATACTGTTGGGGTAGAAGACTTAGACATGTAAGTACCAGATAAAGAGAAACCTTTGGCATCAGTCAACAAAAGGCAGGTAAGATTGTGCCTAATACTTGTGCAAAAGCAAAGCTTCAGATTTATTCAACCTCAGATGAAGTCGAGAAAGATCTATGATAAATATGGACCACCTCATGCCTTCGATCCTTTGGACCATTCAGAGACAGTCCCAGCTCAGAAATCCTGGTGGGAATGTTTTGTTGACATATTTCATTCCTTTCAGCATTTTGCAGAATAAGCCATTCATTTTCAAGCAATCGTGGCTTGTCTCCTAAGGCTGCCTGAACATCAGAAAAAATGAGTGTCAGTCTAGGAGGGTTACAGAGACGCCAGAAAGACCAGTGTTTATTAGTGCGGATGGCGTCTTGATTTCTTTCGATACCTCATATGTTTTTGTGGTGGTGGCTGGGGAGGCGCCTGTCCTGCCTTGTGGGAAGTTCATCTGAAGAGAAGGAAAATGAGGAAAGTGCGACTGCTCAGCCCTGTGCAAACCGCAGCTCTTGTGGGGAGCCAAAACAGCCCCTGCTCCGCTAGCAATCAACAAGAAGCGGTGCAGGGTTTATCAAATTATAGCTGGGTACTGCTCTTCAAAGGGATCCTTGCAGCATATCACAGCAACACCATGTTCAGTCATGATTTATGAATGTCTTGCAGCTCCTCTGCCAGATGTGTCTCCTCTTTGTTTCCTGCAGGAGCTGGAACCCTTCCACCCCAAAACCATCCCACGCAGAGGGAGCGTACAGAAGAGGCAAGCTCTTGGAAAGGGAAACCAGGCATTTTGGAAATGGCAGAGCCCCTGGGCACTGCTCAGATGTCTCAGCTGCCTTTACTGCACTGCATCTGCTCTTTACAAGCTGTAGGTTTCACTGGTGCGTGGACGGATGTTGTGAAAGGCAGTTGTGGCTGGGATTTGCAGGGGCTTGCAGGTGGTAGTAAAATTTTGGAGAGCTGACAGCAAGTGATTTTCTAGTTCAAAATCTTAGAGAAATAACTGTGATTGTTATGGGGATAAAAAACACTCAGGACCTGTTGAAGCTGATGGAAAGGTTCCCATTGATATCTTGGGGAATAAAATGGGAATATGTGATTCCTGTTAACATTTGTTGGCTGGAAGGATCCACATATATAATAATTGTGCATTCATTTGCAATACTGGTGAAGGAATCCAGTCCACCTGCCTAAGGCGTGCTGGGGAATAGTCCTCCTACACTGGGTGAAATTGTCTCTGCACAGTCAACGAAGACGGTTACTTCTCTTACCTGCGGAGACCCTCACATCATAAATTTCAAAAGCACCTTCCTCTCTTTGCTCATAGGAACGCATAGATGCTTGCTTTATGAGGCTTGGTTCACTTGGCACCCAGCTGCTAAGGTAAACACAATCCATCCCCCTCAAATTTACCCCATTCCTCTGGTTTGGTGCTACTTGGATTCCAGCGACTTCAGCAAAGTTTTATCAGCACAGCATGGAAGCGACTCTGCTGAAACATGCCCTAGAGCAGCGCTGCAGGAGTTAGAAATCAGACATAATAAACCCATGGTGAAAATGTTGTCGGAAGCAATTTGACCCTGAAAGGAGTTTTACATACGTGACTTTCTAGCCTTCTGTATCTCTTGTTCCTGTGAATTCACAATTGTTTGCTAAAAAAAGTAGTATAAATAGAAGAAAAATGTAAATGGGAGTGTGTGCTGGAAAAGGCATAGCCTGAGGAGCATGTAGTGCAGGAGGGGACATGCTTTTTCATGGATATTTAATACCTTTTAGTGGAAATCAGTAGCAAAGGGAGGAGAACCTCCACTCCCCTTCATGTTCCTAGGCTGTAAACTGATGAGATCCTGTCATCACAGATCACACTCTTGTTAAGGCCAATGCCATCTCCAGGAACAAAACCCAATAGGTCCAAGGTCCCCAGCTTTTGTGGGAGAGGCAGTGCAGATCTGATGGCAACTGCATTTGGCACGTTTGAGAGAGCTCAGTCTAAAGGCATGAGAAAGAATTGGTTTTAAACAACAGTGGACACTACCATACAGCATGAGGAACTAATTGGAAATAAATGAGTTTGGAGGCAGCCCAATTCCTATCAGTGCCTGGCTGTTGATTCCATTCTAAATACAATTTCTTGGACAACTAGGCCACGGAGGAGTCTCACCTGTGACTTCCCACCTTTGTGTGCCTCTTTCCCTTATTTAGAGGGAAGAAATGTGGAGAGAGAATGATAGCTGGAGTTCTAATCTTTCTCCTCAAACACCTGAGATTCTGAGCAAAGGTAATGTGGGTCTGGAAAGGTACATGGAAGAGAATTTCTCCTTCAATCCTGAAACAGCAGCTTGGGGCTGGGGTGACGGTGATTGCCCCAGTCAAAACAAGGTATAAGCAGAACCATGCACAATGTAGAAGATAGTGAGTGATGATGAGGGGTCCAGAGGACTCATCTGCTTTTGGAGAGAAATCTCTGTCCCCTCTGAGACTGCATGATCCTTCACTCGGTGTGTCTGTGTGTGTGTGCATGTGTCTATAGGCAGTTTTTGGTTCCAAATGAGGAAAAGTAAGGCTAATTCTAAAATATGAATGTACACACACCCAGGGAAACACATTGATCTGAGCACTGACTGCCAGTCAATGATTGCTTTGGTGTTTGAATCAGTGTCAGCAATGGCAGGTGCTTGAAAAGGAGGCAGGAGCCCTTTGCTGCAAAGAGTAACGTGGTTTGCTGGCTGTGCTGGTGGCAGTGGCCGAGATCCTTGCCAGCACCAGCAGCTGCCGCCAGATCCTTGCCACCGTGCCCCCACTCTTCTCACAGAGTGGGAAGGCAAATGCCATGAGCCCTTGCAGATTTCATGCTAAATGACTCTTTTCCCTGATTCAAGAGCTGCCAGGAGGGACCTAGGGGCTGATGGGCTGCGTGAAATGGCTCCTGTCCTGTCAGCACAAAGCCACTTATCAGGGCTAGGAGGTGGGAAGGGGGAGAGTTACTGTACAAACAGGCATTCAAGACTAATTGCTTTTCGTCTCTCAAGCAGGAGTTGGCCTTTCAGCCCCAGGATACAATAAGAGACTGTTCTGATTGTAACTTTTCAGGGCCATGTACAGCCAGGGGTGTTAGGCAGAGACAGGCTGAAGTTTTGGGAGAAATTAATGGGGCTAGCAAGTGCTTCCATCCTCCCAGGGATGGAAGCTGTTATGATGCTAATGGCAGTGATTGCAATGTATTTAAAACCACAAAATTTGGTGTTTGTATCTTGTAATTTCTCTGCTCTCTGGATTTTGCGTTATGAGTCTATTTCCACTTACAGCTCCTGTCTGTCATGCTCTATTGCTGCTTTTTGTGCCCTGATCTTGCTGATAAATCCCATATATTTGATAGGGCAATTCATGTGTCTGAAGTTCTAGTCTTGCCAGTTCTGGTGCCTTTCTTATGAATCATGTAACATTCAGTGCCTCCTTTAGAGCTTCAGCAAAGAGAGGTAAACAACTACACGGAAATCTCAAAATTCATTAAAAAAATACCTAAGTTGCCAGAAAAATTCTTGAAAAAATAACCAAAAGTGTCCAAAGGCATGAACCAAATAAAGATGATATTAAAAAACACCCAAATTTTATTCTGTTTAACTACTCTCATGGGCTTTTGAACTTCATTCTACAGCTATGGAGCAACTGATGGCAGCCGTCCTGAGAGCTCCTTCTGGTCCAAACTGTACTGTAAGATCAGTGAAGCACAGATCATGGATTGTTTTACAGTGACAATGACTCTGGACCATGGGACTAGGACGTCTATGTATGTCAGCAAGCCCAGAGCTGTGCCTGCACAGGCAGCTGTATCATAGCCTTTGGAGTCACTGCACACCCGCTTCATATCAATGTTCTTCCCACTAGCCAGAAAATGGAAGAGCTTTTGTTCAAATCCCAGCTATTTCATTCATCTTAACCTGCTGTCCTTCCCCTGGGACAGGCATCGATGCAAAAATGCCATCCACAGAGCAGTCTGGTCCCTACCTCCACCTCTGCCGCACCTCTTGAGCTGTCTTGAACTGTCCCTACCCTGCTGCTGTGTGTGAGGCTAATAACCAACGCCAAGAAACAGGGAATAGCTTTCTTTACCCGGCTAAATCATGACTGCACCCTTTCAAAACTAAAGTTTCACATCCCCTACTTACTTCTAAGGCCATTAATGGGTAAGTCCATCTGCTTGCAAAAGAGTTAACAGGTAGTGAAGCAGTTCAAGGTTGTTTCTGAGATGAAGTATTTTCACTTGTTTTTGAAGTGGTTTCAGGCTCTAACTCCATTGTTCTGATTTACCCACACTGCCCCTCGAATTCATGTTGCAGGGAAAAATAAAAAAGTGTTTCAGTAACTTAATTCAAAGCATATTATAGTGAGTTGCCAGCTTAAACTCATACTGACTTGCGGTTTAGGTCAGTGCTTATCCATATTGACCCAGGAGGCAAATACAGACCAAGTTAAAAACTAGGATAAATATTCTCCTTATGGGACAATACATCTTTACATTGGCTAGAAATATCAAGTAAATTCTTCTTATGCCCTCAGAAGAGAAAAACTGGAAAACATTAAAGAGAAACAAATGCATTTTAAAAGAAGGGAAATAATACACTTTTTAAGGCAACATAGTAATTTTTCTGATTTTAAAACCACATGCCTTATTGATTTTTGATCCAAACCACATAAACTCCACATAAAAATATAGCCTATTCCTACAGGGAATTTAAAAATATACACTCTGTAGCTCTTTTCCTTTGTCAATACAGCTTGTGTCAGTGCGGAAGAAAAAAGCTAGATATAATAAAAATGATAAGTGGGGATTATCTGCATTAGTCCAGAAGGTGCTGCGGGATCCCACAGCTGGGATGGACTGTGGTCTCAGGCAGATGATGGGGAAGTCAATGGACTATTTTTCCATGGTTTCAGTGAGGCTTTCATCTGCTTTGCTCCTGTTGAGGGCCCTCATACGAAGTGTGTTGTTAAAACTATGCTAATGTACAAATGTTTTCTAGTTTGTAGACTAAACATATTTGTGAGACCAGAACCACCAGTGTTCAGGATAGAAAAGACCTGGCATGCCGTAACTAATGTTTTTTTTGTCGTGTTGATCTCAGCCTTGTGCAGCTGGACTTCCTCTGCTAATCCAAGCTCAGGATGCTTCACCCAAACCTAGCTGATATCAGCAACAGAATTCCTCATCTACAGGACTGGGCTTTAAACTGGGCCCATCAAAGTTTTCGCATCTTCTTATTTCAACTGATGTGGCTCTATCACCACTAATTCCTAAATAACTCCCTATTCCAATAGCAATATCTAAGTGCCTTTTAGTATTTGTCATCTTTTGCTTTCTGAACTTGATCTTTCCACCCTGACCTGGGGTCATTGATGCTGTGTTGTTGGATGCAAACCTGAATGCCCTTGCGATGCAGATAAACTAGATAAGCAATAGCAGCGTGGCAGCCTCCTTCCTTTACAAAGGTTCATTTTCGCGCACACAGCCAGGAATTCTTTGGGGTCTGGAGTGCTGTATTCCGTTGAAGCCATTTTAGCAGAGGAAAAAAGAGCTCTTTGTGACTGAATGCTTTCAAAATATTTCAAGGGGTTTCTTCTCTGTAGTCCTTGTGGGACTGCGCAGGGGAAACAAACCCTGTCCTGCAGAAGGCAGATGGACTAGATGACCCCTCCAGGTCCTTTGGAGCCCTGTTTCGTATGGATGCTAGAGTTCGTCAGCCTCGGGGTCATCTTTGATCATCAGCTTGCTTTTGTTTTCAATTTTCTTTAGATCGTAAAACTTTGCAGCACCCAACAGGCTGCAGACCTTGCTGGTTTGGGAGCACACCCAGTCATTTGTTTAGCCCATACAGTTATACCAGATGGTTATATTTGAAATTCTTCTATCACAATAATTTTGAGTGGACTGGAACTGCAAGTATGTGACAGCTCCTTGGGAAGCAAGGTGATTTTCAGTAAACTTATCCTTGATACTCCTGTGTTGAAGTTACTCTGAATTAACTTCCAGAGAATGAATTAATTGTCATTGATATATCTGTGCTGGAAGTGTATTATCATGCATATTATGGGATAATGGCTTTCTCTTACATCTTGTTGACTCCATACAGAGGTGCACAGGCTACAAAGGTGTTCCTATTGCACTGGCTAAAAGCATTCATTCCCTGGACGTGTTTAAGGGATGGGTGGACAAGGTGATGAGGGGCATGGTTTAGTATTTGATAGGAATGGTTGGACTTGATGATCCGGTGGGTCTTTTCCAACCTGGTGAATCTATGATTCTATGTGCCCAGTTTCACTCCATCTTTGAAAATCTGCCTTTGCATTGCTAGAAGCTCAAAACATGCTGCATCTCATAACTTTCCTGTATGTTCCTAAAATACAAACCCATAATGGGATTTGGATTAAATGTTTTCCCCTGGGCAATCTTAAATCATGTTAAAAAATGAAGCTGGGGGAGGAGAGCATTTTATAGTAATTTATTTTCTTTTCCTTGTGATAAAACCTTGATCCAAAACTCCTTAGAGACAATAAAAAAACATTCCTACTCATTCAGTGGGTGAGTCTCCAACAAATCCTGTCCAGAGGCATTACGTGGAATCGTACCTTTCTGCTGACTCATTTGGGCTTTACCCTTATTCTTTGGTAAGATGCCTGGGGATCTTTATCAACTCCATCAAGCCCAGCCGGGTGCCGCTGGCTGTAGCAGGGCTGTCGATCAAGCCGGTGACTGTCGGGGTGCATCCAGCGGAAGCGTTTAGGAAGGAGCACACCTGGCGCTGAGTAGGTGTGTTTGTTCAAACAGTGCCGGGAAAGCTTGTCTCCTGACCTGAAGCCAAAAACCTCCCAGCTCAACGTGTCGACGTGCTGCAGCACTGAGACACTTGACTTTGGCTCCCCTCCTGCCGCAGGCCAGCCCTGCCATGCCAAGCCTGCAGTTTGCCTTCAGATGCTAATGGCAAGAAGGGATGTGCTTATTGCTCTTTTACTTTGAGGCTCAGCTCCCTTGGCATTGGTAAACATAAGAACAGAGATGAGGAGAAACAGGGAGTAGAGAGGAAGTGGTGGCAAAGACTACTGGCTTGAATTTTCATGCTGGCAACAACAGAAGGTTTCCCCACCTTTCTCTGCTCCTCCTAATGTCATTGGTGAAAGGGGGCAATATATCATAGAATCATAGAATCACTATGTTGAAAAAGACCCATGAAATCACCCAGTCCAACCATTCCTATCAAACACTAAACCATGTCTCTCAGCACCTTGTCCACCCATCCCTTAAACACCTCCAGGGAAGGTGACTCAACCACCTCCCTGGGCAGCCTGTTCCAGTGCCCAATGACCCTTTCCGTGAAAAATTTTTTCCTAATGTCCAGCGTAAACCTCCCCTGGTGGAGCTTGAGGCCATTCCCTCTTGTCCTGCCCCCTGTCACTTGGGAGAAGAGGCCAGCACCCTCCTCTCTACAACCTCAGAAGAGGAGGCTGAGGGGAGACCTCATTGCTCTCTACAACCTCCTTTCAGGTAGTTGTAGAGAGCAATGAGGTCTCCCCTCAGCCTCCTCTTCTCCAGCCTAAACAACCCCAGCTCTCTCAGCCGTTCCTCATAAGGCCTGTTCTCCAGCCCCCTCACCAGCTTTGTTGCTCTTCTCTGGACTCGCTCCAGAGCCTCAACATCCTTCTTGTGGTGAGGGGCCCAGAACTGAACACATATTTGAGGAGTGGTCTCACCAGTGCCGAGTTCAGTGAGGCAAGATTTCAGGCCTGCTCCAGACTCACTTTCAGATCAGTTTTTCTGGAGCACGAGACTTAAGAGGAGTGGCTAATGGTTGTTTAGTCTGGAGAAGAGAAGGCTGAAGAGAGCCTTTGTGGTTCTCCACAACTACCTGAAAGGAGGCTGTAGCAAGGTGGGTGTTGGTCTCTTCTCCCAAGTAACAAGTGATAGGATGGGAGGAAATGCCCTCAAGTTGAGCCAAGGGAGGTTTGGATTGGATATTAGGAGAAATATATTTACTGAAAGAGTGGTGAAGCATTGGAACAGGCTGCCCAGGGAAGTGGTGGAGTCATCATCCTTGGAGGTGTTAAAAAAAATGTGTAGGCATGGCACTTGGTGACATGTTTTAGTAGGCCTGGTGGTGTTTGGCTTATGGTTGGACTTCGTGATCTTAGAGAACTTTTCCAACTTTAATGATTCTATGATCTATGATCCATGATCTATGATTTCGAGGTGCCTTATTCAGGCTGTGGGACTTCTCCTTCTTCTGGTAACCTGGAAGAACAGGTGACCTAAAGAGCTCAGGTCATCTGAGCTTATTCTTGAGCTTATAGATGACAGCTGATTAAAAAAGGGTGCTGACAACACACTGCTCAGCCATAACAGAAGGTGACTTTAAGGGCATGCATCCCATTTTTAGGCTGAGATTGTATATGAACAATAAGAAATTATTGCCCAATGAGTTCTGGGTTCATCTATTTCTAAGATGTTAGGTCACTGCAAACAACACATCTAAGATTGCCTAAATTTTCATGGAACTATTTACTTTGAGAGGGGAACTGACAAACAAACAATGGAAAGAATTCAAAGGCAGGGAGTATTTGGAGCTGTAAGCTGTTCTGTCTGATTGTGCAGGTTGTAGGCACGTTTGGGAACAGATTGTGTTAAATATTCCTTAGGTATGGGGGAAAAAGATAAACCTAGAAATAGGCATTGTTGTTAAACATTTTGTAGAGAATCAAGGTTGGAGGTCTAGGAAAAGGTTTTTAGCTTGTTGTAAACTGGCTTGTCAAGTTACCTGAAATTGGTGAAATTGGCCTGATTTACAGAATTAAATGTTGGTAGTGAACAAATCCTTGGAACACTTCCATTGTAACTGCCTCCAGAAAATTAATAAGGATCCTGAAGGAAAGATACAACATTTTAATCTCCAACTGGAGAAGTTTAAGTGTCAAATCGCAGGATTGACACTGCAAACAGCTTAGAAAACAGCAGGCACTCAGGTCAAGGAGAACAAATAACCACGTCTGGAAATTGTCTCGGTGCCACTCATCTCAGTAGGAAATGCCACAAAAGTGATGATGAAACAGAGCAGATTGCAACTTCTCCCTGGGAGGTGGAGAACCCATGGGAACAGGCTTAGACAACTTCACTAAAAACAACCATACAACTTATTTTTATTATAAAGAATAATATATAACCTTGAAATTAACCTGTGTATTCTCACTGGCCAGGTGGAAATGGCATGGAATTACTGTAAAACTGAGATGGCATGGAATTACAATTGAAAAAGTATTATCCATCTATAAATATAGACATTAATCTAGGATAATTAATAGATTGTATCACAAAATGTCCAGCAGCCTTCTTGACAGCTTGTAGGTTTTCCTCAGCAGACACCATAGGGGTTTCATAGTTGACCGTCTGATCAGTCTTCAACATTATCACATCTAGTCCTCGCCAAGTTGCACAGTGTTTCCTGTTTACAAAACCAGAAAATCGCTGGAGCTGAAAGGGCAGGTTGCAACAACTCATTTATTACTGTTGGGTTTTTCTCTATCCTTGCTAACTACCCTGAAATCAAAAGAAATTTTGGCGAGAGCATGCTCCATATCCATGCAACACAGAAAGGGACGTAATTCACTACCTCTCATGCTGGCTTTAGGCTATGTTGTTATTTGTCCATGAGGAGACATGTTTTGCTTTGCAAAGTGGCTTTACTGTTTGTAAAGGTAAGTACACCTCCAATTTTTTTTCTAATCAGTGTGAAGCTTAGCACAATCCATGTACTGCTTGCTTCTCTGTCTGAATGGTGCCTACAACTTATCCCAAGTTATATCAGTTTCATTGACTTGACTAAATGATTTTGTACAGGGGTATGACACCGTTGTACTCTCTTCACAGAACAACTCAAAGACCTGAATTCAAAGACCTTTCTTGCCATCTGGATCTTTTGAAGTGCCGCCCCGGTGTGGCAGATGGAGGCTGTTTGGCCTCTAACCTGCAAGACTGCAGGTGATTTAAATTCAAGTGCAATGTCTGCAGATGGACCTGGCATGGTTTAGGGAGCTGTCTGAACCTGCACAACCTGCAGTGCTATACTTGGTTGCACAGGTTTGCAGAGTCTTGTCTCAGCAAGAGCTGTGATCTGAGACTCAAAGCAGGGAGAGGACACAGTAGTTTCGGTTGCCATTACTGAATTTGTCATTTAAATGTCGATTGAACCTAAGAACAAAACCTTGAGGTATTAGGATTAAGAAAAAAGGCAGCAGAACAGACAAACATTGAACACCAGATCATTTTGCAGGAGGATAGTGTGAATCGCCCTTGCCCTCATTCAGCTGCTCCAGTAACAAGGCTGTCAAGCACCAGGCCACCAGAGATACCAGAATAAATTTGCTGTTTTAATTAGGCAGGGCAGGTGTTAAATGCAGGGGACACTCCCTGTGGGTCTTACCCAAGCAGGTTCTGCTGTTAATTACAGGGGTGATAAGGATGCATCCTCTCAGCCCGGAGCTGAGGTGTTAAAAGAGGGAGATTGAATCTTGAATGGTTGGTGCTGAGGCATCCCCCGTGCTTGCCCTGTGCTCAGGGCTGGTCCTTGCCCATGTGCCCACCATGGGCAGCTGTGGTCCCCTCTAGCACTCTGCTGGCACCCTTGGGCTGAGCTCCCCACACTCCAAGGCTGTCCTGAGAAACTGTCACGAGAAAGGGCCTTTTAAAAAATCTTTTAAAGATTTTTCAATAAAAGGGCTTGAAAGAGAAAGTCGACAAGAGTTGCTTCCAAAGGAGCCGTCTTTCCTTTGTTGAGGACTCCAGAAGTGAATGCATCACACCAAGTGAGGTCTCAGGAGAGCAGAGTAAAGGGGGAGAATCACCACCCTCGCCCTGCTGGTTACACTTCTTTTGAAGCAGCCCAGGCTGTGGTTGACTTTCTGGGCTGCAGGCACACATTACCACCTCATGTTGAGCTTCTCATCCACCAGCACCCTCAAGTCCTTCTCTCCAGGGCTACTCTCAACCCATTCTCTACCCAGCCTGTAATTGTGATGAGCATTGTCCAGATCCAGGTATCACACCCTTGCACGTGGCCTTGATGAACTTGATGAGGTTAGCACAGGCCCAGCTATTCCATGACTTGTGTACTTGGTATAAATGCATGTGCAGCTGATTTTGGAACTCAAACCTGCAGTTCAAATACTGCTCAGCAATACTGGTCCCACAGGATGTAATTCCAGCCTGTAGTTGAAACCCACCAGCCTCCATTCCTACTTCTTACCACCGGGATGGGATGTGGCTTCTTTCCTGCAAAATTCACATCTGTGGAACACTTCAACCCAGGCCTTTAATACTCACCTCTGACTGCTAAAGACAGGACTGAAGGTTGCTGGTCTGTGTAAGCAAAGTAGTGTTATCACACTTAGAAACTGACAATTAACTAGATAGGACTGGTTGCAAACTTGGGTGCATCAGCTCGTGATGGCCTGTAAGAATCATAGAATCATAGAATAACCAGGTTGGAAGAGACCCACCGGATCATCGAGTCCAACCATTCCTATCAAACACTAAACCATGCCCCTCAGCACCTCGTCCACCCGTGCCTTAAACACCTCCAGGGAAGGTGACTTAACCACCTCCCTGGGCAGCCTGTTCCAGTGCCCAATGACCCTTTCTGTGAAGAATTTTTTCCTAATGTCCAGCGTAAACCACCCCTGGTGGAGCCTGAGGCCATAAGGAGCCTGTGGAGGCTGCAATTCCTTCAGTAATTGGTTTTGCATAAGAAAGGTATGAAATATACTAATATATTTTTAATATTTTTTCATGTTAGTTTGTATTATAGGGAGGCCAGTGTCATTTCGGTTGACTAATTAACAGTTTAGGGAAACTTTGCGTACATTTATGTAGGTACTTTAGAATCAACTGTTTTGTTTAACAGAGGGGTGCCAAAGTTGCCAGTCTCGGACTTGAATAAGTTAAAGGTGCTTCAGTATGGAAACACTGAGACAGTGGAGATGTATTTAGGAAAAATATTAACTAATTGCCTATGCATAGTTAAGAAAAGTGATGCAATTGGTATGATGTAAGGTAGGCTTTACTGTATAACACAGCTTTAAGGAGAAAAACAACACATGTTTTGTATTAATTAAAGGAATAAGAATGCTGTCTTCCATTGAAGCTAATTGCTCTATTCTGCTACTACTGGAACTTGTTACCTGAAATACCAAATTCAAATACAAATTTTTAATTATATAATATCTGAAAATTTGTTAAGTTTGTGAGTATTCAGTATCTTCTCCATATGTCTCCATGTTTTCTCCGTATCTGTATCAACACACATGAGTATAAAGATTCCCTAAATACCACTGAAGAGTAAAAAATAACAGTGAACTACATATACATTATTAGTATTTTGTTTTCTTAATTAATTCACACAGCTCATACATTTCAGATGTAAAACCGTAAGATATTATTGCTAGAATAGTTATGCTAGAGCATAGGATGTGGAGAGCTCCCAACGTTTTACTGGACTAAAATGTTTCTATATTCTTCACATCCAACCCTTGCCTTAAATGAAAACTAATGCTACAACAGCAGCAGGAGCTGCGGGATGTGGATCTGTCTCATGGTCCCTGCTTGTTAGGGGGGAATTGGAATTTTAAGAACACACAGTTCTGAAAGGGGAACCTGCTTCTTGTCACTAGAATGGCGTGAGCCATGCAGCCATAAGTATTTGTTGTTCCTTCCCCTTTTTCTCCAGTCATTTTTTCTGGCATTCCGATATGCTGTAACTGAGCAGGACAGAGGGCACTGAAAGAATGAGGGTCTAACACTGCCCTCTACATCTTCAGTGATCACGACTAAGGAGGACAGGGCTGAGAGCCCCCTAAAACAGCAAAAGATGAAAGACCAAACAAATTCAGAACTCTACTTTGGAGTGATAAATTAACAACTATATTTATACTCTGAAAATATTTCTCTAAGTAATCAACCTTTCTTCTTGTGTACCACCAAGGTACACATAGCAGCCAAGTCTATTTACAGAAAGAGTGAAGGTTGCAGGACTTCTATTGGCATTGGTTGTGTGCATGTCCTGTCAGGTGCTGACAAGAAGCTGCTCTCCAGTTGCCAGCCACCTCCAAGAACATTGCCCCTCACGATGTGCCTGGGAGGCAGGCATGGTTGTTGTCAAATGAGAAAATCAATGCATGTGCTTGACACATTCTTTTTGATCTTTGGGATTTCATCACTGTCGCTGTCAATCTTTTTGTTGTGTTTCTCATTTGCTTTCTCCATGGGCTCCAAGTTCATCGAAGTCACCAATCGTCCCGCTCTCTGGGTGCCTCAGCTGCCTCCTCTGCCCTGGCACTGCCGGCTGCTGCCGAGGGCCCAGGTGTGATGGGTGAGGATGCCCCAGCTCTGGTGGTTCTGCTGCAATCTCCAGCTCTGAAGGCTCCTCCAGCCCTGGCTTCTCTGAACCCATCTCATCCATCTCCTGTTGCTGGGCCTTCTCTGAACTTGACAGCTCCATCTCCTCCAGCTCTGTCAGCTCCATCTCCTGCATCCCTGGTGCCTCCACGTCATCCAGTCGTGCCTCCTCTTGCTCTGGTTCCTCTATCTCCTCCAGCCACAGCTCCTCTGGTCTTGACAGGTACATCTCCTCCATCTCCATCTCTTCCATTGTCTCTATCTTCATCTCCTCCATCCTTGACTGCTCCATCTTCTCTATCTCCTCCATATCCTCCATTTGCGTCTCTTCTGTCTCCTCCATCTCCACCTCCATGTCCTCCATCCTTGACTGCTCTATTTCCTCTGTCTCCACCTCCATCTCCATCTCCATCTCCATCTCCACCTCCACCTCCACCTCTGTCTGCACCTCCTCCCTCCCTGACCTCAGCTCCCTCAGTCACCTCAGCTCTGGGGTGGTGGCTAGCTATGAGTATTTTCTGTGAGCTTAAAAAGAAAGAAAAGATCCCTAATTCCAGAGACCCTGCTGTGCCCAGGGCTGAGAGCAGCTGGCATGAAGAGCTGGTGCACCCAAGGCTGGGGAGCCAGGATGCTGCAAACACTGAGAGTTTATCACCTGGGATTTTCTTCAAGGAGTTTTGGATCTGGTGGACCTGGAACTGCTTGGCTCTGGGTACTTTGTTCATAATCAAAAGCCCTTTGTGACTGACTTATTCCAGTCTGGGCTCCTGTTACTTCAAGGAGGTTTTGTCCACAGTTTGGGACTCCAATTATTTCCTATTATTTCCATGACTTCCAGGTGAATGCAATGGAGCTCGAACTGGCACTTGGAGAACATGAGGACAGGAGAGATCCGTCTCCCCTTCCTTCCCCAGACCCCCTGGGACAAGACAACCCCTGTTTTTACGGGGAGAGCAATTTTCCTTGAGCATCATCAGCCTGTGCTGCTCTTGGCAGAAGCACCGGTCATTTCCCCGTAGCTGTATGAACGCACCAAACCCAGCCCACTCTGCTCTGCCCTCGCTGGGCACGGCACGCAGGGGCAGTGCTGGCTGTCCTCCCCTTGCTGGCAAAGCCTCCTGCTTTCACTGCCAGCCTGTTAGCATCATAATGGGGGAAAACAGGGGAAAACTGTATTTCTGGTGCGAAATTGGAAGGAAAACCCAGGCAGAGAGCTGGAGGAAATGAGGCTGTTATACACAAAAGACCCTGAAAACAATGGGAACTGGGGCATTTCTGTGGATTTGGCCTAAAAACAGCATACGCGGTCACAGTGGCAAAACAGAGCACGGACCTCCAGATCTAACCAAGGACTGGGCTCTCTTCCTTGACCCCAGGACTGTGAGAGGAGGAGTACAACAAAGGTTGTCCCTTTTCCTTGGGTTTGGGAACTCTCCCATAGAGATCCTGCCCCACATCCCTCTGTTGGGACTTTTCTTGATGTGGAAGCAGTAAGGCAGGGCAAACAAAGGCAGTCCTGCCTGTAAGACTATGGCAATGACAAAAACACTTGAGAAAAAAATTGCATGCTTTAACAAGAGCAGGAGTGGTTTGTTTTGTGCTGTTAAAGCAATCTCTTCTGGCAGAGCATGTCAACTATCTCCAGCTGATAGATGCTGGCAATTAGCAGTGTTCACAGAAGGGCAATATTCCCTAGGTTGTTGTATAACCGTTATACAGGGAGCAGGAGCACTGAGAGCCAAGATTTCGTTTTCATGATCAAGCCAATCCTTCCTCTTGCATTCATGCTAGCAAAACACAAGAAGAATACATATATGTTATCTAAGAGACCCATGGGAGTGCACGGCACGCCCTGCCTTTTGCGGGGACCAGCATTACTATGGCAGATTGCGATGAAACGCTCTCCTCTGTCTGTGCTGCTTGCAAGTGCTACAAGTCTGTCAGGTCTCACGCAAGGAAGATGAGCATGGGACTGTCTCAGTATTAGCTGCCGAAATGTTAGGGATGTCATTTGAGTTATTCATTCAGGATCCCCCCAGTGAAACCTGGTCTGTGAGAATCATAGAATCATAGAATCACCAGGTCGGAAAAGACCCACCGGATCATTGAGTCCAACCATTCCTATCAAACACTAAACCATGTCCCTCAGCACCTCGTCCACCCGTGCCTTAAACACCTCCAGGGAAGGTGACTCAACCACCTCCCTGAGCCACTTATTCCAGTGCCCAATGACCCTTTCTGTGAAAATTTTTTCCTAATGTCCAGCCTAAACCTCCCCTGGTGGAGCTTGTGGCCATTCCCTCTTATCCTGTCAAACTCTTGTCCTGGAGACAAAGCAACTACACAGGGATTTTTAGGGATTTCATGTTAGGCAAGATGAAACCCAGGGTGGCAGCTGGAGACTGGGCTCTACCTTCTTCTGCCCCATGCTTTGGATTGTTTCTTGTTGGTTTGCAGTACAGAAATGAGGATCCCCACCATGTCTGCCCTTCCAGTAGGATGCAGCTGGTGAGGACCATCCTCGTCTGTTGGAGAAAACAGATGGAGGATAAACAGACAAGAGAACAGGCAGCCGAGGAGAAATACAAACTTCTGCTGTGGCAAGGGGGCATGAACACCTCCCTCCAGCAGTATCTGCAGCCCTTGCTCTGTCCTGCCTATCTCTGGAATGGAGCGCCTCATGCCAAGGACCGCAGGGTCAAGGTGATAGCAGGAAGCGCCTTACTCCAAAAATTCCTAAAATATAAGAAATAAGTATCAGAAAGTCCTAAATGCAGTATATCTGAAGGACGTACTCCTTTTCTTTACTGGTTTGCAGCTCACTAGATCCTGGACATTGATTGCTTGCAGAGTAGAGTTTAGCACCTTGCCTGTTTCTTCTTTCTCAAAGAAAACGAAAACGTTGACAACGAACCTATGTACCCCAGATCATGAGAGATTATTCAGGTCCCAGTGTGGGCTAGCAGAACATGAGGGTGTGACATCAGAGAAATTAATTTTTTTCTGACTCTGTGTGGGAGATCTCCTACGACAATTTGTTTCTACATTATGTAATTTCCACACTACTTAATTGTTTCACATTAACTCAGCATTTCTGCACCCTTCATATCCTTTTCCTCCCAATCACTCCTAATGAGCTAAGATACTGTCTCATATCTATGTGTTCTTGTGTGCAGGATGAGGCTGATGGGACTGGATCTACCTTGTTGACCTGTGTTTGGAGAAGCAGCAGGTAGGCAAGAGATGGAAATGGTGAAAAAGCACCCAGTCACATGCCATTTTAATCTGTGGAGAAAAAGCAGCCTTTGTGGCCCTAGTTATACTTTAACGTCCAAACAAATGTTTTTCTTTCACTTAAAACCAGTAGTGGCATTGGCTTTTAACCAGAAGTAGTAATTTTCAAACTGTTTTTTTCATCCTTGATTTCACCCACCAATAGAATGAAGAACAGGAAGACATTTCCCCACCACCAGAGTGTGACTGAAACACACACAGAGAATAATGAAATTAATTTGAAATTTCCTTTGGACCATTCTGATTGTTTGGTAGAACAGTTTATAATGAAAAATGTGATTTCATATGATTTGAAAACCATATGGTTTGAAAACCATACAAAATGCTTTGGAGTTGTACTGGATCTAAGTTAAAATGTTTCCATCTTTATGGAGTGAGGAGGAAGGGGGTTAAAACCAGAGAAGGCTTCCCTTTCCATAGGGAAGGAACCCTATGGAAACTTTCTTTATCTGCAGGATTTTTTTTGGATTGAAATGAAAATGCTTCTCAGCTAGTTTTTTGAAACAAGCTAAACAGGATTTGAGCAAAATATGGTCAGGTTAAAATACAACAAATTACAGTGTTTCAGCAATTTGTTAAATGAGATCTTTAGCATCCTGTAGTGATACATTAAGAGATGGTCTGTGTGAGAACAGTATTTGGAGGCTTGGAAATGCCTCACCTCTTTGTGATGCACTCCTGCTCCCCAAAATCACCACGCACAATGAAGTAAAACATCTGGAGTTCAATGAACTCAACTAAGAGAAAATGCATGTGTCTAGAGCTTAGCTAATGGCATTTGCAATTGTTTAGTTTTATTGTCAAAATTCTAAGTAGGTTTGCGAAAATTTCAAAGGGCAGGCAATCTGTTTATTCTTTAAGTTTGGAAGGTGCCTAGCAAATGGTTTCCATTTTTCTCTTCCTCAGCCTGTATCTTATCTTCACTGTGTTGGGAGCTTGCAATATTTGGAAAACTAATGCTGTGCATAATTCCATGCTAATAATCATGGCTTTTAGGAGCTTTCCAATAGACTGATTTTTGTCTGGGGAAAAAAAACTTCACAAGGGATGATTCTGTAGCTGTTGGAAGCAAGGACAATGGATTTTATTTGGGGATTTTATGTGCTATACAGTGCATAGATCCAATTGTAAGTCAGCAATTGTTTGTGGATTTCCACCATGGAATATATAGCCTTTAATATAATAATGCAATAATGAAAACTATATGCACTCAGCACATCCCATGACAATCTCTTTACTCAGCAAAAGTATGCAAACAGCCATTTTCTACCTGGGCATTATATCTAGATACCCTTTGGAAAATGGTTGCAAGGTTTTGGCTCCAAATCTGGCTCATTCCATATCCCACAGAAAAAACGGCTTTGCATTTGGAGCTGTGGAGAGGTTGAGGAAAGTGTTTCACATGAATTTGCCAGTGTGCACCTTGATCAGGCGATGGTTGCTGTGAACGCACTGCCAGCAGATTATTGCTGTGTGGGAAGAAGGCGTTATTGCCAGCCAAAACACAGGTGCACAGAGATGCTTTGCAGCCTATGTATGACAAACATGCAAGAAATAAAGGAAATACGCTGTGGGCTGTAATTAAACTCCAATGGTTGATACTTCTTTCCCTTTCCTGAAGATTCTTATGTTTTACTGAACCACACTAGCTCTCTATGAGCAATCATGCTCAGGATCACTGGGTAGAAGGGCCAGGCCAAGCACAATAAAATAAGTAGATTGCTAATTCAAAGCAGACTTCTCCATCTCTGCAGCACTGCTGGTGCACAGGGCAGGACATCACACTTCCAAACCTGACACAAGCTCCTTGATCCAGCCAGAATAAACTGGGTTCCAATCATACCTCAGAAAAAAACTTAAGTAAGCTTAATAAATATTATATTTAAATGTACGTGGCTCTGTGTTTAAACCACTGTAACCAAACTGAAGAAAATTGGAGCTTGTGTTACAAGCACTGTGGAAATATCAGCATTTGGCTCTTTTTATAGACCAGTGTTTGCACTACCAGGCAACAAGCACTCCAAATAAGAAGCCCTAGTGAACCTCACCTCTTTCTGATGCCTACAGTCTAAGGGAGACCAGATACAAAAGGATATCTTGCCTCCGCCTCTAGTGAGTTAAAAAAGTGGTATGCATTCAAAAGGGGATGACACAAAGGTATGGGGACCTGGTAATTCAAGGAATCACCACTTGCCTCTTTTGTCTGGGTTAATCAATCAGTCTGTCTTCTCTGACTTGCTTGAGAACAGGATGAGAAAAAAACACTCTAAAGGCATCATTTAAAGTCCACAGAAGTCTATGATGGGATATGTTTTCGTTCGGGGTGTTGTTTTTTTTTAATTTATGTTAAAATCTTTTTGACTGGAAGTTCCGCAGTAGTTTCCTGGATGTCAGTGTTTGTGCATTGAAAATGAACAGTGGCAGATGCTTATGTTCAATTACCATTAGATTCCAGAAGATATTCACCTTGGTAAGAAGGCAACAGGGGGTCTGAGTGGTGGAGAAGCAGTCTGTTTGGCATATTCCAGAATATGCCATTCTTATTAGGAAACCAAAGCAGCATAGTATAGATCAAAAATCTCAGCACTGGGCAAAAACCGGTTGGAAATATTCACTCAGAAAACAAGCAATAGGGAAGACTTGTACTCAGAGTGGAGGATGTACTATGTGGCCTTTTGAGGCAGTAGAATAGAGAGAGATATTTCAAATGCTGAGAGAATAACAGGATTAGATGGGTTTGGAAGAAAACATTAGAATTTTCTGTGAAGGATAGTGTTAGAATTTAAAATTGTTTGTACAAAATGGAGACAAATGGAGGGCTGGAAAAGGAAGGGAGCAACTCAAGAAGAACAAGGCACCCCTCTTGGGCATAAGTAATTGTCTGAACGAGTATAAGAGCAACTAGTTAGGCAGCAAAGGGTCTCCGGGTTGCAGTGAGACGAAAGGTGACCAGAGTCCCCACAAGGGCATGGGGTTATATATAAACATGAAACATCCATGTAGAAGTTTTTCCATTCAGCTTAACATTGATGAAACCTCTCTTAGGGCACTATATCCAACCCTGGACATGTATAAGATTGCTAAAAAGTGTAAAGTTGCAGACTGCTTTTCATTCCTGATATCCATCAGGTGTAAAGCAAGATGTTATCACATTCATGACAATCTTTCTTTGCTTTTCAGTGCTCTGTGTGAGAAGTTTGTTTGTTTTTTATTCTCACACAAGTTTCTTTAGGAATACAAATTTATTTGGATAGGTGTGGTTACAAATGTGTGTAGACTTTACATAAAATGATGTGCAAAGGCAGTTGTGTTAGATTGGAAATACAAGTGCTGTAAAGGTTTTGACAAGCAAGCACACCTACCACTGATGTGCAGGTAGGCAGTTGCACATTCCTAGCAGCAAATATGAAATAAACCCACCTCGGTGATGCAACTTTAGCAACGGCCAAAAGTATAGACTTTTAGCTCCGTGATGCACACCACCCAGGAAGCCAAAGAAACTTGGTGCTTATGTGCTGTCGCCTGATGTGTTGATCCCCCTCCTCTTTTATGCACATACATGGAGCCCTGGATCCTCCCATCCCCTCTGCGTGCACCAGCAGGAGCCCCACCAGTATCACAAGGTGGGACATAAAGCCACATGTCAGGAAAAGAATGGGGTTTCCTAAGCACTGAAATGTTTTAAGTTTCCAAATCCTATTGATTTCTGAGGTATTTTAAAAAAATGCAACCTTGGATATGGGGACAGAAATAAGGTGCTCTTAGAAGTTATTCACAATGGGTAATTGAATGCTTTCTTGCACCTACTACAGCATCCCCCTGACATTATCTTCTTAAGATGAGTGGTGGGAAAACTGAAACACTTAGGAGGAGATAAATGGGCTATATTTGAGCACTGTATACTTGATAAATTAGCATCTAAGCTGCCTTTCATCTCCATAGGAAGGAAGGGCATTTGAGCTCTCTGATCTCCCAGCCAGGGAAACAGCTATCTCTGCAGTTCCAGAGGCAGCCAGTGCATTAGCCCCTTCGCCTATCAGTGCATTTAAACAAATCTATCTCACAATTAGCAATTTGTTATTTCCTCACCATTGCCAGTAATTTGGGGATGTCAGTGGGTTGCTTCGAAGTGGGTTCATGCCCTTCTTGCTGCTGTTCATGACACACCACTGGATGAGGGACCAATTTCGTAAATGTTACTTGAGCTGTACATCCCTTTCTAATAGGAGAGACCTGCCTACGTGTGAGGATCTGGATGTGGGTCTCACTTCCACACAAAATGCTCTTCTGAGAGAATGTAAGTACTCAAAGTCATATGTGAGGGGTTTATGTCTGTTCCCAAAGCAGACTTTGTTAACTCTGATCAAGGTTGCAGAAGTAGCGATTAACATAGTGAAACTCTCACACGTGTAGGATCAAGAGGTGAGGTCATTAATGACACAGGCTGATTTAACGGGTTTCCCATAATTTTGAGCATCTCAGGAATCAAGCAATTTTTATGTGAATTCTTCTGCCTTCAAGTCGGAATAGAACAGAAGAGAAGGTAAGTTTCTGAATAGTTTGCCCAAACATTGCATCAAGGCATTTTAAGATGGGCCGTCTGAAAGCTAAGCAAGTATTGACCTGGGCCTCTGGTCCAGCTGAGACATGATATTGGACCTTCACAAATAAGGCTGAGGAGCTTTTCAATTCAGTGTCATTGCAAAGCCCAGTTTGTTTGGAAACAGAAATCCCAACTCCAAAGCAAAGTTTGCTACCACAGGAGGAAAATTTCCTGATTTAACAGGCAAGGCAAGACAAAGGAAGGAAGATATGTTTTAAGCAACAAACCTCTGTAAAAGTCTGCTTGGGAACAATCAAAGTGGATTCTTTTCTGGGAGCTTTGGATCTTGAGGCACATTTACTTTTTCCTCATAGACAAGTATCAAACTAAAGAAAAATTCTTTAAGTAGATGGATTAAAAGTGCTTATTCCACTAATGGACAATGGGATTTCAAATAGTATTTATAAATGTCTTTCCTTGGAAAATATTGGGTATTTTTCTGTAAAGGATATTCCTGTTAGAAAATAATTTGTGAACCAGTCCCATTGAGATCTATTCCTAATTGTGTCTTGTTTAAGGGTGTAATGATAAACAAGTTATAAGAGAAGCAAACCAGGCCCCTATGGAATCCATGCAATTTCATGCAGAATGTTTAATGTATATTGTTATTATGTTTTAAAGAGCAATTAAGCATTCCAAGTAAGAGGAGAAACGTGCTATTAGCCTTTTTCATTAACCTCTGGGTTGCCCTTCACTGATTTTTTTGTTCTGGTTCTAGCTAGCAGCAACTCAAAGAATGAAAATACAGTCTTGATTCACGGCATGTACTTCCCCAGTTTTCCCCTGAGTGCCTTGGCACCATCTCGCAATTAGTGTTGCTTGGTTAATTGGTGTATTAGACTCTGAAGAGTCTGTGTATTAGCCTCTGAAGAACTTGAATTAAACTTCATGAACTTGACTTCGAAGGACAAGGGCTCTTAAAGGAGCAAGAGCAGAGGAACAGCACTGATCAACAACTTGAGCAATTGAGATACCCAAAGTTCTGTGTATGGGAATGCCTCAGTTTTTTCTAGTACCAAAGAAAACAAGATTTTGCAAACTTCATGAGAGGGTGGCCTTTGCTTGAAACAAGGACAAAAAAGATGCACAACTACAGGTTAAAGCTGTCAAAATATTTGTCTTCTTTTTGACCTCAGTAAGCCTGGAATTAGGAAATGTACTTTTGCTTGTGAATACACGTTTTATGTACTGTGTACAGTAGGTGATGTCTGAAAGACGACTCATATTTGCTGTCTGTTCCTGGCTGACCCTAATAACCAGGGATGGGAAATAGCCCCTACACTAAACTGCTTAAAGGAACACTCAGGTGAACACCAATTTGCTTTACCTAAAGAATAATCTGCTGGTCAAAACAGGGTTAATCTCAAGCTTCATGCCTGAGAGAATATGACCAGATGTCCAGGATACCTGGAAGGTCTTCTGCATGCAACACTAATAATGGGGAAATTTACTTAGGACAAAATAGAAGTGTTCTTTGGCTCCTCCCATCAGTTACAACAATCCAAGGTTATAGGGTCATCTCTTCAGCAGAGAATTAATATTATTCTTAATATTAAGCACTTAGGTACTTTGCTTCTATTAATGAGAAAACCCCCAAGTTTTCCTACTGGAAAATTTCCTGTTGGACTAAGGAATGAGCTGAAGGGCTTCGAATCTTCTGGTTTTTTCATTGTTATCACACAATTCTGCTGTCTCTACCACTGTGCTCTGTGCTGGTTGGGACCCTAACCCCTGAATCGTCAGTGGGCAGTAGCTGCTCCAAGCTGTTCAGGGAACTGTGAAGTTCTTTGGTGGTCACTGTGGTTTCTTCTCTCTGTTTTGCAGGGCTCAACTCCTTCCTGGTATTCAGCAAATGACAAATATGTCCCTTTAGTATGGTTGTGTAGGGAAGTGTGAATTGTGTCTGGTAATACCTGCTGGTTGGTTTAGCCTTTCCAGTAACTGTTCAAGTTATTCCCACCAAACTTGACAGAGTGAAGGGAGTCTGGAAGACAATTATGCTTCCACAGGCTCCCTGAAAATCAGCATGTAGGAAGAATAGAGAGAAACAAATTTGTGTCTCCTGTTATGGGAAAGCAGAAGATTCAGGTTTTTGGCTCTATTTGACAGCATCCAGCTAATGAAATCGTTGATGTTTGCCACTGGCCAGTCTGCACATGGGTAGCACCAGTGCCACTGTAGCATGATCTGTCTCTTACCCTTGGGCATATCTCAGGGCATATGGGGCAGAGTTGGGGTGAATGCATGCAATACACTCACATAAAACAATTTCTTTGAAAGGTGTTTTTTTGCCAGAAATCTGATTGAGATGCAGCTAAGCGTGAAAAGAAAAATGAAATTAAGTGTTTGTTCTATTGAAGCCAACAAAAAGATTTCTAAACTTGAATTTTGGCCACATTTTGTAGTAATGTAACAAAAGAAGGAGTTGCTAAGACTTCAAATTTGTGGAGGCAACCCTTGCCACAGATAACATCCCAATCATGTGGTCTGCAATTCAAAATTCTCTTTGCAAAGTGCTGCTCATGAATGCAAAGCTTGGGCTTTCGTTTGTCTTCCTGAGACTCCATTGACAGCACAGTTCTGAGTGTTCATCCTCCTAAACATCTTGTTTTACCTCAGATGAGTGACAAATCCAGTCCTCAGTTTGGACCTGAAGGTGGGATGGGTTCATCCAGCACTTGCTGCTGGGTGTTGAGTGGGACGTAGATCACTGTGCCTCCAAAGGACCTTGGCAGGGAAGCATCCAGCTGCCTGGGATACTCATCTTAGGGTTCCTGAATCTCTCTCTGGAGGAAGCCAACACTCTCAGGGACTATGAGGGAAATCCTGATGCTGGGCTAGATTCCTCACTTTCAGACAGCTTCAAGAAGGAGTGGCCTGCTGACCCAGGGTCATGCTGGAAAGCTTCTTTCATGTATGAAATGCTTAAGGAATCTCCACAGGCAGGGTTATATGGTGGAAAGTAGAAAGTAATAATCTTCACCTGACTTTTTTTGAGGTTCACCATCAGTATTTACAAAGCACTAAAGGCCAGTACCATTCTGTGTTATCCACAGGCAAGAGAGAATACTCACTTGGTTTTGGAAATGTGAGACATACTGTGAGATATTTAAAAAGAAGTTTTCAAATGAGCTTAAATTTTTCTAGCATTTGGAAACAACCATCAGTTATTAGCTGTCCCTCCAAACTTTAGTGCTTATGACCAAATACTTGAATGTATTTCTGGAGTGCCCAGAACTATTTCAGCGAAAGTGGTGATTAAAAAACCGATACTGCTTCCAGCCAGCAGTTTCCCACAAGATGAGTGCACCAGACAGCCCCTGGCCACAAGCAACAGAAATTTGAAAGAAAATAAAGGGTTTATTTCTTTTTTTAAAAAAAAAGATCATAACTTTACAATAACATTATTATTCAAAGAAAAATACTTCCTTATGAGTTTGAAAAACCACTTTAGGCTTCAGCTTTTTTCCATACCCCAACTGCAATTAATTCCAAACCATGAAATGGATCATACAATAACATTAGCTGGATGTGGGTATTGTTGGTTC
This sequence comes from Phaenicophaeus curvirostris, assembly GCF_032191515.1. Lineage (NCBI taxonomy): Eukaryota > Metazoa > Chordata > Aves > Cuculiformes > Cuculidae > Phaenicophaeus > Phaenicophaeus curvirostris. The sequence goes on along the minus strand of NC_091395.1, from coordinate 70,207,302 downwards.
CCAAAAGGCTGTCATTTCACCCTGGTCTGCTAACTAGTTTTCCCTGCAAACACTGAAGGTGTATGAGAGAAAATAGGCTAAAATACTGCCTCTTGGGTTTTCTTCTCACTGAAAAAGAAACTTTCTTGGGTGACACATCACTACTTGTAATTCATTATTTTAGGGGAGAAGAAGAAATTTTAGTCCATTTTCTTTTCTTTCAATTTCTCCCAGGTAATATATACATTTGTTTCACATTTAAAAAATGTTGAAGATTTGACTGGTTTTCTGGGTACTATTTTTGACTATTCTACTCATTATAACTGTGCAAAATGTTTTTTGGTATTTTTTGGTTTTTTTTTTTTGTGCATGTGTGGTGGAAAGACACCCTCATTCTGAGAGCTCTCCTGGAGTCTTTCTCTGCAGCAGTGAATTTGTCCTTTTTGTCTGGAAGAGTGAAATAGCAACCTTCTTCCAAACAAATTGAGTTTAAAGATGCCAAAGACATTTCATGGCTGGTATTTTCAGTTATCTGCTGCAGAAAAGCTGCCTGTTTTTGAGAAAAGCTGAGCAACGAGTGGTAGGCCTGTGGATTAATGACTGATAAAGAGAACATTTCTTGGTGGTATGACCTAAGTGGAAGAACAAAGAAACTAAGACCCAAGACTCAGCTGGTATTTAGCCCTAAAGGAAATGTCATCATAGGTGTTAGTATTCTTAATGCATTTTGTTAAGAAAACACAAAATAATTATCATTTTTCCTACTGTGTTTGCTGCATATCAAACTCATTGTGCTATTGCTGCTGAAAGAGTTTATTTATATAGGTGTGCTTGTAGGAGCTAATAGATAGTGGCAGAGGAGGCAGAGAAGTGGGATTGCATTAGCAGGATTGCATTGCCAGGCTTGCCACAGTGAGCAGCCACGGATTTGCTCCATCATTAGGAGGTAAAAAGGCCTCACAGGCATCCTTGCAAAAAGCTGTGTGCAAAAATTAGGTAACAAGACAAAAGTTTTTCTGACTGTAGCTTTATCTGGCATTTCAGAACACACTGTGTCCATCACAGAGGATGAGACAAGAAGATTCAGTGTGCAGCATTTCATATTTAGGCACTAGTTCATCTGGTCTTGATTTTCCACAGGTTTTGGATATACCTAAACTTTTATCTGCTCTGCCTCTGGACCAAGAGGAAAGCAATCATACCCCTTGCCTATAATCATTCTCCTCATACAGAGATCCTGAGTTGCCTACTGGCAGGAATGTAGCTCTTTTATAGGGTTTATGCACCTATGTCCAGGTCTCTATAAATCTTTGGGGTTCATAGCCTTGAATCCTCCCTTAAAGGGTCTCTTATGTCCTTTCAGGAGATAAAGAGGGGCTTTTCTTTTTTTCAGAACATCACTGTGTCAGTGAACCACATTTCATCAATGACCAAGCCTTAGAGCCCTCCTCACATTGTTCAAGTCTGCTCCATAGCTCAAAAGTTTTCTCTGGAGAGCGAAGAGCTGAAGGTTTTCTCACTTGGTGAATTATTGGAAGAAGAAAAACGTTTATGAGACCAGGGAGAACATGTATGAGCCTGACTGTCACCAATGAGGTAAGTGGTCCAAGACTTGCTTGATGTATTCAAGTATTTTACATTACATTTGGCAAAACACAGGAACAGTCATTTAAGCAAGGTCATCATGATGGTCTTGCTGTCCCACACAGAGCCCTTAGGTTATAATGTCATGTTTATTCATTCCCACACACTCACAGAAATCTTTCATTTTTCTACATCATGTCAGAACTCCTACTGGATAAAAGGACATTACTTCCCATTCAAGTTGGCCCACAGCTAGCAATTAGAGCACTGTTTGGAGGAGGAGGGAATTTGAGTTTAATCTCTCTGGGGCAAGGAAAAGGACTGAACATTGCATTCCACATTCGGAGTGACCTCTCATCATCCAAATTTTGGAAAGGTGTGTTTGGTTCAGTCAGAGATTTTATGGATACATATATTTGCATATATGGGGCAAAAGTAAAATTACATCTGTGTTGTATCCGCCAGGCTTATTCAGATGTCTTGAATGATCTAGGACACCTTACACAGCTCCAGACTATTTAGGAAAATTAATTGCACTTCAGCTTTCCATCAAATATTGTGGAACCTTGACATACAAGAGGAGTCCTAGGTGGCACATACCTAAAATCAGAGTGAGTGAATGCCAAATGGGGAAATTGGTGTCACTATACTGGGTTACTGGGCTCTGCCTTTCCACACAGAGTAGCTGCTACTGGTATCTTCCATTCCCAAAGGAAAACTTACCCATCTGGCCCACTGCCTTGTCAGCCCCCTCGATTTGTGATACAGCCTTTTGCGCCAAACCTTACGTGCTGAGGGTTTCCTAGTGATCCTTATTTTCTCTCCTACCTCTTTTCTTTCTTGACCATGGAGAGGATCCTTTCCTGGAGTTCCCCAGCAGATGCAGATTATTTATCATCCAGAATTTCATTCCTGGAGTGGGTACAGCCTAATTCTCAGCCCACACTGTGTCAGATGCTCTTGCCATAGAACAGTTGGATGGAAAATGCATTCATGTCTCCCTTGGGCCATTGACTACACCATGCTCTCAGCCTTGCTGTACCCATGCAGGAGTGAATTCACAGTGAACTCAGAGCCAGCTTTCACTCCAGACAGAAAGGGCTGAATGTTCTCACAATTTCTCTGCTCAACTGACTAACGTAAAAACCATGGCAATCTTCTCTTTTTTTTTTTCCTCCTGACTGTGGTTTTGTTAGGCATAGTACATCGAGTTTTCTTTGAGTATTTCCAATATCTGGGCGTGCATACATTTTGTTGTATTAGCTTCCTGTAAGCAGAGGTTGGTGGCTCCCAGTTTCTGGCTTGGTATCTTCATCACTGTACAGATATATTGACTTTGTCTCTCTCTTCAATAGCTCTACGTGAATGAGGCTTAACATGCCAGTAAGGCAAATGATAACACGGGGCTGACACTGTATCAAATTACCCTTTACAAAGCTGTAACACATGTTCCAATACCCGAGTCGATGTAAGCCCTAAAACATGATACTCTACTAAGACATGCCCAAGATATGAAGGGGAACTCCTGTGTTTGGATACAGCGCAGATTTGAAAGTTTCTTTCCCTGTTCTCCCTCCACTGCTACCATTGACAAAGTAATCAGTGATGCCTATAGCTACTAATGTGTTTAAATAAAGTAATTTGTTTAATAATATATTTCTGAGTGCAAACAAAATTATCCCAAATCATTTGCTCCTTTGAGGCCATATGTTTCATGGAGTAAATCTTGCCTGACTGTAGAAAGGTTTATTTCTGAATTAACGTCCAGAGATATTCATCATAATCAACACAGATAAAGAATTCTTATAAAGTATGATTCATACTATCCTGAAAGATGAAGTATACCTTAAAAATGCCTTTCTGTCCACTGACTATATAGAGATCTTGTAAAGGGGCTAGATCAGATGTTGACATCTACCACGAGGATACCTAAATTTGATTAGATGGGGGTTCATCTTGCCTTGGTAGTCTCAGTGGCTGTGTATGATGTATCTGCTGCTCCTTTAGCAACAGCCAACTGAATTATTTTTTTCTTTTCCAAGATACAGAGTAGTCTTTGATTCAGAGAAAAGCTTACTCTGCAGATTCGATCTCTTCAGTCCCCATTTTCATCTCAAAAAACTGCATCAACCCAAAGAGAGAAGGTGGAGGTCTGGTACTTGGCTGAGGCTCTTGTTAGTGCTGCAGAAATAGCAAACGCTCTTTGCAAAAAATGCTGCACTACAATAAAAGAGACTCTCTCCATCTCTGAGGTCTTTAAAATGTTATACTGGATAAACAGGTATCAGGATACTTAAAAAAGGAAATAAATAAATTAAGTTAAGGCCATTTCTCTACCATTTGTCAAGACTGCTTCATGCAAATTCCATGGAAAGGTGGAGCATTAGGACCATTCACAACACAGATTAAAGAAAATCCATGTCATGGAGAGCAGAAACCCAGTATCAATATTTTCAGAGGGTGGGCCCCACCTTCAGTTGTGTCACGGGAAGAAGGAGACAGTGATGCTAGAAAATAACTCAACATCCACATGGTACCAGGGAGTGCTCCATTTCCATCCCAGCCTTGGACAGAAACTCATCTGGCTCTGGTGTCTGCCATTTCAAAACCTTCCTGAAAAGCTGGAGCAGGTGCAGGGAAAAAAAACCCAACAAACCCCAAACTTAAAGGATTTGATGATTGCAGGAAATGCTGTGCAGCGAACCCCTCAGTGAACTCAATTCCTCATTTCAGTTTATCAGAAAAGTTAAAAGCAGACTTCACTGTAGTGTGTAATTCATTGTTTTTCTTCTGGAGGAATGTGGTGTCTATCCAGGGCAGGAAGCTAGAACAAGGCAGTTCCAAACTGGAAATAAGGCAGATTTTAACTGTGAGGCTGATTAACCGTTGCAATGAACCGTGGAAGGATTGATAGATTCCTTCATTTCTCAATGTCTTCAATTAAAACTGACTGACTTTCTGGAAAAGTTGCTCTAGCCAAACAAAACTTATTGGAAAATTTAAAGACTGCATAGCACAGGAGTTGCTGAGGGCTTTTCCACAGGGAGAGAAGATTTATATGACCACGGTGTAGTTTATTCTTTTTGTTTACTTTCTGTAGAAGAACTCAGATACAAGAGAGATGCTTGAGATAAGTGCAGAAACAAACAAAGACTTGGCGTTCTCCTAAAGATAAATGTCAGCAGAAGTTAATCTGATTAAATCAGAAATAGAGTTCATCTCAAAGAACTTACATGGTGAATGTGTTCTGGAGATTTTTTTAATTTAGAGATCCTTATAGATTTGTCTGAATACTTAAAAAAAGGAGGAACTTCAGAACTCCAGAGTTGCCATTACCAATAACTAATTAATTTGTCTCCTTTCTCTCTGATTTATTAGTTCCCTTAATCATAAACATTCCTCCAGTTTTTCTAGCTGACCCAAATCAAAAGGACAAAGTCAAAGATCGTTGTTGCACATTTTAAAATTCAAGACCGTCTCTTTCTCAATAAAACATGATGGATTCATGGTTCAGCACAGAATTCACCATCATAAAGACAGGTGATAGAGGTTAACAACCACATTGCAAATACCAGGACTTTGATTCATAAATTGAAGAATAAAACAAACTTCAAGAAAAACTGGAGTTTCAAATTTGCAAACTATTGACCTCTCTTCAATCTGGACATGATTTTTTGCTGCTTGTGAAGTACTGGCTTAAAAAATGAAAAAATGACTAAATAAGCTGGACAGTATGAAGGTGCCATACTCAAGAAGTCAAATCCAGTTCCCGTCTATTTGTTTTTCTAGACTTCCTACACCAAAGAAGAAAGTTCTCTTGAATTATTTAGCAACAGATTTACATAGCGCTTCAGGGATCTTGAAGACTTATAATTGTAGCCAAAAAAAAAAAAAGGCAATAAGGAATGTAAAAGAAATGTTCTTTATGTGCTCATATTTTATAAAACTATTTATTTGATACTTGATACTTGTCATGATGAGGTGGAAAATCCCTGCCCTCCCCTTTTTTGAAAAGCTGGAGGAATCTAAATCCAAATGATGTGCTGATAAGTGCATTTCTCATCCCACTGGTATTTCAGGATCCATGCTCTCTCCTGTAGGAATTTCCTCTGGACTCAACAATTATTTTCCTTTCTTCACCTCTCCTTCTGTGGGATAATCCAGTGTGGAGCCTGGATGCAAATGTCAGAAGATCCACTGGCTGCAGAAAGTAACCTGCAAAGAACCTGTACCAGAGCTATTTCCACTTCTGTTCTCTTACTCTAGTTCTGCAGCACAGAATAACACAATTTACCTTAATTATATTTTTATGCTTCCTCCTTTTCAAGAGATCTGTTTTTTATGCTCCCCTAGCACTTTTTCAGAGAAGTTGTTTATGACTAGTTTATGCCATCTGCAGAGCCTTGAGGGGCAGACTGGGACTATTAACTTAATTTTGGATGAGTGTGAGTGTAAGGTAAATGTACTTGAAAAAGCAGCATGGGTACAAGAATCATGTTCATGCACACACTGCAATTTCCCATAGCTTAAATGAGGATTCTTTTTTATTAAAACAAGAACTTAATTAATACACATGGGCATTTGAGGATCAAACTCTATGTACCATTCATATGGACTTGATTTAAAGATCCAGAAATTAATTAAAAGTACTGGTAAAAGAATCTGTTTCTGGCGAGAATAATACATTGATAACTTTCATAGTTAGAACATGCAAAAAGTTATGACTGGCTTCTTATAGATGAAAAATAAAAATAAGAAGGGATGACTAATGCCTTACAGAGTGTTTGATCCCATCTAACCTAACCTCCTAGAGCTGGGCTTGGCAGTCCACTGCAGTGCTATACCCAGCTCTGAGAAAAGGAAGGGGTACTCTAGATACACTTTGCCTGTGAGGAGGGTAGCAACATTTCCACTGGCTGAAAACAGCTCTTTTTTGTCCCTTTTCCACCCTAGGCTGAATCCATCTCATCTTGTCTGTTCCAAGAAGAAAAGCAGCATTGGAGCTGTATAATACTTGCTTAGGTGAGGACATGGAAAACTGAGCTACTCTGGGAATAAGTCAAGGAGTCAAGGGCAAACCCTCGGTAAATATTAGACCATAAGCACCAGAAGTTTTTATCTTCAGTCTCATTTGAAGGCTGCCTAGAAGTTAACTTCAAGAATAGCTTTGCTGTCTTTAGAGTCAGTGCACCTCAGGACCACAAGCTATACAGGGAGGTCGGTGGGTGCTGAGGCATTTCAGAGGAGATGCCTGAAGAAACTCAAACCTTTGTCTGCTGTTATCCAGCTTAGATGCCCCTGAAAATGGTTGAATACAGAAGGAAGATGAGCCAAAACGATTCCCTACAACATGCAGCTTTGGATCAGTATATTTAATAAAATGGTTAAAAATCAGCTGGAAACTTTTTGGGGGGAGATCCCATTCAGCTACTGCCTTCAGCCATCTAGTTTACAAAGGCAATGTGTTCATGAGCCAGTTACCATAGAATCATAGAATCACCAGGTTGGAAGAGACCCACCGGATCATCGAGTCCAACCATTCCTATCAAACACTAAACCATGCTGGAGGATGCAAAGCTGAACATCAGCCAGCAATGAGCACTTGAAGCCTAGAAGGCCGGCTGTGTCCTGGGTGCATCGAAAGAAGTGTGATCAGCAGATTGAGGCAGGTGATTCGGCTCCTCTACTCTGGTGAGACTTCCCCTTGAGTTCTGCATTCAGTTCTGGAGCCCTCAGCACAGGAAAGACATGGACCTGTTGGAGTGAGCCCAGTGGAGGGCCAAAGAGATGATCAGAGGGACGGAGCTGGTAATGGTCTTAAACTAAAAGAGGGTCGATTTGGACTAGATATAAGGAAGAATTTTTTTACGTTGAGGGTGGTGAAACAGTGGAGCAGGTTGCACAGAGAGGTGGTAGATGCCCTGTCCTTGGAAACATCCAAGGTCAGGTTAGACAGGGCTCTGAGTGAGCTGGTGTAGTTGAAGATGTCCCAGCTTATTGCAGCGGGTTTGGACTGGATGAACTTTAAAGGTCCCTTACAACCCAAACCATTCTACTATTCTAAAAAAGTTCCAGTCTAGCTTATGGCCTCAAGCTCCGCCAGGGGAGGTTTAGGCTAGACGTTAGGAAAAAATTCTTTACAGAAAGGGTCATTGGGCACTGGAATAAGCTGCCCAGGGAGGTGGTTGAGTCACCTTCCCTGGAGGTGTTTAAGGCACGGGTGGACGAGGTGCTGAGGGATATGGTTTAGTGTTTGGTAGGAACGGTTGGACTCGGTGATCCAGTGGGTCTCTTCCAACCTGGTTATTCTGTGATTCTGTGATTCTGTGATTCCAACATATCATGATGTTCTCCATGAACATAAAATGAAAATTAATAAACCAAATATCCAACATGAAGCTTATACAGGCTACAAATTAATTTGACTATAAGTAGGACCTCAGAGTTGTAAAGACCATTGGATATTTTTGTGTTGTTTTGCCATAAGCAAAGTAAAAAGAAGAACTCACTATCCTAAAAATATAGTTAGAATATAAATTCACCGACTTGTGTTTGTCAGATGAAAGCAAAGTGAGTGTCTGGGGAAACTTGTTGCTGTTGTGCTTGGCCCCCAACTAAAGAAAATCTTTTTTTCAACTGCTGAATGAGTTTTGGTACTACCCATGAGGCTGGCACTTTACACACGCGTGTCCTGTTTCAAATTTGCCAAATTTTGGGTATGGTAAACAGATTTTTTTCTTTCTCTCAAATATTTTGCTTCCTCTGCGCTTAGGAAAAATAATTAAAAAGAGGAATTCTCTCTGTCACTCACTCTTTGCAAGGGCATGATATGTTTTCAACTCTCATCAGTAAGGGCAGTGCGTTAATTTTTTGGAAAGGATCCCCTTGTTCTTCTTCTAAGTAGAATGTATTGGTAGCCAAAACAAACAGAGAAATAAGCCAAGGAAAGAATAAGACATATATACTTGTATGAATAGTTCAACAAGGGAAATCTCCAAAAACTACTGTAAGTGCTATAAGATTTCAGATGGCGAACTCATTCAAAATTAATGGTTAGCAAAACATTCAGTTCTTAAACACCAATAGGATAAAAAGAGCAAGTTCCAACAGTAAAAACAAAATCCTTGTTTTAGTGTGGAAGGACTGTCTTGTGGTTAAGGAATTGGCCCTGCATTCAGGAGACAGAGGATTAGTGCTTCTCTCTCCAGAGTGACCTTATGTAAGTCAATTAATCCTGTTGTATCTTCATTCTTTATCAGAGAATTGTCCCAATACTTCTTTATTGTTTGTTTACTTCCTTTTACTACCTTCTAGGACCATAAGCTTTCTGTTATTATGCTTGTATCGTGTCTTAAAGAAGAGACCTTTTGTTGTTTTGAGCTTTCAATTAGAGCAGACATTTTTTTTCGATTGGATAAAGTTTTTTTAATAGAAAATATGCTTTGATGAAAGTTTTTGCATATGACCCTCATGTGCCAAGTCCTGCACTTGGGACACAACAACCCTGTGCAGCACTCTTGGGGAAGAGTGGCTGGAAAGCTGCCTGGCAGAGAAGGGGGTGTTGGCTGACAGCAGCTGAGTACGAGTCAGCTGTGTGCTACAGGTGGCCAAGAAGGGCAATGGCATCTTGGGCTGTATCAGAAACAGCATGGCCAGCAGGTCCAGGGAAGTGATTCTGTCCCTGTACTCACTGCTAGTGAGGCTGCACCTTGAATGCTGTGCTCAGTTTTGGGCCCCTCACTACAAGAAGGACATCAAGGGGCTGGAGTGAGTCCAGAGAAGGGCAATGAAGATGGTGAAGGGGTTGGAGCACAAGTGTTTTAAGGAGTGGCTGAGGGAACTGGAGTTGTTTTAGCCTGGAGAAAAGGAGCTTGTTGTGAGGTGGGTGATGATCTCTTCTCCCAAGTGACAGGTGATCAGATGAGAGGGAATGGCCTCAAGTGGCAATGGGGGAAGTTCAGACTGGACATCAGGAAAAATTTCTTCACCTAGACAGCTATTGGGCATTGGAGCAGGCTGCCCAGGGAGGTGGTTGAGTCACGATCCCTTCAGTTATTTAAAAGACAGGTAGATGATGTGCTCACAGATATGGTTTAGTAGTGGACACATATGGTTGGACTTGATGATCTCAAATGTCTTTTCCAACCAAGTGATTCCATGATTCTATGAAATTACACTTTTGGTAAAATGTCAGAATGTTGGGCGATATCTAAAAGCATCTTGAAATCTCAGTATCTTGCTAAACTCATAATTCTTCCTACATGCAGTCTTTCACAGGAAGGGAGCTGGATTCTTGTTGTAATAAATATCTATTATACAAGTTCTGACTTGTTACATCCTAGCCTTTCAGAAAGGTGGCTAGTGTATATATTGGATATTAGGTATCTAGTCACAGGGAAACATATGCCCTATGCAGATGAAAACTGTAAAAATGACCTTTGTTTTACTCTTCTCAATGCCATTGTTATTTACAGAGAAAAAAAAACGCAAAACCCCAACACAAAGTGTACTGCTATTTTAGCATGCAAGGGACAAAGACCTAAGAATAACCTATTGCTCATAAACCAGTCTGTTTGAATAAACAATCTATTGGCCAATCTATTGACCACATACACATGAAACAGGGACCACGCACTGTTGCATGACAATGTTTATGAAAACAAATAAACTCTGAATAAACTCAAGCCATCCATGAATGACTCAAAATGAAGCAGCATTTCAACAGGAAGATGTGAGCAGGGTTTTCTGACACACCCCAAGCTGAACGGTGCACAGGACGAGAGGGAATGGTCTCAAGATCCACCAGGGGAGGTTTAGTCTGAACATTAGGAAAATTTTTTTCACAGAAAAGGTCATTGGGCACCGGCAGAGGCTGCCCAGGGAGGTGGTTGAGTCACCTTCCCTGCAGGTGTTTAAGGCATGGGTGGACGAGGTGCTAAGGGACACGGTTTAGTGATTGATAGGGATGGTTGGACTCAATGATCTGGTGGGTCTCTTCCAACCTGGTGATTCTATGATTCTGTGAATGGTGTGTACTGACATTCAACAGGTGAACAGTTCACCTGTTGGCTGAAACCAGACACAGACAATGTTAACCACCAGAGAGCTGCTCTGTGAAAGTTAGCTGAGATGGAGCTGCCTTTTCACAACAGTTAGAGCCTCTAGTCCCACTGCCCTGTCTCTATTTTACCTCAACTGTCAGTCTGATGCTTGGGAATACATATTGGACACTACAGATTTTAGTACTTTGTAAAACAGCTCTAATGCTGTTTCACTCCTGACATTTTAAAATATGTTATACTTTATCTCACAAGCCTTAGATGCTGTTCTAGTAGATCCCAAAAAAACAGCTGCTAAGAGGAGATTCCAAAATGTAAATAAGTTTCATAGTTAGGACAGATGGAGAATAGAGGAGTTAGTCACCTTTTGGTCAGGAGCCTTGGAAGCTGGATGTGGAACGTACCCAAGGGGCATTTGCAGCAAGGGCAGTCATCACAGTCCCCTCCAACTAAATCACATATGGGAGAGCCTTTGCAATGGTTGCCCCACACCTTTTTTGTGTCTGCAGTCTCTGTTTTATGCAGTATTATGCAGACATGCAGCTGCTGGCAGAGAGTCAGGAGATGTCCTGTCTCAGCTGGTGCCAGAGGATTTAATACAGCCAGAGGCAAGCTCAGGAGGGGTATCCCCAGGGCTGCCAGGCAAGCCAATGGGAGGACACGTGGAAACCTGTCTACCTTCTGCTAACCTAAACTCACCTTTCTCCACTCTGGTTGGCCTGGCTAACCTCTCTGCAGTTACCGCAAGCTTGAACTTGGCTCTATCTCTGTACTTTTTTTTATTTGAAATGCAGCAGTTTGCTTTTAAATAGGAACTGATGAAAGCTGTTGCTGTTCTTATTTTTCCTTTCTATGAACTGAAGTGATGACAACAGAGTTTCTAGTAAATTATAACGCAGGCAGTCAGTTCCAGATTAGTTTTGAAGTTGGACTTTTTTTGGAGGGTACAAATACAGCCAGAGAAGATTTAATTAAATACTTGTATTTCATAACTGTAGTTTATCTAGCTCAGTATGTCCTTTCCCATGGGTTTGTTTGGATACAAGGAATTTTTAGCTTTCAGACTGCCAGAATTGGAAAGTTCTGTACTTACAAAGGACAGGTAAAAATAGCCAGTAACAATGCTAACATGGCCACACTGCCCTTTTCATGGTCTTCACCCTGACCAGAGGTAGCCACCTCTAAGGATGAGAGGGTAGTTTCCAGGCCATTTAGTATCTGGTCTCTTGCTGAGCCTGCCAAGATAACAACAAGCCAACATATTTTCACTATATCTCTTACTACTGTGACTGAGAAATAATTCCATATGGTTCCAGTCTTGCTACAGTCCTTTATGGGCCGGATCTGGAGCTTGTTGGTGTCAGTGAAGAAAGTCCCAGTGATTTCAGTGAGTTTTGGAACAGCCCTGTGTGTGTGAGTAAGACCTAGAAAAAGATATATGTGTACATTATCTTCCACCCTGTTAGCAAAGGTGTGGTTGGTTACCACACTTAGAACACAGCTCTTTTTTATTCCCCACCTATGGAGTCCTGTTTGTGGTGCTGAGATCTCTTAAATAAAATGTAGCCACCTGGCATGGTTGGTGCTCAGTGCTGCTGTCTTTGTTGAGTGCATTCCTATGCCTGTGTTTGCTGCTTTCCAAAACCTGAGTTAAGTGCTGGATCTAGTTCTTCTCACGGAGAACCTATTCCTACCCATTGCCTATGCCCACCCCTTTACTGTAGTGGTACTGATATAAGAAAATTATCTCTTTCACAGTATTTTTCGACAATGCTTTCCTAACTAGGGATTTAACAGTTGCAGATTCATCTGTTAATGACTGCATGAGCTGCCCTTACATTTCCCCGGATAAACTGAAAACATTGCAGTTTTCCTGCCAACCATCCCCAGAAATGCATAAGAAAAGATTTATATGTCCATACAAACTTTATTGCCTAAATACTTTATCTATGAAACTCATTCTAAGAATTCATTTGTCTGACAGCCTGGAAAGTGCCAGTTGTCCCACATGTAATGAGGATAAATGGAGAGTTAGTTCTTGCTTGTGATTTCTGTTGAGTGGTCAGCAAGGAAGGAGTTTGCTAATGCTTGTCTGATCCCTTGTGGACTAGTGCCTTCCACAGAAGGAAGAGCTGGCAGCACGCCCTGAGTCTGCTGGGAGGGAAGTCACAAAACTCTTCTTCTGTAGAGATGATTCCTCTGGGAGAAGGTTGGGGCCTATGGGCACAGTGTTGGAAGGAAATCATGCTCTGCTGCAGGGGATAAACAAAGAACTTTGGTGCTCCTGACCTTTTACCTGGCAGCACTCTTCAACTCCTAAAAAAATAATTTCCTGGAAAAGATATGAAATAGGATGGAGTTCCTCAAAGGGACTCTCCTGTCAGCTGCTGCAGGACACGCTGACAGAACACATTCTGTCCTCTCTCTTGCCTGGCTCCTAGATGTCTCCTTTCCTCCTCAACAGATTACGATTGTGCTTTTGTGAAATTTCTTAGCTTTCTACTTAGGACTGAAGAGAGTTTTCTGTGTAGTAACAGAGTGAACAATGTTCCCTATAACAGATGTTACTGAATGTCACTAAGCAAAGGGAAAAAAAGAAAAGGTAGCGAGGCTGCAGTAGATATAATCAAAGTATGGTTGCAATTTGCAAGGTGAAAATAATAAGCAGAGGTTTGACTCTGCTGAGATTTTATCTATTTTTTGTCCAGGAGCATTTTTAGTATCAGGCATTGTAGATATGACACATTGTTGGGATGGGACATCTATTCCAGATGTTAGAGCCTGGTCTTGCTGGTTGCTTAGTCCTCATGAAAAAGCTTCACATTTCTTCAAATTGTGTTGATATTACTGAAAACCAGGGGAACTCAGTATCTCATGGGGCTGGACATTTAATGGCAGTTTCAGGAAAGGACATCAGTGTCTCAGTTAGACATCACAATACTTAACATTTATGTGCTTTGCTTTGAGAAGGTTTTACATGGAATAGTGAAGTAATTTGGGGAGCATAATTAGAAGCTACATCAATTCCAGCCAGGTGAACTACAGCATTGTGGCCACATTGGCAGGTTCTTCTGTTGATGCCTATATCTCATTCCTGGCAACATTTAAACAGAGTACAGGATACTCCGTCTATTAGTCTGTAGCAGACAGAAGCACGTCACAGTGAAACTAATTTGTAATAAAATACAAATTTTACTATTGGAATGAACTGGAAGCTAAACTTGCTAGTTTACTGTTCTGGAGAAGACATCTCAGCAAAATGGATGGAGGATGCCATACTAGCTGTGGCACACAACAGTGAAGCTTGTTGGCAGAAAGTGCTATTTAGGATAGTAATGTAGGAAAAAGTGAGGAAAGAACCTAGAGGGACTTTGACAGGCTTGAGTGGTGGGCCTGTACTAACCTCATGAAGTTCAATAAGGCCAAGTGCAAGGTTTTGCACTTGGGTTGTGTTCAGTTCTGGAGTCCTGAGCCTAGGGAGGGCCTGGATCATGTCCAGAGGAGAGTCACAAAGGTGATCAGGGGTCTGGAGCACCTCCCATAGGAGGACAGGCTGAGATTTGGACTTATTTGGACCACACAAGAGAGGACCCTGGAGAGCAGCCTTCCAGTACTTAAAGGAGGCCTACGGGAAAGCTGGGGAGGGACTCTTTATCAGGGAGTGTGGGGACTGCATGGTGGGTAAGAGTATTAAGCTGAAAGAGGGGAGATTTAGATTAGATATTAGGAGGAGTTTTTTCCTGTGAGGGTGGTGAGGCACTAGAACAGGTTGCCTGGAGAAGTTGTGGATGCTCCATCCTTGGAGGCGTTCAAGGCCAGGTTAAATGGGGCCTTGAGCAGCCTGATCCAGTGGGAGGTGTCCCTGCCCATGGCAGGGAGGTTGAAACTGGATGATCTTTAAGGTCTGTTCCAGTCCTAACCATTCTGATTCTGTGATTCTATGAGGAAAAAAACAGTAGAAGAAAGTGACTTCTGTTTGTATTCACTTTATTCTCAGATCTGCTTTTTCCTTTGATTCTAGAGTTTATCAAAATGTGGGAACACTGAGGGACAAGGAACATCATAGCTGAATTTATAATGTAGTTGGATGTTATAAAAGTCCCTTGTACTGTTGGACTTGCTTTTCAGAGAAGCTGTGAGCTCCTAGCTTCTGCTGGAGGTGAACAACTGCTCCCTAAAGTCAAGGTCTTTGCATTTAAAACCACTATTTTTTCCACTTTCTTCAGAGAAAGATCTTGGCTCTCTAAAACAACCCAAGGTCTGTTTTTATTTGTCTACAGGATTAGCACAAACTCCCATGATCAATATTGCAAACAGTGGGCTTACTATTTGCATTGTGTGAGTGAACGTGGGCTAGAAACTGTGCGGGAAAGCTGCAAGGTTTGGAGGCAGAGCATGTCTTGTCTGATTCTTCTTTCCTAGGATTTACTGCAGTTTTAGTAACAGGACAGTAAAAACATTGCTTGGAACCTGCTGCAAGCAATTTATAGCAGCTTAGAACAGTAATACATGGAAGTATATTATATGACCTGCTTTATGGAAGTTCACTATTAGTTCAATACCTAGTGTTCTCAGAGTTGGCAGAGTTTCATGTAAGCTGGATGCTGAACATTTAGTGAACTCTGTTTACAAACACAATATATGGTGCTTAGGATGCCTTGTAGCCAGAGGCCACCACCCAGTTTTGTGCAAGCTCATCAGCCCAGTGGCCAAGAGTTATTGAAGGATTCTATGCATTGAAGGTTTCTATTATTATTTTCACAGAATCAATTCTGCGCCTGAAACATAAAGAAGAAGAAGAAAGTGGAGAAGCTGCTGAGCACAGAGAAGAGGACCATGTTCTGACACACCTAACCTGTGTCGTTGCCACCCAAAGAGGACTGCAGGGCTTCCTCAAAGGTTCTTTTGAGGGCCTGTGAGTAGAAAAGAAAATCATGGGCGGGTGATCAGAAGGCAAAGAAATTACCAGAAAACTAAGGGGGATTTGGAAGGAAACACTTCCGCTGTTTTGTCTTTCCCTTTTATCTGGCTGTGGTTTATGGCATAATGATTGACTGCAGGCTCTTTTGCTAAGGCTCTTTGTTTATTTTGGAATGGTTCTGTGACTGTCATGTCCCAGTTATTGTGTATATCTTATTTTCTTCTTAAGGAAGCCTAGAACAAACAAAAAAATTCTTAGACCTATAGTTCATGTAGTCAGCTGTGGACACAAGGAGAGAGCCATTAGTTTACGTGTAAAACGACCATTTGCAAAATGTTCCTGCTGAGCAAATTGTGCCTGTTCTGTATAAATAAGTCGTAGAAAGCAGAGTCTGCTCTGTCCCTGCCCTGTGGTCCACTGCATGGACTCAGGGCCCCCAACACTAGCTCTGTCTAATAACTCAGTGACTGATCCTTCCCACTCCTGGGAAGAGGTACAATACAGAAGGGCAGTCCGTATGTCTGAAAGGTGTTGGCGAAACAGCATCTTCTGCATGCATCTTCCAACAACTGGAAAGTACTGTTTAAGTTGGACAGCTCAAGTTAAGAGCCTTATCTATATCCTGAAGGAGAGAAATTACTGTGCAGGTGAACTTAGGAGAACGTAGCTGCTGAACCACTAGAGAGGGGCAGCATTTGAATTACATGCTGGCACACACAGTGGTCTCAGATGGGTATCTAGTTTAAAGAGTTTCTCTATGAAAATATGTGTTGAAAGCATTTATGCCGGCTATGGTGCACTGCTTCTAAACAGGAGCTTTTCTTCCCACTATCATCTCACAAAGCAGGGGACTCCAGAGTCTCCAGCTGAGTTTGTTTAAAATCTGTAAAGAGAAAGAGGCACATTACATCCAACCTATTTTAGGCACTGGTCTTCTCCAGAGTCATTTGAGAAATTAGCATAGAATGGAGAAATATGGGAGAGGACACATGGGAGACTGATGAAATGGCATCCTGAATGCTGGTGGGACAGTCTGAGGTGTTGAGGGTGAGCAGTGCCTTTCAATTGTAGAAAGACTTTCAATCCTTTTCCAGCTGGAGAAAGGAATTAACATCATTAGCCTTAACAGTGCAGCCAAATCTGTATTTACATTCACATTAAAGACGCAAATGCAGTTTCTGAAAAATGTATGGGCCTCCTAAGACGGTCATCATTCCCATTTTACAATGTTGTTGTGAGAAGATGCCATATGAAAGTTGCTTCCCATAATATGTTAGATAATTAGTATTATGTTTATGACACTACAGTCCCAAAACTGATGGTATTGTTGTGACCTCTAATATTGCTAGGACTTCTAGAAAATTAATTGAATACATAATTAAATCCCTGTGATTAAATTCCTTCTACTAGTGTCCCGATGCAGGTTAGAATGTTAAAGAAGGTATGCAACACACTGTCGTATAATTAAAGCTGATAACTTTATAAGGTCCAAATACTTGGAGGCAATGCCACCAAAGACTCTGTCTTGCATAAGTCTGAATATAAAGTCTGATCAAAAACATCTTTACTGAGCGTACTGACAATATTTGCACATTGTGTGGAACCCAGACTACCTTCTTAAGGCATAAAAGGCATAGTCAGCCAAAATATGGATACTTTGCAAGTGGGAAGCCAGTGTTCTAAATTATGCTTAATCTTGAATTAGCCTCCTGCTGTTTCCATTAATTATAAAGGGGACCAGCTTCTGAATTTGGACATTTAAATTAGGCAAGTAAAGTTAAAAAGTGTGAATAGTCCCACTTCCTTTTCTTGTTCCCTGCATTCAGTCTTGAAAAGAAAATATTTCTAATGGATGCTTGAGGAGTGATTATGTTAATTTATGAGGTTGGTTAGGAGGCTGTTACTCAAAACTTTTGTGAGATAGTTAGCCACCAACAGGGACTGTTCTTTCTTCTATAAAGCACCACTGTTGGCCAGGTATCTTCAACAATGTGGCCTCAGCAACACCTCTGGGCCATGCTGTTCAGGTGATGGACCAGATGATCTTGTCTGTAGGGGATTTGACAGCTGAGATCACACTTATTTTTCTGTATGGTTTATTTCCTTTCCATTCTTAGCCCTGTTGATGAATAGGGTAAGAACCATCTCCTGGTAAACAAGATACCCAGACACAGCTACCAATCACCGCAAAACCATTGTGTTGTTTGAACAGATCAAAATGGTCCTCAGCGGCTTATTTATGAGCTTATTTTAGACTCTTGTGGCCTTGAATTATGAAAGGGAGGTGGTTTTTTAATCTATTCCCTACATTTTTGTTTTGATTTGTTTTTCTGAGTTGCTGGCAGTGATAATGACCTCATTGGTATCAAACCTAGGGTGGGGCTAGAAAAGTAAGGTCGGGTTGTTTGGCTGTGTAAAGTAGTTTCAGTTATTTCAGCAGAGAAGCAAATGCTAATGATTGTTAACACTTATATATGTCCTGACATTAGACATACAGGCAGAAAAGCTATTAATAAAATATTTCTTAATGTTACTGAACTGTTCTTGTGGTATAGACTTGGGTGGCTTCCAGTTTTCCATAACTAGGGTAGACTGAGCTAATTGGGATGAAATGAGAACTATCCTCATGCTTCTGTCAAAAATGTTTAGATAAAAAAAAAGATCTGTTCAGTATTTCTCCCTCCTTATTTTTCATCTTCTCCTGCCTCTGCTCTTCTGGTCACAAGCCAGGTCTTAAATATGTATGCACATCCAGACTATGGAGTTATAATTAATGATAAAGAGCATTTTAGGAGGGATATTAAACCTAGAGCCTCAGGACTTACCATACTTTTTCTCACTGATAGAAATACAATCTCTGTAGGTTTTTCTCCCTTCTGTCTCCACTGTGGCTTTAGGTCTTTCACGCACCCAGAGCTGAGTCAAAGGTATTATAGAAAAATAAACTGTAGGGATGATGATGTAGTAAGTTCACATGTCTAAGCAAAAAATCATAGAATCGTAGAATAAGCAGGTTGGAAGAGACCCACCGGATCATCAAGTCCAACCATTCCTATCAAAAAAAATGATGAGGCAGTAAATAGAAACACCATTTAGGTCCTGATGCACTAGTCGGTCTGGAATAGGTAGGTCTGCTGCAAATTCCTGGACCTGCTGTGTGTGTGCCATGAATCTGCATTGTTTGTACAAGCTTGAGCAATCTCAGACATCTGTGACACTGTGTACAAGATGGAGTTGATAAGCATGTGGAGAGTAACCATCTCTCCTTACAGCTTGTATATGGAGTCTTTGGGTTCCTAGAAGATCTATGGACAACTTGTGTTCCACTTAAATCCTGTTTAGGCTTAAGCACCAGCTGAAATGTAGTAATTGTCAGGGTGTGCACTCTCAGCCCATGGCTAACGTGAAAGAATGAGACTTATCTTCAACTGCTTCTACTGTGGGTTAAGCTAGACAGCAATAATTCATATTTGCTGAGTGAGGATAGCCTACCTCGGCTACCATAACTAAGCCAGTTTGCTGCTGAATTAGAGGAATGTGCCTCTGTGTCTGTGCCTGCAGTAATAGTAGCATCCTTTGGTTCCAATCCTGTGACTCAACTGGAAACATTTAGTACTGTCGAACCCTGAGGAGCACCATGATCTCCTCAGTGCCTGCCATAATTGGAGCTCTTATAATCTCTGAAGAGCTCACGAGTCCTCTCTGGAGCTTTGAGATGAGGCAGGTCTGCATGCGCACATAGCTACAAAGACGAGAACAGATTTCACTATGAATTATTTAATCTCTTTCCTTCCTCTAGCAGTTCAGTGCTTCATGATTTCTACCAGCCCAAAAGAACACATCTATCTGGCTGAACATCTGCAGATTACCCTGAATCCTATCCAGACATTTTGGGCAAATACAACATGCGAGCTGTATCTACACCAGACTGAGCGATGCTTCCTTACAACACAACTTCCTGCACTCAACCAAGATAAACAGGGAAACAGCATCCTGTTGTGCCACTGGGAGGAGAGGCTTCAGTTCTCATTTATTTTTTAAATGTTTAGATGTAGTAATTATCTACAGAAAATAGGAAGTGCCTGGTTTATGCTAGCAGCCCAACACAATCCTGTGCTTGCCAGCAGCGTGTGGTTCAGTCACTAGATGTCTCTGTGGCTGTGCAGAGGTGCCACTGATCTGGGGTCTCCTTCGAGCAAAGAAGACAAGCTGAAACTTGGGCAGGAGAGAAAGCTTTGGCTCACGGTGTGCTTAATAAACCATTTAGAAGGGTCTGTGTTTCTTGGATTGCTTTAGTTCATGCTTTGTAATTCAATAGGTAGTACTTGCTAAACATGACTTTATGTCTATGAAGCACTGGAAGAGCAATGAGAAACTCAGCTTCAGAGGTGTCCTTAAGACACTGGGTAGCAAATATCACAAGAAGAAAATCAGGCAGAGAGTATGAGTAAAGACCAAACCATGGTTCACTGAGGAGTCCTGGAGCTCAATGAAGGTCACAGTCCAATGCACCTGGGAGTGGTCACTATGGGAACAGTTTACTGACAGATCCATATTCAGCCACCTAATAAATGCAAGAAGACCATGGCTCCAGAATTCCCACACCAAACTCTAGGTGTTAAGGCCTCCAGGTCAGTCATGACATTCCATTTTGGTGGCTGGGAATGTTATATAGAGAAAAAACCCAAAATGCCAGCTCTCATTACACACTTGGAGACATCTCTGCATAATGGTGAAGAACGTAAAGCATGAATTCATGCATGTCTGTCTTTCTGAGAGAGTGTGAGGAAAGAAACAAGTATTTGACTTCCTCTGGGAAAAAGCAGAAGGAAAAGACTCAAATTTGAGAAAACTGTAGTGTAGAAAAAAATCAGGAATATACAGGGGTGGAGACAGCTACAGTGTCATTACAGAGGCAATATTGCATCTTGCTGGTGCCACAGTGTGTGTGTACGTGTGTACCCATGTTGAAATTACATCCCTCAATCCCTGTAAGCCAATGTTTACAGATAAGGCACATAATTACACATTTAGTTGCCTGGCCTATCCCAGTCTCTCTTGGGGTATTCAAATATACTGCAAAAACACAGAAGGAAAGTCCTTCCTCAGTAGAGGAAGAAAAGATGCACAGTAGGACAAGATAGAAGCACAGAAGCTAAAGATAATCCATACTGTTAGCAAAGGGACCATCCCATTTCCATCAGAGCAGTGTGAGGCCTTTGAAGAATGAAAGAAATTACTCTCAAGATTACCATGGAGTAATGAATGTCATATTAACTATACTTGACACTTTGAAGCCAAATGAAGTGACTGTCTAATTAAAAGCACAACATCACCTTAATGAGAACAACCCTCACTTGTCACATCATAGAGGGTTTATAGCTTCCCTCCCCACCCTCTATTCTTTTAATCCAAGTTTATTCAAGGGAAAGCTAGCTTATGAATTAGGTCCAGATGTGTCTGAATTTTTAACTCTTATTTTCAGCAGTTTCTTCAGGACGAAAGATTTGGGCTGTTTCCGAGCATGCTCTTGTTTCCTCTGAAAAGACGCTGGGCTGTGATGTAGGTGTGAGACTGGAAAGTGATGATGGTGTCACTTCCAAATCCCGCTGAACTGGAGCATACCAGAAGTTCTTGTTTGGACCAACAATTCATATTAATTCTCAGTTCAATTAAATTTGAACTCTTTGGAACTGGACTTGACAGGACACTGCTCTGACTAAGGAAAAAATTATCTTAACTCCTTAGCTTTGCTCTGGATTTAGGCCAGTTGGTTCAAGTTAAAGCTCTGCCAAGAGGACCAGAATGGTGTCCCAAATGGTATTTAGGACACTGGAGAGTATCCCTGGGCATCTGAGGATTCTCCGTCTTTCTAGCTATGAGGACAGTTGTCCTGGCTATGACAGCTCGCCTTTTATGAGTCTCAGCATGAGAGACGCATGAAACCTCACCACCTGACTCCATGGTAGTTTATAAACATGTGTGTAGAGAGACATCACCTTCCTTGGCACTATTGACAAAGAGCTTTTAAGATGACTCTTGAATTGTGTCTCTAGAATCCTCCCAGAGTCCCTTCAATACAACATATGCTGAAGGTATGTGCCACCAGTGCTGAAGAGGTCTCCTGGGCTCTCTTTTTGTCACTTTCTCTTTCTACTCATATTTCCTGAGAAACTCCTCTACAGTCTGTACACAGTTCACAGGACTGGAAGTGCTCCAGCAGAGTTTAGTTCCAGCTGACAGACAACAGCTTTATATAATCTTGATCATAAACTTATCAAATCCCTGTAAATGTTCTTTTGATTTTGTTTTTCTCTGGTTCTCCTAGTAGGACCTCCAGTTAGGGACTTTATTTTAACTTGTAGCCTAAATTATTTCATACATCAATTGTCATTTATCACTTCCTGCTTTGCTGCCATTTTTTATTAAACAGTTAAATGTTAACTCTTAGTTTACTAATACGATGCTCTTTGCTTTGAGTTACAGCTGAGACATGGCTTCAAATGAAGGAAAACTTTAGGGTTTATGGCTTAGTAGGAGCTTTTCTTCTTGTATTGAAAACATTTTTTAAAACATCAGCTGTATTTTTTGATTGCAGGTTGCTGACCTGCTGCAGCCTTGGTTTTAATATTGACACTGCCTTTGATAAACTACAGGATTTTTCTGGCATACCAAGATTACAGAACTTGGTATCAGTGAGTCAGGGCAGTTTGCTAATCAAACTCATATGAAAACAGGATATTTTTCTGGGTTCATTGTTTTCCTTATGAGCTTGCAGCCATCTGATTTCCCTCTAATGATCTGGATGAGCTCTTGTCTGGCAGGTTTGGTATTCTGTCATCCTTAAAGTTTTCACCCGAGAGTCACATCAGTGGCAGCACAGATTCTCTTTCAAATTGTCTTCTTTAAAATTTGAATTGCAATTCTTCCTTTTGATGGAAGGAAGTGAGCTGTTAATGAGCAGCTTGCAAAAGTTTTCTAGAGTTTGACCCAAGACATCAGCATACATTGTCCTCTCTTCAGTGAACTGTATCTCAAGAGACTCTAATACAGTCAGTAGACATCTTGGGATTTAGCATTTAGGATATATCATCTCAAGTTTTGTCTTGTTTTGTTTTTACTGGCCTTTCAGAAGAAAATGAAGGAGTTGGTAGCCACCTGATGTAGCCCAGAGGCATCAAGAGTAGAATAAGATATGTGAAAAGCCCTACAGAACGGACATTTTTATTTTGGAGGAAACTTGAAGAAAATTGCAATAGGCAGAGGAATACCCTGTTGTTGTTCCAGGATTGTGAGGTTCAAGCCCAGACCAAGTGAGAATCAGGAAGGATCTTGCCTTAGGCTCCTGTATCTTTGCTGGCACACTAATCACCTTCTGAGATGGTGCTGACCTTATTACAGTTATCTAACTTCACACCTGGTCTCCAGAGGACGCTTTGCATCCCTCAGCAAAATGGCAAACATAATCCTTGCCTTACCGAGAGGCATTTTAGGGTGTGAGGGCTCACTGTACCGGTCAAAAACAAGCTTGGTAGGACAACCTACAACTACAGGAGTGAAAACTCTGTGTTTGAAAATAATGTCCTTCAACACTAGCTGTATGATGATATCTACACAAACCTTGGCTTACTCTAAATACAGATCCAGATGTTCTTTCAAAAACATTAGAAGGAGAGTTAAACTGGATCCAGATTACCAGAAAGGCCCTTTTTTAGCTTGGGATAATTAAATTCTGCTATAGAATATTCTTGTCTAGTGAGCCTTCAGTGCTGCAGAGCTCATTATGAAGTTCTTAGACTAAAAGTTTAATGTGGAAGCTGAAGTTCAAGTGGCTGTTCAGATCTCTTATCATGGTGCAGGCTTATCTCTGCATTCATGACTGGGAGATGCATAGTTGAGTATATGATAGTTAACCACATGCAGTTTTGATTCCTCTAATTTTATCAAGACCTGATAAAAGGAAGCATCGTAACACCTTTAATGCTCAACTTTGTGGCAGAAAAGCTCAAGGAAAAACGCATTCATATTCACAGCTGGTAGCCAGCTTTTCTTCTGAAGCATGACAGCTTCTATTTTCCTAGTGTTAAAGCAATTTTCCCAGTAGGTCTTTGGGCTGGGCTAAAAAAATGTGCAAAACTGACTGAAAAAGGATCTCCTGTAACCCTCTAAAGTCTTAACAAAAATAGATTTTTTTTCTCTTCTAACAATTATGTTGCACCTTTCCTGTGGTAAGGACACAGAGGAGACTATTTTAAGCAGTGACTGACTCCAAATGCATATACCTGTGCAGAGACAGCATGTTTGATTATGTCAAATGGACAATTAAGCACGTATCTGTCTCTGCAATTATCTATGTCATACATGAAAGCACTTAATTGTGTGAATAAATAGAAGCTCCAGCTATGCAGGTGTATGGTGCAAGTTTTATGGCAGCTGCTGAAAATGTACCCTGACTGTCAGGAATACATGTAGGAGTACAGGAATACTCATGTAGCAGTAGATAAATGAACAAACATACACATGGTTCATGTTGAAGATATCTCAAAGCTGGTGCAAGCTCTCCTTACCTTTGCTATAGATCTCAATGCTCCCAATGAGAAGAGGGAAAGAAATAAGAAGCAGTGCAGTCATTCAGCCCTTGTTTTGCTGAGGTGGCAAAGACATATATTACATTTGTGTCTGAGTTGGAAGGGGAGAAAGATATCCATTTTTATGGAAGTTTTTCTGCAGCTAGGATAGACTTCAGTGATTTTCTGTGTTCATCCTTGCAGATTCATGAAGTCATAACAATTACAGTTCCATCTGAACAATTAAATGCACGAGTATCTTCATGCACTAAGGTAATATGCTCGTTAGTGCCCCAGCAGTGCTGACCATAGTGTAAAAACTCACCAGGGCAAAAACTGTGTCAAAAATCAAATCTAGCAGATCTGATTATCAGAAAATGGCTGTGCATGATGGTTTTATGTTACACAGTTGACTTATCCCTCATAATTATCTCATGCGTAGGATTTTCTTAGAGTTTTGGAATGTTCCAGTTTCTAATCTAATGAATTAGATTTTAATCTAATTACTAAATAAGCACATTGCCCAACTGCAATGCAATTTTCTTTGTGTTCACTAAAGTCTGTAAATAGGCAGTCAGCATGAGCACTGGTGCAAACAAAGGACAAGTACTCATAAATCTCCCTCAAAGTTTTTCACACAAGTGAAGACACTGTGGTTGAAATTTCTTCAATATTTTGTTGTAGAGGTGCTCAAAACACCAAGTGATAGGTAAAACTGCCATTTCTGTCAAGAGATAAACCAAGGGAGCTGTTAGTTCAGAAGCAGACAGCCATGAACTCTGGTCTCTGCTTAAAGAAAAATCTTAATTTCCATAGCTGTTCTGTGGCTCTAACTGTGGCAGGACAGTAATCCAATCTTCATTCTGGAAATAAGGTCTTTTCTTGGAGCAATTTCTCAGGCAGCCCAAACTGAGCTCTTGCCAGCATTGCCCTGTCTCCCTCCGAAGCCACTTTTCCTTTTGCTAAGTGTCGCCTAGAATTTCTCTGCCATTAAGAGCATTTGCAATGGAATGAAATTGTTAGTATTTGATCCTAAAGGCTCCCCACAACTCTAACCTACTGTATTTATCATAGTTGGCTCATTTCTCCAGATATGAGTATTTTCATAACAGTCTTCTGGAAGGCAGATCGGGATGCAATCTCCATAGGATGGGGCCCTCTGCTACCTATGGGAAAGACCTCCTCAGCATAATATTCTCCTGTACCCAGCATAGGTGAGGCCACACGTTGAACATTGTGCTCAGTTTTGGGCTCCACGCAAAAAGAAAGACATTGAGGTGCTGCAGTGTGTTCATAGAAGGGCAACAAAGATGGTGAATGGTCTAAAGAACAAGTCTTGTGAGGTGCAGCTGAGGGAACTCAGGTCGTTCAGCCTGGAGAAAAGGAGGTTGAAGGGAGACTGTATCACACTCTACAGCTACCTGAAAGGTGTTGGTCTCTTCTCCCAAGTGAGAAGAGATAGTATGAGAGGAAATGGCCTCAAGTTGCACCATGGGAGGTTTAGACTGGATATTAAGTACTATTGCTTCATGGAAACGCTTGTCAAGCATTGTGACAGGCTGCCCAGGGAAGTGGTTGAGTCCCCATCCCTGGAGGTATTTAAAAGATGTGTAGATGTGGCAATTAGAAGCATGATTTGGCAGTGGACTTGGTAGTATTAGGTTAACAGTTGGACTTGATCTTAAAGGACTTTTCCTATCTAAAAGATTCTGTGATTCTGTAACTGCACACCTAAGTTTATGATTGTTTATTATGTATCGGTCTTGCTCATAATTCACAACTACTTTCTGTTGCTGGTGGAGACTTTATAGGGTGGGGAAAACCCACACTGCAAATAATTCTGTGGACAAAGAATCATGGTGGTGATGAGTTTCACATCTGTCCAAAGCTTGAGTGCTGGTGGCACAGTTTTTTATCTGAAATAGGTCAGAGGTGAGGCTGCTGGTAAGATATCTGGCTAATTTAAAGTGTTGGGAAGTCAGTGCCTTCAATGCACTGGGCTGAGGGCCTGGAGTAGAGGGTAACTGAAGGTGGTTTGAGCTCAGTGTAAACAGAATTCTATGCCAAAAGTCAAACACTGAGAGCTAGATTCAAAGAATAAAGTGTCTAGGGAATGCACTACTGCTCTTGAGTATTTGGAAGAAAGTCGTACGTCTGCATGATGTTTTTTGGTAAAAAAAGGGACATAGAATCATCGAATTATAGAATGTTTTGGGTTGAAAGAAATATTTACAGGCCATCTTGTCCAATCCCCCTGCAGGAGCAGTAATATTTTTAACTCAATCAGGTTGCTCAGAGCCCCATCCAACCTGACCTTGAATGTTTCCAGGGATGGGGCCTCCACTGCTTCTCTGGGCAACCTGTTCCAGTGTTTGACTACCCTCATTGTAAAAAATTTATTCCTTATATCCAGTCCAAATCTACCCTCCCTTAGTTTAAAGTTATTACTCCTTCTCCTGTCACAACAGCCCTTGCTTGAAAATCTGTCCTCATCTTTGTTGTAACCCCCTTAAAGTACTGGCTCCTTGGAGCCTTCTCTTCTCCAGGTTGAACAACCCCAACTCTCTCACCCAGTCCTTGTAGGTGAGGTGCTCCAGCCCTCTGATCATCTTCATGGTCCTCCCGTGGACCTGCTCCAACAGCTTTATGCCCTTCCTATGCTGAGGACGCAGGGCTCCAGTTAAAGGAGTACCAAGAAAATGATAACCAAGAAAAGCATGGAAATTTTTTTTCAATGAAAGGTAAAGTTCCTTATGTGGGATACAGGTGAAAGACTGTAAGATGTCAACATTGTGAAATATTCTTGGGGATGGATTCCTCCATCTCCTTTCCCTGACCCCCCAGGAAAGCTGGATGCCTGATTTCTCAAGCGTGTTATTTTCTAGATTCAGAAAACATGTCTCTATTGCCATATACTTCTAATAAGTCTAAATTTAGCTAATTCCATATTACCAACTACTGAGTCATTCAGAAAAACCCACAGTTTTATTTTCTGGAACTTAAAGCCTGTTTCCCATTTGTAGTGTGGGTGCTTCCTATTGTCTGACAGCATGAGGGCATTGACAAGGAGTGGGCATGTAGTTCATGCTTTTGGGGCTGCAAAATACCACCTGAGAGGTGGTAAAAAGCCCTTTCCTATGTGGTTTTCATTTATTATCTGTACTGCACCAGATTCTCTAAGCCCATATCCTTCATGGGGTTGTGACTGCAATATGCTCTATGTAAGCAAAGCATTGCTGGAAACAAGATGCTCAGAAGCCTGTTCCTTTCTCTGTTGGTCCCTCTTCCCCTGGTGTGTGGGGATATATTACCTCTGGCTTTTGGCAGATACTCTCTGTATTTGTACATTTGCCTCATCAATTCTCTAAAGCAACTCATGGAGATAATTTTCCATGTCAGCAGCTAATCTAATCTGTACAAAATCTAATCTATACAAATCTGCTTATTTCCACAGTCTTCTGTAAAACACTCAAACTCTATAGCTGTTACCAGTGTGGACACCTGAAAGATGTAATTAATTATTACCCAGCAATGTATACCATAAGTCACAGACCTGGTTTTTTGAGCTTTGTTTTCTGATCAGGAGCATAAGCAAACTGTGGGGCTTCTTTACCTTCTGGTTACATGAAGGATTAAATATTATATTTAGCTGACAGAGGCTCCTCTCTGATGCTTGGCACTCCAGGTTTAATCTCATCTACCGTTTGTATGTTGAAAGAACTTGAAGAATTTCAGAACAACTGGTCATGGGTTAAGTTGGTCCAGCTTGAAAGTGGTGTCAGGCCCCTGTTGATTTATTTATTTGCCACGTCAGCAGTCATCTTAGTTCCTGACTCAGCCAAACTAAATATTGCCTGACCTGCACAGCCAAAAAATAGCTACATAGTGAAAGGATTTTTGCACTTAGATATGCTATCTGATTTAATTTATGGTCCCATTTTGTCTTTCTACTTGGTAGACACAAATGCATTGCTTTTCACTCAAATCTGGGACTTGAAGATAAATTTTCTTTAATCTCATCGTATTTTTTTCTGTGCCACAGTGCATACATGCCTTCAGACAACAAATCCTTCCTGATCTACCGGGGCTGCTCCACTGAGTTCAGTATTTCACATTTCTCTTTATCCACTTGGAATTTGGACTTTCACTTAAATTATTATTATTAGGAAGAACACTTGCCGTCTCTAAAATGTTAGTCTTACAGGTTTTTTAAAAACACTTAAAATCAACATTCTTTTTTGATGTTTGCCTGAAAATTAATACTTTACTTTTTTTGGAAAAGCTAATATCTGGCTGGAAAACACTTGCTTTACTCAAATGTTTCCTCAAGAATATCTCCTGCCTTCACACTTCAGTGAGTTGTCATCTCCATATTTAATGTCAAAATGAATCAAAACTTTGTTATGAAAATTCCTGAACTCTAAAGTTTCAGCCACAGTCCAGGTCATGGTTTTATAATTTGACCCCAGCGGTATAAATACAAATTTTATTTAGGTAGAGTTTAACTGTTTGTGGAAGTCTGTAGGTGCATTGAGCCAGGCTGCTTGTGAGGTTAAACTGGAGTAATATTACTGCATGATTTTCCTCTGATTAATGATTTGCCTATACTATTCCAATGGGTTTGTTCCCCAAAACAGAGGCAAAATTTAGCTGCATTTTATATTTTCAGGGGAATATTATAATACTGTGACCTAGTCCCACCATCAGTTTTTTCACTCCACTCCTGATCTGGTGTTGTGATTTCATTTGGCCTTATGGCTGACTCTGGGATCTTTCAGCAAATCTGCCTTTCCTTCACGATTCTGCCATTAAACTTCTGCATAGATTTGTATACGAAACTGCCGGATAGTTTATGGCTTAGTGTTGTCATACAGAGATATTTGGCTTTCACAGCAAGCTCATCTAAGGGCAAAAGCCAGTTAAAATGCAACCATAACATCTGTCCTCTGCTTAGGAGTGTTGTGCGCTTATCACTAAGACCATATTTTTTGCAGTTTGCAAGATGAATGGAAAATTAAGAGGGGCTTTTTTTTTAGGAATTATTTTTTTGGGGGGGATAGAGAGGACAAAAGTTTAAAACCCCCTACCATTGTATTCACTTGTGCTTAACAAAAGTAAAGAAGAACCTATACCAAGGAAAAATCAGTCTTCAGTGCTCTCTTTCCACATCACGCCCCACTTTTTAAAAAAATCGTCTTTAACAGAGTTTGGTTTGCTCCCAGCCTGCCCAGTTCCTGAGCATTGAAATATGCCTTGCTTCCCAGGACAGGAACCAAGTGTTTGTTATTTCCGTGAGACGTTACTCCTGTTTTCTCTAGCTGAAGCCACTTCTCTGTCTAGTTATGTCTCTAAGTATGCAAAAGGAGGCAGACCCAGATTATTCCCAGCCTACCTTCAGGTGGGTGATATCACCGATGCACTAAGAGTCAGCCTTTCTCCACCTGAATTGGTATTTACTGGTTTTATCACAGTGTACGGTCCCCAAAGCCAAAAACCCCTTGCACTTAGTTAGGAAGAGTGTATATAATTCTTAAATATACAGTGAGCTGAAGCAAGACTGAGGTACCCTCTAGCACTGTATTCATCCATAAAGGAGTTTCTAGCCTAAGACTCTGATCCCTGCTTAGCTCCTGAAGGGGCTGGAGCATAGTCACTCCACTGGCTTGGTCAGTAAACATTCCTTGGCTTCCTGCTGGCAGATCAAAGCACGTGTGTCCCCTCCCAGAAGCTAAGAAGAACTCTATCTCAAGAAACAGCATATGGAGGATGCCTGGAGGAGAAGTTCCTGCCTGGACAGAAAGCAAAACTGCTGCCGATGCACCTGCAGAATGGAAACTGCCTTTCATGCTTCTCCAGTGAGAAAAACCCTGGGGTCACCCATAAGCTTAAGTCAGTGCTCCTTCCAAGCAGTGTGGCAGGCTGGGCTTACACACTGACAAGGAGACTAAGAGGTCACACAGCACTACAATTGGTTTTCAGTGCTTGGTGTCTATGCAGGCAAAACCGAATACTTAAGAGAAACCTTAGTTATTATTACATAATAATAAAGCAAATGTAATAGTATACGTGTATCGGTATCCATATCCTTATCCATATCTCTTTATATCTACATGTAAAGACAGGCCAAGAGAGATGGAGTTGTTCAGCCTGGAGAAGAGAAGGCTCCAGGGAGCCTTATAGTGGCCTTCCACTACATGAAGGTCTACAAGAAAGCTGGGGAGGAACATTTTACAAGGGCATGTAGCGATAGGATGAGAGGGAAAGGCTTTAAATGGGAGAGGGGAAGATTCAGATTAGACACTAGGAAGAAATTCTTCACGATGATGGTGGTGAGACCCTGGCACAGGTTGCCCAGGGAATCTGTGGATGTCCCATTCCTGGAGGTGTTCAAGGCCAGGTTTGATGGGGCCTTGGGCAGTCTGATGTAGTGGGAGGTGTCCCTGCCCATGGCACAGGGGTTGGAATTAGATGATCTTAAAAGTCCCTTGGAATTAGATGATCTTAAAGGTCCCTTCCAACCCAAACCATTCTATGACTCTATGATTCTATGATTCCACATCTATATCTACATCCTGCACTGGGACAGACCCAAGGTACCGGTGACCTCATTGTTGCTGTCCACAGTTTATATGCTCTCTGATCACCGTGTGTGTGGCTTTTACCACTTACTTTTAGGTTCAGGGAACAAAGCATCTCTTGCACCCCTTATGTCTGGGCCAGGAAATGCGAAGGATAATGATGAGGTCAGGACCGCAGCCCAACACACTCTGTAGAGCACTTGCTCTGCCTCTGCATGGAAATGCCCCAAGTTTAGCAAATATAAAAACCTGTCCTCTCAAAAGCCTACACATGTAGGACATGTGCTTCCCGTACAAAGTTATTGGAAGAACTGCGTTAAGCTACAGCATCTCTGACTGAAATACATTAGCAGTTAGTGATTTAAATGAGCCAATGGTGTGGCAGTGCTGTGCATCTGTAATGTAAAATCATTTATTCTGTGGGACGTGGCTGCAAAGACCAAAGGTTATTGTCTGTTTTGGAAGGCAATCTTTTTTGAACTGCAGGCAGAAAAACAGACATGTCGTTCAAGTTTACAAAAGTCTGTCATTGCTCTGCTATGAAATTTTTAAATAAACACATTTTAGTCATTAAATACACACTCTTCAAGCCTCAGTAGAAAGAACATCAGAATTGTTAGCCAAGCTTTAATTTATCTGGTATGAGTTACGACTGAACTAAAGCATGTTCCAAATAAGAGCAGGTATTTTCCAAGGACGTTTTATCTGTGATAACCTCTAACACAGCAGGAGACCAAACTCTAGACCATACCCACTTTCTTTATGCATTTTATGTTTGCTCTTCTTGTTTCTATTATTTATTATATAACTTGAGAGAGGACCAGGGAATGTAATTGATCTTTTGAAATTCCTTTGAGCCCTCCATTTCCATGATTATATGAGTCTAAGAATTGTTATAGAGGTCACCTCAAAAATGGATGTTTTACTAGGCACCACTAAATTGCTATAATAGCAAACTGAAGCTGGTTTTGTACAATATTTCACAAACTACAGACAGCAAGGACGATCTTTTATATGTGGGCATATTCGTTCCTCCCATCTCTTTATCGCTGTGGTTTCTTGTTTCATTTGATTTTTTAGTATATGTGAATGGGTCCTGCTTCTCTAAAAGAATTATCTTTCCCAAACATGGCTATTAATTTAGATGCAGTTTGCTGGTAAGCTCATGTGATGTGCCCAGCTTTAAACTCACCTGTGTAGTCCACAAAGAATTGAGAGGGAGTCGAAGAAGAAAAAGTATTGCCTAGATAGGGCATATGGTGGAATATATTTCATCTGTCTGAATGTAATGACATTAATTTAATTAAAAATCCAGGCTGGTCAGTACAATTTATAGGTCAACATGACTAATATCCTTGTGCTTATGTAAGCAGAGAAATTAATTAAAACTTTGAAGCTTACTTGTTGGTGTAATGAAAGCTTATTTTATGCTGGTGAGAGATTAAAGAAACCTCCTTGGTGGGCTTTTTTTACAGAAAGGGAAAGAAACTCTCTCTACCCTGCACTCATAACCAGGGAGTATTTAATTAAAATCATTGGAGAAAGTAACAGTAGGAAAATGAAAGCAGAAAGAAATACTTTTGTTAATATATTAGTTCTGTAGAAAGAGCCTGGGAATAGCCAGAAACAGTTTGACACTGGCTTTGTTGGTGTGAGAGACAAACGAGAACATCATTTGCAATGGGAGCTACAGTGATAGGATGCTGAAGGAGGGCTGGAGTCAGGGAAGCGCTTGTGGGGGCTGTGAGCTCCCTGTGGCAATGTTATAAGATACTGTAGATGTTAAGTTGGATGGGATAACTCCCTACTTGCTTTCAGGAAAGGGGTGCCAAGGTCAGGTCCTACTCAGGGCTTTAGGCATTCATTATTTTCCTTTTCATAGAATCATAGAATCATAGAATCATAGAATCATAGAATCACCAGGTTGGAAAAGACCCACTGGATCATTGAGTCCAACCATTCTTGTCAATCATCAAACCATGCCCCTCAGCACCTCATCCACCTGTCCCTTAAACACCTCCAGGGAAGGTGACTCAACCACCTCCCTGGGCAGCCTGTTCCAGTGCCCAATGACCCTTTCCATGAAAAAATTTTTCCTGATGTCCAGCATGACATTAGGAAAATGTCAGGAGCTTGAGGCCATTCCCTCTTGTCCTGTCCCCTGTCACTTGGAAGAAGAGCCCAGTTCCCTCCTCTCTACAACCTCCTTTCAGGTAGTTATAGAAAGCAATAAGGTCTCCCCTCAGCCTCCTCATCTCTAGGCTAAACAACCCCAGCTCTCTCAGCTGCTCCTCATAAGATTTGTTCTGTTCCCATATTTGCTGTTACTCACTTTTCTGAACACCATGGAGGTATTACTGGGAACTAGATAGCCACAGCAGATTTTTAAAGTAGTAAATGTGAAAAAGTTTCAGTTAAAAGTTTATCTATCACTGCAAAATCCCATATATTTGACCAGATATTTAGATATAAATACATATACACACACATGCAGGTTGTAGCTGTTGATATGAGTTTTTCTTAAGACTGAATCCAGACTTCCACACTAAAGCAACCAGGCTCACTACAAAATCATCTGAACTGACACAAAAGACTGTGAATGCTCTGACTCATGACAAGGACAGGTCCAGGCCTTCCCAATTGCTTGAGCCAAGAGAGGAGTAGACAGTAAGAGCTTCACTGTGCCAAATTGAAGACATCTGGAACCTGAGCTCCCATGTAGGATGAGAGATTGCATGAGAGGGTTGATATTACTTGGGTGTAAGAAATGGACCTAAATTCCAGAGGTAGAACAGTTGAACCTGTTAAATCTTTCATGTCTGGATATTGCTCAGGACTTTCTCCTTTCTTCTTCCCTTTCAAAATAATGACACAAAAAACTTAGTAAAAAAAAAAGAAAAGAAAGGAATTTCCCTTTACTTCTAACAAGATCAGCAAGGTAAACATAAATGTATTGTACATTCAGAGGGTGGGAATGGTATGGGCAAGTAGAGGGAGCTGCTTGTGTTTCAGGTTGTAGCTTGAACCTTTCCAGTCTGAATACCTCTGTTGAATCCCAGCAGCCAGAGTTGTGTTTGTGCAAGAGTGTCACATATACCTCCGAAGGGAGAAAGGTCCATACTGGCTGGTTCAGCCAAGGCTGTTGAAGAATCTCATCAGGACTGAGGGGATTTCAGTGTCTGCAAGTCCAAAGAGTAAATGAAGAAAAAAAAAAGAAAGAATTCAGCATTTATTAAGACTCAAGCTAATTACCAGGCTTATTATTTTGGGGGATAAGTATATGAGGCTGATGCTAGAAAAGTCAGATTTTAAGTGGTTGTGGTAGGTATTGCCATGTTGTGCCAGAGATTTGATGGATTTTACTTTGCGCAATGCTATCCTGCTACCCCGATCTCTTCCCACTCAACTGGTCAACCCGGTTGCATGATAGATGTGCTCTCCTGAAAATCTGGCTGATAGAAGCTACTGCTTTTTTTCAGAACTAGATATCTTTCCACATTTAGTTGTTTTCGCTATGTTGTTCTCCAACTTCAAGCTGCCCTGACAGTGTTAATTCTCTGTGATGACAGGTGATAAGAGATTTTTTTCATCAGTTTTTAGCACAGCATAATCACACTGTGGCAGCTATCATCAGGTCCAAGATCTCACGTGTGTTTCTTCTTCAAAATATGGGAACAGTTCATCCCAGCTGTCAAAAGAATCACAAAACTGCAATTGCAGTTAATATTTAGTCCAGGACTGAGAGTTTGTCTGCCCAGGGAGAGTGAATATTCTTTGCCTGAGCCTTTTGCTCATTTACCTTCATCAACAGCTACTCTGAAGCTGGATGAAGACTCTTTGTCTATATATAAATCTCATTAGGTGAGGAGTTCAGCAGGACCTCAGGAAAAAGCAGGCAGATGACTCTCCTGAAGAATGTGATGTCTTGTAACACACGTGAGAACTTCCTCTAAGTAGAGAAGGCTATTTAAGAAAAAGGTCAATGGATTGGTCAAGGCAGCAGTGGGATGGGGTTGCTGATGCATGTCCTTCAGTGTGGAGATGAGGGCAGCAGCACTAAGTGAAGGGAGAATTGAACATCTCAGTGTGTCTTGGAAATGTGGAAGGAAGGGCCATATTCTCCATCTAAACAAATAGTCAGAGGCACAATTAGCAGCTCCATGTTACACTCAAAAAAAGGTTACCCATTAATGATGAGCCATTGAATACATCTGTAGAGAAAAAAATCCAAAACTTTTGCCTTCCCACAAGAGGTCCCCCTAAACTATCATTCGGTGTTATATTTTTTTTCACCCTTTTCAGGAGGTCTTATTCGTTCTTGTTTCTGCAAAGGCCAGAGCTGCTCCCCTCCCCTTAGTACCAGCATTTTCTAGAAGAGGATCTGTGAACTCGAGAGCTCCAGTTATGGAAATAGGTACAGTCCTTCTGGACAGCTGATAAGCATCAGTCTGTGTGTTACAGCATGAGCCACAGTTAATATTTTACACACCTCATGACTGACAAGTGTTACACTAATTGTTTCCTTTAACTGATTGCATTAAGTATTAGCCTTTTACTACTGAGAAATTAACACAATTAAACGCTGTAACCATTAGGCAAGAAATTTGCAGTGACAACTGAGTGACCATGGTTTTCCTGTCCACGCAAAGAACAAAGTTCCCAAGCACAGCAGGTGATCAGCAAATACTAATGAAGCAGCCGATGCAGAGAGGAGTCCTTCCCTTGCATACTCTGATGGTGTGTTGCAGAGGAAGCGCTGGAGAGTGTTGAGTGCGTATGTTTTTCTTCAGGGAACTCTATTTCAAATAACATGTTCAGGTTTTCTGAATTTTGAAAAATAAATTTGGTTTGGGCTTCCCATTTGCCACTAAATGCCGTTTTTAATTTCAGAAATTTGAAGAAATTTTTTGTTGTATTTAGGCTTTTTTATTTTGTTTTGGTTTTATGCTCCTGAGCTGACATTTTGGTTTGGGATTATTTTTTTTTTCAGTATTTTGATTACTATTGCCATCCTGTAACAGAATCTAATTTAGATATGTTGACATGTCTAGTAGAACGAAAATATATTTTTCCAGCCAATGTGAGCTGTGAACGCTTTTATTATGGATGGGTCTCAACCAGCCCTTGAGCAGTGACCTTGAAAGCTGTTCCAGTGTAAGCCTGAACCCTCTACCTGACTCCTACCTTTTGTGATGGACAAAGTCAAAACCTTGGATCTTTCTTCCTGAAATACTATGTGCCTTTTTCATTGAAGGATAGAATCCCAGTCATGGACATGAAACAAAAAGGCAATCTTGAGATGAAATTTTATGATGTATGTGTTGCAAGGCAAAGGCAGCGGAGGTGTAGAGATAAAATGCTTTGGTCAGAATGGTGGGTAGCAAAATAAGCATTCCAAAAAGATAAACATGCCAGGGTTTTTTTGTAACAACTGTGACAAAAGGAATTTTTACGGATATTTTTGAGCTAGGTGCGTACTTCTTCACACAGACCTTCCTAGATTTCACCTGCTATTTAAGCCAGGTCTTCAGGAAAACCAAAGTACATCCGCAGAAACACTGTAGGCTAGTGCAAAATTCAATTTAATTCTTAGCTTAATGCCAACAGGGTGATAAAAAATCCTGCATTTTCTGCTCCCTTCTTTCTTGCTGTTTTTGAAAAAGCTGCCACTGACAAAAATGATGCCAAGTAGCTCCTGCCTATTGTGCTGCTTAGAACTGTTCTCAAGGGAGGAGAGGTTACTCCAGCTGCAGCTTTATATCAGCACCACTGTTCAGTTCAGACGAATGTCGAATGTCGTGTGCCAGCAAGGTATGGCCCCAGGCCACCCTGTACAGCCATGAAAGCTCAGCTCCTGCTGCCAGGCATCTTTATCAGCATCACAAACTCTCCAAGCAAAGGTGGATGTAAAGAAACCTCCCCAATGTCTAACTTTTGCTCCCAACATTTGTTCTGGTGTCAATGAGGACTTTGAGATTAGCTGCCTGTTTATTTGTTTTCGATCCTGGGATGCTGTGTGATCTTTTTTAAGCCTGGAGATGCAAAATGCAGCTTTGTCTTCAACAGTTTGTGTGAGTGGCAGTGACTGATGCCTTTTGGAAAAGCACCCCAGGGGCCAGGAGATGTGTGTAGCCGAGTGTTTGTCTGGGTATTGGTTAGCAGCATTTGTACCGAGCCAATTTCTATTATTCCATATGTCAGGAAGAACATTTGCACTTCCAGGCCACTAGATGATGATGGTACTGTAATTACAGCTGCATCTTAATTAACATTCCCACATGAATAAAACATTAGCATGATTATTTCTGGCTTTTAGCTAGTGGACTGTGGTCTCATCTTATTATAGCTACTTTCTTAACCAAACCACACACTCCAACAAATGAAGAAGAGAAATAAACATAGAGCATCACTACACTCTTTTAAAATTTGGAGTTGGTTAAATAATAAAGTATCTTTGAAAACCATATTGCTGGCAGAAATGTGCCTTTAATAGGAGATCTGTGAGTTTTAAACCTTCAGTTCATGTCTGTGCTAGCTCTGGAAAGGTTTGATATGCTTGCAGCTGAGGACTGCAGATTGCAAATGTTGTGCAATTATATCTTTTCCACACCGAAACCCGATTTGCACATGCAAATCTTAGCATTTTGTATTTACACAAAAACTTAAGGCTGCAGAAAGAATGTCTTCGTAAGAGCTTGGATTCCCAAATGGTATAAAGTGAAATTGAGGCTCTGTTTGTGATGTGCTTGAGGTATAGAGTTTGCCTTTCATCTGGGTTGCTGCCTTGCATTCCTCACGCTGTGGGCTGGACCTGCAACAACCCATGAGGGCCTCAGGATTCAAAAACCTTCTCAGTTGTGTCTGCACTGGAGCCAAGATGTGACTACAGCTCAGAGACACATATCTGAGGTAGCTTTACATGGCATAGACCAAGTGCTGCCAGCGATGTGGCTACCACAGTGTGCAGGTGGGTACGAGCTGCAGAAAGCCTCAGCCTGTGGAAATACAGAAGTTGCCTAAGACTGGTGTTGTGAATATCTGTGTTTTAGACCCAAATGGCTTCAGAAAGTCTGCTCTTTCTGTAATCGTAGAAACCTAGAACGGTTTGGGTTGGTAAGGACCTTAAAGATTATCTTGATCCAAACCCCCCTGCCATTGGCAGGATCTGGACCCGGTTGCTCAAAAGCTCATCCAACCTGGACGTGAACACTTCCAGCTGTTCAAGCCCAATTATCTTAGATTGTCTAATCTTGCCTTTCTCAGCAGCATTAGTAGAGGGAAGAAGGATATTTGTTGGTTTGTGTGTTAGCGGCACTCGTGTTAGTTGAACTAATAATTCCTGTGATTTCAGACTTGGTGAAAATAGAGGTACAAAACAAGGGTGACCATTACTGGCTCTCTGTGAAACCTCACAACGGCACCACCGTCCCTTCTCTAATGACTTTTTAATATTTAGCTTGTCTGGTTTTAGTGGCCCTCTTTAAGTCCCTTTTCATCAATAAGAACTTTTGAGTCCTTTCACCTGTTTCAGCTGAATCTGATGGGGTCACAAAGTTCTTGAAGCTACCAGGTTCTTAGATGTTTTATAAAAACCAATGTTTCTGTAGAAAAGAAGGAGAGATAGAAACTTCATCATCTTCACATCAGAGAGGAAGTTGGCAGCATGAATACAGTTCTACTGCACACTAAGGAATCCTCATCTGAGAGAAAAAGATAGGCTGGGATTGCTTTAAACACCATAAAGGCATTAGCCAGAGTTGAGCTTCTCTTAGATACACTTGTCAGCTGATGATCAGACACCAGAAAACCATGTTCCGTTGCTCATGAAACTTCTCTGATAATTTAAGAAAGGTGAACTGCAGACTCCAGCCCAGTACATTTGTGTAATGTGTTGGTAACAAGGGGCTTTGCCATTTGTTTGTGAAGCCTCAGGATGTGAGCAAGAGCACTGCCACTGTCAGGATCTTTCATCATGAGTTTCTGTCAGGGCTGAATGTTATAGAGAGTGCAGGCTTTGAAATCTGTTTATAATGATAGGTTACAAGCTAGTACCGTAAAGGATGTGAATAGACAACCCAAGTTTGAGTCATAATAAAAATAGTAGGTAGCTACACATACTCATTTTAGCTATTGCAGTGATAATCTTCCAGGGGACACATGGTTGTGGCCACATTTTGCTGACTGGTTTGGCTTCTTCTTGAAGGCTCGGGGCTGGGTTGATTTGGCAATTGTGTGAGCAAACTAAAGCTACAGCTTCTTTTTATAGCAGTCTCGATTTAGACCTACACACCAGCCTAGGTGACATAGATGGCAAGCCCCAGCAACTCATCAAATGCTACAAAGAAGGGACCAGTGAGTCTGTCTTGAAGGATTCAGCTGTTTCCATCATTTAATTGTTCATGTCTGGTATGACATAGGCATCTTCCCATTGTGTGCAATGCAAATTAGGCATCTAACATGCTGTAGAGCATCTGAGCTCTAGCCTTAAACTTCTGCTTTATGCAAGAATTTCTATTAGCTTTTCAGGATCAATGGTAACAGAAAAGTAAATGGAAACAAAGGGTACAAATACAAGATAAGTTTGTTTGAATTTTAGTGTGTTTTCTCAGTTCACACTTAGACTCCCACTTAAATGTGGATTGTCAAAGATCTTCTCTTCAGTGCTCCTGTAACCCTAGTTACCATAATGTGACTTCAGAGTGCACTTTCTTTGTCATGGATATATAACTTAATTTGGTAAGAATGGAGAAAAAAGAAAAATGACAGCAAGTAATTTCTGATCTAGGTTTGAAGGTAGGAAATGTTTCAGTTCACTGTGGCACTGCTTGCTCAAGAGTCACCCCAAAATTAAAATACAATGTTGCTTTCAGTGGTTCATTCTTTTTCTTTCCATTTTAACCTTTTCCCCAGTCTAAGGTCCTATTCTGCATGCCCCAAAAGAGGAAGATTTACCTGTGACTTACAAGTATTGGGTTATCTGTACTCTGAGAAACCTGAGCTAGTACAAGTTTTGCTTTGACAAAACAAGATATTCATCTTGCAGGTCCCCACCTCCCTGTCTACCATTCTTTCCATCACAAGGCACCAAGATTTATAACAGTGGAATTGCTCACCTATTCCAAATACCTCCTTTGGCTTGTAAACTTCGTGTGTGAAGTAGCCAGGGAAAGTTTTGCAGGGTAAAAGGTGACATTTCAGGTTTAGAAGACATTTCTTACAGTGTATAACCACACGCAATGGGAATGGTGTTCACCTCCGTCTCAAACATCAGGAACAACCCATAAGTAGCAAAGGATTGAGTTGTGCAGTCTTTCCATGGGAAGTTGCAAATGTCAAACAGGTTAAGTGAACTGAAAAGCAAATTGGCATATTCATGGAGGGCGAGCCTGTCAAGGCCAGTAAATGCATTGCTACAGAAGCAGTCTCTGAGACTAGAAGTACCCACCTGCAAACTGCTGTTCCCTGGGAAGGTACCAAGGGGACAGATTTGCACTGTACTCGTCTGTTTTTGTAGTGTTTCCTAAGCAGCTGCACCTAGATTCTGTTAGCAAGTGGATGAATTTTGGTCTGGGATTGCATGGGTTCTCTGCTGATTCTTCATTTGTGCCCAGAGGGCAGACCTGTGGTCCGAAATAGACAAGTGAGCCCAGAATCGATTTTTTCAGAGCACATCTAAATACTTTATAATTTAGGTCACCCATTCTATAATTCTTATGTTTTCTGCTCAGTAATTCAGCAATTTCCACCTCTGCAATCTTGTGATGGAGACTCATTCTTCATTGAATTCACTGTTTATTTCAAATGCTTTTTGACACCCCAGGATGTTCTGTTCAACTTCACTTTAAAGTCAGTGTTTCTCAAATCTGAACAGGAAACTGGACCAAGATAGAGATTATACCTGCGTCTCCCTCCCACACTGAAACCTGGATCCTGACTCAAATGTCACGATTGGCCTTTATCCTCATCATGAGTTTAAGTCTCAACATCATCTGTGCTATTGTCTCCCATCAGCCTCTGAAATGTGATTCTGAAATTTTCAGCTTGGGTAACTTTTAGCTAAACCACAGAAAAGGCAAATGAGTGTAAATTAAAGTCATCTTGACTCACCTTTTGCCCATTTCCTGGTACTGTGGCTTTAGGGTTTTCTCCACTAAGTTATATGTCCAGCCAGCAAGTATATGAACAGTCATGTTCAAGAGCAGCTGGCCCGTGCTAAGACTGAATCCCATCAGTCCACGGGCAACTCAAAGCTTGGTGTCTGGTAAATATTCTCTATTATATACAAACATGATTTTTCCTGACTTCCCATTCCGTTGGGGGAAAAGTCTAACTCTGCAGAGGCTAAAAATGCAAGTTATAGAGGTACTGTTCGCAGGATGGTAGCTTTGGTCACACAAGAGCTTTCTTCCATGGTAGCTGTTTCTTGTCTTTTTTCCTTTTCTAAAAAAAGGAAACAACAAAACCACATTGGCTACAACAGCAGAAAAAATGCCCTCACGTTAAAAACCCTTGGATTAACCTCCTGAGAGACTGACAGAAGAAGCTGTCCTCGCTCTCCCTTAAATTATATGCTTGTGCTCCCCTGCTGCTATGATAAAATAAAATGAAAAAGAATCTTCTCAATTTCTCTTTCACCAGTGTGTTAAGATATTCTCAGGTCAGCCCTGATGGTGGGGTAGCAGATGACTAATAGCTGTGTTTTTTAATTAAATGTTATCAGAAGAGGATGATAGATTAGCTCCACTACCCCCTGCATTTCCCAGAACATTTCAAAATTACTTTTTGAAAAATGGACTTAAAAAGAAAACAGAGGTAGGCGATGGTGGGGGGAAGCATGAAAACAATTATGGGAATTCCTTGTCCTTCTTGCTGGACTCAAACAAAAGCTTTCTGTCTCTCAGAGAAGGAAAAGCTTATTTATTTGTTACAATTAACAGTGGAGGCTTGACTCGTACCTGGTTGGGGGATCTGCAGCAGAGCTAGAACTCACCTTCATAGGTCTCTGGTTTACTGCAGGCATTTCTACCACCACAGGAGAGTTTTTCTTCTATTAACTATCTCCCTGCAGTGGTTTTACTGGTGTAAATGGGTTCGGTTGTTGCAAATGACTGGACTCACCTGGCAGCAAAGTGAAAGGGAGCTTGCTCATAGGTTTTATCCTGCACCGCTTTGAAAGAGGACAGACGTGTTAACTCCAGATGTCCAATGAAGGGTAGCTGCACGTTCCTTTCTGCTTCAGATGAACACTGAGTATTTTGAAGGGATGATGAGCGGGATTCATCTCAATAGCCCTCACATGTGCAATGCTGCACCCAGACCTGGGCTAACTGTCCAGACTTTCTGTACTGGCAACAGGGAGAAAAATATCATTCTGGACACAGGGGGTTCATACTCAAGCCCAAAAGCTCTGCATGTGCCACAGCTATAAAGCTCAAAAATTACACCACTTACAAGACCTGGGCATGGTGTGATAAATGTGTTACTATTCACATGTACCTGCACAAGGAACTTAAAGAACTGCTTTCTTTACTTTCAGAGGTGGTGGTCACGTACTAGAGGCAAACCATTGCCTATTTTATTTTGCATCTCCAGTAAAAGGGCAGCAAATAAAACCTATCAGCTCCTCTCCCACTTTCTCTCAGGAAATTATGTAAATTATTATGCCTCAAAGAATAAGCACTTTGCCTATGCGTGAGAAGAGATGTTATCTGCGTTTCTCACCTTACAAAAAAAAGCATTGTTTCCAAAGGAGAGCTGTGGGCATTTGTGGTATTTAGAGATACAACACCTGAAAATGATAAAACATGGAAAACTGAGTGAGTCCCACATTTCTACTGCTGAGACATTTACTAGGAGTGGGTGGGGGAGCATCTGAGATGATGATAAGTAAAAAAATCTCTTTGTTATCCAGCAGTACCTTATAATTGAAGGCTGCAGTTCTGCCTTTACATGAAATAAGGGCTCAGAGTCTGAAATTGTTCTTCAGGCAGGCACCAAAATCAAGTATCTCAGTGCAATTGACAGGGTCGTTATTTTCTGTTGAAAGACCCCCAGTCCTCTCAACTCTGCTCAGTGCTTTGTTATTGCTATCAGTCAGAGCACTCACACCATGAAGAAAGACACAATGTCTAGACCCTCCTTCACCTTGAATAAACAGCCCAAGAACA
Source organism: Phaenicophaeus curvirostris (assembly GCF_032191515.1). NCBI lineage: Eukaryota > Metazoa > Chordata > Aves > Cuculiformes > Cuculidae > Phaenicophaeus > Phaenicophaeus curvirostris. Next base: position 70,164,447 of record NC_091395.1, on the reverse strand, counting down.
TTTTCATCAGAAAATAAAGGCTCTTAAAGTGACTAAAGCCTTTCAAGAGGGTTGGTTTTAGATTGGTTCTTCTTGCTGCAGGAGGTTAAATGCTTCACATTTTAAGATAACATTTTAAGTCCCTGAGTGCAGTTCTGGATGCTGCCCAGAATGAATAAATGGTGGGAATAGGGACGCAATCTACAAATAAACTGAACATGTTTTTAACTTTTATCATCATTGTTATTTTCATTAGTCAAGGTTTTGGCCCCCAGAAGCTGGGGTATTTGTACTGAAAAAGACACAAATAGCCTGTAGGCAAACTGTAAATGTAAGAGACTGGAAAACTGAGTTGGTGCACAGATGGATGATTATTTGTTAACACAAATGTATTTCTATTTCTTCCTTTCCACCAAAAAGGTGTGACATTGCTTAAAGACAGAAGAATCTTCCTTATCTTTACCTTTTTTCTGCTGCACATCTAATTTTCTGAGATTCCTTCATATTTGGATACAACAGGAACATTGCTTATAACACATGCTATTTCAAAGCAGCAGAGTCCTGGCTATTGACATTAAAATGCTGACTTTTCAGATGCCTTGTTGCAAGCTGATACCTGTTGCAAAGCCCGAGCTGAAGAACAAACACTAAGGAAATCCTGCTTATGTACAGTAATGGGGTTTTCTCTGCCAGCTATATACTTTCTGTCCAAGGAAACACAAGTGGGGTGTAGTTCTCCTGCAGATGATGCTTAATTCCTAGGGCCATTTAGAGCTTGAGATTTTATTAAAAATAGAAGAATCTAGGAGCTGGGAGTTCCTTGATTTTTTTTTCTCCTGCACTGAATACATTTTGAGCACATCAAAATGCCACTTCAGGAGTGAAAGCAAAGAAAAATTCTGCTACGTTGCTGGAAAAGAACGTGCGTCAGAATTTACCTACTTTGCATTAAGGATGGTGACACAAACAAAAGGGCCTTATGTGCCTGTCACGGTGCCCTGTGGCCAGTGACAGTAAAAAGAATATTTCTGTATCAATTTATCACTCTGGTACACACAGGGCTAACTATTTTCCAGAAGCTGGCTACTGAGCCTCATATAGCTGATGGAGCTTAAAACTGTTATGAAAGAAATACAGTTGCTTTCTTGATGTGATGTATTTGGCCTCATGAAAGGGCATTCTGTTTAGGTAGTGCATGGAAATCCTAGAAAGTGCCTACGGACACAGATATGATCCCTGGGGGAAGGCAGGAAACTTGAGCGGAGAAAGCAGCGTAAATCACAGGACTTAATGTACAGCTCATAAATCCAGGGTTTGTATGGAGGTCTGATAAGGTAGGATGATGTCTGAGTACTTTTACTTCACATAACATAGTATGTGGCATTTGCATCCATACCACAGTGAAATGAGCTGAGATTTGTGTCTCATTTTTTTACTTCTACGCACCACGGGTGGGTTAGACTCTGATCTTAGTTATATTGGTGTGAATAGAGAAAAGACCTTGGTTTCACAGGATTGACTCCAAATATAAAATCTTATATTTGGGATGTGGATTAGACTCTGTTCCAGTTCTAAATTATGCTCATTTGACATGAGATAATAACATCAACCTGTGAATTTGTAAGTCAAGCATTTTGTTTGCTACTCAGTAATACGTATGTATACACATGAATCCTTATTTCATATTTGCATATTGTATTTTTGCATATTTTGAAGGCAAAATTGGAGATACTTGAAGAAGTTTTCAAGTGCCTTGGTCTGTCTGAGAGGAAAGTTTCTAAAGGATGACTGGATGCTGCTTAAATAATAAGAGTCTAATAGCCATGTAAACCCAGGTATTCACAAGCAGCCTATGCATAACTCCTTGGCATTTAGGCACTGAATTTCCTTTATAAATGGCAACATTTGTAACGTGGTTTTGGCTCTGCCAGTTGAAATGAACATACTCCCATTAATTTTTTAAGTAAGCCCTCCTAGATATCTTCTTTCCCTCTAAGAGTCAAACCATAGACAAGAGATGAATGAAGGACAAGACCGATATCATCCTATTTTCTGCAGTTTAAGGGTTGTTTTAAGGAAAAATCTCCCTGCTCAAGTTAAGGTGCATCCCTGCTATGCACTGAAAGGAAAGGGAGTTGCTATGTGCCTCCTTTTCCTCTCCCTAAGTGGCAAAAATCCATTTTTGTCTTGGTTCTCAGCATTTCCGATGGTGACTCAGAGTGCATTGTGATTGGTATCATCCCTGTAGATACCCCAAACACAGAGATCCCAGCAGCTTCTAGGGCTTTGGGTTCAGGCCCTCCTGTGTGGTTTGTCTTCTCCTACACACGCGCAGAGGAGCTCATGGACACTTCCCTGGCACATTACAATTCCAGCAGTTGTAGATGTTAATCCATCCAATAAAGCTATACAGGTATGCAGGGAGCCTGCTGTTATTTAGTCATGTAAATTATGAGAAAGTCCGTGTTCCCCTAAGACTTGTTCGTGACTTGCATCAATGTGTGTCAATAGATTTTTGCCCTGGGGTCTACACATGGTAAAAATATTCTAGCCGACATGGTGCACGATAGACAAGTAATGAAATATCCTACTTTCTTCATTATACCTTCCTGCTCAGGCATTCGCAGAATTATCAAATAATCCTTCTAAATTAAATTTCTCTTTCCTTTTATAGACCCAACATGAATGTCTATGCTTTGAGGACATAACTGAAAGAATGGCTACAAGGCTAATTGATTTTCCTTATCTATTTTAACTTGTTAGCTATAGAAGGCAGTAGATGCTTTCTTCTTTTTCAGTACAATTAGCAGTAGCATATATTTGCTGCATAGTAAATTATTCCCACAGATGAAGATGATAGTTCCATAATGACGCATGCTTCTGAGAAAAGCGTCTTTCTTTTAACAGGCATAGGCTGTTGGATGAGAAATAATTGTTTCCTTTAATCTGTCTCAGACAGACCCAACGAAGTTACCAACATGGATACAATTCTCTGTGTTTTCAATAACCATTGCCATGACCTCTTCTCATTGTAGCATCCAGTGTTTCACTTGCAGTTTCGGCGAAGGAAATGATAAGGGATGTTAGCCTGGAAAAATTTTAGTCTATTTACTGGTCACTGTAAAGTTGTTCCTATCTCCTGCAGCAAGCTGTTGTGTAAAGTTTTGTGTCTTAATCTACAGAATTAGTCCTCCAAAGAAAACTCACTCCAAAGCGTGGCTCTAGCTGCTGCACAGTACTCTGTAGAGAAGAGGAAACTATATAACACATCTGGAAATGTGTGCTGTTCATGACTGCTTCTGCCCTGTGTCTAGAATCTTAAAATAATCTTTTGTTTAAAAAAAAATACAACAAATATTTGAATCCCTGTGGCTCTCACTTTGCCCTGGTTGCTGAAAGATCCTGACGAAGCCATTGGAGGATCAATATACTGAAGAAACATAATGTCATCTCATATTCCACACTGAAAAAGGAAAGATGCTTGTTCATATGCTGTCTGAATGCTAAAAGTCTGATCAAATTCCTGGAAAACAGTAGCAAATATCTGTACTAGCAGAAAACCATCATTTCACAAACACTTGGTGCCAGTTCACAGTGAGCAGTGAGATGTGAGTGTCAGCATTGTTCCAGAAAGCCAGGCATCAGCGTGGGATATTACAGCTTCATGAAATCAAAGACAACACAAATCAAGAAAGAGAAAAGAGCCAAAAGGGTGTGTGTGTGACCCCCTATTCAGGAAAAGACCTCTTCTCTTTGAGAGGAAGAGTTATTTGCATCCTTGTGTCAGGGTGTTCATACTGAGCACTAGAGACATCAGAGGAAGGACATGGACACAACAGTGGGGCTGTAGATACAGAAATCCAGTCTCTCCCTGATGTCACTCCCTTTTTATGGTGTTAGAACCTTAGCTGAGGGCACCTTATTTGCTGCCTGCTCTGCTTGCTGCTTATTTCTGCTTGCTGGCTAGCTCTCCCTTGGCTCCCCAGCATCGTTTATGTCTCAGCATGGTAGGAACTGCCCACTAGCAGCCCTCTGCTAAATAGAGGAAACACTGAGCAGTTTTTCCCACTCTCCAGTATGTAGAAGGTATGACAAATTTCCCACTTTCTCTATTCCACCCAATGGTCTCCAAGGCCTTATCTTAGGGTTTTGGCCCAGGTTCCCTACACTGTTGCAGTTATAAACTTCTCAGGTCTCTGTGATATACTTGATTTTCTTTGTTAGGAGAAATGCTTCTCCAACACAATGAAACAACATCTGTAAAATAGATTTCAGGCTTCCCCAGGGTCTCTTTTATTTATTTCCAATTTCTCCACTATGGTGATCTTACTTTTGGACTCGCTTTCTCTTGGGAATTATTTAGAGATATAGAGGCATCTCCATTCTCTTTCACAAATTTTAAAAAGTTTAAATCATCATTTGTTGCTAGGAACAAGAATTGTTTTCTTTGCCTAATGACAGGCCAGAATCAACTGATCTTCAGGTTGCTGGCATTTCAGAGTCTTTAGAAATCATTGTGAAAACATTTTTGGTAATGCTGTGTACAGAACGCTGCAGTCCCACCACGTGGTGGAGACAAGGCTGGCTCTGTCAGTGCCCTCAGTCCAAGATGATGGATCATGCAGTGCATCAAACAGTCCAGAGTTGTCCTTAAGTTTGAAATAAACCAGGGAAATGCTAAGAAATGTAATGCAAAGGAGCAATGCCCTACAAGAGATCTCACGGGTGGTTACCAGAAGAAGCCCAGAGAGAGGATGTGTTGTGTGGGATCTGTGCATCTTTTTTGCACAGTGGTGGCACCGACTGATGACTCCTCTGATGGGGCCTGAATCCTCCCTGGAGTTCTGGATAGTTGCATTTGGAGCATCAATCTTTATTTATTTTGGGGGTTTTCTTCTCTTTCTCTCCTCCTGCTTGCAGAGGTGCTAAGTAGTAAAATGACAGTGAGGAAGGGGAGAAATCACATCTTGGCATTTCTCAGTGAAAGTTTGCCAGACATTTAATAAACTGTTTTATGCTGAAAACATTTGAAGAATGACTCTCCAAACAGTGATAGTACTTAATCGTTAAGCTTTCAAACAGCCTGGCCTGACAGCCTTAACCTTTGCACTGTGCAAGTGAAAACAGAAGGCGTAAGTTAAACCCCTTCCTGCAGTAACTCCAGTGGACTGTGTAGCAGATTACACCAGGTATAAATTCACCCCCTGGCATTTGGTTCATTTCTAACACCAAGTCATCGTGGCTTATTTTGAACCCCAATGCCTGATATAAGTCTCCCAATAGAGTTAATTATTCAGGTCTTTATAATAATCCATTGACCAGTCAACCCACAAAACATTTTGTCACAGTAGCAGTCTAAATGTTCAGTTAGAAGACCAATTAATCAATCTGGCATTTAAAAAATATAAAACCACATTTTATAATAATGTAAAACATCAACTTATTAATTTTAGTTGCATTTGGCAAACACAGACATGTACACACAGTATCTCTCTAGAGCTTGATTTATTACATTTAAAACTGAATGGCTTTGGAAATCAATTTTATTAGACTTCATTATTTTAATACATAAAATAAAGTGAAAGCATTACTTAGTAATGGCTTTTAAATTCTAGATAAATATACCTAAAGGGAAAATACAGAAATCCTGGTGCATTGTATATTGTTCGGTTTTTTTGCATGGACCAACTTAGTAAACTGGAAAAAGAAATTATGTAAATGAAGAAGTGTATAGAGAGATGAAGTTTGTAGGTATTACCAGTTGTCCAGAGTGCACAGGAATGAATGGAAATCATTCCACTGTCCCCAGCGTGCTGTGGATCAGAAAATATAAATATGTGGCATCTGTCTCGTTTAACAATAACAATAACAACTGAAAGAGAAAATGAATGGGGGGTTGTCTTTCAAGAGACAAGAGCAAATCCCTTCTTTATTTGCAGATGTTTCCCCATCTGAACTATATGGAGCGGAGGAAGGGATGGATTACAAATTAATGAAAGAGAGAGAACGGTGTCGCAGCACTGAGAAACTCAGCCACAAGCAATTCCCAGAAGTGTGTGATGGGATCTCTCTCCACCTGTGTAACAGGGATGCCAAAAAGCAGAGAATTGTTTGGGGTTTATAGCAGTGAGGTGGCCAGTAGTTTACATCAGAGCAGTCACAGTGCAGCTTGGTGGGGCAACAAGTGGAGGTCACCGAGTCCAGATCCGTGCATGGCCCTCACTGGTAAGCTCTTTCAAGACAACGAGCACAGGCTGGGGCTTGAGGTGCCAAGATGTGCTGGGCCATACCCTGCAGCTCCTGCCTTTGGCCCTTTGCTCGCCCTCTCCCTGTCTCAGCTTCCTCTGCTGGGGAGCAAGGAATCCACTATGGCTAGAAATTGCTTACCAGTAGAGTTGTTAATCTGAGGAATTACTTTCCCCAGAAAGATTTACTGCCTTTTTCTGGCATATTAATTAGAAATAAAAAATAAACAAAATATTCTCCATATTTAAAAACTTTGAAAATACACAGAACACGTGTTTACACATGTACATACATATATATGTATGTATATATATATACACATTTTCCTTGCAAAAGATAACTACTTAGAATGAAATGAATGTTTTCTATGACTATTCTTTACCTCCAAAGGAGACAAATCCTTTCACAGGAAATTTTTAAGTACTCTTAGTTGTAAGGTACACTTGCTTTTGAGATCTGAGGCTGATAACTTATAACTGACACTAGGGGGATGTGGCTTGGGAGCGAAGTCAGAGGGAATGCAGGACACAGTTTGGTGCTGAAAGAGACACAGCAGCCAGTGGCAGGGTATAAGGAAAGATGAAAAATCAAAAAGTGATTATGGATTTACCAATGAAATTCAGAACATTAACCTTTCCTGATAAGAAATTTCAGTGTAAGAAGGATCTTGACAGGCACAAACAGGGACTATTTTGGTCCACCTCATGATACTTTATTTTAAAAGCAGCATTTGAAGAGGTTGACCTGCTTTTGCCTGCATCCTCATCAGGCTCTGAGTGCTGAGCTCTGCAGGAGGGTTTGGACTTTTGGTCAAGAACAATGCTAGTGATTTGCCCCAAGAAACAGGGCTGTGGGTGCTTGAAACCAAAGCCTCAGTGAAACCTAGACTCCATTCTTCCCCCAGTAGGTCAGGCAGCCTCCCTGTGTACCACCAAAATTGTGTGTGTTTAACACTGAGAGAGCTCTCTGTTTCCTTCCTTTCCACTAAACCTCCTTACTTTGCTACAGGTTCAGCTTCTAAAAATGTGGACTGTTTTTTTCAGGGGTTCTCCCTCTCGTACAAGATTCCTCCTTTGTTTTTTTGGTTTTCTTTTTTTTTGAGAAGGCATAATCTCAGGACCTCATGTGAACTCTCTTGTGCTAAGACATTAATCTACATTGCATAATGTTTCGGAGCAAACAGTTCTGGAGTGAAAGAGAGCTCTCCTCATCTGTATTTTACTCACTTTGCTCCTCCCAGCAAACAGAGATGACATTTTTGTGCACAATAGGCCAACACAAGGAATAAAGGGGTTCGCTCTTGGAGAGTTTTTATGTTTGCAAAGTTCTACGATTTAATAAAATGAAGACAAGTCCAGCTGGGATTAAAATGCCAAGCGACATGCCAAATGGCTTGTTAGCTAATCAATTGATGCTTGTTCCAGCATCAGTCTCTCTGGAATGGGGTCAGAGGATGGAGAAACTAGAGAAAAATAAGTTTCCAGCTAGGATTTATTAAACTTATTCCTTGTTTACATTAACCGTTGTATTTTATTTTGATCCCAGCTCCCTTCCCAATATTTGTAGCTGCTGCCTACGATGCTGGCTGGTGCTGCTTAAACTCAAGAGATGATAGCTGGATGAAGTCATGTGGCATTATAATTGGTCTGATGCTGGTGGACCCCTAGTCCTGGAAACTGCCTTAACCAGACCTCTCTAGATATGGCCCTAGATGGTAGTTATGTTACCCTAAGGGTGGGACTCTTTCCCAGTTAAGATGACTCCTCTCCAAGAAAGAGGCTCCTAGTGTCCCACATCTGAGAAAGGGCCTTTTGGCACCAGGAGCAGCCCAGGACTGTCAGGAGACACAAAGCTGACTGGGAAGAGAAGGGAAAGGGCAAGTCTGACATATATGGCACAACCACTGCTTCTTGCACAGAATCACAGAATCACTAGGTTGGAAAAGACCTACAGGATCATTGAGTCCAACCATTCCTATCAACAACTAAACCATGCCCCTCAGCACCTCATCCACCTCTCTTAAAAATCTTGAGGGATGGTGACTCAACCACCTCCCTGGGCAGCCTGTTCCAGTGCCCAATGACCCAAACAACATCCCTCCAGTGAGAGCAGGAGCAGAAGATTCAGCTCTCTAACTCTTCTATTTCACTTTTATCCTTTTCTTTTCTCACCTTATGAGAGGGTCATAAGAGAGGATCTTGTCATCCATGGTTTGACTAACTTTGCATCTAGAGCTGAGAAAACTTCAGCATGTCCCATTAAGCACAGGATATTGGAGATAGCTTGAGCTTGCTGGCAGTGGCTCTGGGATTTAGGTCCCTCACTTTTTGTTTAGTCTTGTCTTGCCTTCAGCACCTGATTGCAAGCTTGACCATCCATTGTTCCTTTCCCTCAAAAGCTGCTACGAACCATTCCCTGTACAAAACTGGCAGCATATGAGAATTGCAGGTGGAAAGAAGGACTTACTTGAAAAAAATCAGTGTCTTTTGATACGGACAAATGTGCTACAAGGATATAAATCCAAACAGAATTTCCTGTCCCAGTATATTTTAAACCCATTCTTCTTCTGAAGGGCAGAATGATTCCAGAAGAACACCTCTCTGTTGTCTAAGACTGTCACACAGCATGGCCAGGACATATCCTCCAGAGCACACATGTGCCAAACACACCCAGACCAGGTCTATTTGAAACACTTCTGTGGCCAGAAACCAAACAGAAGGTACCATATTCCTAGCTGCTTTAGACACCAAGTTTTTCAGAATGTGACTATGTTCATATTACCAAAAAAAAAAAAAAAAAAGAAGTGTGGTTAATTTTCCGTAATCCTGAAGCCAAGACGGATAGATAGGTTTCCATCCATGCTGCTTAACTCTGACTATACTGCTCTGGCCTTGGTTCTCCTCTAAATGCCATGTAGTCCTATGTCGTATAGCTCCTTTCTGTGAGTTTCCATCTCATGGTGTCCAAATGCATATGAAGGCTGAGCTGAGGCCGTAACAGTAGTGTTGTTTATAGTGTGATACTGAGATAGTGGGATCCAAGCCCTGGAGTATAACACGAGAGTTTATTTGAGGAAATAAAATGTGCTTGGAAGACTCTCCCAGGCAGTGGAGTCTAAACCTGGTGCCTTTGCATTCCTAACATCCTTAGATCCTGCATTCCTTAGATCCAGTGATCTAAGTGGACTTAGGTTGGACTCGATGATCCGGTGGGTCTCTTCCAACCTGGTTATTCTGTGATTCTGTGAAGTGTCCCCAGAACCAAGGTTGGTCCACACTGAGCCAGGGAGCCTACTAACCATGAAGCCACGTGGCTTATCAGTGGTCTAGGGCCTGAGTTCATCCCACAACGCTGTATTATTTAGCACTCTGTGTATAGTCCTCGATCAATTTGGATTTATGTAGGAAACCTGTGGCAGAGCTAGGACATAAGCCTCGTTCTCTGGAGCCCTAAGAGTGTACACCATTTCCTTAATCTGGTTTATTTGATCAGATTCTGCCTTTTCTGTTGCATGGAGATACATTTCCATGGTCCTGGGATGGAAATAGCAATTGCTCCACTGTTGGGAGGAGGTAAGGAAAACCTCTGGGAGAGGGAAAGGGGAGGTCAGGCTGCCCTGGGCCATGTTTGACCACTGCCTAGGTTTCCTCCTGCTGAAACTGGCCTTTGCCAGTTGAAACTTTGTTTGCAGCACAGCCCATGGAAAGCTTGCCTGAGTCCAGGTGATTATTACATTTGGCTGGGTACAAGTAAACAAGAATGTTCAGGGGATTGCAGGTGGTCTTCTCTCAAAAAACCCTATTTGTCATTGCCGGGCCAGTGCCTCCCTTGGAAAAAAAATCCTTGTCCATTTTGAGATCTTCCCTCTGCCTGTGTAACCCCAAAGAACTGAAATTCGACCCTCCTGAATTCTGCAAAAGCCCCAGCCCATGAGCTGAAATTAGTCTGGTTGCAAAATACAGCCCTAGACTTGAATTCTCTTAAAGCTCTGTGGATTCAATGCTGGGAATTTGCTTCTACCCATGCCAGAGGTAAAGGGATTAGCTCTGAAGCTCTGATCCCACTCCACACTCTTCCCAAAGCTCAGGGAAGCCTGGGCTCCTGGGCTGAAGTTCAGGCCGCTGCAGCTGAAAGTGTTTAAATAGGAATGTCCATCACTCCGTGTGAATAAAAGGAAAGTGGCCCTTTTAAAAGAGTGCGACGACTTGATGAAAATGCTGCTTTGTCATATCTGTTTCATAAAAATTTGCCCCCTCTGGGCCAATCCGGCTTGATGTCAACGGTGAACGCCAACCACAGCCTTGTCTCAGTGAGCGCCGCACAAAACCTTAATTTCACAGCCTTCAAACAACAGTGAAAAATCACCAGGAACTTTCTTGTGGCTCTAGGATCTCCCTAGCAACCACAGGCCAAGCATACTGTAATTCAATTTATGCCTTGAACTCCTTCAGGAGTCTCTTCTTTAAAATCTGTCACAGTCAACATGCCTTGGGAAACTATTATAAGCGCATGAACCTCTGACCAGCCAGAGAAAGTAAGCGCTAGTATAAATCTCGTAAGCATGTTTGGTCTGTTTTTATGTTGGGCGCATGGTACATTTAACATTCAGCCCGTATCCTCATCTCTTTTCTGCTTGGGAAATGCACCCTGCATCTGTCATACTGTCTGCGCTGAAACCGGGCTACCAGCCCCAAAAAGAGGCGCAGGGGAAATGCCTCCGCTCAGCCAGAAGAATTGCTTTATGTGGAAATGCACTGACATGGCCCTCGGCTCATTGGGAGACCGGGGTGTCATGGGAAAGATAAGCAGGAGTGACCTGGCAGGTTTGTGAATGTCTCAATCCAGGACTGAAGTGGGTTTAACAAAAGAGTGAAAGCTTAGCAGGAAAACACAAATGATAATGAACTGCTCGCTGTGTTTAAATAGCCATACCCAAATAGTTCTGCAGCGAACATTGTCAAGTAACTTGAGTCAAAGTGAGGTTTATAGACCTGTAATTTTCAGGGCTGTTTGCTCAGAAGCCCTCTGTAAGCATCTTGAAAAAATTACTGCCTTTTTAAAATCAGCCATATGAAACTATGTCTTATAAATAGGATCTCTCTCTGTGCATTAGTTCCATGTCTTAAGCGTGGTCAAAAAGAGAAAGGACAAGATTTTAATGCGTAATGCTTGACTGGAAACTTGTTGGCATTGCAGATCTAGAGGCAGCTTCAGTCTACTATCAGTTGCGGGGGGGTTATACCCAGGGGTGTCCTTCAGGGGTGCTGAGAGCCTCCATGCACACTGACAGGTGCTCTGCACCTCTGGAGGTGACTGGCTGCTAATAATAATTTTCAAATAATTACTAACTGGCTATATTCCAACCCAATCCAAGTATTTTATCCCACGAGCCTCACCTTATCATTTCTGCTGGGATAGCAAATCTGTGCAGTGAGAGGGGATTTTCCAACGGGGTCAAAAATAGACATCATATTTCTACCCTGCTCTCTTGCTTGGCTGTGGGACAGCACCCTAAATAAAATTACGTAGTATGGTAACTCCAGGATGGACCTAGGCATTGATTATTATGGATGGTGGGTAGAAGTCGAAACTGCTGCATCGTGGGACGGCTCCAAAGGAAAATGCTGCGCTTGGCCCATGCAGCCTCTACTTCCAGAGTGGCTCCAGCTGCAGCCGTGTTGCAAGAAATGGAGCAGCAGTCAGTATATAGCAGAGTACCATGCATGGAAACCCATCTGCCCATGAAGAGGGAGGGTTTCATGCTCTGTGCAGGGCTGGATTTGACCTTGGCAGTCTTTCCTCACATTGCTTAATAGAAGCATATTTATATTTTCAGTCCTGCTGTTTGCTTTGATCTCAGGGAAGCTTTGTAATGCAGGCTGGGAACAGTATTTGGCCAGGTCGTATCTCCATCTACTGTCAGAGAACAACAGCCTGCAGCTTTTTCCAGCACTTACAGAAGTACTGAGATAAGGCCAGTTTAAAATCAATAAGGGTCTGAATCCTTGACTGTGGCTGAGTAGAGACTTGGCATCTTTCTGTGCTGGAAGAACCTGCTTTGACTCTAGTAAGGCTTACGGGGATTTGGCATTGCAAAATAAGTGGCTGTTGAAAGGCAGACAAGGCCATAAAGAAATGAAACGGCAACATGAAAAGCCATGGAGCTGGAAACTATGGAGGTACAATTTAGTGCAAAAATGCCAGAGCAAATGCCAGCTCAGGGCAAATGCAAATCTGGTTTGAGTTTTACCTTTCTGTTGACATTTGTTTTTTCCCATCTAGTTCTTCTAGAACTGCGTCATGGCCCCTTTGCTGTGTTTTTGTGTATAGTGGCTGGTACAGTGAGGGCTTAGGTGTAATAACATCCCGTCACCATTCATTATGAACACAACATCACTGCTGGAAAAAACACAGGTTCCCATGAAAGCAGGACTGTCTTTCATGCTGTTGTCTCCAATTTAAAGAATCCCTTGTTGTTCAGTCAAAGTGAGCAAACAGGTAGAGGAAAATCACACAGATCACTAATTAACCAGAGATCATTGTTGTACACCAAACAACAATATCAAGACTCATCAGCTTCAATGGAGTGGGATTGTTTAGAAAAGCATCAATTAATCAAACATTAGCAACATCCCTTTAACTGTTTGTGTCCCTAGGAGAAATCCAATCCTTATATAAGAAAGGAATAAAATACATTCCCAGAGTGGTGTAGAGGTTGTTTACTCCATAGGTGTTAAAGTGGGACTCCCTTTTATTTAAGATAAATCACGTATGGGCAGGTGCTGGGAAACTTTGTGAGCTACCCGTAGTGAAAACAGCACAGGGCTGCCAGTGCTGCCAATCCCCGTAGACGGGGGATGCCTGAGTGCTTCAGACCAAAACCTGAGACATTTGCAGAGCCAAAGGAGCAGATTATAATAGTTGCTTTGCACCAGGGGCACGTTGCTGGCTCTACATCAAGCGAGAAAAAAAAATTAAGTATAATTTATCTTTCTCTGGGGAGTTTATGGGCCAGATTTTGAGAGAATTATCTTTTTCACATCGCCTGTTCACTTGACTGTTTAAATACAATACCTGCTTGAGAACGGAACAACAGTGCTCCTTTCAGCCTTGCAGGATTTCAATTCACAGTAAGTTTATCTGACATCTCTCGTGATTAGCTGTGAACTTATCTCGAGCAAGAGAGTGGGCTGGAGAGAGAGCAAGAGTGAAGAAGATAAGCACCAGACAAAAGATGTTTGTCTCTTTCTGGGTGCTCCCTTAAACAAGCGCACTCTGTCAAGTACTGAAATACAGGGTAGTGGTTTTGCAAGAGTAAAGCATGGGATATGAAACCATTTTAACCACCAAATACCTCTTACTATTATTTATGTTCCTTGACAAAACGTATGACACAGTTAGCGGGAAACATACTGCTAGCAGGTAAGAGCCTGCTTTAAAGTGCAGCAAAAGATTCCTGGTGTTTACAAGTGAGTCTGGGTCAGAGGAGAATTGATTCCATTTCCAATTGAGTCCTGACATGTGCAGGGCTGAGAATGCAAGGTGGAGGTTTTTCTCTTTGGGCTGCAGGAACCTATTTGTGATCCGTTATAGAGCGTGATCCAGTTCCTAGTGAAGGTAATAAGGAAGGACTGGTACATCTGAGTGGTTTGAGGAGAAGTGTGGGCATTTCTAAGCAGTCTCAAACAAACACAATAAGATAGGATTTTCTAAAATTATTAGCAATCTGAGATTTTCCATCTTGAGCAAAACCTAAGTAGAGAGCAAGAAGAGTCTAACCTTGAAATAACGGTGAGCATCTACACTTGAAAAAGCAGACCTTGAGAGGTCCACTATTGGTACCCAAGACTGAAGGCAACAAAATTTTCTTGTCAGTCCTGAAGGGTTGGCTTACAAACTGGTCATGCAGATATTATTATTAGCATCATTATTGTTGTTACATGCAAATATAGTTTTGGAGTTTCTCATTTTTCTACACACTTGTCAAGCATATAGCAAAAAGTTTTCCCTGGCCTCAAAAGCCTGTTCTCCAAAAAGAAACACATAATCTGTAGGAAACACACTCAGCTGAAAATAGAGCAAAGAAAAATTGTATTTAGCCAGCTCTGAGATGCCCAGGGAAACAGCTGCATGCTACTTGCTCAGCTGCTGCTGGACTGAAATTTCTTGTCTGCTTAACGGAAGAGGAGGGAGCTTACAGGAAACACAGGGCAGATTTTGCAGTCATTTTGTGGGAACTCTTCTTTTTTCCTCACTTGGCAGGAAAAGTGGCCTGAAAAGTACTTGTTGGAAAGAGTGGGGCTGGCCTTATCACCCCCACCTGCCTAGCAACATTGGGGAAGGTTTAGGAAGCAACACTAAACCATTTTCTTCCTCCCTCAGCCTTTCCCCCTTCTCACAGGCCACAACCTGCATTGAATTTCCAGTTTCTTTCTTCTGTTGCAACTCCAGTGGCGTACCCTGGCACTCTTGTGAAGTGAAGTCAGATTTTGGCACCATCCCTTCAGCTGTGATGAAAGTTACAACAAGGAGGCTAAGTGGAATTATGATAACAAAAAGCCTCTCGAGGTCTTTTCATCTTTGAACCATTGGCAGCCCCAATAAAGTCCTGTTTCTGTCTTGACATTGACATTCACAATTCTGAAAAAACAAAAAAAAAGAAAATAGAAGATAAAATAAATAAGAATTACCATGGTAGACCTATTAAAAGGCTTTCCTTTTACCAAATTCCAACAAATTGCTTAAAACACATCTTAAACTGCCTGCATTTTCAGGAATGTAAATACATGGAAGGACAGATTATACACTCACAGCTTTCACGGATGTCAGGAGTAATGAAGATGGAGTCATAATCCTCCCCCTTATTCTTCCTGGCTAAATATCCTTATGTGGTCATAGTGACCTACTGTGCAGTCATGTCAACTCCAAAGTGGTTTAAGATAAGTGTTGCTTGTTCACAATGGAAAGTTTGTGGGATTTTTCTGAGAAATAAGCATTTTGAAAAGCCATTGACGGCTGGCAATGAAGAAAATACATTCTCCCCTGCCCATGCTGAAATTCTATGCTCAAATGTAAATATAATTTGAGGATGAAGCAGTAAATTTTTTTTCAAGCACCAATCTAAATAGCTGCTAGAAAAGAGAAAAAAAAATCAGGCTGAACTCTAATGACCTTTGCATATGTGTATTTGACAATATAACATCTCTAGCC
This sequence comes from Phaenicophaeus curvirostris, assembly GCF_032191515.1. Lineage (NCBI taxonomy): Eukaryota > Metazoa > Chordata > Aves > Cuculiformes > Cuculidae > Phaenicophaeus > Phaenicophaeus curvirostris. The sequence goes on along the minus strand of NC_091395.1, from coordinate 70,149,012 downwards.
AAGGTTTAAAAATGGTGCAGTCTTGCATCAGAGGGTAGACCAGACCATATTTCTAAACTGTGCTGCAGTATTAGACAGACTCATTTATCTTCTGTTTCTTCAGCTGGATTTCACACAAATCAAGAGGACATCCTTGCCAAAGCATATGTTTTGGAGTAAATAATAATGAAAAAAATGTGATGTTGTTTTCGCCAAAGTGCAGTATTTTGCATTAATGTACAGACGGCTCCCGTGGTGGGAATGTCCAAACTGTGAGGACCTCCTGGGTCAGGGACAGTGGTGGTGAGGCTGTTCAGAGGAGCTCAGCACCAAACTGGAGAGGAAACCCTGGGCTGGCAGCAAGCCCTCAATTTGCTCCTCAGAGGGGGTCCCATTGCCTCTGCCCCATGGTGCTAGTGCACTGCCCCACGCTCTCACAGTCTGCAAGGACTGAGGGATAGATAAGATTATCAGGACAGCCTTCCTCAGGAAAGTAACTGGAAATATAACCTTGCCAGGTTGGGACATAAATGTTTTTGTTACATTGAGGTTGTGGAGAGGAGGGAGCTGGCCTCTTCTCCCAAGTGACAGGGGACAGGACAAGAAGGAATGGCCTCAAGCTCCGCCAGGGGAGATTCAGGCTTGACATCAGGAAAAACTTTTTCATGGAAAGGGTCATTGGGCACTGGAACAGGCTGCCCAGGGAGGTGGTTGAGTCACCTTCCCTGGAGGTGTTGAAAAGATGGGTGGATGAGGTGCTGAGGGACATGGTTTAGTGACTGATAGGAATGGTTGGACTCGATGATCCAGTGGGTCTTTTCCAACCTAGTGATTCTGTGATTGTATTTTGTTTTAGTTCATATCCTTCTTCAACAGTGCTGTTCTGACTACCTGGAGGAAATCAGAATATCCTCCGCATTGAGTTTTCCGTGGTGTTCCAAGCTTCCAGTTACATCCAGAGGGAGAGGCCTGTGGGTGAGATAATTCCTCTGCATGGACACTGCAGTGACATCCCCTCTGAGCACTGGGAGCAGAAGAGGATTAGCCAGACTGTGCTGCATACCCTGCTAAGCACCTACGCCTCTTGTTCTATCAGCTTGAGCCAAACTTGTGAGCGGTAACTGTGAAAAATGTCTTCCCAGCCACCTCTGGAGACTTGTCATCCACTGGGATTTTGGATGTGGGGATCTGCAGGAATACATCCTCTGGGTTTGCAGGACCACATCCATGCCTCCTCTACAGGGCATTTACCTCCTCCCGTCTCAGAAAGAAGAGGAAAGAAAACTGACAAGATACCAGTTACTTCAGCCGTGTTTGTTCACAGTTGTTTTGCCACTGAAGGGTCATATATAGCTCATTTTTCCAGAGGCAATGACAATCTCGCATCTGTTAATACATTGTCTTTGAGTCCCATTTACTCTGGAACAGGTAGAAGTGCTGTACTGCAAAAGATCCTGTCGATTTTACTGTTTTAAATAATGCAAGAATCCAAGAGGGAGGACAAATTTTCCACGGAGTATAGATGGCATTGTTGTAGTTGTAGTGATAATGGCCTCTCTGTTTAACTTGTCAGCTATGTTAGCACTGCCCAGCAAAGGATAGATTCAGTGTCTGGTTGATTTTGCCCTGTAGTTTTCTTGGGCATCGAGTTTCTTTACAAAAGTCTCTGACATGAGTAATACAGGCACAATACGGTGACATCAGCACAGTTTTTAGGGGGGAAATGCTCTCAGGGTTTCTTTGTTTATAAGACAGGCGATAAGCCAGCTTTCACCCTGGTCTACATCAAAGTCAAGGTGAGGTGACGTAATGTAGGTCAAGATTCAGCCGTGCAAAACCTGAGAGAGGACAGAAAAGTCCATACTAGCTTCCAAATGCCTTAATAAGGGCATTATCTTTTAAAGAGAGGGTTAGTCTAAAGTAACTACTCTTATGTTAACAGTTATGACTAGGCAACTGTAAGTGTTTAAATCAAGTGGGATTTTCTATTCAAGGCTCTTCTAAAGAGCACAGTTTTCAACCACTTAATCTAGTAGCCCAGGCCTGCTCAGGAGTGTAATTTGTTAGGGAGAGGAAGATTTAAAGTGGAGAAATGTGTATAAATGGCTTTAGTCATAAAAAACAGCCCAGATAGTTCCTGAGTATCTTAATTTGAAACTATAAATTACCAAACCCACAGTCATGCTTTAAGGGAAGAAAAAATACCAGAAACTTTAATTGAGCACGGCCTGTGAAGTTTCATACTTTCTGCATGTATCTAAGGATCTTCAGAAAGAAGGCTTTATGCACACAGCACGCGCACGTACGCACTCCTGCACACACACATGTGTAAACTCTCCAGTAACGGGTGTTTCAAACTGCTGCAACATCACCAAACCCCACAGAGCCCTGCACAGAAGGGAGCTTGAAAAGCTCCTCCTGTGTTGCTTCTGCTGGCTTGCAAATGCACATCCAGGCATTCTAATGCCAGCACCAGTTTGATAAGACTTGAAAGGCTGAGGAGAGTCTTGGTGAGGCCAAATTTAGTACTTTGCCCAAAACTGGCATTTATCTTGCATCTTTGCTCTGTGACTTCCAGTAGTAGAAGAAACGAAATAAAGGAATTAAGGAAAATAATCAGGGAAAGATGATGGTCAGTATGGTCAACACTCGCCCTTCATTTTCATCTGAGATGGATATGAGTGTGTTGGTAAATGTTTCTTTCAGTTAATGCTAAATATGCACAGCCTTCTGATGTGTTACACTAATGCCTATCCACAGGAGAAGCATCGCTTTAGAGAACCTGCTTCACAATTCTGCTGCAGCACAACATTAGTGGGTCTGAGGAGAGATTTTCTCTGACACCTTTTGTCTGCAGTTTGCAGACACCATTGTCTGTGGTGCATAATCTGATTTAGCCTAATCCAGTCCTAATGGGAACTCCCACCTAGGAGCTGGAGGAACAGGAAATATTGCAAGATTTCCAATAGGTCATGGTGGTCTGTTTTATTTTCATACTTTGCTATGGAAAAAAAAATAAATAGAAGCCTAACCTGAACTTGCTTCGGAGTGGATGGAGAAATGAAGGCAAATCTGGAAGTTGGTGAATTTTTCTGAGAATTCAACCTGATGACTCCTCATATTTTTGTGCGTCTGTGTTCATGCGCTATTCTTTTGGATCACAGTCTGAAACAGTCTGAAAATGTGAACTAAATGATCTTTGCAAAGACTATCCAGTCTCCATGGAGGACCCCTTCCGCAGGGCACTGAAGTTTATGCCAGACTTGAAACCCTGAAGTTGCTCCTAAAAATCCAGCACACAATGCAATACTTCGCTGAATCAAGGCCTTACAGAGCACAGAGACAATGCATTTCTTTGCAGTCTTAATGGTTTGCCTCAAACCTATCCTGACTCTCCTTGTTTTGCCCTTCATAGAATAAAGAAATCCCTAAAGGTCCCTTTTCTATCCTTCCTCTGTAAATAATGTCGGCCTAAGAGTTGCCTCCTTTTTAAATAAAAAAAGGTAACATTTAGTACTGTTTACTATATTATGCTGATTCTGGGCAAAATATTGATCAAGAAGCTTCCACAAATTAAAATGCTGAATATTAAAATGCTGAAGATCTTTATCACCACATAACTAACTACTGTAGTGTTAACCCCATGGTAAGGGGGTTGGAACTAGATGATCTTTAAGGTCCTTTCCAGCTCTATGATTCTATAAATAAATAAATGAACATATATTACATTAAAACTAATTCCAGAAGCAAAACTGAATCTTCTCTTTGGAAAGAAACTCTTTTTCTTATGTGTTATGTTTATGTGCCTAAATGCTAATAATTTACTCTCTGCTTTTATTCCCCTCTCTTCGTTAATCAGCCAGGTTTCCTCATTAGTCACGATGTCTGTGTGTGACTCAGAAACAGTTGCACACCCTTGAGATTTTCACAGATGAGGCTAAGACAGAAGATTAGTATAGGAACTGAGTAAAATACCAGTTTTTTTTCTGATAATATCCTCCCTGGGAGAGAACAAGAGAGGAAGCTTCTTCCCTGAGAGCATCTCAGGTTTGTAGTGCTGGGGCTTTGACCTAGAAAAACCTACAAGTATTCACCTACCTCTGGATACACTATTTAGTGCTATGAAGTTTGCAGGGTCTCAATCACCTAATTAAAGCGTGTTATATGCCAAAGTGCTTGGCTGAACTGGAATCCAAGGTCTGGATCCAACCCGACACAGTTGGGAACTGAAAATAGGTCTCCCTATATAGTTAAAGAACTGAAGAAAGTGCTTCTCCAGAACCTTTAGGGGGCAATCCAGCTTGCCACCTGAATTAGATGTATTGGAGAGGAGTCTGATTTTATTTGCACTTGCTCCTGTTTCACAGATTGTTGTCTAGTTGAATGGTACTGAGAATAAATACCTAAAAAATACTTACCCATAGTCACTCTAGCCTTCAGCAAAGGTGCATGGGATAGTGCTATCCTCCTACTGCAGGCAGGGTGGTGGCAATCTGTGAGGGGATTGTCACCTTCCCACCACTGTGACCATCCCTGCCCTGGCACCCTCTCTCCCCCTGTGCTTCCCATGGCTCTAGCGTGGCTCCCCTGGGAACACACCACTTATGCAGCAAGGTACCCACAGACAGGGAAGGGGTAACAGGAAGGAAGAGAGGTCACCAACACCAAGAAAAGTCCCTAAGGTGCTGTCTCTCCCATCCATCATTTGGAAGGGGAGAGAGAGGAATTTGTTCCACAGGTCCTGTGGTGCCCGTGAAATGCATGTGGAAGGGGGCACAGAGCCACTGTGACCCTGGGTGACACTGCCTGCTCCCCGTGGGTTTAGTGATCTCCCCGGCCTCTGTTCCCTCCCACAACTCCCTTTGTCCCCCTGCTTAGTTTGGTTCAAAGCAGAAGAGGGGAAAGGTATTCAGGATCCTCACCTCTCTCCAGGAGCCCTTCTGTTTGGCTCCATGTCCTTTCACTAGACACTTAGCAGAAAGTGATAACAACAACAAAATAAACTTTCAGCAGCTCCAACTAGAAATAAAGAGTCCAGTGTTTCCTCTCTCAGAAGCACAGAGAGCTAAAATGTCAGCCAGATATCAGTGATACCTGGAAAACACTGTGTTCGGTGCCAGCAGAGCTGGTGAGGGTTTTATTTTAATGGCTGTGCTCTGAAAGAGCTACTTGTTAGGTACAATGTACACCATGGGAATGAGGCATCAGGTATTTTTGGTCCTGGCATTCTGTATTTTCTTCTCACATATCCCAGTAATCTCCAAGGTGGGGAATGAGGCAGTGTGCACTCTGGGTTAGCTTGAAGGGCTCTGTCTGTTTTTCCCATCACATCCGCCCTTGCTGAAGGGATGAAGAACTTTTCTTACGCATATCTGTGTTTCTCACTGTGATTAAAACAAGTGCTTTGTGCCAGCACAATAGTTGCAGGAGAAAGAGGTGTGAAGTTTAACACACCGTGGTAATCCGAGAGAGCTTGCAGCAAAGTGAGATGCAACCAGTAAAGGACAGCATTGTCTCTTGTGTCTCCATGGAGTGGGAGTTTGGGTTAGATAAGGTGTCCTAGACTTTAGTCGAGAGGACTGTATAGCATTGTTTGGGATAAACATCAGCTATTCTAGTAAATTCAGTCTCTTGCTGTAAACCTTCTCCCTGGCAGCAGAGCAAGAAACCTGCACAGTACATCTGCTCACAGGGCAGCAGCCTTCAAATATCAATAGCTATAGGAAAAGATTTTTCTTTTTTTGCCAGCATGAAACATAAAAAAGAAAAAGCAAAATACTGCATTATCCACTTGGACAACCTTATATCAGTCACACTGAGTGCCCACCAGCCTGGGTAACTCAGTCGGCATTGCTGAGTGCCTTGCAGGTGTGTCCTGGGAGTGAGATGTTGCTACATTACAGGAAAACTTTTTCCAGCAGTACTTTCTCTCCCTAAAACAGTCTGCACCCAACTTGATGGCTGTACAAACCCAGACACAGGTGCCATAATTTTCACTTGTCCCTATTTGCCGAGTCCTGAGTCATGGGGTGGTAGAAATAGGGACAAATCATCATTAAATCTCAAATGCAGTAGAAATCCTGCATTGAAAATTTCATTTGTCTCTAGAGGGAAATGTATGCCATCTGCACTGCCCCTTCCTCACAGCAAGCCAGGGAATGTGGGCTGCTGAAATATGACTGATGTGGTCCGTGCTTGGTGCAGCACAGACTCACAAATGCAGGTCTTCAGGAAAAGTGTCCCCATCCATATCTATTCCTTCTCCGTCTTCCAACATACAAGCAGGTGCTGATATTTTTCCTTGCTTTTCTTAGTGCCTTGTACCCCTTCTCTTGATCAAGCAAAGCAGTGGTTCAGATAGAGCCTTTAGATTTTAAGCACCCATATAAGGCATTGCTACTGCTTTCATTTTTGTGCTTTTTCCAGGTGGACTGTGAAGTCTCCTACATCCTGAGGTTCACCGATTACAAGGTTAAAGTTCCCACAGAAACCTCTGGGCAGCTGCAGGTAGAAGGTGGTGGCATTATATACCATTATATTTTTTTCAGAGCAGCATAAAGTGAATCAAACCTTTTCAGATCTATGCACCAAAGTGAGTCCTGCTGGCGAGTGAAATAAATGCTTTGCAGAACAATGCATGTGAGTAATGGCTGAGTTAAGCCTTAAATAATTAGAAAAATTCCAAACAAATCCCTCCTCCAGGTTTCTCATGCGCATCCTGCCTTTCCAAGAGCTGACATGCAGAATGCAAGTCCTGGAGGACGGCAGTGTCTCTATTATAGCATCCTGGTCAGGATTGAGCAGTCTGCCAGCATTTAACTAAATGTGAGACATATCTCACTGTTGCAGCTCCTATAGTACAGCTCCATCCTATGTAGATATCAATTTATCCATAGTACACCCTATTCTTTGCAACCAGCAGGTTAACACATGACACATGAGCATTCATGGTCCCAAGGCATATGATGCATTATTTAATGAGGAATTGCTGCTCTCACATATAGTTAAGCCTTCCTCCATTAGGGTGACAGTCTTGACAGTGAAATTGCACAGTTCAATTAGAAAAGTGTCTATTACTCTGAGGTGCTTCTGCCAGAGTGACTTTTTGAGGAAAAGCCACTGCTTGAGATATATTTTGAAAATTTATTGTTGTGAGTTATCCAGAAATAACCCCTTTTCTTTGACCCAATTTGACTGTCTTTACAAGTAACTTCTTCAGGAATTTTGAGAAATGTTTTCTTTTCCTCTTGGGAGTTTTAACAAAAATCAAAGCAGCACTGTTTTCATTAGGATTTTCCACAGAAAAGTTTAAGCTTTTCTCAATAAAGGGCAAATTTTTCTGCAGCTGAATGCTGTTTTATTTTCTTCTTGTTTTAAGCTAGAAATGCTAATGCATTACCCTTCAGGAATTGCCATTTAAGTGCTTTATACTCACATTTGCCTCAGTCAAACAGACTTGCTCAGATTCTCTTCCCTGTGATACACCACAGTCTTCTCTCATGATATGAAAAAACGGTTGTGTTCTGGGAGATAAAACTTGGCCAAGCCCATAAAAGAAAATGGGGATATAAAGCGATATGAAACCCCACCATTTGCTGTGGAAAACAAGTTGAATATAAACATTTTATTTTCAAAGTAAGTGTTTGAATTATGAAGGAATTCTTGGCATTTTCCTCAAAAAGAAGAACTTTCACAAATAAATGAATTCTGGGGAAAAGAAAAAAACAACAACAAAAAAAATGACCCCTCTCTCCATATACTTAACAGCTAATTTCCCACTGGAAAACATCTTTTGTGGAAATTTTTCATGATTTCCATATTTGTGGACTTAAAACTACATATGGGCTAGAGCGGCTTTGCTGATTGGGACCTCAAAATGTTGCAAGTTGTAGAATTTATACATTTGTTCTCAGCCAAACCATACCATATAAAAGCTGGCTTATTGGTAGTAATATTGAAAAAACTGGCTAAAAAGACGTCCTGGATACTGCACACAAACTGATGCTCTTTATAGAATAAATGCTCTGTGCTCTGATGTGGCAAATGAGGTCATTTGAGTGCACTAACTCTGGTCTTCCTCTCCCTGTTCTGCTTGAAAGAGATTTGAATGTGAAAAGGTTTTGGCACTTGGGGCTCCATGGTTTGGAACAGATTTCAAAATCTGAGACTTAAAGGTCACTTTTCTCTGAAGAAGCAAGGGACCTAACCCCAATACCAGCCATCAAAGAAACTCTAAAAAAAGAGATGGTTTCAAAAACACATTGAGTAGGCTAGGGATATAGCTGTTCCCAATAAACATATAAGACCTCCGCATTGAAAGTATATTGTTTTATCCCTGCAGCATGACTTTGCCTGTCAGATAAGGAGAAACAGTAAAACATGGAGGATGTGGTCGCTGTCCTGGAAGTTGGAAAACAAATTCAAGATTTGGAGGGTTGTTTTTCTCCCCTAAAATTAAAACCAGTGCTCCTGTTAACTTTTTAAACTTCATCCAAATTCAGCTCATGCTCTCGGAAGGAAAAACAGGATTTGGAAAGCTATTTCACATTTACCAGTGTTGACAACCAGCTAGGAGATGCTGACCAAGTCATTGGAGAGTAGAATATGCTCATGCCACCTTGTCCCAGGAACAGTCATAAGGCACTGAGAGCCTGGGGTACCTTAAAACAGGAGCCACAGTGCAATTTTGCTGGTCACAGAGCTGCCTGAGACAGCTGTAGGATGTGCTGGTGGCTATGGTGTGGTGCCACCACTGTCCTCCTCAGGGAGCCAAAGCACTTAATTCTGGGCTGGAGGGAGAGACTTGACAGCACTTGAAATCTACAGCAACAAATCATTTTGTGGGGGCCTGAAAATAACCTTTATTGCCCCAACAGAAATGGAGGACGTGCTTCTCACCAGGTGATCTTGCCCCTTGCTTTACACTTAACGGCCCAGTGGCTCTCACAGATTTGGATTCAGATTCAGATCCTTCTTCTGGCATATGCAGACTGGAATCTGTGCTGTGCTCTCCTGGTTTTTTTTGTGACTGTGACCAAGCAAGTCAAGAACATGCTTGCCTCTCTTAACTAGCACTTCACTATGTACTATCAGGTCTAGTAGAACATAAAAAATTCCCAGCTATAGGAGAACTCCCTTATTTGTCAAGCAGGCTGGGCTTAGCTGTCTAGCAGTCCAGCACTCATGTTCATGTCTAATGCATGGATAAGCGTTCCTTTGAAGATCTAGATATTACTCAAGTCTCTTTCAACAAATTCATCAATGACCTGGATGAGGGATCTTATCGACACTTATAAATAGCTAAGAGGCTCTGTCAAGGGGATGGGGTCAGACTCTTTTCAGTGGTGCCCAGCAACAAGACAAGGGGCAACAAGCATGAACTGGAGCACAGGAATCTCCACCTCAACATGAGAAAAAACTTCTTTACTGTGATGGTGGCGGAGCACTAGAACAGACTGCCCAGGGAGGTTGTGGAGCCTCCTCTGGAGATACTGAAAACCTATCTGTGCAACCTGCTGTAGGTAAACTTGCTTTAGCAAGGATATTGGACCAGATGATCTCCAGAGGTCCCTTCGATCCCCTACTATTCTGTGATTCTCCAATTCATCTATCACTACAATGCCCCATAACTCGGCTCTGTGCCCCCAGCTCTGTGACTTGTTGAGACTAATCCTTTAAGATTAACATATGAGGCCTGAATGGGGATGCCTGATAAATACATTAGTTATCACGAGTTTTTACAAATACCAGTTTCTTTGGTACATATCATAAATGCTGCAGTTTTCCTATTCAAGCAATCATATTTGATGATTTCTTTCTCACTGTAATGCTGTATTTTAGTTGTACTTCTTGAGACTGTAGCAGTATCTCAATCAAATTTTGGGGATTATTGACTTGCCCGACAGGCTTTCACCCTTCAGTCAAGGAGAGGCATTGCAGGTCATTCTCTTCTCTTTGAGGAGTGAAGAAAGCATCATTGAAGCCCCTAAACTGCCTTTTCCATCACTCACCAGCATGTACCCCAGTTGGGTGGGCTGACAGCAAATCACCGCACTCAAGCTTACAGCACACTGAACTGGTTTTAAATTTCCTGCTCTCTAAACCATGCTGCAAACTGAATCAAAACACTTTCATTAGAGGGATGAAAATAAATCCCACTGAAGCTGGATTTTATCATGTGGATCTAACAGAGACTAGAATACTGGGTTATATGGGGTTCAAGGACGTGGCCATCAGTCATCAGAGCCAAATGTGAAGCTGTGGAGAAGCTCTGCTGCATGCATAGATACCACCTAGAATAAATAAAACTGGCAAGCTGTCACTCCACCATTTGGTTTTTGGGAAAACTTAATTTCCATCAGTGGAAATGGGGCTGGCAGCATCATAAAACCGGCTTTGAATTATGCTGAATTTCCAGACCTAAAGCAACATTTTGATGGCATTTCTACTTGTGATTACCATCCAAATGCAAACATAAGCTTTGCGGCACATGTTTGAGGAGGGGGGTGGGCTCTGTCAGGCACGTCTTCACATCAGGATCAGCACAAGCCCTAGCTCAGGAGCAGCTCCAAACCCTTTCCTTGCTCCTGCTCATAACAGTTTCCTGGTTAGCTGGTGTTCTCACCTGGGGCAAGCTGCCTTCATTGCCTAGAACATTTCTTTTGCTTTCATTTAGCAATCTGCCACCACTCCTGGGAAGATTTGGATTATATTACCTATCTGCTAATAACTCTCTCATGCCTTTATCAGCCTCCATCCTGCACCTCTAGAGAATAGTCCCAGTTCACTGGGACTAGTGCACACAGAGCAGCATGGGGCATACCTTGCTGCATGAAGACAGCATGTCAGAAGAAATAACCACTTAATTCTGGGTTTGTAGCCTCTGGGCTAAACCAGGGCCTGATCTGACCACTATCCTAGATAGTTATATTCCTATCTGGAGACAGGTCTTTCTGAGAGGGAGGTGAAGGTGTTTTTAGTTGAGCACAGCTCTCCTGACCATGTCAAGCGTTGGCTGTTTGCAAGAACATTTTTGAGATACAGTGTAATGTGCATAAGTCATTGACTGTAGTCTCAGCTACAACAGAAAAAATGCACAAGCAGGGAAAAATGTACACAAATGCATATTATTATGATTTGCAGCTGTCAGAGAAGTTCCTATCCCTGAAAGAACAAAACTTAATTATCGATCTGGAATGAATCAAAATCTTAAAATACAAAACAGAGCAAGCTGCTGAAGTGCATCCACATTCTTTTATTGTGAATTGCTTGCCAAGAATAAAGGGCCAAATCCTCAACTGGTGTAGGATAGAGTCAAGTCAAAAGAAGCTAGCCTTCCTGCTGGGTGCTAGCTGCAAATCTGATCCTTCACATTTTCTATTCTATTCACCAGGAGACCATTCAAATACTACGAGAATATCACAAGGGTGATGTTTATTAGCAGTCACTTGCATCCTCCAGCACCCATTTCTCTTGGTAGCTAGACAGTGCTGGAGACGTCTGGGTTTTATTCCTGACTGAACTTCTAATGTTCAATGTGACCTTGAGTGTGTCCTTCATCATCTTTGTCACAGTTGGTCATAACACTCAGACCAGAGATATCAAACTTCAGAACACTAGAAGGAGTAGAAAATTCCCCAGATCAAGACAAACTGTTGCACAAACAGAAAGATGTGCCAAATCCTATCTGTTCCTGCCACATACATCCATAGCCTCCAAAGACAGATTCCTGAGTGATGCCTCCAAGTGCCTCTGCAGACCTCTACCCACCTTGCACCTCTTCTCTGCAGCAGCCCCAGCTGACACGTGCTGAGGATTTCTTGACTGCTAAGGGCAGTGCTTCTCCTAGACTGCAAAGAGATGTTCCTGGGTACCCCCTGGAAATGGTCTGCATACCACTAGTCACATATGAGAAGCACTTTGCAGTCTCTGTTTACAGACTGTGAAGTTTGGCCAGGACCGTCCTCACTCTGTGTTTGCAGAAGGCTTCATGTACTGAGGTTTTGCCTCAGCTGGGGCCTCAGAAACATTGCAATATAACCAGCTATAAATAACAGCAGCACAGGACAGGGTGTTAAACTCACTGATGGCATCTGAGTCATCACTTCTGCCTCTCAATGGCATGACCTTGGGAGAAGGTTGTTAAGTCTGTAAAAAAGGTTTAGAAAAATAATAAAAAGTCTCTTAAGTCCAGTGTCTTGCTCCAGTGATAGCAAAAAGGTAACAAGAGACTGTTGTTTTAACGCTGTTCTGCCTTTTCAGATCTTGTTTTCCTGCAAGGAGAAGGACTTTATTGGCTTGTTTCTGAGTGCACACATGAAGCCTTTCATCAGTGTGTGTTTCAGTAATGGGCCCCTGGATATCAGTAACATTGACACATTCATACAATATCCCACTCCGTGATTTGCGGCGCTCCTACAGCTCAGCACTATTAATGTATGAGTGACTCTTTTCATTACCTTGCCGTAGATCAAGCGCTGGCCTCTGGTTTTGACAGATGATTCAAATACATCTGGGTTTCCTAACTTGAGCCCGTTCAGCAACTCCAACTAGTGCTAAATGATGTTGTTTGCCAGAGAAGAATAAACTGTTTTGGAGGGACACACAAAAGGCACTTTGATGGCAGTCTGGGCTGGGAGTGAACATTGCTGAGCCTGAAAGGACGATCTCAATGGGGAGAAAATATACTTGGGTGAATTTTCCTCTGGGACCGTTAGCATTTTGCTGGGGAGCAGACAAACTTTGCATGAAGAAAAATCAACAACAGTCCTATTTATAACCTATGTTGACCATGAGATTTTAGTTTTCTGCACACAGTGAAAGGTCCTTCTATCTACTGGGATTCACCTTGACATTACGTGACAAATGAACTCCAATGTGATGCCAGCAGTTGCATTTTTCTTTGGCTTCTGACATACCATATCCTAAATTTAATTGCTTTAATTTGTTAACATTATTTTATACATGACAATCATGTCTTAGCTTACTGAGCTATGGCAGCTCACTCTCCACCTCAATACCACTAAGAAACTAAGAGACCGCTGTTAAGTCTGCACCAGACTGCTGCGCCTGCTTGAACTAGCATATGCATTTGCTTAAAATAGGAATAGGATAAATCTCAGGAACAAACTTAAAGAGGAAAAAACATGCTTTGCTTCCTCTAGAGGAGCACAGAGGTGTGCTCCTATACCATATCTGACTCACTAGTGTAATGCAGTGTAAATTCTTCACCCACATTGGAACAGCTGTATTTGGAAGAGTTGAAACAGGACCTTGTCTCCCCGCATGGCTTAGTGGAGGCAGGCACTGCCCCTTGAGAGGGGAAAAGGGGCACTTGCCCGCTCTAAGCCAAAGAAGTGTGGGTGTTCTGACTCCTGAGAAAGGATTCAGCTGATGTACAAAGGATGGGCAGCAAGAGTAGAGAACAGAGAGTGATCCTCTAAAGGAAATGTTCTTGCTTATGTTTTGGGCATCTGATTTCAAAAAGCATGAGAACGACGAGGTCCTGCACTTTAGGAGTCATGGTTTCATCTCTCTGGGGAGCACTTTTCCCTCAAGCCAAGGTCTCTTTGCTGTGCTAATTTGGCACCCATGGCCAGGTCTGGAGTGATGCAGAACAGAGAGAAGCATGTTGATGGTTACCAAAAAGCAGCAAATGTTAAAGCTGCACTCTGAACCTGCAGTGTCTTCTGCTTTAACCTCTCTTTCCTCCATCAGCATCCTCAGGTCACCATTAACAACACCTCTGGTGACATGCGCTGCCAGCTCTCTGGGAACAAGTTTGAGAAGGGCAGAGTCACATGGCCAAGCAGGCTTTGAGTTTACTCTCAATGTAAAGGCACCCTAATAGCCACGGCTTTTCTCGGAGGGATTCAGGCTGAGGAAGCAGTAGTTAAGAGAAATGTGTCTTGTAATAAAGGTTATCCTGCTCAGCAAAAAATATGATTTGTACTTTGCAGCCCTAGAAACTTCATGTGAGGAAATTCCTGTTCTAGCCAGCTCTTGCCATTGGCCTCAGAGAGATAGTGCTTCACCTCAGGATCCTGGAAAGGCTCTTACCTAATACCTAATGAGCTATAAATGGGCTTAAACTACCAAAAGATTTTCAGGAAAGCCTCCAAGGTATTTGGATTTGCAGGGATGCAGCAGGGAAATCTTAGGTACTTACATAGTTACATGCCTGACTACCTCCAAAATGCACCACTTAGTCTTTACTTAGAATAGAGCAACCCAAGTCCCCCCTACATACTGGATATTGGCCACCGGGCTGTCTCTTGGCCATTACTGCCTGTGGCACACCCTCCAACCCTGGTGAGACAAGAGTCCATGCCCAGCTCAAGGCATTGGCTCGAGGTGTGGCTGAAACCAGGAGAAAAAAATATAAAAAGGAGCAGGATCTAGTTGTTCCCCTAGAGAAGAACAGTCTTTGCAAGATCAGACTGTCTTTAGATCCAAGAAGCAATAAAAATATTCACACTTTGGAGCTAAACCTGCTCTAATTGTCCACTAGAGGGTTTCTTGTACTTTCCACTACCGAATGCCTGGCACCACTGGCTCTTAGAGACAGAATTTGGGGTCCTCAGAGGCAGGATGGCAAGGACGGGCACAGGGACAGCCCAAACACCAAGGACCATCAGAGTTTGTGCTCACGCTAACATCCTGAGGTGGGACTGTTGCATGTAAGCATACATCCTTCCCTGGAGGTGTTTAAGGCACGGGTGGACGAGGTGCTGAGGGATATGGTTTAGTGTTTGGTAGGAACGGTTGGACTCGGTGATCCGGTGGGTCTCTTCCAACCTGGTTATTCTGTGATTCTGTGATTCTGTGATCCACGCAGGCTTCCCTGCAAGTTCAGGCAATGCTAAGAGCAAGTACAGTCCCATCTCAAGGCTGCCAAGTCTAGAAGTCCTTTATTAAAATCGACAGCAAAAGTGTGGCTTTCCCAGGTAAAGTGGTGTATGCCCAGATATTATTTATATTCCCCACCACATTTAATAGCCATTTCTCACACTGAGTCCTTTCAAAACTCATCACCCTTTCCCTGGCATTGCTTTTACCCCTGTCTTGTGTCTCAGTGATGAGCCAAGACTTCTCCCCTTCTCTGGTTCTGCTCCAAATCTAGCCACGCTTACACCGTGAGGGAGAATGAGACTAATCTCTAATTTCTTGTGGGCTTGCAGTACATGAGGAAGAAGAGCTACAGAGAAGAAGCAGTGAAATGGAGATTTTTGAGCCTAATGTCTAGAACAGTATTTCAGAGTTATCATTATTGAGATTAATTACCTGGTGTTGCTGTACTTAATGACACCAGTTGTGCACACTTTGTTTACTTTCTCATGGTCATGCAAATTTGGCAGGTAGATAGATAGATATGAGAAACAGAACTTTAAAAAAAATCAGTGGACATTTTCACAAGCATTCTAGGTACAGGGTGACAGTGTATGGTACTGAAAGCTTTATTAGCTTCTGTGTACATACCCATAGACTCTCTCCATCTATTAGGAGTGTGAACATTTTAATCTCCAAACACTTACAAGGCATGCTAGCATCACTTTCCTCTTTAGCCATCAAAAGAACAGAGCTGGAGAGAGGTGAAGTTTTTTTCCTTCAGGCCATACAGAGGGCTGATGGCAAAGGTGGAGTAGTCCTTGGCAAATGTGAAACAAAAATCTCTTAAGTCAAATGATGCATTTTGAGTGTTTGGGTTTTTTTTTTTTAATATTTTTAAAAAAAAATTAGATGGGAGAAGAGCCCTGAAAAATGCCAGCATTCTTTTAAAAAGTTAAATGTTTTGAGTTTTTTAAAAAATTAGCAGC
Source organism: Phaenicophaeus curvirostris (assembly GCF_032191515.1). NCBI lineage: Eukaryota > Metazoa > Chordata > Aves > Cuculiformes > Cuculidae > Phaenicophaeus > Phaenicophaeus curvirostris. Next base: position 70,133,218 of record NC_091395.1, on the reverse strand, counting down.
AAACGTGAACGCCTGATTTTCTGCCAACGCAATCCTGCAGTTTTCCCAGTGAAGTATTTTGGGTGGTGAATTTACATAGAGCTGATGGTCAGCTGAGGATCTTTGGCTGGCGGCTCCCCTGGGCTGTGCCCATGCCTGCAGGGCCCTGCTAACACCCACTAGCTGATGGTACGATGAGGTGTGACCCTACACCAGAATAGCTGCTTTGGCAAAGCCCCAAGCCTGTGCTGTGCCTACACTGTGAGCACTTTGCCTGTATGACTATGCCATTATCATCAGACTTGTTTGTAAAATGTCTAGCCGACACTGAACACGAGGGTCAGGTTTTCAAAGCATGTAGCGCTCATAATTGGAGCCAGATTTCTGGAGGAGCTCTGCTCCCATTTAAACACCTAAAGAGAGTGACTGGAATGTCTCCCCCAGCTGTTCCCACTGATGGAAATGGGAGCTGCCACAGGTTGACTCCAGCCCTAGATAAATAATAATGAATGAAAGTCCTTATAAGGGGTGAATTTGCAAATATTTAAAGACTGAAAGCATAAATTTCATTAATTAAACAATGCTAATAATGCAGCATTGGTCTGACCTGAAGGTTAACATAACCCATCTTTGGTGAGAATCACTCTCTTCACAAATTTCCTTGGGTAAATGAGAAATTTTCAGATTTCATCTGGATTTGAAAGCTGGACTTATTGAACTGAAATGTTTCTATGGAGTTCATTCATCTCTCCTGTATGCTTCCAGATAAACCCATGGCCATCTAGGAATAATATAGCTGGCACAGATTATGGATGCAGAAGTTTATCTATCTTAATAACTTTGTCCAATTCTTTTATTTTGCTTGTTTTATACTGGGCAGTATTGTAGAAGACAGCTATGATGATTTATAGAAAGCCCATGTTAGGATGTTAGAAAATCCTGTTACATGTGCAATAAAAAAAATAAAATGAGCAGTCTCTCATAATGTAATGTAATTGAGTTTAAATACTACCTAAATAATTCTGTGACTCTTGCTTAATTTATCTGATTTTCACTTCATCTTTTTCACTCCCCAGACCTTTCCATATACATGACAGACATGTGCACTAAGGAAACTTTAGCTGCAATATTAGAAAGCCCCATTTAACGTGACTATAGGTGTCGCTGGGTTCAGAAATATTTATGTGATCTTGTAGCAGTTGCAAAAATTTTTCTCTGTAAGTCTAGGACTATAATTGCACTTTAGAATCTCACAGGGGATAAAATAAAATTGTGAGAAGATTTTAAGTGTAGAAGTAGTGCTGTGCTTTTAGAAAGGGATTTGAGGAGAGAGAATCACTGCTCTACTATGGTTGTCTTAGATAATTTTCGCGGGACTTTACTTATAAAATGCTAATAAGATGCCTATCACAATCTTTTCAAACCATGCCCTGGGTATTTGTGCTTCAACCTCTTACCTCTAAGCCCAAATCTCAGAGGACTGATGTGATGTTAAACACATTAAAAGCTGAGAATTGATTAGACAGAACAGTAGCAGGAAAGATGTTTGACTCCTCCCCACAAGTCACAAGATAGATACAGCACAGGCGCCAGAGACATGCAGTTAATGGTACAGTGTTTTCTCTGAGATGTACTATTTCTGCCCAAGAAGGCTGATGAGTTCTAATTATGAGCTCATAGCTCACTTCTCCGAGCTGTGAAGCATTAACCGTGGGATGCGTACCATGCTGAGCCCTGGTTTTAAGTGAGCTCCCCTCTGTCCATTGAGACATCTAGCACGTGGTCACAGATTGAAGCACAAGAATCAAATCTGAAATGCACACAAGAAATGAGAAAAGGAACAGATAGTTAAATCTGCTTAAAAAGTTGGGAAGACATTTTAGTCCCATCTCTAATCTCACTACATGTTTGGAAAGGTTGGAGTGTTTTGAACTCCCCTAATTTCTGCATGAGAAGAATTGCTAACTGCTGGGCTAACATAACAAAACAGCTTTTGAGGCCAAGCTGCTGCCTCTGGGCAGTGCCTCCCAGATTCCAGCAAAGTATGACTCTCTCTTAGGTTTGGGCACTTGCAGTCTTCTCTGCCTTGGACTTCTTGTGCATTAATGGACTGAAATGAGCTCTCCCAACCATTAGGACCTTAAAGTCAGTTAATTCTTCCATCTGTCTCTGATCCTCTTGAAGACAGTCTAGATAAGCAGCTTTTGGTAGCCTGTGACTACATGTGCCTTATCACTCCCTTCTAAACACCAGTCAGATTTTCTGTACCGCTTTGGTTTGGCAAGGTTCAGATCTGGATATAGTATTTTAGGTCACACTGCAAGCTTGATATCATGGGTCTCAAGAGGAATCGAAGGCCACGCTGTCTAATTGCAACCTTGTTCAACCACTAAATAATGTTCTGTGGATCAAAAGCCTATCTTTAGTCCTTCCCAAAAAACACTGGGTCTTTGCCAGTAGGGGAAAATGCTGGGAACATAAACAGAACTGAAGAACAAAAAACAGCAGGACTGAGAGGAGATATTTTCCAATAGAGAGCCTGTAATTTGCCATGGATGTGGTAATTTAGCCAAAATAATTGAGTTCTATGTGTTTCCAAAGGGTTTCTGTTAATTTTGTTGGCGCACTTGGGTTCGGTGGTTGGCAATATGATATGAAATCTTTCATCTCAGGTTTGCTTGCTTGAACTACTCCAATCATCCCTGATCATATGCATCACTCAATCATAAATATCATAGTTGATCCCCTCGAATGCCTTTTTTAGTGGTATACGTGAAATACATGAAAGTTTCTCATTCCCCAAATGGAGGAGCATGCTCCCCACATCCAAGAACACCATTATTGACCGGTAATCTCATTGAACTTTAACTTACCCAGCTCCTCTTTGAGGGTCTTAGTCGAAATGAATGGCAGCCAGTTCATGTGTTTGAGGGGTTTGAATGGCAAGCTTTGTGCTGAATCGACAAACAGCTTCCCAACTGCTTCTTAAGGCAAAAAAGGAAACAAAGACTCCACACTTGTCTAAAAATATTTCAAAAGTGGAAAAATGGAAAATAAGGCTGGAAGAGAGCATTAAGAGGCCTGATCTAGTGGGAGTTGTCCCTGTCCATGGCAAGGGGGATAGGTGATCTTTAAGGTCCCTTTCAATTCTAACCATTCTGTTATTCTATGATTTCATCCTTTCCCAGGCAAGACCAGTTAGACCTGGTTGACTTATTACATACATTTGTCTAGTGTCTTAAAATATCTCCTATGATGGGCACTGCGTGACTCGCTCAAACTCAGCCAATGGCCTTTTTTCCTAATGCCTAGCTGAAATTTTTCTTCTCACAAGCTCATGCCTCCTCTTCTTGTTCCCAGGGAGACAGAGAATGGTTTATTCCTTTCCTCAAGTGGTGGATTTTTCAGTGTGAGGTCAACTCAATGATGGGAAATGATTTGCCACTCTTTCCCTGTCTGTATAATGCCTTCCTGGACAACAGGTGTGGTTATGCTACTGTCGCAAGCACTAATCAATAATAAAGTAATTGATATGGGAGCTCATTTATGAAAACTACAGAACCTGCTCCCAGCCCCTGCTTAGTTTGGAGTGTGCTGCTCAGTCTCCCAAAGACCTGAAGAAGTACTTGTGTGTCCACCAGTGTATCTCCTTTTTCGAAAGGCTCATACAGGTTTCCACGTCCCATAATAACCTAACCTCCATTTAAAGAATAGTCAATGGATAAATTGACCTTCTTCCAAACCCTCATTCCTCACAGATGAGACCTAGAGTCCATGGTGGGGTCCACATCTGTGGTGGGTTCTGCTGATGACAAAGACGTGATAGAAATCAAAGCCTCAGGTCAGGTGTGCTGCAAGGCACACTCACCTTTGGTTTAGGCAGAGCCAGTGATGCTGGAAGTTACTTCAAGAAGGCAGAGAAGAGCATAGCCAGAGTTTGTCGATTGCCCACAGGGAGAGCAGAGAGATGTGAGACTGGATATTGGAGATGGAGATGGGGACCAAGGAAAGGCGGGATCAACAGAGAAGTAAGAATGCAACAAGATAAAGTCTATTTAAAACAAAATAGTTCCCTTCTTCCCTAGGAATGCCTCTTGTCCATTCTCCACCGTGCCCTGTTTTGTACTCTTGCACAGCTAAAGGCTGGGTCCCTATTAAGTTTTAGGTGCTTCACTGCCCTTTCCAATTACTATGCCACACCTCCTCCAGAGCCAGCACGGTTATAGATCTTGGCCTGAGTACTTCACAGGTGTTCAAATGAAAAATAAACCACCCCGCGGCTGGAAAAGCCCAGACATGCCTTGCTCCTTTCCAGCTTTGCCATGGAGTACTGCTGCTCACCTTAAGTGACCTCTTCATTGGCAAAAGGAGAATCAAGGCCAATTTCTCAGCCTGGTACATCCCTCAGGGATGTTATCTGCCTTTTTCTTGCCTTTATTGGTTTGAGCAAAAGAAGTTCCATGCATATGTTCAGCATGGAAGGAGCAGACTATTTTTCTCTGGGTTATGACCTGCTGACTATTGAAAAAAACCCCTTATCTGTGGCTTTCCACTTGTAACATACTGGTAAATTTTAATTGCTGTCAGAACATACAATCCTCACAATCGCTTCCCTCCTGCTGGGACATCTTTCCCTGTGTTTGCCCATGTCCTTTAAGTAATACTTATAGCCAAGTGTCCAAGCTGTGAGAGAAACACTTATTTTAATGACAAGCTAGGAGCACACAGCAGAAAGGAGAGGGATCATTAAACAACAATCATATGCCTGTATATCCTGCTTTGAATCTACAAGAACATTAAAGAAAGCAATTTTGATAAGGAAACTCTCAAACTGAGCAGTTTTTCTTCATTGTTTTTACAGAAAGGGCTGCAGAGCTGAACTTGGTGAGTAGGACTGTGGGATGCTGGCTGTCAGTACAGCATCTTCTGGGTAGGCAGTGAGGCCTTGAAATGTTTGAAAAGACCTTAACGTGACTTAGCCACAGATCTAACTGTAACAGACCAGGGTGTGAAGGGGTGACACAGCCCTAGGGTATTACCTTCGTTCTGCAACACCCAAGATCTTTGTCATCGCCTCTGTGACGTTTAACAATCTAAATGAAGAAAGACCACCTCCATTTCTTTCTGACGTGAGTCAGAAGCATCAATCAGTTTAGCACACCACAAAAATCTTCCCTCATCTTAATAGTCTGTCTGCAAACACACAGTGCTATAAGCTCTAAAGAAACCCTGGACCATTAGGGCACATATATGGGATCTTGCCACACACTTTGCCTGAGCTCCTTCTCTTTTACTATGCACAGAAATACCCAAAAGTAACAGCTGCTGCCCTTGGAAATTCCCTGCATGGGGAACTGAAGCAGGTGGTTTTGCACAGACATTGGCTCTATGCAAATGCGCTTTGATCCTTATGTTAATATAATCGAAAGGGTGGCCAAACATACTGGTTTTATTTCTCCCTTGTTAGAAAGTTGTGGGGGAAAGCAGCAAAGACCCTGTTCTTTCACTGTTGGAAAGAGAAACTCTTCACACTGCACTGTGTATTGCAGTCACAAAGCCATGCAAACACAGGTGGCTTGTTTCTTCCCTTAGCCTGAGCTTATAAATTCATATGAAAATGAACTTCAAAGCCAGAAGTGGGATGCTAGCTAAAACTTATGCCAAAGGTGGAGCTTAATATGGCATGGATCACGCAGTGCAATAGCAATGAGGGGCTTTTAAAGTAAGTGGCTTTTTTTTAAATGACACTATATAAAATCAAAGCTGAAACATAATTTATTGAAAAGTAAGGAACCGCTGACTCTACAATGACAAAACTAGATTGCATTGGCCCATGACTGCATCAAGTGCAGTTGCAGAGCTTTTGTTGATGATGGGCTATGACTGGAACCAAATGACAGTTGTTACTTTTTAACGGTTTGTAGAGGCAAATGTACATTTTGCCGTGATGTCTGATAATCATCATACCAAATGGGACTCACTTTTGTCATTGTACTTTTCTTCTTTCCAGGGGACTATTTTTGTTTCACTTCCCAATTTCAGTAACTCCACTCTGATCTTGGCTCTCCATCAGCCATGCTGAGGGCTCTGGGTTCTAGAAGTTGTGAAGTAATTCCAAATCCTCTGAGGCTTCAGAAAGGAAACAGTCACAGATTTAATGGGCTTTAAAGCAGTTTGGGGGGGGGAAACCAGATGAAGGCATCCTACATCCTGGCTTGGAGTCAGAAGAAATTCAATATGTGTTATTACATATTAAAGAGGTCCCTTAGTAAAGTTATTAAGGAATGAGACTAGAATGGAGAAAAAATGTGCTCTTACGTGTAATATTCAGCATACATCACATCCACGAGTGCCGAGATTTTAGTGTCTTCTGATCACATGCACTTTTATTATGAGACTGCAATCTCTATTTAAAAGTTGCTTATTTATCAAATTGTTTAGGCAAACCATATTTCTAACTTCATTTAAAGAAGAGGTGGTCTTTAAGTCAATGAATATTTCAGCAGGCAATAGTTGTGTTACTATATTATATCTCCATGAAAAAAGTTTGATTTGCCAAGTACTCAGGGGTGCACACAGCACTGCTTATCACCATGGCTGAAACAAGATGTTGTAGCTGCCACAATGGTGCATCACTTCCCAGCTGTGAAAGTGTAGAGCACGAGGTCAGCCCCTGCAGGAGCCAGTAATCCAGAATGTTCTGGGTGAGAGTAACTCCCTTACGTCTGGTTTACATATTGATGTTCTCTGTTTGTTGTCGTTCACCTGGTTTTCATTCTTTTCCTCCAGGTGCCCTCACTGAACTCATTGATGGCTGTATAGGAAGAGTATAAGAAGGTTTCGAGAGTTGTCTCAAAATTGGATCTTCAGACTTTCCACCATGTCATTGCTCACTGTGATGACCTTCATTGCTTCTCTATTCCCTGATGGTTTGATAATAAATCGACCTATAGTGTTTGCTCCATGTTGTCCCCTAAAGGACACAGAAACTATGTGCATGTAGGAAGAGACTAAAGACGAACAATAATTTTTCTTTGGCATGTTTTACCTGCCTTCACAGCTCCTGCTTGCCTAGAGCTATCTCTCCCTCTTAGCACCTGCCAGGCAGTTTCCCGAATTCATCAGTTATTTGAATGGGAAGTGAAAACCAGTACAAATCTTTTGGAAAGTTGTGTATGAGGTTATTCCTGTTTTAACCAAGATAAGCAACATCACAGATTCTTGATATTGAGCAGATGAAAGAGAAGGAAATGAGAGAAAGGATGGCATATTATGAGGCAAAGAGCATAATTACAGAAAAGAAGATGGTACCCAAAATATCGATGAAGGCCAGCCATGCCATCAACTCTGGCAGAGGCAGCTACACGCTGAGGGTGTAACTGCTCTGATAACACAATAAATATCTGCTAGGGAGTATCTCATTCAAAACTTGCGTTTAGGAGGGTGTCCTGTTTTTGCTGTGGAGAAGGTGGTCCTGGTTGACTTTACGCTCTGGGATGACCATTGTCTGCAATGTTTATTGGCTTTGCCATACAAGAACCAGAAGCCTGTGAAAGGCAGCAGTTAGTACACATATAAGCAAGTTTGGTAACAGTTTCATCAGTGTCTCATAGCTGACTTTCTAAGCAACAGTGGTATGAAGTCGATACAGTGTGGTATGAATCAATGGACCAGCTACCACTTGGCATGATCTCTGCTTTAGCTCTTAAAATTGTCAGCTCTCATAGACAGTCCTACATCCAAGTGTTTGCCTAGTTTGACGAGTAATCGCCTTTGCATAACTTCTAGAAATTTAAGGAAATTTCTGATTAGAAAAGACTACATTGCTATTGTTAAAAATATTCACTCACAGGAAAAGGTTTTTAAAAGATTCCTTTTTTTCTCTTTAAACAAACCACCTGCTTGCAAGCCAATAATTCAAAATCCAGCTCCGTTTCTAGAGATCCATGATCGTTGGGTACCTCTTCAGTTCTGTTCCCTGAGGGTTTGAGGTTATGGCTGAACTCTTTTCAGTGCTGAAATAATCCTCAGAGCATGAGAGAAGTATAGCATTGGATATAATTAGCTTATTATGCCCACGAAGAGTTCTGTGGGTGAATTGGCTGTATTCAGTAACAAAGCAAGAAGAAGAAAATATATGCTAGTTTCCATCCACAAGGAAGAATTTTGGAAGGGAATAATGATTCAGGTCACTGATGGCTTATGGGTAAGGATTTGGTTTGAGCTGATTTTCTGAAGTCGATCTTTGTGATTGGGCACACTTTGTATCCCTTTTCTGTTTACTCTGGGCAGCTTTCGGTGACTGATGGCCATTTGCTTGGAAGTTCTCTGCAAAAAAGTCCATTGGGATTTGCAGCCACCAGAGAACATCACTGCACCTGGCACTGGCTGACGTCTCACAATACCTGCCCGGGGAGACTGAAAGAGCAGGAATCAAAGCATCTCTCTATGCTTTACACAATATTCATGGCCTGATTAATCTGAGAAATACATTTTGTTAGACAATACTTTCACTAACTGTCCAGGCTCAGATGTCTCAATTTCTTATTTGAAAGAAGACAGACACTTTGAAAGACACTAGCACCAGAAGACACTTAATTTGGGGGAACTGTGCCTTTGTGTCTTTCTGGATTGTTTTCTACTTAATACTTTCTCTTAAGATACACTAAGACTTCAGAGCTGTCAATCTGGTTAAGACCTAAACAGAAACTTTTTTTTCACTGGCATCACACTTTTCTTTCTCATCAAGGTCAGCACTGGAGACAGAGTGTATTTTCTATTGGTTAATATTTTTCACCAAAAAAATGTGGGTCTGGATCAAAAATATTTACAACATGTGGGTCTGACAAAATTATTTACATCTTACATATTGACAGAAATAATTCAAAATAACTTTTGAGTCTACCTGGCACAAAAGTTTCCATTCAGGTCCTTTAGTTTGGTCAGAAAACTTGAACAATCCCATAAATAATGCCTTTCTACTGAGAGGTACGCAAATGTGCCTTCAACCTGTGTCCTATCTGGCTATGTCAGTGAAAAAGGTTGTGCTCCAACTTCCATGTTTTCTTGCATGCTTCCCTATAATCTGTTGCATTCCACTATGTACCTGCCACTGGCCTCATGACTTAACTGAAAAAATAAATATTTCTCAAAAATATCTGTCAGAGCTGCTGAAAGAGCAGCTTGTCACAGCAACACTGTGCTGAGCTGCCAAGCCTAAACTGTCCTTTGGAAAATTAGTTTCCCACGGAAAATAAGCATCAGCTTCCCCTAAAATATACAGACTTGGGAAAAAACACTTCTTGGTTCAGACTTGTTTAGCCTGAAGTTATAGCAGCATGCAACTTGCAGGGAGAACCCTCTGATAATTGGTCTTTGCTGTGTACATCAAGGTTGCTTTTAGTTTACTTGATTATTTATTTATGGGTAGGCAGACATGGGCTTTTTTACTTTACGCTTAGGTAGCTGGGGTTGCAAATTCAGATAGTGCAGTTATTGGAAAAAAACAGTGAAAATAGCACAGCCCAGACTCAACAATCTTTTTCGATTTGATGTTCACCAATGAAACCGAAACAACTGTTTCTCACAGCTGGATCGATCTCCTTTGGGTTTTCTGAGGAAAACTCCTGTCCTGCCCTTCCCAGAGCACAGAGGTGTTGCTGAGCCCTGTGCCCTTAAAGACATTCCTTGGTACCCATGACACGCACCATATTTTCCCAGGAGCTCCCCCTGCCTCCAAGTTACAAGTTACTGTGGCAGTTGCCACAGCCCATAGGCAGGGCTTTCAAGAAACACAAGAAGCAAAAAGCAACAGAAAAACAACAAAAGCCAAAAAAACCCAAATACCACACTGGAGACAGTACAAAATGCTGTCTCAGCCTTCATAACTCATAGCAACCCTAATATAGCCCTGGTGATGAGCCGCTTTTTGCGTAAATGCTGGGCATGGCTTGGCAAGTTGTGGGTCAGGAGTGCTCTTCATGTGCTCCTGCAACAAAAGAGAATTCAGTCCTCAGGCTTGGACTGGAGCTGCAACAGAATAAAACCTCCTCAAGTTTAGGTGTTGGGTCCTTGGCACCAAAGGGTCAAATCCATTCCTTTTTAGGGTGAGGGAATTGTTAATGCAAGCTTTAAAAGACAGGGGCACTACTGTCAGCCACTACTGTTGAGCAGCCTGGGACAAGTCACGTCTTTCTTTGCCTCTCTTTCTCTGCCTAAGTATGGGTAATGATGCTAAGAGATTTCTTTAAAGCTGCTTGTGATGTTCTGATAGTAGTAACAATCATGACAATGATGCCATCATTTTGGTCATCATATAATGATCACTATCCCTATATGATCAGAAGATTGAAAAAAAATAGTTTTTTTTTTTCTTTTCCATATTTTTCTTTTTCTTATTACTGCCTTCTGGCTATAGTAGGTAGAAAAAACAAAAAGCTTTCTTTGAAATCCCATTCTACACTTAAAAGAAGAAGAAAACACAATTGACAGTCCAGAAACTATATTTCACATCTTGCAAAAGTACAATTTAAACAAAAATATTTGCAGCCAGAAAGTGAAATATTCTAATCCTGAGCACAGACACTAATAATTTACTTATATTTAAAGGTTTTTAATGGAGTTTACTGGACAGCTTCAGATCTCTTTCTTTATGAAAACATCAGATTATTGAACATTTCATGGGAATGTACATGGAATGGAATTTTGGGTCAGCGGGAAAAGGGTGAGACTTTCACCTATATCCTAGAATAAAGTGAGACATACTTACCCCTCACACAGTAGCCTAGCAATTAAGCATCTGTGTGAGGTGTATCGCGTTGCATTCAAGTCTGATTTGCTCTTAATCTTCACCAGGCTCTTAATCTCAACCCCCCTATTCTACTTTGACTGCTCTGTCTCTGGGCTTTGGAAGCATTTTACTCTTGCCTACTGAACATTTGGTTATTTATATAATAGGCAGAATAGTTCATCCATTGTAGACTTTCAGTGACCAGACACTTAGAGAGAAGACAGGAAATGTGGGATTAGTTTGTACACCTTTGGTCAAATCAGGCAGAGTTTGTGTCCTGGGATCCTGCACCCCACAACACTACTCTTATGGCAGGGTAAGGCTTATTCTGCAGATAAAGTGCTGCTTGTGCTCTGAGTGACTTCTTGTTCATCCTGATGTAGTGCATTTCCTATTAAACGGCAAAATCTTGGAGTTGGGAGGGACTCAAAAAGATCGTTGAGTCCAACTCCCTGACTTGACATACACATAAGTTTGTCTTCAAAGTTCAGGTTGTGCTTGGCACCACATTGGCATAGGCTTATGAGAAACTACAGCCTGTGAATGGTGTGTTCACATGTGATTTAAAGTATTCTCCAGTAAATCATTCCAGCAGAACCCACATAGCACCAAACCTTCCTTTGGGAACTGGGTACCAGCCCTCATGCTCACATGCCATGTTACAACACAGAGCACAGTGTCAGTTTGCTTTGTTTCCTGAAGTCCTAAGAAGCGTGATGTAAAACAGGGTAGAAGTACTTATGGGCAAATAACAAAAGAGGTTAAAATAAAGTGCGGACTCAGATTTTAACATTTAAACAAACACACGCTAAGCCAAAACAAATCTTACCTGATGTATAATTTCTCATGATAACTATCTGGTGCTCTATGCCTGTGACTGATGGATAAAATGTCTGGAAGATGGAAATGAGAAAAGCAGACTGCTTTACATGATTTGAAAGTGTCTTTGAAATTAATAGGTTGCACACTCCAGTTGGGAAAAAATGGGAGGTGGGGAGATGGCTTCAATTAGAGAAGACAGGGTGGTTGGAGAATGTACCCAATGGTCAAGTCTCTATATCTGCAGGCTTAGATATGTTCAGCTCAGGTGGAGGAGTTTGCTGAAAGGGTGTGAATACCTGGCCTGTTTGATGCAGAAGAGATAAGTTCCCTCTTGCTCCACAGCCACTTTCACTGACACCAACAAAGACCAGGATGGTGAGGAGATCTTCTAAATCCTCTGTGGTAAGGGTGGCTAGCGGTAAGGGACTGTGCAGGGCGAAAGGCAAGAGAGTCAAGTCCTCTCTCTGTGGGACAAGCAGCAACTTCTTTCAGCTTCTTTTGTCCTTCTCTAGCACAACAGAACAAAGAGCAAGGAGAAGCACCACTGCACTGAGACCGCCTGGGAACTCATGTAGGAGACTGCATGGACCTGTCTATGGTGTTTCAAGATGGTAGACTAATTTGAAAACGAAAACAAACCCAAAACCAACTTTGCAGACTTAAGTGAATGCTCCCTTATAAGATCTAAAGTCTTTGTCCTAATTTCTGGGAAAGTTTACTTTGAAATCCAAGCATTGTGACTCAGATTTACCTCTAGCAGCAAGATGAACTGTATCGCAAAATTCCCCAACATATACTATCAATGCTACTACACAAATAAATAATCTCAATCTACTTCTAGTTGAATGTATATTTTTCACATTTTTTAAATGGTTCTAGTTTCATTCCATACATTTTTTACTTTATGAACTGAGGCCGGTTGTGTATATTAAACTCAATATTGAAAATACTGAGTTGAACCTCTCTTTGAGCTCACAAAACAAACCCCAGCATTGTGGGTGGGAGGAGATGGGTTTATTTCTCAACACCCCAGGAAGCTCTAGCTTGCCATTATAAGAAACACATAGAGAATTGCTTATCAGTGGCCAAGGATTATTGCAGAAAATGTATCTTTGTCTCCACCTTTGCAAATATTGTGGTGCAATGAAAGGAGGGAGCACAAAAGCTAAGGAGCAAAATAGCCCTTGAGAAGGCCTAGTCTCTAGCCTTGCTTCATCATTCATTTCCCATGGGACGAATCCTCAACCTCTCCTTACTGCAATGCTCTTAGTGATAAGCAAGGAGAGCTGTTATGGAGACCTGTGAAGTGGCTTGAGGTACCCACGTGGAAATAGTCAAAAAATGCCACCCTTGTTGCAATTATGTCATATCTTCACACTGGCTGTGGCACTTCCCAGCTGGAGGAAGAAAATAAAATGTGACAATACTGTTTTACATCAAAATAATCATGGATGTTTCTGCCTGTGAAAACCCATAGTGCTGCACAGATGATAAGGGAGAAAATCTTGTGTCCTGTGAAGTGCGTGGCTGTGTGCCAAAGTTACTTCTTTTCAAAAGCAAGAAGAAAGGGTTTTTTTATTATTTTATTTTTTAAAAAAGCAGCCCGAAGAATTTGGAACAGACAGATTGCTGTTGAAAAGGCTCTATAGAAAGTGTTCCTATGGCCTAAGTCCTAATTGGGTGTGTATATGTACACTCACACATGCACACGTTCTGGTCCAATAATATTGATAATATGAATAACCATAATATTGATGATAAGAATAGCCATAATATAAAATTATGCAAATTCCCATTAGCTATTACAGATACCATTCTTCAATTCTATGTGCAAACATGGAGAGGAGAGGAGAGGAGAGGAGAGGAGAGGAGAGGAGAGGGGAGGGGAGGGGAGGGGAGGGGAGGGGAGGGGAGGGGAGGGGAGGGGAGGGGAGGGGAGGGGAGGGGAGGAGAGGAGAGGCGAGGAGAGGAGAGGCGAGGAGAGGCGAGGAGAGGCGAGGAGAGGAGAGGAGAGGAGAGGAGAGGAGAGGAGAGGAGAGGAGAGGAGAGGCGAGGCGAGGAGAGGCGAGGAGAGGCGAGGAGAGGCGAGGAGAGGCGAGGAGAGGAGAGGAGAGGAAGAAAAAGAGGAGTCAGCCCCTCATGTCCCAGCTCTTCCCCAGGCAGCTCAGCTTATACTGCCCCTCCCTCCTGGGCCACAAAACTCCCAGGCTTGGACTGTGCGTGGGCAAAAAGTAGTATGCTATTCAAACAAACTAATGTACAATTTGAGATGCCTGTGGCATTTCTGTGTCCCAGCTTCATATATTAATAGGTCACAAGTTAAACCTGAGTGTCTGCTTGCTCACTCTTTGAAAATAAAACTGTATATGCCAAGTGTTGTCAATAAGGTCACTTGCACAAGGCGTCTATTTAGTCTCAGAGTCAGCAAAGCCAGATCAGTGGTCTGGGGAGAAGAAACAGCTACTTGAACTTTATAGGTTAAGAAAATCCCCAGCTAAAGTGGATCATCGTTAATAAGTTTCCAATTACATCCAAAGAAACGTCAACACTGATGTTTTGCGATCAGGATGGTGAGTAATTTCACCTACCCATATTTTTCTGGGCTTTGGCTTTACAAGGTGTTCCCAGATTGAAGCTGTATTGTTCCTTTTCAGGTCCAGTTTACAAATTTCAAGTGTAAAGCAGAATTTTTTCTTCCAATCTTTTTTTTAAGATATGTAATCTACACTAAAAGAGGAGTCTCAAAGTCTCCCCCCTTTTTTTAAGCAGCAAGCAATCACTGACAACTGGGAACTGTAAACATGATCTTTTGGGCTTAGCTGACCCCTTTTTAAAGGACTGAACTTAAATGTGACTTCATATTAAAAGTGTCAAAAAATCTACGAATGATTCAGTAACTTTCTGATCTCAAGTTTTTCTGTGTGATGCCATAATAAAAGACAATCCAAGGACAGCCATGGCAACACTTATACTTCCCTGTCATATTTCATGCTTTTACTGAAATTAATTAATTATGGTTTCCAGAGATGCAGATGACCAGTATTTGTAAAAGACATAATCAAAAGCCTCACTGGGGACTCACAAAAAAAAATCACAGAGAACAAACAGAGCAGTGGAAACAATATACACCAGCCAGAGCCCAAATCTTGGTGAATTTATCTGAGAGAGCTACCACATGGGTTGGCTATTTTCTTTGGTTTTTTACTTGTTACTTATTCATGTCCACATATCTGTGTGATACTTAACGAGAGAAACTAACAGTACATGCAGTGATATAAATGCTAAACACGCTAAGTTGATGATTTCTTGTTGTTGGATTTACATAAACAATTAGGTCAAAACAAAAAATGTTTATTCACACCAATGAGCCAGTCTCACCTTCCTTATCGAATCATCAAAGAGCAATAATTACTTTTCCCAAGACCTTTTAATCTGCTTCGTTCTTACAGCTGGAGGAGGAAATTGCTTTCCCATCCTGGGAAAATTTAGAAGATTTTGATTGCTTCCTCCTATTCAGAGGAATCCTTGGGATGTATCATATTACCAGACTCTAGTGGCTGCTATGGAGAGTTACACAAAGCACACTGAGTGCCTTCTAGAATTTGGACCAGGAATTGTCTCAGTCCTTCAGTCAGGATCTGTCACAGCCGACTCAGACTGAATGCAGACATGGCCTTCTCCAAAACAGTGAAGAAAAAGCTGATGAAATACTGTGGATGCAGGTTTGTAGGGGTTTTTTTTGCCTGTCTGTGAGATGCAGAAAAAAACTTTCACCTGCTCCAAGACAGAGAGTAAGTAGAAAGTGAGGAGATCAGCAGTTTTCCATGCAACCCCCAATTTGTAAAAGCAGGTGGAATGAAGAGGAGAAGCCACCTTTCAATTGTGTCTTAATGAACAAGCTGGTTGTTCTTCCGTGTTCTTTGATGAATGGGTGTTTTCTTTCAAAAGCTGACTTTTGTCTTTCATTACGCTCAGCACATGCTCTACTAGGCAGGACCGTTTTTCTACTCCAGATAAATAAACATGAAAATTAATTTATCTCAAAGAAACATGTTCTCTTTCAAGTCTAGTGCAAGCCTGCCCTCTCCCCTAATAAATCTCTGGGTAAATGTGAGCTCCTCGGCAAGCCCTCCACTTTATATCGAATGGAAACATTTTGTAAATGCCAGTCTTAACACAGTTCAGGAAAGCTGCCATTGACTCTAGGCATTTACAGGCAGTCATTTAACTACAATTCACAGCTGAATTAGAGAGCTATTTATCATTAAAAAGAAACTTCTCTGAACCAGAAAGCATGCAAACCCTTTTCCCAGCTAGTGGTGGACAGCATTTTAACCCACAAATTTTGGAGGTGATGTGAAAAAATACTGTCCGCTGGCTTTTGCATGGGATGTACTGTTGGATGGAAGCTGGGTAGTGTATTATGATGCCAGTTAATGTATCCTCTTTAAGAAATAGCCTGTTTACTTTGTGCACAGGCCTGTGGATAAAGCTTGTTGAATCTTTAAATGAAACTCAGTTTCCTTCCAAATTTAGCCATATCTTTCATTTCTGCCTTATTGTTTCATAACCTGATCCTGCATATAGTTTCTTTGGGTTTAGACATGGCAAAACATGTCCAGAAATGACAGTCCCTGAACCACCCTGTCATTGTGTGCCTTAAACCCACTGAAATGTACACTGAGATCAAACCTTTGCAATTACCTTCAGCACACGAGAGATGTGCCTTTTGAACCAGTTCAGACAAAGGGAGAAAGGTAAATGATAGACCCTCACATTTCTGGACAAAGGATCACTCAACCTTATGTCAATGAAACTTTTGTAATCTGTCAATATTTCCACAAATACAAGTAGTTTAATCAAATGATGGCCCTGATTCATGAAAGTACTCAAGGATGTGCATGACACTGACTGAATGTTGGTGTCTCCTTGAAGTCAATAATAGCAAGCTGTTTCTGTGATTATGTGCACGTATAAGTGCCTCTGAGTGCTTAACTGTTATCTTGAATAGGGTCAGTATTAGTCACTAGGTAACACCTGTCGTATTACAGGGACATATTAATAAATCAACCCGGTCAAGTTGTCTCTGAGCTCATCTGTGAAACATGTTGTGGTGGCAACCACTGAGCAGTGCAGCTTCTCAAGAGTGTCGTGCCTATTACAGGCACTTCCCTGATGTGTGGGAGGTGGAGGGTAATCCAGGTCATTTTGAGAAAATTGACTTTGTTACAGGATGTCCAAACTTGAGATTATTAGATCTGTTTCCCTTAACCAGGATTTTGCATTCTGAGGCCCACAAAATACTTTAGTTCATCGTAAATGGGGGTTTTGCTGCCTCACAATTTCAAGCTGCATTGCAGGTAAACCCATTGTAACTCTTTTACAAGCCCCTGCTAAGTTTCAACCCACTCGGATAAAGAATAACATCACTAAAACCAACTCTAATCGTTGGAAAGTTTGGTGTAACCGTTTGACTTGGACCGTGCCTAAACCTTACCTTATGGTCCTCCCCCACATCTGTACCATCCACCCGACAGTAGCGGCACCACTTCTCAAAATTTGTACAGCAAAGAAGTGAGAAAATCGCTTTATTTGGCTAAGTTTGACTCCATCCTTCCTCCTTGGAGAAGAATGACTTTGGCTGGCTTGCTGATGATTTCTTTCCCAGTAATGATTTTACTGAGTATGTGAAAGCGTTAAGCTACATCTCACTTATCCTACATTTTGCTTGTAACTGGATTACCATACAAAGAATGTTACAATGAGGCCCGAGGTCTGCCAGGTCAGGCTGGTAAATGATAGCACCTCTTGAAGCTATAATGGATGAGGGGATCCTTGATAAGATTTGACACTTGTACTATATATGCTGTCACAGCAGACATTTTGCTTTTTTCTTGATGTTTTTAAGGCCATAAATACTGGTCTCTAATGTTAAGTATGTGAACCTCACATTAATCACACTGCCAAGGAGAGCAAAGAGCTTCGCTCATAAACTGAAATGGAGCACAGTTAATCTATCAATGTTCTGTAATGAGGACTATTATAACAAAGTATTTAGGTTGATTTACTGATGGGCTACACATCTCTGTTAATGATAGCACATCAGTAAAAGAGCAAAGGGACCATCTGGATCACAGGCATTTGAGATTTATTGAATAATGTGCAGATCCTGCCTCATCTTTATTGTAAAGTTCTTAAACTCACCCTGTTTCAGTTCACTTCATCAAGATCAGTCTGCTTGCTGAGGCACCACTGCTATCAGAGTGCTATGCCCAGTTTATGTGCCTGGGTAGTCTGGCCTCTCAATTTCAGTATTTTCAAGAATTACCTTCAGTTTCAGTCACAGGACAAGAGAAAACAAAGGTAGTTCACTGACCATAAAGCTACCTCAAAATAAAGTAAGAAATTTTATAAAAACAGTAAAATGAACAGCGCTTTTAATCCTTCTTTATATAATCTGTAATGTGTTTGTAACATCCTGCTATAAATATCTGATTCCTGTCGGGTGCTGATGCTAATTAGATACAGAACACACCTACAAACACTACCTTGGGAATTTTAAATCTGAATATCATCAGATATTTGATCACAGTAACAGTCATGGGCTTAGGAGGTGGGAAGAATCTTATTTTCCCTTAGATGTCTGCATTAGAAATACCTACACCTAATGAGCTACTTACAAATCCTTGGCTTGATTTATGGTTCATAGACAGATCTGGAGCATCTTTAAAAAAAAACCTACTCGACAGCCTGTGAACCATGCTCACTAAGATACGTCACATCTTAAAATAACGTAGATCCCCCTCCTCGTAAGAGATTTCTGCCATAGGGTCACTATTCCTGTCCAAGAAGCACCAGACAGTGTACTTGTCAAGTCTAGGAGCTGGACTTGGGGGAACCTGTCTTGGAGGAACAGTCCTACATGTACATAGTGGGAAGACAGTAGCAACTGAAGAACCAGGTCTCCTAAATTCCAAACCAGTTTAATTTGAGGTGTTTTACAGTAGAGTCAATCTTCAGAGCACCCACATAAGTCTATGAATGAAAGTTCATACTTTCAACTCTGCTTTACCCTGGAGAAACTTCAGCAAATTAATATAAGTACACTTGCTTTAGGATGCTTCTGGTGGGTGTTAAAATGAAGAAACCAGATTCATGCATCAGCTGCTCACTATTCCCATATGGGAGCATCTATGGTCCAACCACACAAGTGTGAACATGGACACTCCCTTTCTAGTGTGGAAATCATGGCTGTGAGTGGAGGCATTTTGATTGATGCAGGTGAATTCAGTCTTGATGGGCAATCAGCAGGTCTGATTCTCAGGAACTAGCCGATAAAACTGCGTTCATTGAGGGCAGCAGGCGAGTAGAATAGTTTCTAAAAAACCCAAACCAACAAAATCCCTTCCTCCATTTACACAGGTGAGAGGCAAAAAGAGCATGACCTTTCAGGAAAACAAGGAAATGAGTTCTCCAAAACCCATATGCAGCTGCAGAGTTACGGGCTCCTCCTGCCTGCGGGTGCTCTTGTGCAAATGAAAATCAAACACCCTACCTCCATGCTCATCAAGCCTGTGCAATGCAAGGCAGGCCAAATTCAGTAGAAGAAATGGGACAGGTCATTAGTAATACAAACATACTTCTCAAAAGACCTCCTTAGTCCCAGTTTGGCACTAGTTCCATGGGAGAGATGGTCATGTACACCATTGCCTGTTCTGTGCTGAAAATATTGTACCATCACTCGCCTGTGATGAAAGGCTGTTGCCTGCTCCAGACTGGCCAAGGCATCAGAAATTATGCCAGATCAGAAAATAGAACTGGCCATAGAGTGTCTGGGACAAGAAGTGCCAGTGTATGAGGGTAAGAAATAGTCCATGCTTCTCTTGCTTGGCATATTCATAGGTATTAGCCATGGATGAGGACACAGAGAGGAGAAAATGCTAACAGGCACTCAGACTGTGGTTACCAGTTAGACCAAAAAAAGTTGGTAGGAATTGCTTGTGGCACCTTAAACTTACAGAATAGTAAGAAGATATATTTCTGTAGCAGACTGAGATAGCTAGATTGAACAACAGAAAAATGAAGAAGAGAAATTAAAAAGAAACATTCAGACAAAAATTAATACTTCATTAACATTTAATAAAGTGCTTTGCCTTTCCTTCTTCAGGATGTAGCAAGGATTTCCCCACCCTCATTTTTTTCATTTTCCTTTCCTTCATTCCCACTCTTTTTTTTATTTTCTGGTTTCTCTTGATTTTAAAAATAGCAAAAGCAATATAACTTCCTGTTCTGTATATTTTGGATCTGAATATACTGAGAGTTTGGGCTCTGAACCTGAACTTAGATCCATATTTCACAACTTGCCTCTCTGTTTTTTAACTCATGATTCTGGATGCAAGTATCCTCAGACTGCAGGTGGGTACAGACTAGATCCCATCGTGTCTGCTGGGGATCAATGCGATGTCTGATTCTTGTATTTCTCTGCTAATCAGAGTGAAATAATACTAAAAATTAATTAATCTGAATTTTTTTGAATTAAAGAAAGGGTAGCTTGGTGAGGGGCAGTCCCAGTCTAAATTCCCCAGCTCCTCCCAAGTGCATCCGAATCCCAGGTAGCTCATCAGGTTGGTATGATAGTTCTTACCCTGTTCCTGGCTGCAGCCCCTGCAACCTCCAAACACACTTAAAACAGTTATTAGTATCTGTGTCAGGGTAGTATCTAAGCAATCATATTCTTGTGCCTACCTGCAGGAGATGGAGATAACTAGACAAAGGGGAGCAAGGTAGTATTAAGATAATTACGACTGATATGATAAAGAGTGGTCAACAGCTCTCTGATAGTTGCATGGGTCATGACAAGGGTCATGATAAGGGTGAGGTTTAGGGAAGGATTAGAAGGGGACACACAGATTTTTCTTCCTGGTGTGAACATATCATAAAATATCAAAGCCTGTTAACAAGAAACTGCATGCATAGGTGAAAAACAATTGGTAATTTGAGGATTTTTACCTCCCATCACTTGGAGAATCTTTGAAGGTATGTCAAAGAAGGAAGCTTTAATCTCCTTCTAGACACATACAAGTCCCAGGCATCTTTTTTTTTTTCATATATTATTCTTAAGAAAGTTCTTACTGAGCTAACCTCAGGAGGCTGTTGTAGCAGTTTGTCTCTGAGCCACAAAGGGGATGAGGATTTGCAATCTGCCTGCAGTCGATGCAGGAGCTGGTCTAGAGCCAAGCCTTGTCATGTTCCTCCCATCAAGCAATGGTGACCCTGCAGAGAGTGACTTACCTTAATGCTTAGTGAGCTTGTCTGGAAGGGCTGCAGATAGAGGCAGTATGACTGTGTGTGCAGGACCTACGTGAGGAGACATATAGGGAGACCAGTGCTGCCCCATTGCCTTTTGCTTTCAGAGGAGGAAGAAGAGGGCGAGTGGTGGAGTTTGCAGTGCAGTAGTTGTGCTAACAGAGCAGACACATGGGTAATCCTGGATAGCAATACAATAGTTACAGCTGGGTCAACTGCAAGCCTAATCTGTAAAAGCCATCGTTGGAGCTTTGTGTTGCTCAAACACGCTTCTGTTTGTTGGCTAGTGATCCTGACATATTTTCTAAACCCATCTTGGATGGATAAACAACATCATCCTGGCTGTCCCATCTCAGACACACTCTGTCCCCAATAGATGCTGAGGACTGTGTAAAGCAAAGAGCATTTCTTTCTCAGTATAGGACACCTGTGTAGCCTTTGTGTATTTCAAAGGTGCTGAGGGGGTTAACGAGTCATTTGTAAAAGCGTCATCTGTTACAAGTGCAGTTGTTTATGCAAGGGACACTATCACTCAAGACGTCCTCCTTAAACAGCAGAAAGAATGAGGCAGCACCAGAAGATGCAAGACAGACCAGCTTGCTTTCTGGGTAACTTCGGTGGACTATAGCAACAATGTAAACTAACTATGATATGTATTTCAATGAATCAATCATAGAATAGTTTGGGCTGGAAGGGACCTTAAGGATCATCTAGTCCCAACCCCCCTGCCATGGGCAGGGACATCCCCCTAGATCAGGCTGCCCTGAATGAAATATCTAAGTTTAGAAAGAAATAAATCTGCGTTTCTGAAGTTGCTGCATTTACTTCTCAGTAGCATCACTGCCAATATAAGTGCTTAAATATGCCATCAACATCTTCACTTTACATTGACCTAGACTGAAAGATAAACCTATGATGAGTTAGCAGTTATGATGATTAATATTTTCTGGTGCCTTACAGAAACTGCTAATTTGCAGGTAGGGATTGCTGGTACCTAGGACGGTGCTGGAAATATTTCACCTCGTGCAATCTTCAGTAGAAAAGCCTTGTACGGAAGGCAAGGCATGTTACACTTTTGGCAGATAAATCATGCTGGAAATAGATGCAATGATATGTTAAAATAGTCTTGCTTGAATTAGGTTTATTCAACAAGCCTGCCAGGGTGGAAATAGCCCATAGAATATATGGCTAAGTATGGGCTGCCATATATTTTCTACTTTAGAGACCAGTTTCTCCTCTGGAGTCACAGCATCTGTGCTCTCCAAAAATCCAGCTATACCCTAAACTGCTCTAAATCAAGCAACTGCCCTGGGGCTTAGTTTGATTGTGTATTCAGGCAGTGTAAAGGGCTCTGGTAAAGACAGGAATATTGGGCTCTGTGTCTCATGAAAATCCCAGGCACATTTTCCTACAAGTTTCTCTACTGAAGAGGTTGCCCAGCACTCCTGCTTTGTCTAAACAGGCTGGTGAAACCCCAAAGAGCAGAGAAATAAATTTGGGCTCAAATTTGCAGTTGACATACAGCAGAGCAATCAGAAAGGGTGTAAATCAGGGATGAAATCCCCACTTAAATGTGACCAGGAGGTTTAATGAATGAGTGGTCCTGTCTTGACTTACATGCACTGCTGTCCCATTGAGCTCCCCGGATTGTCGTCCTCTTGTCTGCAGAGTCCCTTTTCTGAAGGGCTATGCAAACTGTGATTTCTACACCCTAAAAAATAAAATGAGATGTGGGGTAAAAATAGCTTGAGGAGACCAGGGTTCCTTGAGGTGGCAGGAGGCAAGGGCCAAGCATCTCCATTCTCCAGCACCTCATGGACTCGCTTTATTGATCTCCAGCCCAGCCTCTATGCAAGTTGTCAAGTGTGAAGGTGTGGAAGAGGAGAGACACTCGCTATCAGCTGCAAGGGGAGGGAAAGGAGACACAACAGAGTTGAGTGCCTTGACAAGCTGATGAGCACCAGAGTGCAAACACGGGCAGCAACGGCTGCATGTCAGCCAGCAGAAAACCTTGTTTGCCAAGGGACAAGGTGGACAGGGATGTGAGCACTGGCTCTGTTGTTATTGTCATGTCGTAAGGTGTAAGTGCGCTGGATTCTACATGCCTGTGTGTTTGATCAGGAGAGTACTGCTGACAGAGGATAAATAAACAGAGATAAAAACAAGATTAAGCAGGTCCTTCTCCTTATCGCTACCTCTTTATCCCTATTGATCTCTGCCCAGTCCCTTTTCATCCAGCCTGGAATTCCTCACATGCTTGAACCCTGAGCTGTCACATCTAATTAAAAACATGGTATAAGGCTTTGCATGCAGCAGCGGGTATTTTCCAGTGCTGAGCAGCTGTGTGTTCAGGCTTTTGCTTTTCTCCATGAAAACTCATTCTGTCTTTGTGAAACTCAGCTGGGTTGTTAGCCAAGAAATGGCAGATGTGAACAGGGGAAAAACAACCTGCTTTTTGGTTCAATCTTCTTCAAAAGAAGATTGAACAGATCCAGCCCCAAGGGTGCAAATAGTGGCCACCTTGTCAAAGCAACATAGGCCTCTTGTTCAATGAGAGGGAAGATGTTATTTCTACCCCTGTTTATTTACGGCAGATGGACCAAAGTGACACATAATCCCATCTCCCTTCCCTGCTTGCTGGCCAGCACTTTCTACTCATTGGGATGTTTCCAAAGACAAAGTGGTCCCTGGCTGCCTCATTCCAACCCCACCTCTTCAGTTGCGTGCTGCCAATTTTCCTCCAGAGCTCCTCAGCTCTCTATGTTAGCTGCTGACTTCATGCCTTCTAGATCACTCTGGACTGACTGAATGAGCATTTTTTCCTTAAGGCAATTAAAAGAAGACACAGGTAAATATCACTGGGGAGCTGTCCTTCATAAAGATGTCATTCATACACTGAGATGGACATTCAGAGGTGAACTCATAAATACCATGCATGTGTACGGTCTGCATGGGTGTCTAACATCATCCAGGACTTTGCATTTTATTAAAGATTAAGTCCTTCATTTCGTGCACCTACCATCGTTAAGACAAGAAAGGCTAAAATAGAAGGAGGTTACCACGGTAAGGGTAAACCATACAGAAAAGGAAGCTCAAATAGCACTGTTTATTTTCTGCCTATATTTTTTTTCTCTATATTCTCCTGTCTTCTGTTTAATTTTATTAAAACATTGAATCAAAGATCACTTGGCTGTGATTTTCCCTCATGCTGTCTTGAAACTATTAGAACTCTGGTTTTGGCTTTGGTTTTCAAAAGTGGCTGGTGGCTTTAGGTGAGGCAAGATTTGTAAAGAGGGGTGGCAATGCTATTAGGTGGATTGACAGAGCTAGGGAGTAAAACTAGGCATGGTTATGGAGACACAGCCCCATGACTCTGATACTTTATAGCTGTAACACTAGGCATCTTCATTTTTCAGAGCTAAAACATGTTAGCAATTCAGAGGCTGTGCTGAGCTCTTTCCTGTTCTGAAATCAGGCCCCTTGTCTGCATCTCAGGCTGGGCATCCAAAATCATAGGCATTTTGGTAAAGAGTGATCAAGTCGCTCTATTGCTTCACCATTTTTTTGCCTGTCCCTACAGATAAGACACTTTACTTCTTCTTTACTATGCAATGTGAAATCAGTGTAAGCAGTGCTTTTATTTATTCTTTCCTATGCCATCATTCAAGACCCCACAGTTTATTGCTCACCACTAAAACAGTATCATTAAACATGAAATATGCATTGCCAGGCTCTCCTCTCTCTCAGCAATCCCTCCCCACCATTTTTTTTTTTCTGAGGAGAAAGGAAAGAAAACTTCTTTTCAAGATACACTGAAGGGATTGCTCACGAACTAGCAATTTATTTTCTCCTGGGTTTGACAATGCCAGGCCCTTAGTGCTTTTATTGACTCTGGCTAAACACAGTGACAATTATTTTTGTTGGTTTCAAATCGCCTTCTCCAGCAGAGTTTAAAGTCAGCAAGTTTTTTTGCATGCTGAACATGCCCTTTCAGACACCCTAAGAGGAGAGAGGGAAAGATGATGGCTTTTTTTCATTTTTATCCAGTTACACTTTGGCATTATGTGAACAGACCTTTTGTTTCCAGGCAGCGAAAGGAAGGGAGAGGCTTGTGGCTGAGAGGCAAATTGATAGTTGTGGGGGAAAGTATCCTTATCTGAAGGATCCTGCAGCAGAAACCTGCTTTCCCACACGTCCCTGCTGGCAGCCTCTCATATGTGTGCCTCTGTGTGCACACATACTGCATGTCCAAAAATGAGTGGGGTCCTTCCACACCTCCATGCACGACCATCCAGGGACCCAGGCAACAATCTCCAGTCCTTCATCTTCCTCCCTCCCCATATCCTTAGGAGCACGGTGTCTCCCAGACCACGCTAACCCTTCATTTGTCTGTGAGGGACCAGGATGATGATGAAGAGGGGCCGTTTCTCAGAAAAGACGTTTAAGCAACCCTTGGCAACAGTCCCCTGGAGCATTCGTGGCTTGTGGGATGTGCATTAATGAAAGCATTTCCTAAAAGTATTGCATGTTATCCCCTCCATCTCCACATTTCTGTCACTGGCAAGGCCAAAGAAAGGCAAAAACCTCCAAAACAATAGCAGATTGGGTCTGGGTTATGCTCCACAAACTGACCTGCATATGAATTACAACCATTTTGAACATAATATGTAGAGGTTTACAGGCTATCAAAGCAGCTTGGGCAGGAAATATAAATATAAGCTAATCTTTCTGCCTATGGCTTGGATGAATAGGGCATGCTTCTTCAGTGTCTTACAATGGTGAAATTTAGATTTCAAACACTATAGATCAGTTTTTATCTGCCTCTGCAAAGAGACTTTGACCATTTTCTGTTCTTCTAAGTAATACAAAAAGCCATTCAGTTTCTGATCTGGGAACACTGTAGATTAAGGTAGATCTTGTCTAGAGGAAGAAATGGGGAAAGGTTCAAAGCACTTTTTCATTTAAATTTCTTCTTCAAACCATTTTGCTGTTTTTGAAAAAATGTCCCCCCAAAATTCTGAAAAATGTTAAAAATTAAAACTTCCCAAGCTTACTCCCAAAATAAACTGTCATAGTCAACATTGCTGCTTACTTGGAAAGAAAAAAGTCCTATTGATTAAAAAAGAATTTGTAAGAGATAATGTCCCATTTCTACAGCTGTGTTATCGGCTAAAGTCTGAAGTTTCTATCGCCATCCAAGGACTCTCTCCCATTACCGTGTCCCCAAATTACCTTGTACCATCACCTTGTCCTAAACTGTGAGAAAACACACATGTAAATAACCTTTTTCATATGGTGTGACCTACCTGAGGCAATTGAATATATTCCATTGACAGACATGAATACCTCCGTCCAGACAAAATCTGTCAAAAAGCAGAAGGGTTTTATTTGCACTTTACAAAGGAAGATGGCAATTCCCTTAAGCTAAAAAGAATAGCCAGTTTTATAAAATGCTAGGTTTCATGGAGAGTTTGTCCTGAGATGTCCATGTTTCCCAGCAATCCCACTCATTCCTCCCCACGTGCTACCACTACCTGCTGCTCCTAACGTGTCAGGACAGATAACTGTGGGCAGATGCTGCAAGTCATTGAAATGAGGTTAAAGACGTCCTTTCAGAAAAAAGCTACAGGCTGATATTTTCCCCCTCGTGCAGTGTGCGTGGCCAAACAGTGCTCCTACCATGTGCTGGAGCAGAAGCAGAGGCAAACATCCGAGTTGCAGAAAGTGATGGGAACTTCTCAGTTTGCATTGGCCCACCCTCAGGTCCCATCTCAGGTCATGCAGGACAGAGATCTGAGCAAAATTCCCCGGCTCTGAGGCAAAGGTTTTAGTAGTGTTGGACTGAAGTCAGCCATGGAGTTTTGAAAAAAGGATAGCTCCTATCTCCAAGATGATCAGTTATTTCAGCATTAAAAAGGGGAATTTCTGTTCACCTAAATGAATTTACAATCAAACAAACGTTTCTGGTTTTATTGCCTCTCTGCCTTTACACAAACCCACAGCTTAAGCTGCGCAGAAGCCATCCCTCCCCTAACTCTTCTGCCTTCTGCATCCTGCTATCCCTGAGGGGCTTTCTCCTTGAACTTGCACTACAGATCAGTGGTTTGGTGCAATTGATATCTTGGCCCAAGGACAGACTCTGGATCCCATCATCCAAATCTGTCCCCAGGCTGCTTCCCTTTTGTCTCCATGACAGACAAAAAGCAGCTCCCAGGATATGCCTGCGGTTCTGATCCAGCTGCCACCTCCTGCAGGAGCCTCCCAAGGGACTGATCCAAACTGTTCCTCATTAACTGTTTTCGGGCTCCTGACAGCAGATTTTCAGTCTGGATTGAAAACTTTTTATAGTGGTTGGTGCTCCCCTGTCAGGGACATGTGAAGAAAAACAGGAGGTCGGAGAGTTTGCGATGAAGGAAGGGAGCATCACTTTTAAATCAAGAGTGTTCCACAGCAGTGAGCCACTGTCTTTGCTGGAGGCCACTTTTGCTGACTGACCTCTCTGAGCTGTCTCTTCGTGCTCTTTGCTTTAATAGACCATCCCTTTCATCATGGTGGTATGACTGGCACCAACTGCCTTCTGTCCCTGGCAGGCAGGGAGAGCCAGCCAGGCACCTCAGTGTCCCAGTTCAACCACAGGCGGGGAGAGCCAAGCCTGTCAGAGTTTCCAGTGCTTCTTGAACTGAGCATGAAGTCAATTTGAGAGGGATTACTGTGCCAAATGCAGTAATTAATTAGAGAGACATGCTTCGGCACTGAGCTTTTCATTACCTAAAGCGCTCAACGTGCCTTTGTAGGGGCTGTGCTAGGGCTGTCAAGATCGTCAAGCTCCAGCACTTCCCAATGCGCATGTTTTGCCAATTCATGTACGACATTCTTGTCACAGGTCTCTTTTTCCTTGCAGTGCCTGTCTTCAGCGTAGTTGCTTGCCTCCTTCACTGTGATACTGCTCCTATCCCAAACCCTTCCATCCCTGAAAATTATACCAACCTCACATCCTTCTGTCCTCACAGCACCTCAGTACAACACTAGGCTAGTAGATCAAATTTTCTTTTCCTTGTCCTCTCCTCAGCCTCTGATACTGCAGAGATGACATGAAGCTTTGTGGGCTGTCCTGGGGAACCCACCACCAAGTTTCAGTTGCCCATGAAAACTGAGGCATTCCTAGAGCTCAGCACCTTGCTCTCAGCAGTGTGTCTCCCTGGAGGTGGTTGCTGCATCCCATTTCACCTTGCCTGGCTGTGCTCTGAAGGATCCAGAATATGTGGGAAGCGATCCTTTTTATTCCTAAAATTCTGTCATCCAGAGAAGAAGCCATTCATAAATAACATCCCCAAAACTAGATAACCTCCTTCTGCCCACCCCCCACCCCCCCCCAAAAAAAAAAAAAATCTGGATATCTCTCCACAGAATTTATTCCCTGCCATTTGGCCATTTGGCTCTACATCTTCTTGAACTTTCAAGCATCACAGCTGAAACAGAGCAGAAAGAAGCTATAGAGATCTTCCTGATCCACTGTGAACCAAAGCAACAGGTGATACTCACTGCTGTATTTCAATGTGAAGGATGTTCTGAGCCACATGTTCTGTGAAGCCACTGAAGCCCATTCGAGTTGTTCTGACAGTGAAAGATGCATTTCCTGTTTCTGTGATTTCTAGCAGAAATGTCAGCCTCATATTTGGAGCCCACACACGTACTTGTCCCTAATCCTGATCTGGAGACTCTGTGAAGTTCTTAGCAAGTACTTTGAGTTCCCTGAACCTTGCTCTGTGATGTGAAGAAATAATTTTAATCCCTTCTCCTAACCAAAAATGTGCAGATTCGGATATTTAGACTTGACGAGTTCAGTGCTGGTTTCAGGATCTATTCAGAAACATGCCATGCTGGTCCTCTGCAGCACTAATGAAAGGTCAGTCTCCTTCTGTATGTTTGGAACTCAGTGACAAATCTTCTTGGTATAAGCGTGGACAAGACGAGACGCAGCATCCTCGCTGCTGCACAAACACATAGTCTGAAGCAGTTCCTGCCAGGCCTTTTTAACAACAGAAGGGTTGCTGTCATGATCTTTCATATAGAGAATGAGGTAAGTGGTGGAGGTCCTCTGCCAAAATTCAGGAAGGAAATTGTCAATGGGAATAGCAAGAAAACTCAGCTCTTCTATGATATCCTGAACTGGGTGGCATTACTGCACCTGTAGGGATATTTCTCCCTAATTTGAGGCAAGGAAAGATGACAATATTTGGAATTAAATGTTACGTAGATCAGCAGTGCATGACCTTTTGTGTTCTTGAAAAACAAGTATGGATTGGCAAGTAACTAGAGAAATACCTGGAATGTTTATTCTGCCTAAACTTCTAGACATTTTAGTATTAATGGTTGGTATAAGCATTTCCAGTAATTGATCTTTGGGAAGTACAATTCTCAGAACAATCTCATTCATTATTTCTGCCCACTTCACTTGAAGCTCTGATTTCCAAATGAAAATCAGGGGAGGGAAAACACACATTAAAAGAAAAAAATAAATAGAAGGATTCCAACAACTGATTTTCATTTGGGCCTTGTATATTGATTTTCCTTCTTTATAATTATGCAAAATAGAGTGCATCTTTTCTTAATTAAATGGGTAATGACTAGTTTGGTAGCCAGCAGAGCGGTGCCTTCGGAGAAAAGATAGTATTTGAAAGCAGAGGTTATGCACAGAGCCCTCTCAAACAGATCTTTGTGCCAGAGGCTTTGTTTTGATACTAGAAACATTTCCACTACAGCAGCCTCTGATGGCAGTCATGTGTGGGATTAGGAACTGACTCCATTCAAATAACAGACAGCTGTTTGGAGTGAGAACTCGTCTCTGTCAATTTGCACTCAAAGAAGGCAGAAGCAAAGGAAAAAAAAAGACCCTGGGCCTGGGAATCATTGTAGCTTAATCCGTCCTTTGGCAGGAGATAAAACTAGGGCTTTCCAATACTCTATAATTTCTTGCATTGACCTGGAAAGAGATTTCTCTATTCACTGGGCTGTAAACCTCTTTTTTTATATTTACTACATGATGTACAAGAATTGAATCTCCAGCAGAGAAAACATGCCATATTGGGCTAGAAGCCTGGGAAGAAACTTAATCTCAGGTTAAATAACTTAGTACAGCAGGGACACACAGTAGCTCTTAAAACCACTTTTAGATTGTTCTTTTAACTTCCAGTAGAAGGTTTTCCCATTTTCTGCAGAACTGGGTGAGGTTTCTAGAAGTGGCTAATAATTTACAGTGATCTGCTCTTTTGATGCCAGTTTTCAAACCCTGGAGGAGAGACTGATTTTTGAGACCAGGTGCACAGCTCTTACAAAAAGTCAAATATCTTCTATACATCTCAAGTCCCTGGTATTCCTAGTCATTCGTGGTGTCTGACTTCCAAAAAAAAAGGACATTGGAAAAGCAGAGTAAAACCTCTGGCTGTACTCTGCCAAGTGTAACTGCAGTACTGCAAAGGGGTGAGCTACATTGCACAGGTATTTTTGCTTAGCTTGGTGCTATCATCTGCCATAAAAAGGATCTTGCAAAAAGTGTTTCTGCTGTTTTCTCACAGGAAAAACCAGCTGTGCCAAGGGACATCACTAAATACAATAGAACAAGTGGCAAAACTGCAATAGATCAGATTCAGGGGAGTATGAACCTGGAGTAATCCCTTTTCTCTAGTCCACCTCTGCAGAACTGCGTTTTAAAAATCAAGCTAATAGTATTTAATCCATTAGAAAAAGGATTTCTTTAGTAAATTAAACATCTCCTATGGAGGTACTTGGAAAAGCTTTGATGGATGTCTTTTTTCTCAGAGATTTCAGTTTCATCTCAGCTTAAAAATTTTGCGCAGTGATATGAAAAAAAGAAGATAAGATCTGATAGTGTCAAAATGTGCTATTTTGATGTTTTGAAATTAAATTTGATTTGGGTTTTCTTCTTGATGTAACTTTGGATTAAAATTTTCTCTTCTGTTTGTCATGAATCTGTCCATGGCATCTTTACCACATGGCTGGTAAAGAAGTACTGAGGTGGGTAAATGAATGTTGCACAGCTTCAACTCTTTCAGCCATAGACAGAGCTTGTAGAAACTCTCAATATCTAAAAGAAAAACATATCTATAATCTTGAAACAAATAATTTAGAATTACTGCAGAAAAAAACCCATTTACTTATTTGTCTATCTGTCTATTTATTTATTTATTTGAATGGGTGGAGGGAGATTCTTTTATGGAAAATTTAAGAGAGAGCTGGGTTTCATACCCATGTGAAATGAAGGCAGTTTATGAAATCCTGAACCTCTCTATGAAACAGAGCTTCTACCCCTGGGGGCTGCAGAAGCCCCTGCAGAGGGTGTACCAGCAGCCAGGCCACAGCCAGGAGAAACATCCCCTGTCAACATGATGCAAAAGAATGA
The DNA here is from genome assembly GCF_032191515.1 of Phaenicophaeus curvirostris. Lineage (NCBI taxonomy): Eukaryota > Metazoa > Chordata > Aves > Cuculiformes > Cuculidae > Phaenicophaeus > Phaenicophaeus curvirostris. The sequence continues at coordinate 70,101,902 of NC_091395.1, read as the reverse complement.
GTGGAAAGGAAGGGGGTGGAGAAGCAACTTTGCATAATGCTTTCCCTACTTTGTTTGGATTGGAAACCTTTCTCCCTGTGTCCCAGCAGACGGCCCTTGGATCGCTTGGAAATTGTGCCCAGTTCATTCTTGTATAGAGCCAAAGGCAGAAGTGTTCGCGGTGGCCGGTGCCAGGGTACTCGGCAACCTACAGGAAGGAAGGTCTTGTTCTATAAAAAATAAGCCAGACCCCTCCTCCCCTGAACTTGGGAGCGAGAAGACATGGATCCTATTCCAAGTTCTGTGCTCATTCTGGGTGGCCTTGGACAAATTACATTGCCAACTCTGTTCAGCTGTGCCTGAAAAAGCAGGATGAATTGTGGCGGGGGGGATATCGCTCCCTGCTCGCAGTGATAGCAGAAGAGCTGCCCACCAGGAGCTGCCAGCAATACCCCCAATGGATGAAACAGGCTTTGTAGCTTTGTTTCAGCTGCCTGCCACTGCATCCCCATCAGTATCTTTGGGTACATCTGCACTACCCGTGGAGGGATATCCCAAGAGGATGGTGTAACCTGCCTCAAGACAGGCTTGGGGGTAGTTGTGTGCATCAAAGGCAGGATCTTGGTGTGGCACCATGGCACGAAGACTGAGGATTTCTGTTGCCCCATCTGAATTTTCTTTCACCTGCTGCCGCAGGTTGCGTGCTGTAGCATGTAGATTACTCACACTGACAATTATCATATGGTTGTGGTTAAAGCCTATCACAAACTCTTCTTCCTAGTAACCTCTGGATGGAAGCTGGTACCACAAAAATCCCAGTTAGAAGGTGTCCAGGCTCCATTAAGGAACACGGACCTCAACCATAACAATAACTTTTGCTGTGTTGATGCTCACCCTGTAACAACTGAACAAACAAATTTTCCAGCCCCTTGGTGTTAGCCAAAGCAACTCTCTTCATGAAGTTCAAAATACAGTGATAGATTGAGATGAATCACCTCAGTGGTGGATTAACAATAACACTTAAATGAGCCTTAAAACCTGTTAGTCTGGACTTGTGTCCAAAACCTGTAATGTCCCTTTGGGGTGCACAACCCAGAATGAGAACACAAAACCCCTCCCCTATCTTTTCTTCAGCAAAAACTGAAAAGTTTTCTTCCAGTTGCCCCTCTCCACATAGAAACTTCTCTGCCACCTCTAATGGTCTTTGGTCTGCTCAGTGTTTCAGTCACTTTGTAAATACTCAGGTATTTCCCACACTTACCAAAGAGAAAGAGGTAGACAAGTGTAGACTTAAAGCCAAAGTTTCAAATGTCTAAAACTGTGTGAGATGAACTCTTGAGCATTGGCTGGAAAGTGAAAAGAAGAAAGCGGTCACTCAGTTATTTCTCTTATGCTTATCTATGGACTTACTGCTTTGCTTTCCAAGATTCAGAGGTCATGTGATGAAATATAGTATTTATTTATTTTACTTTCATCATTTTTCTTTTCCATTTACCAAGCACATTGAGAATCAGAGGGAAGAGATAAACTAAAATATGCTAAAACCAAAGTAAAATTTACTTTATTCCTATTAATGATCTGATACCTGTGAGACGATGCTTGTCGAAACAGCTCTTTTCTTCTTTTGCATCCTGAGCACTTCAAACTTAGTCTGGGACTTTTCTGTGTCTTTCAATCTCTAAGAAAATGTGTAACCTTTTGCTTCCATTCTGCCCTTACTGCCATCCATCTCCAAGAGGGAGATACACCTCTCCTGCAACATGGGATACCTGTATCTCCTCTCCTCTGGGAACTCACTGAGTTTCAGGGATTATTTGAAGGATGTCAATGCTTTAACTTCTCTGTAGCACAAGAATCTTAGACCTGTTATAGAGATAGCACAAAAGACTCCAAGAGCAACTGAATTCCATTTTTTTTCAACACTGCAGTTCTGTAGTTCAAGAGTCTTGATAAAGCTATTGCAGTTCCAAAAGAAGAAACATACGTCGTTTCCATGACTCCAGTCAAATATTAACAACAGCAAACTCCAAGTGACTGGATGCTTCAAAAAGCATGATAATATGTTTATATTCTTTACTTGCATGAAGGAAGTTGTGGATATTTTTCCTTGAGTGTTATTAAAAAATTAGGGTTTTTAACAATAAAACTTAAATAAAAAAATAGAAGTAATTTATTTTCAATTAAATATTGGGTTGGTATCATTCTAGGGAATATTACTGATTTCAATTAAATAATTATTTGTTACTCATGTACTATTCTTCTCCCTTTCATTACCACTGAAGAAAATGTTTAAAAAGTGATTTTTTTTCCTTACTAAATCTTTCTTCTTCATGTCTGTGATTTTTGAAATTATGTTTACGTTAGAACATTATAGACCAAACTGCATTTGACTTCCACCCTGTACATTTTTTTGTATCAAGGAAGCTTTGAATTTTCACAGCATATTCACTTGCTATTTTACTTTTTTTAATTTTACCAATGTAAAGGAAGTTTTAAGAAATACAATCAGCATTAATGTATCCACTGCTGCATCAGGACAGAGGACAAGGTAGGTGGAGACTCGAGGGCTTCTATCTTCTGTACTTGTGTCAGGTCCTTTGCATTATTTTACTTGCTAAATCCTTGCACTGGACAGTCTGTATCTGCAAGAAATTATCCCATCAACATTTAATTTCGAGAGGAAGTCTAATCTTGCCAGAGGAGAAGTCAGGCCCACCCCCGGTATACGTTGGCTGTATAAATTGAACTGAGAGGATGCTGTCTTCAAAGAACTGTTTATTTACAGGGAAATCTTCTAATCCATATAGTGAAGATCAAAACCTCACTTCAGACTCTTTGAAACTACGAGACACAACAGAACTCACCCTCCTGTAAGATTTTTGGAACATCATCTTGGAACAACATGAAGGGACAACACTTTTGCAATTTTTTCATCCCCCCATGATACCAGCAGCCACAGAGTCCCCATTATTATGAGGAACATATTATGAAGATGTGTACATAATCTTGAGTTACAAAGAATTATGTATATCCACCCAGAGTAAGAAGAGATGGTTTATCCTGTCATTGGTTCCCCACATTAGGCTGCTCCTGGAGTTAACCTCCTGATGGTCCCATAGACACGGCTTTTCCACTTCTGGAAGTGAAAGCCTAGAAAAATATATTTTTTCACATAATGAATCTGCCTGTATGTATGCAGCTCTGTCAGCTTGGCCTTGTGGGCCATCAGACTCCACAGAGAGTGAAGTCAGCAAATGAAAACATATGGGTTTGTTCTGCAGTTCTTCATGCGTTTACTGCCTTTCAAACTTTGTACTCAAGACTTGAAGTTTTAGGGCTGAGTGACTCCAACTCGTTATTGCCATGCTGCCTTTTGCCTGTCAACTCAAGTTGTTAGCTTATCCCTTTATCTAATGCATCAGAACATCCTTGAATTATCTTGGTTATCTCCGGCAAGTTCTCTTCACTTGCATTCAGGTTACACATACAGGGGCTTGACCATGTAAACTACCAGAGTTACTTTGACATCTCATACTCTTAACAACACTGCAACACAGTGGAAACATTTCCTTGGCTTCATTTAGCCTTTAACTAAATGAAAATGTACATAACACCAGATCTTCCTCTGCAATAAAAGAGGCTTTGTGGGGCTGTCATTTGGAATAGAACTACTTTGTGGGGTTCAGTTTGTGTGACATACAGTCAGATATCACTTGAATGAGGGCTTTTCAGCAGACTTTCAGAACTAGTAAAGAGGTTTTCTTCTACACTGTGCTGTTGGTTTCTGCAGGATTACACAGAATAACTGATAGTGTATTGGAAATGGTCTTTTTTGAGCTGAATGATGTTATCACCGTGCTTCAGTTTCCATAAACTCACCAAAAACAAGAGATGGTGATGCTTTCCAGCTCTGTGAGTTCCTTTGAACCCTACTGCCAAGAAGAGATAGATAATAGTGGATAGCATGGTTGCAAAGTGTTCTGTTGCTCAAACACATCCCTGGAGTAAGACAAATCAAAACAAAGTCCCCATAAATACACTTCTCACACTGGAGAAAGGCCATGTTCTGGAATTCTGAAGTAGACCACATGATTGCTGATTAGCTGGCATCTGTATACTTTCCAAGGGAGAGGTAGCTGGGAAGAGGCGCAGAAAAGTTCTTGCTGGCACATGGGTTGGTGGGGCATCATCGTCAGTGATGTTGCCTCATGGACAGGGCAATGATAATATCCACAGGACGGTGCTAAGAAGATCAGAAGATGCATGCAGATGCCTTGCAGGTGCTGATCATCAGACACAAATACATGTTCAGCTCCCCATGACTACAGTAGGTTTTGTGGAGCTAAGGCAAGTGTATGGCAGGAATCAGGAGCCAAAGTCCGCTGGGGGCTCCTGGGACACAGCACTAGGACACTGTCCTGTCTTGTGCACCCTTGTTCACTGAGATATTCTGTCCTGCCAAAAGAGAAAGAGGTAGACAAGTGTAGACTCAAAGCCAAAGTTTCAAATGTCTAAAACTGTGTGAGATGAACTCTTGAGCATTGGCTGGAAAGTGAAAAGAAGAAAGCGGTGACTCAGTTATTTCTCTTAACACTTATCTATGGACTTACTGCTTTGCTTTCCAAGATTCAGAGGTCATATGATGAAATATAGTATTTATTTATTTTACTTTCATCATCTTTCTTTTCCATTTACCAAGCACATTGAGAATCAGATGTAAGAGAGAAGCTAAAACCAAAGTAAAATTTACTTTATTCCTATTAACAATCTGATACCATCTTAAGTTTGAGAATCCAAGCAAATCTTACTTAATTTACCCGCTTAGTTAATAATTATAGTCTTAAATAATAGGACATTCTGTAGCCTGAAGTCTTCATTCTGAGAATGTATTTATATTAGCAGTTAAGTATACATGGACAATTAAGACATTATTCATTCCTAGCTTTTCACAGACATCTCAGGAGGGAATGGAGAGAGAAGGAATTGTAAAGTCACAAGGATAATAGCAGCCAAAGGCTCTTTCCCCTTCTTGTGATATTGATTTTTGGAATATAAACAGAGTCATAGAATGCTGGATCTTGGTAATATACCTATTTTAAATGCCAGTTGTTGAGTAAACAGACCTCTGTGGGGATATGTTTGTTTGAAAAGTCCTTTAGGATTAGAGAATATTAGCCTGGCATTCAGCCTGAGAGCTATTTTGTGAGGTGTCTTTGTTACTTTGTCAGCTTTCTAAAGCCCTTTATGATAGGTCTCTGCCCTGGTGATATTTATTCAAGTAAATGTAAGAATAAGAGTTAAGATGCAGCTGTTCCAACATTGTGGACATCTTTGGGTCTCTGTGTGGTTCAGCCCAACCCTGAAGTGCATCTCAGAGCAGATTAACAAAGTATTCAGACTCAGACCTTCAGTATGCAACTTAGCCATTTTCCACAGTTAATACCTTCTACTAATTATTTCTGTCCTTTTATCATTTTGCCTAGATGCATGAGCTAGGGAGTACTTATTTTTCACCAGTTCATCCATAAAGCCCTGATTTTGAACAGGGCTAATCCTGGAACTTGCTTACAGCCCTGCATTCTGCCTTTCCTCTGAGGAGAAGATGGTTTATATTTTTGTATTTGCCACCCAAAGAAAATAAAGATGTTTTCCTCCAAACAGGGCATCCTCTCGCCCCTTGGCTCTCAACTTTATCACACAAGGAGAACATTCTCAGGCTAGACTTATCTTCGCTTGCTATAAAACCAGGTTAGTGAAACCACATGTATTAAAAGTACTTAATAAAACACAGCTCTGTTATGGCTCACTGGACTTTACCAGTTAGCCTGAGTCAAAATACATGTATTCACTGATTTCATCTTGAATCAGCTAATTCAGATCGTAGAAGAGGTGATGCAAAATCCCAAAATAAACATGGTCATGTGCTAGACCAGAGCTAGTTGTCACCAAAAAAGCTCTTTTTTTTTCAGCTCAATTGTTTCATCAGGTCTTTGAAATATAGAAAAAGTTAACTTTTATTTGTCATTTGGATGTGCTTATGATGTCCAGTGTGGTAAAAGCAAAATATACAATTAAAACCTTCAGTAAGCCCAAATGGATGACACTGTGTATTCTCCATGTAGTGTACCTACTCATTAATAAACCACACATTAGATAAATTGCAAAAAATACAAAACTGATTTTCATAACAAAGCTCATTATCTGAACTTTACTGCAATACTGTGTCACACAGTGACTGAAAATCACAGACACACAGCAAACATGGGCAGTCAGAGCAACCTTGGAGGGAAAAAATAGAAAACAAGGACTCCTGTAACAACCCATGTTGCAAGCCCACACTTTGTTCTTGTCTGTGTATCTCTCTGTTTCATAGACAAAGGGGAATAGGAGCCTTAAATACCCCAGAGCCTAAACTATCTCAAGGGTAGTAGTCTACTGAGGCTACAAATACCATTGAATGAGCACTGTGGTTGTGATGAAAGCACGTGCATAATGGACAAGGCAGAAATCAACAAGCCAGCCATGGATCTTAATTTGGCATGAAGCTGACTTAGTGTTCCCAGACTCTAACTAACAGGCATTATAAAGGGTTGTATCTCCATTGGGAAAATTTTCAGGGTGTGTGAAAAATAAAGGTGCAAGCCTGAGCAAATGATAATTGGAGATAAATGGGCAGCTTCAGGTGGTAAATAATTTAATCCTTAGAAGGACATAAAAAATATACTAGATTAGATCAAAATCAGATCAAAAACTTTAGGACTTTAGGCACCTAGGGCTGTATGAGAGGGATTTCAGCTTAATCATGTATATAACTTTAAAACTTTGATTTCCCTGTACCCATGATATTGGAAGATTCATGATATTTCCCCATGTGCATTTCTCATGAATATGTTTGGTAAGTGAGTACTCGGAATGCATTTTGAACTCCTTGTACAGAAGAAACTACATTCCCCAAGCATTATCATGAATATCCTGTCACCCACCATAAATTTGGAGAGTGCAATGTTTCATTTCAAGTAGCAAACCTGCAGCTGCAGCATTGTGTGTTTCCACAGGTGGGTCTGAAGTAGATACCTCTGACCATGAGAAATCACGGACCCCTATTCCAAAGGCAAGGTCTTCCACAAACACAGGGCTTGCTCTGGGAATGCGTTTCTCTGAGCAGAACACAGGTGGATTGTAGGAACAGACAGAAACCCACTGTTAGCAAGGCCGAAGAGAAAAACCTGGGCAGAATCCAGAAATCAGGTAAATAAAACAGTACATTTCTATGAAAAGCTTCATGAATAAGCAATGATTTTTAAAATAAACCCCTTTCGGAAGTCAGAAATGATAGTATAAGACGTGAGCATTACAACTTTGGTATTTTCTCGTTATGTAATGGAACAGAAACAATAGCCTTGCAATCCAAACTGGGCTGGAGCTGGAATACTGCTTACAGTTTATTCTGCTTTGAGTGCTAACCAAACATAGAGTGGGCTTTATCCACATAAACTAAGTTTCCTTATGAATCAGGTGTTGATTCTCAGCCAGTTCCTTCAGCCCCTTCTGTAGGCACAGAAAGATGCAGAAGGTGCTCTGTTAAGTGAGGTACCTTTATCTGAGGAATTTGTCTCTTTCTGTTGGCAATGAAGTGAACACAATTCTGACTGCCTACTAAATTTGTCAGCAGGAAAACTTTGGGAATTCCACCCAGACTGCACCCTCCCCAGCTCTGGGGCCAAGGCTCTGCTCCCTTGTTCAAGAAAAACATATGTAAAGTAGTTGTTCAACATGAGTACATACCTAAAACTCAGTGGAAATTAGGTAGATGAGGGAGTGTGTTGCTTAAACACAGAATGCATGAGTGTGCAGGGCAGGGGAGGGAGTAAAAACAGTCTTTTCTATTCATTTAGATTAAAGAATTAATTTGGACTTGACCACAGTCACTTTCTGTGAATATTCAACAGCTGAACTACGGTAGCATGAAAGTTTGTTGACAGCAAATCTTCAGCTCTTTTTTGAAACCAAATTTGGGTGTTTAAAATGTGGGCTGTGTTCAAAATTCATGTTACTTTCAGTAACCAGAGCAGTGTGTTGCTTCATCTATGTACAGAACTGAGCACACTAGCAATGCTGCCAGAATGAAGGAACAATAATTCTTTCATGAGATCACAGAGCAAATATTAGTATCATATTCATGGACTATTCATATAGAAAAAAATTACAATAATTCAGGCTCAGATAATCTCTAATAGAACTACAGCACTGCACCTCCCAACCACTGCCTGTCAATTCTGGTCATGTTGACTAGTTATGTGCAGATTGTTTACTGATGTCTACATAAAAGAGGCAATCATCTCCTTGCAGGCCAATAGGGAGAACTAATTAATAAAAATAAATCTAACGCTTAGAATGTAAATATATCTGCCAGTAAATTATTAAATTCAACAACTTCGTCATTTCGTGTTACACACGACTTCCTGAAAGCAGCTCTCTATAGACCTCAGAAGTCCAAACCTGTCTCAACAGCATATCTCAGATGTTGATAAATGATTTTTCCATATTACTTACCTGGTTTTGATCCACAAAGAGGTGTCTGCACTAATCTAGTAGTAATTTCAGGATTTCTCTGTGGTTGATAAAGACAGTGAGGTGCAGAGGACGGATTTGCTATTGGAAGATGTCTCTCTCTATCTTTGCTTTAACTACAGATGGTCCATATTGGGCAACCAAACCACTAATCACACTCCTAGGCACTTCAGTAAGATGTATAAAGCAATTTGGGACTTTCCTCTTAAAGTCAGCAACATTCCAGAACAAGCAAACTCTTTCATTTATCCACACCTATTTCCCCAGCTCCTGCCAAACCTAAAATGACTAACTTCGCGGGGGTGAATTTGAGCACATGGTCACATTCTATGGTGGTCAGTGCTGCCAAGTTATGCAAGAGCAGGGCTCAAGTGGCATCAAAGTAGCTCAGAGCTTTTGCTTACTTTTGTTGGTGTTTCAATATCTCCACACACAAACTTTCCTTTGCACCATGTGGTGCAAAACGTGATGGATTTATTCTCACAAGCAATACAATTGTAGCACATTTGAGTGCTGCTTTGCTTCCCAATAGTCCTTGGCAAGCAGTTGCTGCAGAGCAGACGGAATCTAGGGCAGAGGGTGCTCCTTGCTGGCATAATGCCTTGGGCAGCCTGATCTAATGAGATGTCCCTGCCCATGGCACCAGGGTTGGAACTAGATGATCTTTAAGGTCCCTTCCAACCCTAACAATTCTATGTTTCTATGATTCTACAATTTTTCATCCAGCAGCTTCCCCCGGTGCACGCAATGCTGCCATATTTGATTTCTCTCAATCTCTCACCCTGCATCTTGCATTATTATTTATGATTTTCCTGGAGACAGCCTCCCTGACCATATCTTGTCTCCAAGGATGGGAAGATAGCACTTTGCCAGTAAGTTTTCCTCAGGGCTTTGGTTGCTGACAGTCAGTTTGTGGCTCCTGAGAAGGACCTCTGCCTAAGGAAGATTTCCAAATAAAACTTAAGACCACTGACTCTCACACTGCTTATCTCAGTCTACCTGTGTTTTCTAGACCTTAGTATCTCGTTTATCGCTTTCCTAGGCCTGAGAATTTTTGCTATTCTCAGAGTGCATGAAATAGATATTTCCTATATGAGGCTGAGTCACTTTGATGTCATCATGGAGTAACTTCGTCAAAGCTGAGTCAGAGAAGGCACCAAGTTTAGATCAGGTCTATAGCCTCTTTGAAATACGGAAGCAAAATTTAATTTCACAAACACTTAATTTGATCAAGTTGAATCTGGACTGAATTAAAAGACAGCAAAGCACCATTCCAAAATTGCACTGAGAATTGAGCAGACAGGTATACCAGACTGATGCCCAAGGCTCCATACCTGTCAGGAAGGAAATTAATGGTATAATGGTCCCAAGGAAAATATTAAGTAATTAGACATGGATATTACCATGGCACAGACACACTGTACTGCAAAGCTCTACAGAGAAAATATATCAAGAGGATATGTAATGTACATGTCTCAATTCTTAATTAAATCTTTACGATTTTAGAAAATCCTCACAACATTCAGTCCTCTGCCAAGACATTACCTTTTCCATTTGTTACAGAGATGCTGTAACAAACGACTTAAAATGAGACTTCACTCCATGTACAAAGAACTACTATGCAGAGCACTTACAGCCTGCTGCAAACTCCCCCATCAGGGTGAATTTCTTGCCGTGTGTGTTTTTCCTGCAAAAACTAGTAAATCAGTTCTCTTTTAAGTGGTAGATACATAATCACAACGCAGTTATCCTGCATCCAGCCACATCTCAATGTCCAGAAACACTTGTGTCTTTGCAAGTGGACCAGTTCACTCAGTTCAACAAGTCACCTCATCTTTGCTGAGCCACAGGAGAATATGCTGCTTGTTCCTACATGTTGCTTTGCCTCCAGAGCAGGCCAAGAGTGCTCATATGGTCTTACTGAAACTCAACTCCAAACAGCCGTTCATTAAGCGGTGCTGTCCTTTTTGCTTGCAACTGTGTGAACACATTGTCAGAAGCATTTTACTTCCACACCTTATTTCAGGAGCCTTCCACGCACATTTTCTCTTGTGCTCTATCCAGCTTTTATTAAAACTGCTTCGGTGGGAGCTGAACCCATTTAACGTGATCAGGTCAGATCAATAAATTATAGGACTATTTCTGACAGCTCAGAAGAACGTGTGTGGGAAATGTCCCTTTTTGAAGCAATCAATAGGAAGTATCCCAGACACACAGATGGAGAGCACGTGTCCACTGAAATTAGACGGAGCTTAGGCTACGCACCCAGCACAAAACACTCAGCCCTTTAGTAATGGAAGGCCATTAAAAGAGCCTGGTGATGACACTCGTGCAACCTAATATCTGCATTGATGATATACACTTATTTCAACCACCTAATGAAATTGGGTGGTTTTATTACTTTATTCCTGTCTTGAATATAATAACATATGAAGGAAAAATTAAATGACCATTTTCTCTGCGGTGGGGTCTCTGTTTTCAATTGGTATCTTGTTTCATTCATTTTCTTCATGTTCAAATACCATTCCACCCCCCTATGTTGGCAAAGTTTGAACAAATATACAACCCACAAAAACTTCGGAAAAGGTTTCTGGTTTCCAGTCAAATCTTATTGAACCTAGTAAAAAGCCACCTTATGGAAAGATTCAGGAAATCTCTTAAGCATGGTCATATGTCTGTCCTTATTCAGAAAAGCCTATAAGCATGTGCTTAGCTCCACTTCATTGGGAATTAAGCATATGCTAAAATTCTTCACTAAAAAATGGTGCCCTTTGGTCCTCCATCTTCTTGCAGATGAGTGGTGTCTTCATCACTCAGACACTTACAACCAACTTTTGCTGTGGCAGATGCCAAACAGCTAATTGAGGAAGGCAGGAGGGCTCAGTTACGGGCCTTGATAACTATTTTTTTTTAAATTAAAACTCTGTGAATATCAGGGAGTTGTGGCTTTACTCCCAAGCCACGTGACAACCTGCCACTAGCAAAAGGAAAAGGAAAAAAAATATTTAATAGAAATATTGAATATAGAGGAGCCAGTAACGGATGAGATAACTGATGTTTTTCTTGTTTGACATCTTTGATGCTTATTATTGTGAGGTGCTCGTGAAAACAATCAGCCTCCCAGCTAGGGTTTGCCATAGCCACGGACCTCTGCTCTATCATTATAATGAGAAATATCTTTACCATGTCCTGTTGCATAGGAGAGGAGAGGAAGGGTGAAGATCATCTGCTATCGTGCGTCCTCAGTTGGCTGAGAAGATAACAATGCTCAATTCCAGGAGATGATAAATGGTTCAAAACACATTTTATCATGAGCTGCCACACCTTGTCCACTTTTATCTTTATTTTCAGAGATATTTGTGCCTCTTCATTGCCCGTAGTACCCCAAATTGGTGCTTTGGGCCATTCTTGCATCCAAAGGGTCAAATCTGAAAGGGACCATTCCTGGATAAAATACTCGTGGAGATGTTTGAGTTTCTCCAGCCTGCCAAGGCCTGGTATTTTCCTCCATGTGCACACTTTGGGAGAACAGTAAATCCATCATGAGTGCCATTGCACGTATTTCATCAATAAATTACTTTATGCGCTGCAGCAGAAATGAGAATCTAAAAGCGTTAAAATCAGTTTGTCAGAGAGGGAGCTGGCAGGCTGCCCTGCTCTCTGAAACAACAAATTGACATCAGTTACACTTGCAATCAAACGAGTCCAGCAGCAAAAGGTTCCCAAAGTCCTGAGTGTAAGATGCAGTTATAAAATGGCAAGTAGGAAAGTTATCAATTAATTTGTATTGGAAGAAGTACCAAATGATCAACATCTTTTAACCTTTAGGAATATTTTGGGAAACGTGATGCTTGCCCACACACAAGATATTTGAGGCCGAAGCAGTAGACCAGGTTATTCATGGCTGTTGGCGGCCCACAGGGCTCCTGATCTGCTGACAGGAAACACTAATTTCTGTAAAGTACACTGAATTAAATCCATATGAGAGAACTGTCAAATCTTAATTCATGGGGCCTGTCCCATGAATCTCAAAACTAGGCAGGACACTAAAGGTGACTGAAGTTAGCAAGTCTACAAAGGAGACCAAAGAGAAGGCGTTGGTAAAATGAGACAGTGGGATTGAGTGCACCCTCGGCAAGCTTGTTGACAACACGAAATTGTCTGGCACAGTTGACATACTGGAGGGAAGGGATGCCATTGAGAAGGACCTTGACAGGCTTGAGAGCTGGGCCTGTGCTAACCTCATGAAGTTCAACAAGGCCAACTGCAAGGTCGTGCACCTAGATCAGGACGATCCCAAGGACAATTACAGGCTGGGTGGAGAATGGATTGAAATCAGTCCTGAAGACAAGGACTTGGGGGTGCTGGTGGATGAGAAGCTCAACGGGACCTGGCAATGTGCACTTGCAGCCCAGAAAGCCAATCATATCCCGAGCTGCATCAAAAGAAGTGTGACCAGCAGGCTGAGGGAGGGGATTCTGCCCTTCTACTCTGCTTTTGTGAGTCCTCCCACGGAGCATTGTGTTCAGTTCTGGAGCCCTCAGCACAGGATAGACATAGACCTGTGGAGTGCCCACTGCAATCCCAGCTTTGGGAATTTCAAAATCATCATACAGATTTCCATGAGCTACAAAGGGATCCTACAAAACCATCAGACAAAGATGCACCTTGCAGCTAAATCTCATAGCTTCATTGGTTACCAATAATCATAGGCTCAAGAGAGATGTAGGCTTTGTGGTGATTTATAGTCTCTGCACACAGGCACCGCTGCCCTGCCACCTGCAGCTGCTTCATGTCCCATGGGCTATAAGTTATCTCTTCACCTTGCTCATAGGAAATAGTCACCTTATCACCTCTGTTCTTCAAGCTCCTTTGCTATACATCTCCTCTCTACAAGTTCATAAGTGCCCTATGATATATTCAGTAAAGAAAGAGTAGCTGATTTCTGTTTAGCTTTGAAGTCTCCTGTTTCTATTTCAGACTGGAGGGTGGGGTTGTGCACCCAAACACTTGCTTAGTTTTTCCGACTATACGATATGGTCTGATAAAAATGAACACCTCATTCTGCTATATCTTGCCCTGTTGTCCTATGAATATTCACACTGAGCTGTTGTATCTGGATGGATCAGGACAAGGCACACTGGTAAAAAGTAATACTCTATAGGGCAGGTGTTAGAAATTGTGTCTCTGTGAGTTAATACCAACTTCATGCATCAAACAAAAACTAAGTATTTGATGTATGGATAAAATTTGCAAAATAAACAATGATTACATAGGTCCTTAATTGTTGAACTGCATAGTGGGACAGGGCCTCAAGAACTCAGCTAGTCATTATATTGCTGTCCAGCATCATTTAAAAGCAAGTCATCACACATAAGTTTGTTTGTCCTGTTCTTAAAGCCTGTTGATGGAATGTGTGCCAAACACCCAAAGAACCTAGAGTAGTGTATCCTTGTCCTTTTTCTTCAAAAGACTGTTTTAACCTGAAAAGATATCTTGAGTCTTTGTTGATCTAATTTTAATCCACAGCTTGTCATAGTCATCACTGCATTCCTCAACAAATGATATCTTTGTGTGGCACTCATTTAATACATACCTTAGCTCTTCTTTGTAGGTCAAACATCCCCTTTTCTTGTGCTCATTTTACTGGGAGAAAAATATGTTAGTCATGTGGGACCTGAACCCATGACTGCACATTGGGAGATGAATGTCTAATGCATAAGACCACTGGGACTGCTACACACAATCCATGACTTGGATTAGTAAATCTGTTGAATTAATGTCAAAATTTCTTCTACGTGAGATACAATCTTGGACAAATTTTCATGTTTATTAATTGAGGAAAAATCATGTCATCATTGGAGGGAGTCACTTTGGTGCATCTTAGCAGGGGCAGCAGAGCACTACAACATGCTATAAGTGTGGATTTAATGCTTACATTATAAACAGGACACTGATAGTGATATCTAGTGATATCCTTCTTTTTAATGTTACGTGAGTGAGAAAAGGTGATGTCCATCTTTCTACAATCAGACAATGTTGTCTGCTTCCTGATTCTGGTGCCACCTCTGCATATAAATTCCAGCTATGTTGTTACAGTTCTTTAATTTTTGTAGATGGAAGCTGTTGCCTTGCCACACAGGGAAAATATGCAGCACAGATGTTTGCTGCTTGCTGTTATGAATTTTTCTTTCTCTCTCTCATTTTTTTTTTTTTTAGAAATAGCTGTAAAATTAAATAATAAAACCACTCCAAACAATCCATACTCACTTGGTCTAAAATTAAATCCATCTCTCTCTTTGGCTGGTTGAAGAGCTGCAGTGCTAAACTTGGGAACACTCTTGCCACCTCTTTGCAATGCAATTGGAGTTCATTTGAAATTTGATGGAATTTCATTCCTATTCCAAAGGTTCTCAGTTAATTTAAATGACTTGGACCAAAGAAAAGCTGTTCAAAAGTTAAATAGCAAAGGGTAACTATGCTACAAGTATCTGAGAGGTGTTTAGCTTGCTGAGCTTTTTATGGAGGGAATGAAACTGCCGTTAAAAGCAGCTCTAGAGCATTTGCTCAGATGAACTTGTCCTATAAAGTGTTCAGCTTGTTGCAGTTATTCTTTCTCTTTGTGTCACTAATTTTGAACAGCAGGATATAGGCAGTAGGAGAACACCACCACAGCAGGCACAGAAATACTTGTCAGAATAATTCCCTGCATTAGGAGGATGAGCTAAAAAGACACAGGGCAAAACTTGGCTTGTATTAATGGCTTGATGGCATATGATCTACAGAAAAACACCACTGATGCTCAAGTGTTGGCCTTCTGCCACATAACCACTCCCAGTATAGCAACCAATGCAACAGAAGTGCTGTTTTCAGGAATGATGGTGCAAACCAGCCCATCTCTACTCTCATTTTCCATTGGAATTAATTGCATAAAGTGAGAAAGTTGTGAATTCCTTCAGGTTCCCTCCAGATCTGGGATGTCACTGTTGTTCTGCGTTACTGTATTATGTGTATTGTTTTTTGCTTTTATTTAACAAGAGAATGATTATGATCTAATGGAATGCCCTTTGCAAATTTATATTAATTCCTTCATCCAAAAAGGTATTTTTATATCCCAGAAAGGTGAATTAAATATTCCTTTAAAACATACCTGATAAAGTCTATATAGCTTACAGACATTGACATGCTTACAGTAAGTCTATGTGTGTATAACTACCAGTTAGTATTGACTTAGCCTGGAAAACAAAAAGAAATTAGATTTTTATGCTAGCATTTGTATGCTTACTTGACAGCTATAGGAGCTCAATGCAAATTATTATCTTGGACCCCACCACAACTAGAAGGCATAAGTTTATTGCACCAAAAGAAAGCTAAATACATTGGTCAGGTTTGCTGGTGTTCACAACATCCTTTCTCATATGGTTCCATGCCTATTTTTTGATGCAGCTTCATCCAATGCAGCTTGGCAAGAGCAATCATTGTGATCCCATGGAGTTAAGAGAGTGATGACAGTTTTCAGAAGATGCATCCCAGGATAAAATTATTTTCGGGTGAAGTATTGGTGTGGCCAGAGTTTATCAGGAAAACCTTCATAAGCAAGTGCAGAGCCTAACAAGATGTACATGCTGCATTGATTTTCCACTCCACTGACTGAAGTGAGTGACTACAGCAAATACAATTTCTTCTGCAGTAGTGTCTGGAACATGCTTAGCTCTGTCATGAGAAGTAATCTTTAAGAAAATGAAGACTTTATCATAGCTATTAAAAATGCGGCAATAAAGCTGAAGAACTTATGAGGTGGTGAAATTCGTGGTCATAATTCTTTTTTATGAGAAAACAATATAATGAAGACAGAGCCACACTCTTCCTAGAGTTGCCCAGTGGGCAAGGGCCCATGGTAACAACTCACTTGAGTAGAAATTCCAGGTAGATATTAGGAAAAAAAAAAAATAAATCCCAGCAAGGGTAGTCAGACATTTGAACAATTTGTCCAGTAAGGTTCTGCAATATCCATAATTGAAGATTTTCAAAATTCAGCTGGAGTCAATCCTGAGCAACCTGATCTAAGCTAGCTCTTTTTTAAGCAAGTGTTCAGACTATGCGATTTTCAAAATTCTCTTCCAACATACATTATTCTGCTTCCAAGATTCTGTAATAAGATTTACTTAGTTCACGGGAGTAAAATATCTTTACTGTATTCCCAGTTCTTATGCAGACTTCTCCAGCAGAGATGGGACAGCTATGGGAATTCTCTGATTTAGTTTTTCTACCTGAGAAAAGGAAACAAATCACAGTGACAGTTGTGTAGTGCGCATCATCATTGTCTGGCAATGTGTTTCAGGTCCTTAGAGGACCAATATCATACACGTATTTAAATACATTATGAATAGCTATTAAATGGCAAGAGCAACACTGGAACTTGGTTTTAGAAATAATGCTCGACTGTTGGTAATTACATTACAACTCCTGAAAATGTGCTTGTAATTATTGCCTAGAGAGCTGAGACAGGCTATGGGTTGCTTGTAACTTGTCTGTGGAGTTTGTGTTATCCAGAAGAAGTGATTTTCATGCTTTCACATGCCCCATTACATCAAGCCCACTTGAAAACTGGTCTGAAAGGTTTCAGGTGCCAAGACCCACTCCAAAAGTAATGGAGTTCGCGTCATTTGGAGCGCATGACTGGCTTCTAAGTTAGCTCAGTTTGTTTCTGGTCCTTGACAGAAGAGACAATTTAAAATCTGAACCTTGGTGGGTGATCAGCAATGAATCCTGAATGGACAGCAGAAGACAGTGAAGAAAGACTGAGTTTACTTACATACAGCTACCCTGGCTCTCTCCTAAAGGAAAGGTATTTGCACAAGCTTAAGTTCACCTCACTCTATAAGAGGCATGGAGAGCACTTGAGAACTACTTAGATCCTTAAAATAGGACTTAAGTGGGACTTAAGGGCTATTCCACACATCTGCATGGATGGGAATGCCGCATACAAAGAGCAGCATGGACCAAACAAAGACCCGTCCATGGGAGAGCTCACAGATAATGAATAACAAGAGGTTTAAATGTAGCTGAGACATATAACTGGCCAGAATAGGAAAGAGATATTCAATGCTCTATCAGGGCTCTACATTTAGATTGTAATTAGTGTGCATGCTTGTGTGTATCTATGGGTGCATACACAAAAACAGGAATTAAAAAAACCATAAAACACACATATACGCACTAAATGATTATTGTGATTTTATTAGCATGCTTGGGAAGGTTGAATGAAAAATAATGTCAGACTTCAGCTATGGAAGACAAGAAATGCTGCTGCCAATAAAGGCAGATTTGGCAGCTGCAAAGCCTTGGCAAGGGTACAGAGTTCCTTCATGAGCTACTGAATAGCTCCAGCTGTGCAAAGCTTGAAATGTATCTTGAAAGCACTAAAAGACAGCTGTCCTGCTCCACTGCCCCACTTGCCTGGCTGACAGAGGATGAAGATGTTTTTAATTGTAAGTTTATGCTGTCCTTTGGGTTCTACCCCTGCCCATTCTCCTTTTTCCTTGTGCAATAACAGAAAAGGAAGGCCTTTTTCATGGGACAGCCAGCAGGTATGGTGTGACAGAAGTCAGCCCAATGGAGGATGAAAGGTACTGCAGATTTGGTCCAGGTCCTGTTGTTGGAAGAGGGAGAGACTCCTGCCAGAGGAATGCTCTGCATTATAGCAGGGTTCTGATATTCACCCAGCTCAGTTAGTTATGTGGATCCTCTGTTATTTGCTGCACCAGGGGATGGGATGAAACTTTTTGTTTATACTGTGTTTACAATGAAGTCGGCAAGGCTAGAGAAAAGAACAAAGTGCACTACAGTGCTTTGTGTCTTGGTGGAGAAAGATCTTCTGTCTCCTGCAAAAATGTTCAGAGCTGTTTAACATGGAAGAGATCTTAGGAGTGGTGGTTGTATTCCCTACTATATGAGGAAAAGCCAAGAGCCATGTTTGCAATGCCTTTCAGAGCGTGCTCAGCTCTGCATGAAATGCAGTCAGTTGGATTAACCCTATACTTGCATTAAACATAAACTCAGTTGCTGAGAGGCTAAATTAGAGCTTAACACTTTCTCAGTCAAGTGGCAAATATATTGGCCATTCTTTAAGTTTTTCTCATCCTTACTCTGCGGCTTCTTCTGACCATTGGAGTGGGCACGGCTCCCACTCAAACTGCCATTCCAACACGCAGCTCCACAGTGCAACAAGCTGTTTGCCTCTACTTTTTTTACTAGGACACTGTTGGGAAACCTCAGTGATCTGATGGTTAGAAATCTTCCAATTTCCAGACACAAGCTTATTTATAACTATTTCATAGTCTTTTCTTCTTCTGCCAATATTGTTTCAAACAATTCTTCTTCCTTCAGGTGTTTCTCTGAAACATTTTGTCCAAGTGAGTGGATGGGTGGGCACATGCGTATGTGTACATACACTGTGAAAACTCTGATTTATTTCTGTTGAGACCTGTCCTCCTTTGCTTCCCTACACTAAACAAAGCTGATGAATACCTGCTTACTTAGACATTTTCCTCCCCGTTTTGAAATAAATGAAAAGTTGTCCATAGGGGAAAACCATGTTTTGGTGAGTCAGTGCCTTAGATAGCACTTGTTAAGGCATGCAGATATTGCACAGCAGGGAGTCACCACTTTGGTTCAAGGAGGCAAGCCGGACAACTTAGGCATTTTTAAAGCACTACCAGGAGACCGGCTCTGGAATGACTACAGTGACTCAAATGCCTTGTTTTACCCGAACTGAGGTGGGGAGTTTTGGTCATGTTGTTCATTACTACTTAGAAATTTTCTAGCAAGGAAAAAAAGTGTCAATGTCATCAAGTAAAAATAAAAAAATTTAGCTATTTCCCAAAAATGCAATGAAAAGATGTCTATTTCTTTTTCTTCTTGCTCACTGATAAGCCTCTTGCTCAGGATAAAGGCAAATGTGTTGCTGAAGGCAGGGCTATCCTTTGAGGTGAACTGTAAGGTCAAAATTAAGGTTTGTTTTGAGGCAGAAGGTAGATGGAGGGGTCACAGGACAGAGGGAGGGTGGTGGTGGTTGGTTGTAATAAGCTAAAAGTTGCTGGAAGATAAAACATGGAGTTGAAAGGAATTGTGGGGAATGGGACAGTTTAATTAGAATTCTTGCAGGGTTATGAAAAAAAACCCAACATGTTGTTCCTTAAGCATTGGGACTTAGGGAACGTTTCTTAGGCTTCCTGTGGTTCCCTTCCATGTGGATTCTCTCATGTTGAATAACTACACTGAACTCACACTGTGACCTTTCCCACTAGCTTAGTCTCTGCCCTGTACCTCACTACTAATTCTCCTGAATATATAAAAACATAATATTTTGGTACCTTTCCCCTTCCACCAAGCTGCACCGAAATCAGCCAACAATTATTAAGTGGACAGCAAGCCTACCAGACAAACAACTGCAGCACAGCTGCATAATCCTCATTTCCTCAGGAAACGAACAAAATATTACAAACAGTGTCCATGTATTAAAGCTATATAATATTTTAATAAGAAGGATGTAGATGCTCCCCTGTTGAGAACTCGCTTGGCCTTTTTGTCTTTCTTTCACCTTCTGCTGAAGATTAAGAGCTTGATCGCAGCTGGAGATGGGGCACATCGATTGTCTAAAAGGGTCTAGGTACACTAAACTATCTCTGACTATTGTATGTGCCCAGTCACTGCCAGGTGCTGTAGTGCCAGAGCAAGCATTTCTCAATGTACTTATGCTGTACTCCTGTTTCATTACACAAGGAAATGTTACAGGACATACAGAGTTATGGACGTCATTAGTACAGCTTAAGTGCATGTACACATAGAAACAAAGTCTAACAAAGAGTTCAAAAGTATTAGCATATTAGCAAACTCAGGTTTTTTTGGCACAACTCATTCCCTTGAGCTTGCTCAACTACACTGAAGTAGAAAATAAGTAATTTCACACAATTCAGCACAGATACGAAGCAAAAGTTAACATCTAAACATGGAACTATCTTATTGCAAAGATCCAAGGTTTTGGGAAGAATGCACTTGCTTTGAAATTTGCAGAGAAAATAAAAATTCCTCAAGTTTCATATCTGATTAATTGTATCTACACAAAAGAGAAAATAGGGTGGGTTTTGGTTTTGGTTTGGCATTTTTTTGTTTTGCTCTGTTTAGTGTCAGATCACTGTGGTATTACCAAAGTCCTGATTTGCTCAAAAATTTTGGGAAATCCTGGAGATCCAGTTTTGTTCAGAGGTTGTAGCACCTCAAAAAACAGCATGGAAACACTGTTCCAGCCCCCAAGGCAAGTAGTGCCACTCAAAGTCTGGGAGATACAAGAGACAAGGAAATAGGTACCACATTGATGTCCATGCATGAAGATAACCAGACTGTTTAGCAGGTCTGTGGTGGAGAATCTCTGGCTGGACACACAACAGTCTACTCCACTCTGCACCCACGTGCACTTTAAAACTTCACAAGCCTGAGCAGCCTTTCTGCCCTTTCCTTCTCTCAATCTACCTGCTACCTTTTCAGAGTAATGGGACCTGAGATTCACCTAACGAGGAAAAAAGGACCAGTTTGTAGCCAATGTAACAGCTACTATGACTACACAAGTGAGAACCAAAGCAAAGACTGGCTGAAGGAGAGATACAGACAAAGAACAAGTCTATTTTCAGTGTGGGATGATTCTGAATTTTGTGTTCTCCGTTGTTCCACTTACTTAGCTGTTTTTATCAGGTAGCTTCACACTGTACTTATTTGGTGGAAACACAGGAAACCTGGAAAATGTGTCATGTTCTGAGATGGCAGCAAGTTCTCTGTGCAGTCACTCCATAGCAATGATGCCAGAAAACCATTACCTCATGACAAACTTTGTCAAGTACGCAGTCAGCCAGGAGCCAGTAATATTAGTGGTATCTAAGCCACCAAAATAGAACAATTCAAGACAGAGAATTAATATTGCTTGAGAAGAATTCAAATTAAGCTAATTCATAAACCTAGACACTCTTATTAAACTGCCTAAACTAACACATCTTGCTATTTCTAGCATTCCAGTACAGTATATATATCCTAAACCACAAGGCATAAAGGATGGGGTTTATAACCTCATTGGCAGCATGTTTTTTATAACACCATATAGTTCATAAAAAGCTTGGTATGCATTGCTGGATTTATTTATATCCATTAGAGAAGCCAGATGAGCTTAACAGTTTTATTTTCACTTGAAGATCTCTCGGTACTGCAGGCTGTCCTGATGGCATCAGGCCCTAGTGACAGCTGAAATATTGCTCACAAAGAGCAATTAGAAGGACCGTTGACCAAATAGGCTGGAAACAATGCTGTAAAATTGCATGGAATTTGCACAGAAAGAATGTGCAAACTAAAGCTACAACTTATCTGTTGGCCTAGGGAAGGATAAAGGATGCTGCTCCCAAAAAATTTCAACAAACTTTGGATTAAGCCTTGAAAATAAGGGTCCTGCTTGTCCTCCCAGGATCTCCAGTGAAACTCTTGCAAACCACAGTGGTGGTCCTGGTTTGTACTCATGCAGCTGAGCTGCAAATCCTCTCTGTTCTTTTCTTTCTGACTGCAGCCCCCTCCAATGTGGCTCTGAATAGAAACTGCACAAAGTGCTGGATTATTCAATGCTGTGACTTTGTTGTTCTTACTTATATTTTAATTCTGAGGAATTCAGAAATCTCCTATGGAATCACAGAATCATGAAATCATTCAGGTTGGAAAAGACCTTCAAGATCATTGAGTCCAACCATAAACCTAACACTATCAAACCACGATTAAACCGTATCTTTAAGCATCACACCTACATGTCTTTAAAATACATCTAGGGATGGTAACTCTACCCCTTCAACCTATTCCAATGCTTGACAACCCTTTCAGTGAAGAAATTTTTCCTAATATCTAATAAAACCTCCCCTGCTATGACTTGAGGCTGTTTCCTCTCATCCTATTGCTTTGTACTTGGTTGAAGAGACCAACACTCTCCTCACTATGACCTCCTTTCAGCCAGCTGTAGAGAATGATAAGGTCTCCCCTCAGCCTACTTTCCCCCAGATCAAGCCATCCCAGTTCCCTTAGCCACCCCTTATAAGACTTGTTCCAGATACTTCACCAGCTTTGTTGACCTTCTTTTTACACTTGAGCAGCTCAATGTCTTCCTTCTGGTAAGGGGCCCAAAAATGAAGACAGCATTCGAGATGCAGCATCACCAGTGCTGAGAACAGGGGAATGACCACTTCCCCAGTCTGGCTGGCTATGCCATTTCTGATACAAGCCAGGATGCTATTAGCCTTCTTGGCCACCTGGACACACTGCTGGCTCTAGTCAGCCAGCCGTCAAAGACCACCCCAGGTCCTTTTTCTTACAGGCTGCTTTCCAACCACACCTCCTCAAGCCTGTAGGTTGTTGTCACCCAAGTGCAGGACAAGGCACTTAGTCTTGTTGAAACTCATATAATTGGCCTCAGCCATTGATCCAGCCTGTCCATATCCCTCTGCAGAACTTTTCTATAGTCAACCAGATCAACACTCCCACCCAATTTAGTGGTGTCTGCAAACTTGCTGAGGGTACACTTGATCTAGATCATTGATAAAGACACTAAACATAACTGGCCTCAATACTGAGCCTTGGGGAACACCGTTTGTGACTGGCCACCGAATGTATTTAACATCATTTGCCACAACTCTTTAAGCCCACCCATCCAGATACTTTTTCACCCAGCAAAGAATATGCCTGTTCAAGCCATGAACAGCCAGTTTCTCCAAGAGAATTCTATGGCTTTACTAAAAGGCTTTACTAAACTCTATGTAGACAATATCCACAGCCCTTCTCTCATCCACTAAGTGGGTAACCTGGTCATAGAAGATTTACAGGTCCTGGAGTCTTAAGGGCCATGAATTCAGCCTAACAGACTGCTTTTATAAATTCTATCCACATCTATGTATCACGGAATACTTTAAGAGAACTGTGTATCAGGAAGGGATATTTGACTGCAGTAGGCAATGAATAGGGAGAAAGAGATAAAACTTTTTTTTCCACTCATACTCTGTCATTCTGCTCCTTTATAAAGTTTTTGTACTCCAAGAATCTCAGTCAACACGGGGGTATGCTGAAAACGGCTGGAACTTAGAGATATCCTAAAATGAAAGCATTTCCAGGCATTCATGGGCAAAACTAAACTGGGAGGTAAGGACTGAGGTTATACCAGGAAAACAAAGGTAGAATTAGCATCTCTGTTGGTGCAAACTTTAGATAGATCCACCAGCCTACAGGGAGCCCTCCTCAACAGCTCAGGTCTAGCCAAGGAATATTGAAACACTGGCAGGGAGTATCCAGTTTACATCTCACTGGCAGAGCTTGACACTTCAGAAGGTTAGCATCGAAGGCACATCTTCCCATTGTTTCCTTTGAATTAAGAACTGTGATTGTTCTCTTTGTAATCTGTGTTTTTACAAAGCTGCTTCTCCCCTAAAAGCCCTAAAATATTTTGCAAGCCAAATGCCTCATTCGGATCTGTCTTATATATATATGTATAAAAATTTAAATTTATATATATATGTAAATGAATATTACTGTGATGATAGGTCAGAATCAAGTCCTTTGTGTAAACAGCACTGTTGAAACTCACTCTTCTCTTGGGCAGAAATCAATCAGCATGCTTGTTTGGCTTTAACCCTGCTGTCATAAGCAATAAACTTATTCCAGTGGGAACTGAGAGTGTGTATCCAGTAATGACTACACATTTGATGCTCTAGGCTTGACTGAGCTGGCCGGTAAAATTCCTTGAGACAAGAATGGCCATTTAGAGCAGGTTAGAAATTGCAAATACCACACACACAGTATAGCAAGAAGATGCCAATGCTAGCATCTCTCCCAGTTTCAGTGTAGGTGATCATGTTAAGTCACACTTTACTATAGAGTAATCAAGCAGTTTGGTTTGCAGATGCCTATGTATTTTCTCACAGAGGTGCAGGCCCCAGTATCAAAAACTTATGTCTTCTAACAACACACTTCCATTTTCACAGGTCTTTTTAGAGCAGCTCACAAATTCAGAGGGTTGTATTGATTTGCAGTTTGAAAACCTTAAATCACCAGCCTGTAGCACAGCTGAGGCTTCTAAGTACTGCTGTGATGAAGAACAGATAAATAACTTGTATGGGGAAAGGAGAAGAACCATTGCTAATCAAGTGACGAGGAACCAGTGCATGCATTCTCTTTGGTAGTTTCATCACGCTGCCACTTTAAAAGCCATTTGGGGACCTAGATTGTCTTTCATTGAGTTTTCTCTATAGATAACTGCAAATGACAAAAAGGGGGAAAGATGCAACAGAAACAGGTAGAACCTTTTTACTTCTCTCCCTGCTTATTTCACTCCACATAATCCTTAAATTGCTCAGTACAAAACTCTTCCCATGGGATATTCTGGGGCATAAAAAGGTCTCATTTTAATTCATTGGCATTTCTCAGCTAAGGCAGGAAAAAATGCAAGAGCACAAGTGTGTATGTAGGGGGAGTTGGAAACAAAATAAATAACCTGAGGCAGCTTTGGAGAACAGAATAAATAAACAAATAAACACCTACCTGGTTTTTCTTTCAGAGCAGGAGCATTGCCAAGGAGTGCAAATTTGCTCATGGTTCTCTGTGGGGTCTTCCCGGATTTTGCACTACAGAAACATGGCACATGGAAAGCATTGAGAGAAATGGGCTCCCACTCTGTTCACATTCTTCTTCCCCTGTAAACCTTTCAATTAAAATGCCCCTACCTCAGAAGCACAGAGCTCGTTTTGAGGTCCCTTTGCCTTCTCCCCAAAAGGGTTGCTTTAAATAAATACTGATGTGCAGTAAATAAATCCAGGATTGTTTTCCCTGGAAAGATTTCTGAGAAGCCTGGGCAAGAACAGAATGAATGTGGACGAGTGTTTTAAACCCAAAGGAAAAGATATGCAGAGTTTTAGCTAACTTGCACCACTAAATCAAAGGGACAGATCTAAAAAGCCCAGCAGGAGCAGTGCGTACAACAGCAAAACCTCTCCTTGTAGGTGTTATTCCCACCAACTGCTTCACTAGTAACCTCCCCTCCCAATGCCTGAGTACACCCTGCTACACGAGAATGTACCCAGAGCTGTCAGGGCTTGTGTTCACTTAATAGCATCAATTGTTTTTAATTATCTGGCTGCAGTTAGGCAGCTTTGCCTTAGTGTCAGACTGTCCCCAGAGATGCAAGGCTGACGCCTCCCAGCCCAGTCAGCCGTAAGCCGCATTCCCCCAGTGCTGGTGGCAATGACACAGCTACCAGAGGAACTAATACCAAGCAACATCTGAAAGCAATAAAGCAAATGAAAACTGTGGGGAAGCATAAGCTGCAGGCATCCAAGTGGGAGCAGCCAATGCATTTGGTTATATGAAGAGCATTCATTAGCAGCCATCTTTATCTTGAAAGACATCCCAGTCTTGGAGATAAGGTTCCTGTTGAGATATTTCCTTGTAATTTGTAGCTTTTGATCTCTAATTTTCATCTTCATTTCTATTTGATTGCTCTCAGATGCCAGATTCCCCTCTTCTTGTTCTTTCCAAATGACTTTGTAGTAGCAAGCTTGCTGGGGACTCAGAGTTTTTACCAACACAATGAACATTCACAGCCACTACAAATATCTCCATTCCTGTAGCAAAGGACACGTATTTTACTCCAGTCAATGCACAGTCAGTTCTCAGCACAGACTGACAGGACAGAGACTCCTAACACACTGTGGAAAAGACCATCTTATGAAGGCAGCAGGACTAGTTTGCATTCCCACAGTAAAAGCTGCCTGAAAAACAGATGCTGGCAATATGCTTAAGCACAGCTTGTTTAAACTTAGCTGAGCAAACTCTCTTTGGTTCATTTTAACTATGGGTACCTTCTTTGGAGTCTGATCCACAGCAGTTGCAACCTGTAAATATTCAATACAAGCCAACACAAAGGCTTCTGGAATGCAAGGGTGTCAGAGCTTGCAGTCCATTATTTCCAGAAAGCTTGTCAAACAATGGCAGGCAGATGGAGCAATAACAACAAAAAAATCTGGAGTATCCCTGAAAATTCACATCTCGTGAATGCAAGTAAGATTGCAGAAAGCTACTGTTCGGATTTAGACCCAAATTATCTTTGCATACTTTGGATCCTCAAGTAAAGAGAATGAATACAGCTTGCCTCACTTGTCTGAACACAAAACACCTTTGATGGTTTGCCCAGTTTAATGGTCAAGGATGCCTATCTGATACTGTGCAGAATATAAATGCATTCCCCTTCAGTTTTTTGCATGTTCCCCATGCCTACTATTACCACAAGCTAGGGGGCAGCTTCATTTCTGTTGTTAGGAAAAGCACTGATCTCTGACTTCAGAAAAGTGGCTTCTTCAGCCTATTTACCACAAGCTCTTACCCACCATTCAAGTTTCCTATTGCTTCTTTCCATTTGCTGCCAGAGTAGCCAGCCTGAGGAAATTGGTGTTCCTAATGTTTGGCCAAGAGTGTTGAAGGTAGATGTCTCTTCTGCGATTCCACTGTCACTTTACTGCATTGAGCCTTAGTCAGGCCAGTTATGGAGTGGATGAGCCTAGCCCAGGAGGTTCTCAAAGAGAATTTGTATTCAAAGGAGTTTGAAGCCTTGGGAAGGATACCAAACCCCTCTCTTTGGAGTAGGATTTAACTCTGATTGAAACTCTTGCATACACTTCAAGGTTTTCTGCTTCATTCCCAGGGATGCTTTGCAAGGATGTCAAACCTAATTAAATCATTCCAAATAATTACATTGCTTTTGAAAAGTATCTGTCAAATATATACATATATATACAATTTGTAACTTACATGATCATGGTAATACATCAAGTTCTTGAAAGTCATTGAGTCCTGCATCAAATTGCCTTCAGCCTAAATTGTTTTATTCTGTTCAATTGGGTTATAAAACCTTGGCCACCTAGTGAATCTGGTAGTGGCTATAAATCTCTGCAGCTGGGAAACTGGAAGGCAGCCCTGCCTACCTTACAATGAGAAGAAACCCTGCTTCCCATTCCAATTCAGCAGTGCCTGTGGAGTATAAAGACTTTTCTGAGCAAAATCCTTCAAAAATAGAAATAAAGAACCAAGGGGAGCCTGGGGAAGAACACATAATTATAGATGTTATTTGGAGGGCTCTGCTATGTTTTTAAGGACAGTTTGAAAGCCACAGCAGTGATGGGATGGGATTTTTGCTCTGCAGAAGTTTGCAGGCATCCTGCTGCAAGGCATATTGACAGGACACATGCAGTACCACCATATCACTGCTAAGCTATATCACTTTGTTGTACCCATTGCTTGTAAGGCCCTTAGAAACCCAGTGAGCTACAATGAATGTTGCTGAACATCCATTTCCCAAGGCTATTGACATAGGATTTTTTTTTTTTTTTGGTGAATGGCCAATGAATAAAACAATCCTGACGGAAGAAAACCAGCCATTTCCTGGCTTCTCTATTAGGACTGAATAAAGAGGATCAGCTCACACATTAGAAGAAAAGGATACACAAACATACTTGTGATAAACTAATTACCTTTTATCCCGTTTTCTCTTAACTACCATGTTTGCAGTTTTCCTTCATTCAAAAAATTATTATAAAGCCTTCTATAACATTGAGATCAAACTAATGGCTCTGTAGTACCCCAGAACATCTCGTCCCCTTCCTGCTTTTCTTATTTGACCATGGGGTCCAAATCCTGTTTTCCAGTTTTGTGAGCTACCTATGACTGAATGAATGCATCATTGCTACTGGACTAGCCAGTTCACATCCTTCTTCTTCCAGAATCTGAGGACAGAGATTATATGTCCTCAAGTCTCCCTTCCTTTTTTTTTCCATTTGTATAGCCTCATGCTTATTTGCTGTCACTTGCAAATTTACCCACGTCCTTAATCAAAGTGAAGGTGGTGCTGTCATGAGCAGCTGGGTCACTGTGATGCTGCACAAGCTGCAATGAGAAGATTTGTCTCTTTCTGCTCTCATCTCTCCATGGTCCCGCTCATCCCTGGCACAAATTTGGGTAACTGCAGAGCAGTTTCCTGAGCTGATTCAACTTGTTACTAGCCATATGCTTTGCTGAGGTGGTTTTCTGATGGGTTACGGTGCTGGCAGAAGAGATGACATGGGGTGAGGTTGTGTGACCGTGGTGGGGAGATGGGAGAGCATAGCAGAGCCTCTGCCTTGTGGCAGAGATAAATAATCTCTTAAGCTATCTTGGCCCGTCTCACAGAAGTGCACCTCAAGGCAAAGCATTTGTTCAGTTTTGGTGCCACATTTTTAATCTCTTTGCTCTCACCGAGTTGTTCTCTCCTGTTCCTCCAGCTGAAAAACCTGCTTCTGATTTTAATTTCCTTTGCAAGGTTTAACTCAGCTTGACAGCTGGCGGTTCTCACAAGCCCTCTATAATTTCTGACCTCTAAGAAGTGGCTTCTTTTGCTGGTCAGGTCTGTTTTTCAGCCCTTGTAACCTTTTCACACTACCCACTCCAAAATTCCTGTTTGAAGTGGATCGCTGCACTCAGTTCAGCCTGGAGCCTTCCTGTGCAGTATCAGTCCCTATCCTGATCAGAGCACAAGAGCAAAAGTATTTTTCCACCCTTGCCCAGGAAACATTCTGCACATTCTCCACACAGTGGTCCTGGAGCTCTTCAACCCCACTGGATTTGCAGCTAATTCCTCTCATATTTAAATTTGCTCCTTTGAACCTAAGTTACAGATCCCTTTTTCAATACTTTCTTCTTATTTACGTGGATTCATGGCATAATCACAGATCCAAAGTCATTATTTTCTTCAGAGTTCTACAAAATCAAAGCTAAAATCTCATCATCTTGTATTTATTCTGCAGTTGGTTAGTGAATGGATAGCCCACACTCAGGACTGTATGGGCCTTTCTTGGTAACTTTTTATTTTCCAGTACATGTGTCCAGAATTAATGCTTCCCAAAATGATACGATACTCAGTTGTACACCTATTGCTTTATATATATATATATATACACACATATGTATGTATATTAGAAAGAAATTTTTAGCTTACAGTCCAGCCTAGGAACCTATCGGATGTTCCTAGCATGAATCAGGTTGAATGTCTTTAGCCAGCTTATCTTCTGTCACTTTGACCCAAATGTGTTTTGCTCTGCCCATGCGGCCAGTTCCTGGGTTTTGGCAGCCTCTCTTACCAATGCTGTACAGCACTACTTCTCCCTCAAATCTGTGTTTATCTCTCTCCTGACCTGTGCCTGTCCCCATTTCCTTTGTTCCAGATATAAAGCTATTCTGCCATAATTCCATTATCCTTATATCCTGTCTAACATCCTGCATTGGTGGTTCAAGTTCCTCCATTTAATTGCTAATGCCTCTTTAATCAGTAGACAAATGTTTCAATGCTTTTTACTGGCCTATATAATTTTTCCACCTACATTTGACAAAAACTGCTTGTTATCAATTTGCCTATTTGATTATGTCTTGTATCAGTAATTTCTTCCTTGCCATAGAATCCATTTACTGTCTTGCATCGTAGTACACACCATTTTTTCCTTATGCACTGAATCTCTTTTTCCTGTGTGCTGAATCCAGCTGCAAGGTTTACATAGATGTCTCCCAAACTCACTCCCTCATTTCTCATTTTCGGTCTCTCATGAGAGCTTAATATATGCTAGTTTTAATGCTACAACAACACATTCTTTACTGTGGTGAAATTATAGAGTCATAGAATGGTTCGGGTTGGAGAGGACCTCTAAACGTCATCCACTCCAATGCCCCAATAAGCAGAGAAATCTTTCAGTACATCAGGTTGCTCAGAACCCCGTCCAACCTGAGCTTGAATGTTTCCAGGCATAGGGCATCTACAGCCTCTCTGGGCAGCTTGTTCCCATGCTTCATCACCTTCATCATAAAAAAATTCTTCCTTATATCTAGTCTAAATCTAAACTTTCATTGTTTAAAACGATTACTCCCTGTCCCACTAACCTTGGCATGTCATCCAACAACTTATCACAAGTGTCCCTGGTATTATCCCACTCCCTCTTCAAGTCTAGTTTAAAGCTCTATCAATTAGCCCTGGTAGCTTGTGAGCAAAGACCTCTTCCTCCTTTGAGAAAGGTGAATCCCATGTGATGCCAGCAAGCCTGGAACCATCTGCCATTATCAAAAACCCCAAGACTGAGGTAGGGGTGACACAAGCCATTGAGTTATGTATTAATTGACTGGGTCTGTCTGTTTCTTCTAATGTCACTACCCACAACAGGAAAAAAATCAACCTCTTCTCCAGATTATCTTTCCAACCATCCCAAGGCCCTGAAGACTCTTTTGATCGTCCTTGGACTATGTGTTGAGGATTCCTCATCACCCATATTGATGAACAATAATGAGCCCAAGGGCCATACCAGGCTAGGAAGTTTCCTAGTTACATTCTTAACCCAGGCCCCAGGGAGGCAACAGAATTCTCTAAGAGGAGGGTCTGTCTGGCATAACGGACCCCCTGTCCCTCACAGAAAGAAATTACTTAGAACTATAACCCATCTTTTCTTCCTCGTGGAGGTGGTTGTTACACAGAGGGTAGGCCTTTCTTACTCTGGCAACACTTCTGGTGTAGAGGAGCCACTCACATTGTCCATTGATCCAGAGCCTCATGCCTATAGTACAGAGGCACCTATGAGGGTGAGGTGGGCAAAGAGAGCATTCACCTGCCACCCCAACGGTGAACTTGCCTCTATTCATTCCTTTCCTTTGATGCATTTCCTCCAGCCCAACAGGGGCAGGATACAGGATTCCCTTCATGTTGTTTCTTTTTCCAGTGTCTGCTCCTGTTTCTGTCTCCAGGAGGGCAGAAGATGGTTCTACCAGTCTATCTCTTTCTGACTCCCTGATGCTCCTCAGCCTTTCTACTCCCTCCTGTTGCTCTGCCCCCAAGCCGAGCAGATCCTCCACCTGGTCACTCCTCACACAGCTGTTCTCCTCACTGCCACCTGTTACCAGCGAAAAGCTCCGGTACTCCCTGCAGCTGGAGACCTTGATAGCTCTATGTTTTCCTAGGAGCTCTGTCAGGGTTGCCACACCCATTCGGGCAAGCGTAAAGGGCACAGCTTTCCACCAGGTGGATACTATAGGTAAGCTCCTTCTGAGAGGGTGATGGCTACCAGTTTGACTCATCTGTTAAGCATGTAGGATGACTGCACCGTTCCTGCACACTGTATTCATGGCACTCCTGGTCCCTCACGCACCCAACACTGCTTTTTTATTGGCATGAGGATGGTTGCCATTGCTTTGGCAATGCCCATGCCTTGTCAGTGTTTCTTGTGAGAGCTTCCAGCTCACCTCCCCTGCTGTTTCCCTGCTTAAGGAAACCCCACTGCGCACCAAGATCTGCTGCTCTGTTTTGGATCGGACCACCTCTAAGGCAGCTCCCCTCGGCATGTCGATCCACTGAATCTCTTTTCCATTAGTAATTCCCTGCAATCATGTATCTTAGAACCATCCTCTGTGATTAATATTTAAGGTGTTTGCTGACCTTCCAGTAATGACTTCACCTACTCTTTGTAAAGGCTAAAAGACTCATCTGAGACTAATTTCTTTGAATGTCTTTCATGTGTGGGCATAATTACCTTTGATTTCCCCTCACATCCTTTGGGGACTTGCCTTAGCTTCCAAATCCATGTTGTACTCCGCTCTCCTCTGCACCCTTTCTGATGACAGCTCAGTCAGCTCTTCTTGACAAGGATATTCCTATCTCCTGCTCTTCTGGGTCTGGTATGAAGCAGTGGTGCTCTTTCTCCTGCCTGCAGATGGGTGGATGACTGCATACGCATCTATCCCTTTTCACCTGTGTTTTGCCTTCTTATCCCCTTGTAGCCTCTGGATAGCACCATTTGATCTTTTCTTGTTGAATTACTTGCTTTTATCTTTCCTGCTGGTTTCTTCTTCCCTTTCGGCAATGCAGTGGACCTCTTCCTTAGTCTTTTTGCTCCTCTACTACTCTTTTGTTCTATACTGCTTCCTTCACTTACTTCTGTAAGGCATTGCAGTTAACCAGTAGTTCATCTTTGCAGGTGCCTTGTCTGGTAGATGTCTGAAAGACCTGAGCTGTCCATGCAGGCTCCATGCATCTCCAGCAAGCCTTCAGTCCACCCACAGAATACCACTGTCGTCTCCACTGACATCCTCAGATTTCCTAACTCCTCTTTTTTGAGGAAGCTAAATATCATGCATGATCAGAAGGGCTAAAGTCCAGCTAGAACTTAAAATGGCCAATTCTATGAAAGGTAATAAAAAATGTTTGTACAAATTTATTAAGAGCAAAAGGAGGGCCAAGGAGAATCCTCATCTTTTTCTGGATGCAGGGGGAACAAGAGTGACAAAGGATGAGGGTAAGGTTGAGGTACTTAATGACTTCTTTGCCTCAGTCTTTATTAGCAAGTTAAGATGTTCTCCGGGTACTCAGCCTCCTAAGTCAGAAGACAGGGAGAGAGAGAAGACCAAAGCTCTAATGATCCAAGAGGAAGTGGTTAGAGACCTGCTTGGCCAATTAGACATTCACAAGTCTCACCCAAGAGCATTAAGGGAGCTGGCGGAGGTGCTCACCAAACCCCTTTCCATCATCTACCAGCAGGCTTGGCTGACTGGGGAAGTTCTACTTGACTGGAAGCTGGCAGATGCTACACACATTTACAAGAAGGGCTGAAAGGAGGATCCAGGGAACTACAGGCCTGTCCATCTGTTGTCCTGTCACAAAGTGACTCACTTAATTGATGAGGGGAAAGCTGTGGATGTAGAGTAACTGGACTTTAGTAAAGCCTTTGACACCATTTCTCACAGTATTCTACTTGAGAAATTTGTTGCCACTGGCCTGGACAGGCATACCTTCTGCTGGGTTAAAAACTGGCTGGACAGCTGGGCCCAAAGTGTTGTGGTAAATGGAGTTAAATCCAGTTGAAAGCCGGTCACAAGCAGTGTTCCTCAGGATGACACTAAGCTGGGAGGAAGTGTCGATCCCTTTGAGGGTAGGGAGGTTCTATAGAGGGATCTGAACAGGCTGGATTGATGGGATGAGGCCAATGGGATGAGGTTTGATAAAGCCAAGTGCAGAAACCTGCGCTTGGGACACAACAACCCCATGCAGCGCTACAGGCTTGAGGAAGAGTGGCTGAAAATCTGCCTGGCAGAGAATAACCTGGGGGTGTTGGTTGACTGCAGCTGAACATGAACCAGCAGTGGCCCAGGTGGCCAAGAAAGCCCGTGGTATCTTGGCTTGTATCAGAAACAGAGTGGCCAGCAAGACCCCTTGGCTATGTGGCTGAGAAGTTATTTAGGGAAAATCAGCAAATACACACATACATGCACATGCACACAGAGGCACATACAAGTCTCAACAGCATTATAAAACCAGGAAGAAAAGGTATTAATATATATTCATTTAGCTTAGCACTGGCAGCAGGGCAATGTATTTTCTTTGCCAGTCTTATTTTCACTTGAATGGTTTTTCTTTTATCCTCTGTGGTGTCTAAGGTCTTCCAAAAGAAATACAAATGATCATTGGAAATGAATAGCTGGTTCTGCATGGGTGTTGGGAGAGTGCTGAAAATGGGCTTTCACTCTGCATTCAGTGAGAAAGTGAATCACTCTCACACAAAGCTAGAGCCTCCAATGCAAGGGGAGAGAATGAAAGCAGGATGTGATTCTCACATGACATTTGGTGCTGTTTATCTAGTGGTATGGTGTATAGATTGGGTGTGGAGGAAACACAGCATCTCACTGCTGGGGAGAAATGGCATTCATTTTGAAGTGATCTATTAGCTCTCAGGTCTTTTAAGAAAATGGGAAATAACATGAAAAGAGGCTGAAAAGGGGATTTAAAAATAGAAGAAACTATAGACCTAGGCTGAGGTCCCCGGGAAACCATGAAGGGGCAGAAGTCTGGATTTAGAAGATTCAATCTGTTCTTGAACTTTATATAGAAACTCAGTCTTTTATAAAAGTAGAGCCCAAGAACTGGAGATAAGGGAACTAGGAGCTAACCAGTGGCTCTGATGCTGTATGGGGCCAAAACCTACCTCATTATCCCACTCAAAGTAAGGATGGGCTTAAAACACAGTCAGCTGTGTCTGGCGGGCGTGTGCAAACTTGGCCTGTTTGAAAACTGAAAGTGAGTTCAAGTGCTGTGAGGCAGATGTGCTGGATGTAGTTGCTTCGTTTCCTTGTACCCTTGTTCTGCCCAGCTTCTTTGTTTCATGCTCACACCTTGCTGGTGCCCCCAGCATCCACCAACTGGCCAAGAAGGGCTGTATCCCCTCCACGTAATCACTCATCATTAATTTAAAGGCTAATATTTTGAGGATGTAAAGTCTGGTTGCTTTTGGGTTCAAACGCCAGCTGATACAGTTCAATGAATGTTCATTGATTTCATTTCTACCAGCTCAGCCAAGACAGTTCCAAAGAGACAGGAACACCATTAGCCTCATTTAGCTCATCATTTCTTCAGATACTACTCCCTGTGTTCCTGTATGACAGGAAGAGCAATGACTTAAAAGCAAGAAAAACCTGTCCTTGAGGCTAGATATTTTAGCACATGGAGAAAGGAACACATGCTCTGTTTTCACAAGCAGATAGAGTTGAAGAGCTGTAGGAAGAGTCATGTCTACCTAGATCTGCTGATCTCCCTGTTCACTGTGCTGGGGCAAGGGAGAAAAGTGCTGGATTTTTCAGAGAGAAAATAACTTTCCAAAATAACTTTAGCAGGTTGTGATCATCACTGACATCTCCTATCAAGATTTATGGGTCTGCCTAGAAATGAGGTATTGCTGATTGACCGTACTTCTTCTCCAGGGAAGCAGTGAGTCCTCACAGCCCGAGTTCCTATACATTTTCAATTTGTGAACACTCCCTTGAAATGATGCCCTTGAAAAGAGTACAGAAAATGGAAGAAGGTGCCACTCCCAAAGCTTGCTATCTGCCTTGTTAGGCAAGGAAACCTAGAGGGAGATCTGCTGCCTAAAGCTTTCCTACTGCCAACTCCAAGAGGGTCCCTGTCCCCTGTCTCTACTGCATGGAGTGGTCAGTGGGTCTGCCCTGTGGGAGGGAAACCTTGGTTTTGAAAACCTGATTTTCTGATTTCAGTGCTATGCCTGCCCTGAGTTTATATGTCTTGCTGGGACCCTGCTGACAGGCAGGGTACTGACCTCAGGGCAGGGTGTCATCAGTTCTGTCCCCCTTGCCCAGGGCTGGATGCATGCCAATGCACCCTCTCCAGATCTGAATTTACTCAAATGGTAATGAACTGTCTACACTGCCTACACTGCCACAAAACCCAAATCCATCCTTACAGAAAACAGCATACCCGCAGAGTCTCGCTCCAGTGCTCCTGCAAGCCCTGTTTGAATTAAGGCACTGATTTTAACTTGCAGGAGATTTTCAGACTTTAATTACCAGTGGAGTTTCATAGAATATTATCACTGTTTTCTCAGTGGCATTTTACTAGTGCAATGAATAGTCATTGGTAGTTGGTCACACTTACATGAGGCTGTGTCCTGGACAGTGAGAAAAAAAAAAAATCCAACAGCCTCCTTAAAAAAGCAGTGATTTAAAATAACTGGCAAAGGTGTTTTTGATGGGTCAGAGTGAGAACAACCACAAAGGCATCTCATTTTTCCTCTTTTTTTTTTCTTTTTTTTTTTTTTTGTGGCAGTGTCTGGGTGGTGGCTCATTATCAATTGTAAATTACAGGAGGGTGGAGAAAGGGACATGAATGACAAAGTTCAGAAACAGCATCTGCTGAAGAAAAACAAATGAGGTGGGGGGCAATGAAGGAAAAAAACAGATGAAACGCTGTAATTACTTGGCAACAAGTTGCTATTGTAATTTAGAAAATTGGAAGCATCCGTTCTGAAACAGTTCAAGCTTTATTTCGTTTCTTCTTTATTTTTGACTGCAGCCCTTGTTTTGCGATCAGCTGTGTCCTCCTGTAGGATTACTGGCTCTCCCTCACACAGAGCAGTAATAGACCCCTCGTGTTTGGTTATGCGCCATCGAAGAAAGCATTTTGCAATTGTTTTGCAGTGCAGTCATTTAACAAGATTAGAGATAATTTGCCCCTTGGAATGCAAAACTGTTTCTACAGGTGCTTAAGCTTCCTGGCTTTTGGATTAGAGGCCTCATTTTGTTTTGTGCCGTTGCATTCAGTGAGGTCTCCAAGGACTGTAAATAAATGAACAGCTACCCTCCGCAGCTGTGAAACTAATTTTCCAGCCTGCCTACAAGAGTTGCAGCTTACAAAGCTCAGTGGATGCAGATAAATATGTGCATGCTAATGTATTAAACGTGCTGATTAACTAATTCTGACTGTGCCTCTATGCAAGCCATTTGCCAACAGGGAGACTCGGGAGAAATGAGCCTAACTAGAGAGGGAGTAGGCTACTGAAGATAGGTAGGAGGTTTGGGGGCATCAGAGGTGCTAGGGGTCATAAAACGCATGATGACTATGCTCCCTAATGCTGGTAAACTTCCTTCACACCTCCCTAGCTCATTCTCCCACAGGGGAGAGCATGAACCCCAAGCTTTGGCCACATACAGGAGGAGAGGAAGTCTACTGGATGTCCTCTGAGATGGGGAACCTCCAGGATGTAAGGATGTCATGGACTCCCTCCAAAGGGAAGGAGAGCAAATGTATGGTCCCACAGGGAATCCCATGTACTGTATTCAGCTCTCGTCCGGCCAAATAGAAAGCACAGATCCCCTGGATCTAGGAAGATGACAAATTCTCATGGGGATCGCTGCAGGTGGACTACGCAAAAAAGTCCTCTCTTGCATTATTTCAGATTGTGGTTGTGCTCAGGTTTATGATAACAAGAAAGCCAGATCTACTGCCATTGAGGTTTGAAGCCTGTATCTTCTCAAACCTAATGGAAATGGCAGGATTAGGTTACAGGTAGTATGAATTCAGTGGCTTTTGAGTCAAACTCAAGTAAAGGTTCTTCTTTTGCCTAGGTAACTCCTATCTCTTCAAATATTGTTGACAGAAATGGGCACTCACCTGTTAAAGGCAACATATCATTTAATCAGCAGCAAAATAAAGATAGAATCCTCCATTATATTATTTTAGCAAAGTCTTTCAAACATGAAGTTAATGAGGTAGGTGAAATGCAGAAGAGATTTAGTGAGCATTCCTTCATTCCTTGTACAATTTAATTTATCTTCAGATCTCCTGAGTCTGTGGATGTTGAGTTTGACAGGAAGAACAGATGATCAGTGGTTTGGGGAATAATCCAAGATTCAGAAGTTCATTGCTTAAGACCTTGTTATGCCACAGATCTTCTGGATGCTTTGAACGAAACACTGAAACGTTCCAGAGTGTTTAGGTGCTGAGAGGACAGGGGACTTGAACTACCAGTGTTGATAGGCTTACTAGTGAAGAATTTCAAGAGTGATTTGATTGAGATTTTTTCATATAGATTTTTACAGTCTTCAGGTAGGTAAAAATGAAAAAAAAAAGACTTTGTCAGAGGAGCCAAAGATATGTTCAGCTGCAAGATGCCATCTACAGGGATGGTTCTATTCCAGCTTAACTCTCACTTCTTGTTCCCACCAGGCCCAAGAGATGTACTGGTGGTGAAACATCGGTAAGGTTAGCATTTTGGAGGGCTGGAGTGTACAGTGACATCAAATGAGCAGTGGCATCAGACTATGGAAGCAGCAAGATTTAACAGCTACGGGTGAACACGACCCTTTTGTCATTAGTTAGTCTTCTTAACTCAGTTGGATGATGGAAAAACTCCTAAACTAGTTTGCCTTTATTTCCCCCCTCCCCCATACACTTTTTTATCTGACTCTTTCAAAATTATCTGCCATTTTTAATGAATGTCAAACTCTTTTCAGAAATTTTCTTTTCTGTTGGTTTTTTTTTTTCTTTTTCACTCAAACCACTATTCACCTCTACTTGAAGGGATTTAAGAGCACAGACAGCTTCAGATGATCAGAAATGCGTTTTTGGTAGATCAAATATTTGCACAGAAAATTTTACCCAGTTGTATCACATTGAAAACTTTTCTCACAGTCCTTTTGCTAGTAAAATGGCAAAATAAGATGTCCTTATCCAACATAGAGATTGCAAGCATAAATGCCTTAAGAAATGTGACTCAGAGAGGAGGATCCAAAAAAACAGGTGCCATAAATATTGTCCCTGACAGGGTGTCACATGAAAAGAGCAAATTCTATCAAGTTCATCTGCTTCAACTGGCAAATCTGGGAGTAGTACTTTACTGGTGCAGTTTTGTGCTTGCCTTTTTACTGATGCTCCCAGACAGCATCAATTGTCAGAGCAGATTTTGCAGAGGAGGCATTTATACGAGAGGAATGACTCTGAAATTTCCTACAGGCCACCATACAGTCACTTGACAAGCAACAAAGTTCAAGCAGTAGCAAGCAAAAAAAAAAAAGAAAAAACTGAAGGTAGTACTAAGAAACCTGTCCAGAAGCCACAACTCAAATAACCAACCCTGCTCACTAAACAGCCACATGGAGAGCATGTAAACCTTCAGAACAAGGTGATGCCAGCTGGGATTTGTCTGGAACAGACTTTCTAGATGGTTGAATAAACTTTGCTCAAACTTCATGCAAATACACTTTCCATGGTTTTAACTGCTTATGTACAGAGTATCCCAATAATCACCCCTATGAATACTTATAGAAAACAAGAAGAAACATGATTGACAGTACACAAACAGATATGCAAGTTTTATATGTAGCAATGCTTGTGGGTGTACGATTGCCGACATCAGCATTCTCTAGTTCGAACGAAGCAAAGAGGACTGCCAGACAATTTGTAGTCTCAGGTCATACAGTCCTGCTGTCCCCAGTTCAGCACAGTGAAATGCTTAGAGGTGAGAAGATGCCTAGGGATCTCCTAGGGATGCACCTTGAGGGATCCCCATCCCAACTAGTCTCTGGGTACCTAGAGCATATTAGTAATGCCTAGTCATTATTCCAGAGATATATATTGCAATAACATCTCAGTGTCCCAATCGAGGTTCATTCCCACCTTATTAGGCTCTACAAGATGCCAACAACTGTCATTGTCCCTGAAATTCATAGTATAGGCAGAGGCAATGTAAGAGAACAGAGAAACAAAAGCATGGGAAACCAGGGATCATAGAATCATAGAATAACCAGGTTGGAAAAGACCCACTGGATCATCGAGTCCAACCATTCCTATCAAACACCAAACCATGCCCCTCAGCACCTCGTCCACCCGTGCCTTA
The DNA here is from genome assembly GCF_032191515.1 of Phaenicophaeus curvirostris. NCBI lineage: Eukaryota > Metazoa > Chordata > Aves > Cuculiformes > Cuculidae > Phaenicophaeus > Phaenicophaeus curvirostris. The sequence continues at coordinate 70,062,051 of NC_091395.1, read as the reverse complement.
AACACCTCCAGGGAAGGTGACTCAACCACCTCCCTGGGCAGCCTCTGCCAGTGCCCAATGACTCTTTCTGTGAAGAATTTTTTCCTAATGTCCAGCCTGAACCTCCCCTGGTGGAGCTTGAGGCCATTCCCTCTCGTCCTGTCCCCTGTCACTTGGGAGAAGGGGCCAAGTTTGGATGTTTGCCCCCAGCAGCATTGCTGCTGTCTGCTGTTTGGAGCAGTTTGCACCATGCAGCCCCATGGCAGAAAGTGACCTGAAAGGCAAAGGGAAGGGGATCCTAAAGGCTGATGCTTTTCTGGGAAGGATGTTTATATCGGGTGTTTCATCTCTTCAGCAGTAATTCTGCCATTAATTCACTGATGGGTCTGATGATAGTCTCAGGAAAGTTTAAAAGCAAATCTGGGAGTAGTACTTTATTTGCTCTGCATCTGTCTTTTCCAGAGAGGCGAGGGCTGCTTGCAGTACAGAACATGACCCGTTCTCAGTGGAACCATCTTAGGGTTCTTCTCATTGAGCTTTTCCCAAGTAAAGTTGCAGGTGGAGTTAGCTTGGCCAAGCCTGGTTTCACTGCTCTTAATTTTAGCCATGCAACAGGATGACTGTATTAGGAGTCCCTTTCCCCGGGGCCTCTCTCTGCCAGTGCTGGAAGGGATCCATCCCCTCCAGAGGGAAGATGAGATCACCCCAGTCTGGACTTGTGTTTCTCCTTTCCCAGCTTCTTGCACAGGGACCAAGGGAAGGCATTTGAGGCATATCAGTGGGGGACCAGTCTTGCTTGGGTAGCACTCACCGCCCTCCCTGGAGCAAGGGGCTTCCTTCCTCCGAGCATCACTACCAAGTGCTTCAGGGCAGGTTGTTTTTCCGAGAGTTCCACGCAGCCCCCATTGCCCAGAAGGCCTGAAGAGCATAAGTGAGCATTGTTTCCCAGCATTGTTCCCTGGCTCTCCACTTTTCCCAACTCCTTCTTACCTCATCCTCCCCTTGCTTGCTGGAGAGCTGTAAGCCGCTGATTAGCACTTCATTTGACAAACAGGAAGTTGGGAAGAAAAGCATCATTTTCAGAATTAGAGCCTCGGAATGAATTGAAGAAAGAAAGGGGGAAGAAGGAAAAAAAAGAAAGCGAGGCCTGCACACTTTCCTAATTGCTCGTTAGAACCAATGGCCTTTGTGATTCCTTCCCCCTGTGTCTTCTTTATAAAAGCGTTTGCACAAGACATTACTATTGTCTGCCAGACAGCCTCAGGGTAGGACAAAATGAACTAATTGATTTGCAGTTATGTCGCGGTGAATAGTGCTAAACATCCATCTGCAGATTCCTTGTGAGGAGTGATTAATAATTTGTACTCCTGGGCCTAGGAGCCTGAATACCCTTTTTTCATGTAAAACTGAAGCGTTTCAATCTCTCAGCATCACAGATATCTCGTCTGCATTGTGGGTTACAAGGACGAGGTCAGGAGCGGCTTGCTAAGCGTTGCCACATAGGTGGTTGTCTTCATATGGGTAAAACCCATCACGGTGGTGGGATTAATGGGAATTTGTAAAGCTGACACATGGTACTGTACAGCACGCCTTCTGTGGCCATTCCAGTGCAGATGTTCCTGGTCCTTTGTCATTGTTCCACGGATGGAGGATTTTGTATGTGTTTTCAAAGGGAGTGCTGGGAGGCTTAAAATTTATTTTGAACACAAAACCAAATCTAAACTGAGACAGTTCAAGGAATTAGGACTTGGATTCAAATTTCAGGGGTTTTGTGAACACCCTTTCTACATCTTCCAGAGGGAAAACCCTAACATCAAACACACGTAAGAACCAAGGAGTTTAAAATGTCAGTCCAAAAAACTTCTTTCAAATGCCACCTACATGCTGAATGTTACCTGCAAAATACCTTAAACTGTCTAGTAACAGGACAGCCTACAGGACCACTCCACATGGGTTCCTGCTTGTGGACCTAGTTTACCAGGACAACCCTCTTGTTGCACATTGAAATTATTCAAATGGTAGGGCTGGGGCTGTTGGCACATTACCTCTGTCTGAGCTTGGACAGCTGTGACAGCCTGTGATCCCCACTTTCAGCCACATCTCATGGTCTTTTTGGTTATATCCCTGACCCCACCACTCATTGTTGGTCCTTTGCACTTCCACCTGGAATGAAAATCTCATAGCTGCTCTCTGAGCTATTTCCTGCTTCCTAATGAAATCTGTTAGCCTCCTGGGGGAAGAAAAACCATCAACTCAGCCAACTCTTAATGAAGTCATCTGTTTTCACGGTGTTACTGGTGCCCTCTACTTTCCCAGCTCATTAAAAAAAATTAAAAACCTTTGGATACATCCAAAGATCCAGAGATGAGATCTACCTGTTCAGAGTAAATCAGTTCCTGTGGAAAAACATTTTTTCTTTCCCTTGTGACCCATTTTTTATGTCTTCCTACATCACTTACAATCTACCCCATGACTTGAGCTTTTTTGCTGGGTGGAACTACATTGATAAATAGATGTCCATGAAGTCTTGTCTTGTTGTCATCTTTCTCCCTGTCTGGTTTGGACTGTTCCAGCCAGCTCTCTCTGAAGTCAAACGAAGGCATAGTTCTGGGACTGGCTATCTCCAGGAACTGATCTGATACCTGAGGCTTCTTTTCTTCTTCACAGTGCTGTAAACCTACCTCAACAGGCTTTGCACCTTTAAATGTTTCCTGCCACTCCTCTGTATTTTCACCACCAATCCCATTTAAGTACCATGACATAAAAACCATCCTGGTGAGCTGCCCATGACCACTTGGTCTCAGGGTCAAGTACTAACTGCAGTCCTTTGTGGAAAGTGTGGACACAGTTTATGTGTCTGAGACAGACAGGCATAAGGTGAAAGGCAGATATGTCTGGTTTTGCCACACCTAAGTCTGGTTTCCTTCTTGGGAGGCTTGGATGAAACCTTTATGAGCACCTCTCTCCCTGCAATAACCAGAATGGCATAAGTGGACAAATGTTTTTTAAAAGAGTACACCAATCCAAAACTCATCCATAGCAAAACAAGCCAAGAACATTTAATTATTCAATTTTATCACACTCCAATGGTCAGCCTCGCGTTGCCTGATTGTTTCCCTCTGCTGATAGGTAAAAGCTGCTGGGGAAATTAGCTCTTCTGAGTGCTACACTACAGTGTATTAGGTGAAAGTAATTACTGTAAGTGCTTTGCAGGAATATCTTTGGGTAATGTATTTCATATAGCTCTGAAAAGTATTGTGTAAGGAAATAATGAGCTAGGAGAAAAGAAAGCATCTATTTCCAAGAAATTTTCCTATAACCTTTTGGGGATGATAGGCTCTGACTACTCATTAGATATAGAGGTAATTCTTTATAAATGTGTGGTGCTGTAAGCAGAGCGAGATTAGATTGGATGGAGCTTTAAATGAAAAAATTATCTATTTAGAAGAGTGTTGCATGTTGAGTGATGGTCCCAGGGATTTCCGCAGATCAAGGAAAAGAGCAAAGCTATGGGCGTATTGTCATATTCTTTCTTTACTTTTTCATTCTGAACAGCTGGGGCTAATTTAGCACTCTGCAATGCAACAACCTGAACGTAAACAGATGGAGTAGGCAAGTTGGGATTTAATGGCAACATATTGCTTATAATCCATGGCATTGAACAATAGTCTAAGACCTTGTTTTTCCATCTCTGACTCTAAGGGTAATGACAGATGATCGGCATGTACATGCTGCTGAGTTGACTTGTGAAACTCATTGCTACAGTATATTGCTGGGGCCAAGAGTATATTCCCACTCAGAGAATTCAGTAGGAATGTGACAGAAAGCATCATTAAGGCATTAATTTGCACGAATCAGTATAGCACTTACATCTAGAATACTGTAAGCAGTCTGGGTCTGTCCACATCAGAAAGGATATTACAGAATTATGGACAGAGATGGATGGAGGTAGAGAATGGCTTTTCTTCAAGGATTAAGGTTTGCTCAGATCAGAAGAAGATAAAGGAAAGAGCTCTTTGCCCCACATGTAGTTCAGTTGTGGAACCCCTTGCTGCAGGACTGGTGAGTGCAGAAAGTAAGTTTAAAAACTACTAAGATATGATGAATAAATCACTGAGGTCTATTCAAGAAAAAAACCTCCCAAAGTCCCAAGTCTCATACTGATGGAGGAGGGGGAGGATGTTCTGATGTAGTATCACTGTCCTGAAGTTTTGCTCTTCCCAATGTACCTCCTTCAGCTGCCAACAAACAGTGGGTCTGTGACAGAAGCAAATCGAAAATATGCAGCTCCTGACTCTCTTTCCTTGTGACCCTGGGCAGTCGCTAAACCAAGCCCCAAAAATTTACTCTTATCCAAGCAGAAATGCAAAATCAAAAATCTGGGCTTTGTTTAATGAGTTGAAATGGCCACTGGGGCACTGGAACAGGCTGCCCAGGGAGGTGGTTGAGTCACCTTCCCTGGAGGTGTTTAAGGCACAGGTGGATGAGGTGCTGAGGGGCATGGTTTAGTGTTTGATAGGAATGGTTGGAGTCGATGATCCAATGGGTCTTTTCCAACCTGGTGATTCTATGATTCTATGCTTCTATGATTCTATGAAATATGCTGAAAAATATTCAGTTTCAGCTTTTTTTTCTGTGCAATTGCGACATCTAACAGGTATAGCAGGCCAAAATGAGAGGTGTACACTTATCAAAGCAGAAAGACAGCCTTGGAAATTTGTACCCATAGTGTAGAGTGGCTGTGTGTCCCATCTCTCTGACCAGCCTTTCCAGAAGGAGAAGGTCCAGGGGACTCAACCTATCCAACCCATGAGGCTGTCCCCTGTGCTGAGGATCTGCCTCCAAAAAGATGTGAAAGAAGGAGACACGGGCCAACATGGGATTCCCGCTGGCAGCAACCAGCTGCGAAAACTCTCAGTTCTCCCAGCCCTCCTGTGCAGGGCTTGGCAGCAGAGGTGGCACTGGGGAGAGGGGAGGAACATGCTCCTCTCTCCCCAGAAAGCCTTGGCGTCTCTGGCCACTTCAGACAGAGCCATTGAGCGGGGCAGAGAGGCTGCGCATTGTGCCCCTTTCCAGAGGGCTGCCTCCTCTCCATTTGTTTACCACACATCCTGTCTTCCTTTCTGTTTGCTTCACACATCATCGCCCTTCATTAATCGTCCTCCCCGCTCCCCATTTGGGCCTTTGGATTTTTGGCTCACCATGGGTAATTCTAATTACCTCAGGCATAAAAAAATAAAATAAAATAGGAGCTTAAGTAGGTGCACTTCATTCTTCAACTGCCTTTTACAAGCAGTTCAGTGCTGGCTACCAAGGGAATCTGATTAAACTAATTACCCTGATTGGCTTGTTTAATCAACTGCTTGGTTTAATTGGGCCTCGCTAATGCAGAGTGGTGGAGTCCATGGTGCGTAATGTGAGAACCAGGAGACCCGTAACACCAGCGGTGACACCACTACAGAAACTAGCCTGCATTCCCAGCCTAACGGGTAGATTTTAATAAATGCAGACCTCAGCTGAGAGCCCAACTGTATTCTCAAGAGCCTGAATGGGCTGGAGGTTTTAGTGATAATTAAAATTGCTAGCAAAAAAAAAAAAATAGAAAAAGAAAAAAAAAAAAGCAGGGGGAAAAAAGAAAAAATACCCCAACCTTTTCTCATTAAAGGACTTGTCCTTCCACCCTCCTCCTCCCCCCGCCCCGCTGTGGCCTCCAAACTCGAAGAAATATCGGGAATCCTGTCTGCCTCTTTCAAACAACACTTCAATTCATCAGGGCAAAGAATACCTCCTCCTTCATCTTCCCCCATCCCTGAGATTTTTCACTCCCATTTAAAGCATGCACAGCCCAAAGTAAATACACAGACAACAGGTTACAAATTACCTTGCACTAGGTAAAACCACTCTGAGTACCTGGGGAGGTTTGCAGAATATAAACAGCTTCTGTGTAAGCATCCTGGGAATAATGGGGATTCCTATAGCTCTAATTACTGGAACAATAATAACCTGGAGAATGTCCTCTTGCCTCATCCCATCTCAGCTCTGACTCCCCACTCCCTTGCCTGCCCTCCACTTGCTCTCGCAGCAGGGAGGGATGAGGATGAAGAGCCAAACACACGCCTGGTGTAGCAAAGTTCCACTCATCTGGGGCCAATATGTTTTATGGTGACACACAGAGTGAATTTGTTACTTACTGAGGATTTTCCTAAGGCCAAAGACAGACTGGCAATCTGGTGTGCACTGGCATAAGCATCAAACTCCTGCAGCCAGCATTACGTTCCAGCACAGGGCTTCCCCGAGCCATAATGTGTGCTACTTGAGTACAAATGAATTTCATGCTCAATTGTCATGAAATCCTGTTTTCTATCTGTGAAATGGAGAAAACAGCACCAGAGTACTGTAGGGATGAAAAAGTGTTGGAGCTTCATAAGGATCTGGTAGACACAGCCATCTTTGGAGGTGATTTTATTAGCTTAAAATCTGAGGATGAAACCAGCTGGTAACATTTAACATATATTTTTGATTGTCCACTACGTTTGACTCTCTTCTTTACTGCCAGAACAGACAGTAAGCTGAGACAAAATACATTTTCCTGGGTAGCTTGTTCTGCTCTGACTGCCTCAGGTTCGTAAGACCCCACACACTCCACCCTGGGACAGTATGAGATATGACCAGTGTCTCCCTGGTGACTCTTCATGACATCTGCACCCACCTACCCACGCACAGGACTGTGCCCTCCACCGAGATTCATTTCCTTCTGGCATGTATCTATAAGAACAAGTAGGACTAAATTATGGGAAGATGCTTCTACCACATCTCTCTGCTGTCTCCTGCCATCCAGACACGGGGGTTCTGAGGCATCACAGCCTGAGGAGACAGCATTGTAGAGGTGCTGTTCTTTCTTCTGTCTTTTCACACTCAGAATTGCCTCTCTTCATCTAGTGGAGCCAAATATAACTGAGAGTGGGCCAATCCTATAGTTTTAACTACTTTGTCTCCAGGTAAGGGGTTTATGTAACTGCCTTGTTGAAAAGGGAATTAGTTGGGACAGTGGGCACCTCGGATTAGATTGCCAGGAGAGGAAGAAGAAAATAAACAATTAAAACTGATCTTAGGAAGAATATGTATTTAAATTTCAACTGCCTCAGTCCTTTATTAAACTGAGCCACCAGCGAGGAATTTGTCACACCTAACTTTAGCCATGGAAAATATATATGATGTAACAGCTCTAGACAGCCTTTATACTGGATGCAGAGAAATGGGCTTCCATGCCTATTTCAGGTGTCCTCTTCACCTTGTCCTAGAAGTACCTTTTCCTTGTGCTTTGGGTATAAAGGGAACAGCAGGTAAGCTTGGAGCTACACCGTGGCCAAACGATTCCCGCTTTGTCTGGTGGAAGGAGGATCCTAGGGAAGACACTAGGGCTCTCTGAAGAGCCCAGGCTATGCTGACAAGGGTGTTGGGGACCTGGCATTTCACTGGACTGGACTCCTCTAGATGAAAACCAGCAGAACAAACATGGGCTGCCTCCCACTCTGCTCACTGCTGTGTTTGTGATCTGTCCACGTTGACCCAACCTCCCCACTTGCAACGGGCAAGAGACTCCCTACAGGCACAAACAGAAAGGGTCTGGTCTTATTTATAACTGCAAAATCTGAGGAGGCAAAAAGACAGTTCATCTAGAAGTGATGGGATGAATTCCCACATTAGCCTACGTAATCCATGGTTGTTGCCATCTCACATCTCAGCACCGTATTCAGTGGGTTGCTTCACACCACATGCTCCCTTCACTTTTTTTTTCTTTC